>NC_066241.1:1486143-2229215 GCF_024542735.1 Bombus huntii | reverse complement strand
GAAGATCATTTGTTAGTATTGTCATCGTATTAAATAATAAAATAAGATGTTCTTCTTTGAGCATGAAATTCAAGTTATTAAGATATAGATAAAGATAATTATTCAGTAAAAAAAGTTGTGTTGTCCAGTACTCGTGGAAAGTGAAATTAATTATCATCGTATAAACCATTTATCACGTATTATAGTTTCCATAGGATTATTATTAAAAGGATGGAATTTTTAACATTTTTTTGTTTACAATAAATTCATATATAAAAAGTAATCAATCGTGAAACATTGGATTAATGTATTCAAGTTTGTTTTTATACGAGACGACAGAAACGCCCAACTGATTATGTAGATAGAGACAGAATTACGCTTACATATACTATATAAATTTCCTTATACGATATGATTAATCTTGCTACGGTCTTCGAATTATATATTCTAATTTTGCTTTCATTTCAACAAACAAAGATATGTACTCTTATAATGATTTAAGAAAGACAGGAGCATAAAATTAGAATTAAAAATTGCGCGCGTTAATAACGATTTTCTCATACCCTTTTCAAGAACATTTTAACCAATAGAGAAATACCCAAAGAATATAGATAGGTTAAGAATAAATGTACAATTGTTATTTTCAGATTTACATTTTCATAGTTCCTAGTTGATTCCTTTTATGATGAAAAGAACAATCTAATATATTTTATTGTATTAATGTTTAAAAAAATGTCATTTTCATGTATGGAAAACAATTCTAAAAGATAGAAAACATATCTAAGTAAATATGTGAATTATCGTCTGCTGTAAAGTATGGAAGAATATTTAAAACGTTGGCATGCTTAGTGATTAATATATTCCTTTTCAGTGTAAGAAAGAATTACGTTTTTCGCAAATTTCTACAGCTTTTTTGTTATTGTTTCTTGTATTGAATAAAATTCTTCAAAGTGGGAAGCATGGCCAAACCATAAATGCTTCCTGTCGTCGTGGTGCTTTATGGCTTTCGTTCGGCAAAGGAAATCAATATACGGTTTGTCGTTAAATCAAAATAAATGCTATCTGCTTGTGTTTTGCTACATATTTCATTCTTTTCTGGTATTTTCATCGGTGCCTGAGTTTTAATACGAATCCGCAAATCGTTTTCTTTATTTCATGCTTCAAGAAGTAAAGTGATGTTTAAACTAGCGCAACAAATGTTGCAAAATGCACATACACGTATAAAGGAGGTTACTTTTAATGGAAGCATGTGCAGGTCGAGATTCAATGCGCTGCGTCGATAACAGTATCGAAACGAATTCCTTTACGTCATGCATATCGGTTTATCTGCCTTTAAAAACAATCGTGTCACCTACATAAACTGTTCATTGGTAAGATGAAAATTCAGTAGGAGGCGTTGAACATAATAGAATATTATACATATAATCATGTATCGATACAATACGATATAACATCAATATATGTAATATAATGGGATTTTGAATGAGGGATCAGGAATGTCTTTTACGCAACAATAAAATAATGTCTAATAAAATAAAGTGATGATACAAAATGGAAAAATACAAGAATACTTGTTGCGTGATGCCATCTTCTCTCTTTTTTACCAATTCCCTCTGTACATAATTCTTCAATCTTTCCTTTAGTTCTTTCTTTTCGTTTATTGTATTTAATTTCAATTCCTTCAGTTCTTCGTGAAGCTGTCGTAGCTTCATTATGTCGATCTCTTCGATTTTTGTTTCTTTCTTCGATTTTACCATGTTCTTGATTTTGATTAACGTTCCCTCGATATCATCTCCCGTTACAATCATTTCAGTAAGCCTCTTTGAATCTTCCCTTACTTGTATTTCTTCGCTTATTCTCAATATTTCTTACTTCAATGTTTCAAATTGTTCAACACTACAAGTTACCAGTCTCTTAATCATATTTTATTGTCATTACGTAAGATGGACAATCGAAATACTTTCACATTTCATTCCCTAATCCTAATATCTCTTTTATCTCGGTCAAATCTCTAAATTAATATTTTGCAACAATACATTACATATATATCTACCTACGTATCGGTCGTATATGTAATTATATATGTTTAAAAATACAATTATAAGTCATATGGTTAGTTGTTTAGTTATTGAATCTGCGGTGATATGATAAATAGAGATTATTGAATAAATCCATTGATTTTCAACAGTTAAGTAGGTTTCTTTTGTCACAAAAGTATATAAAATATTCAATACACTATTCTGTAAGCTTAATTGCTTAGTTCTTAAACTTTCCAATATTGTCCACGAAAGTGCGTATGTATTTTTAAAAGCTTGGTTTGAAAGCAAGAAAATGAATTTAGAAGTTCATACATATATTAATTCTACATATGTACCATATGTTACATGTCGGAATTGCTGTTACTAATTGAAAGTGTAATGTTAAGATATTTTTTTATTAAAATAAAGATTTACATTTAAAAGCCGTATGACTTCTGTAAACAAATATAGAATTATGAGTTGGTGAGAAAATATATTTCAGAAATTTTAACGACACGTTCTAATGATTTTAACATAGTTTCAGAAGAAGGTCTTTTTTTAAAACGTCCTTTAAATTGTTTCAAATAGTTACATACATATATGATCATTATGATTCTCATATATGTCGGTGAATAGACTGTATTTTTTAAATTGTATAATAAGCTTCTATAACATTTGTGGTATGACATAGATAGTAGATCTATCGTAACTTTATTCTCACAGTGCACATAATAATGCCTTACATTACGATGTTAATTTAGTAAAATATTATTTTATTAATACAATTAATGATAGATAGAAATTCACGGTAGATAGAAATTTACATTTTAGATAATTATAGATAATGAGATATTTCAGAATTATTTTAGGCAATTGGTTTTTTTACGAAAATTTGAATATAGAGAAATTTTTAAATTTTCTACAATGTCAGATCTTATTCATGAATAAACAAAGTAGAAATTTGGGGATGGAACGTTTATTTATCTTGTGTCCTCGAGTTATTATATTTTTATAGGTACAATAGTAATGTTTAATAATAAATCAAGATTCCACTGCTAAATCTACTAAATTGTATACAATGCTACATAATTATTTGAATTTTTACAAGATTGAAAGACTTTAGACATGGGGAGGCTATGTGTTAGATTAACGGAATTATAATTATATCAAAATTTATTATTTGATTCAATTATTAGATTTAAAAGAAATTACTTTTTCTATGATTTATTAAAAATTACTTAATTTAATTCAATGTAGTGGTATTATAACACGACGACTAAAAGCTTTTATTTAGGTCTACACTAATTATTTTAAATGTGCACTTCCTTGTAGATAAGCAACTCCATGTTACTGCAGTACAAAACTGGTAACAATTTCAAAACAAAGTCAAGTAGGATATAAGTGTATATGAATCTTAGGTTTTTTAATAGTTTTGATGTTGCACTTTACTGCTAAAAGTGGTTCATACGTTATGTTGACCAGTCTTACACATTAAATATATCTTTGGTATATCTTTGGCCTTCGTCTTTGTTTCTCTTATGAGAATCGTGTCTTTATTATACTCTTTTAACTGTCTTAGATATAAACTGCACTGTTGATGAATATTATTAGATTTGAAGATGTTTAAAAATATAACTATTGTTTTATTTATGTGATTTCACATGATAATATCTATTATTCAAAATGAATGCTTTGTTATTTACGCCTGTATTAACAATGTATAAACAACGTTATTTCTGAAATATTTATGATATATAGTTCATATTTATGCGCAGTATCTATTATGAAATTTTGTAAAAGATTTTTTATCACTTACTTCGCTATTTACTGACTATACTTTTGAACTGATAATATTTTTTCTGACCCGAGTTACAATGAGTGAAAAAAGTAAAAGCAATTTTGTATTTCAATTACATAACAATTGCACAGAATAGCGAGCAGTCACGTAGTGATAGTCTAAATATTCGCGGGCAGTCTTGCGGGCACTGTGACATCTAAATAGATGAGTAAGCAATAGCCGTCAAGAAATGCCAATTACGTGATACAGCTTGTTTCTCTGCATTGTACGATATGATAGAATCATCTTATATGGATTAATCTAGTTAGAGAAGCTTTTAGATGAGAAATTTTATTGCATTCATCGGTTAATATCTTTGCAATCAAGTTTGGATAATAATAATACTTCTATAAAAAGATTAATTTGCTCTTGTTAATTAAACAAAATATTTTAAGTGATTTATAATTAAACATAAAATATAAGCGTAATCGTTACACGAGTCGTGCCATAGATAACAAGTCTGAAGGAAATGTGCATATAATAGTTTATTAAAAGAAATTTCATATATTGATATATTATTTCGTATTTCATATATAATATTGAATATGAATAAATAACTTATAATCGATTCATTGTCAAAAGTATGAAGAAATTCATCTTTCGGTCTAATTCAGACCTTCTGATTTTATTAAGGGCTGCAATATTTATGTCGTTACTTGCTTTCTTTATTATAATTTTTTTCTATACTGTGCTATAACGGGATCTGCAGTTAATAATATCGTATGAATTTAGTCCATTATTGTATTTTTCTAAGATTTTCTGGTGAAGCTTTTCTGAAATTCTCTTCAATTTTTCGACCAACCAACTTAGAATTCCTAAACCACACAATCGTAATTTATCAAACGTACGATACTTAACATAAAAGTAAACTGTTTTTTTTACTTATATAATTATACAGAATAAATTTTACTTTTTACGATTGCACATTTTTTTTTTTAGTTTGAAAACAAAGAAAAACCAAAAATTAATTTCAGAGATATTGCGACCGCAGAACGCGATAGGACTAATTATAGTCACTTATAATTAGTAGAATTAATGAGCATTATAAGATTATAAGAGTTTTAGAATATCCCTGAAATGGCTGCGGATGCCGTTTAACAAAAAGCGAAATATTTGGAGTAGCGACATCTCTTGGAAGCCATATTTTGTTAAATTTGATTGGTAATGAATGACTCGATACATTCCTCTGCGGAAAAACACCAACCATCGTCAAACGTATTCTTTGTCCATGAAACGTCCATGATAAATTGAAGTATTTCGGTGCAATTCACAAGTAATACTTATAGGTATGTATGTATTACATATTATAAAATACATTTCTTATAAAATAGAGAAGTATTTCTTTGCTATATCTTAAAATACATACCTTATGACAAAATATGTGACATGAAACACAGAAGCATGTTCCAAATAGACTTTGAAATACAGTCCCTATGGAATACGAATTACAGCTACGTTACTGCATAACGTATTTACGCAGAAAATATTTGACCTTGGACAGGTACATACCATGATTGGCAGGCTTTATAGAATTAATTTCTACCTGTTTTTCATCGTTCCGTAGAATACTACAGCAAAATTTGAACCATTTAAATTGAGTTGAGTATATACATGCAACACAATCGGGAAAGCTATCTTGATTTCTAATAAACCATGGAAATTCTATGCAGATTAGGTTTTTATTCATTGGTGCTATTCTAGGAAGAGGAAGGTGGAACAGAAAAATTGGAAAAATAATTCATGGCCATTTATGAATAAAATTTATCTTAATTTATATGTATATCATGACTATTGTAATTCATGTTGATATAAGAATATCGTGTCGTTAAGAAATGCATATTGTACTGTATCCCTTACTGAGAAATTATCTCATACAAGTCTTCACAGTAATGTATAAATTATTACAAAAATGCAACTTTATGCGATGGTGAAATGCAAAATTATGGTGTGTTTCAAAGTAACATAAGACCTTAGAAACCAGAATTTTTAATTAATTTCTATGCATTTCTGTACGAATGCCTTACAAAAGTATCAAAATATCGAAAATTGAACAGTTTATGAAATACTTACAGCTTGCTATTTAAATATGTAATTTAAATGTCTTATAATTTAACCAAAGAAAATTTATAATTTATGTCTTATAATTTAATCAGTATTATTCTATCAGTAAATAAAGACACTTATAAGATATATTTTCTTAGTAGTATATTGCTTTTTTTAACTTCTCAATTACGTGACTCACTTTGCTTAGCATATCAAAGTGCTTAAAAAGTAATATTACATTTAAAAGCAGATCAATAAAAGTATGATGAATGTGTAACATATTATGTGTAACACGTTTCGTGTTTGAAGTTCTGTTATTTTTATATAGAATTATCACACTTCATTGTTATGTATCTGCCGGAAATTTTAATGAGTGCAGTATATATACTTTTGTCGATAAAAATATCAACAAGTTTCTTACACAAGAATACATATAGATTTTTAAATCAATGGTTCATTCATTAGAAGTACTTTTATGATCCAGGAGTATATAAAATGTAAGGCACACAATTTGCTGCACGAATTGAATGTCTACCTGCTTTATAACTCTCAAATGTTCAATTAATGACCTCTGATTACAGAAAATGTTCTTAGTAAGATCGTTAATATAATATAAATAATATAAGATAATAACAAAAAACAATCGACAGATGAAACTATTGTATTAGCTTAATACGATAATCTGCTTTCTTGTTCTTCTTTAAAATAGTAGTATATGATATTACATTATGTAAATAATTGTTGCGAGATTTAGTTTGTCTCAACGTAATAGGGACTATGGAAAAATTATTTAGGCCTTAAGGCAGGTGACTGGATAGTTTATATTATTTGTAGTATATCTGTGAGATATTGTGCGTTCAATTCCTGCTATGGTCCTCAATTTTCCTACATCCCTTCAAATATGATAGAAATACATAAAAAATGAGCACAGTTTTCAGAATAATAAATCCTATTACATCTAAATTTAAGTTACCTACATCAAATATGAATTATCGTGCCATATTGTATACATATAAAATGATAACCAATTTCAAATCTTGTATTATGGATTTTACTAAATTTAATAATTAATCATCTAATAATTAAATATGTAACTGAACTGATCGTTAACAATACGTTACTATTGCTGTAATAGTATCTAGTAAGTTTGTTTTTCGAAGCAATGCTGCGTTTATATGTTAGCTAGTTCAATATTAATTCAATATTACATATATTGATATATTATACCAATAAAATTTTATTTTTATTTTTTCTTAACTTTTGAACTTTCTATTATTTTGCAGGTGCGATTTTCAAGGAAACATAGTTTCGAAACTTATCTTTTTTCTTTTGGGTTGATAACGCCTTGATAATTCTATAGAATGCCAATTTATATGGGTACATTGGATGCTAAGGTTCGATGTCTATGTGCTCGCAAGATTGTAACACGCGAACTGTCGGAAATTGACCAGAGACCACCTCCGGAAAGTTAAAATCGGATATAAAGGATGGCGGGTGTTCATAAGTTTCGTATTGCTGTATTTTAACCTACTTCTCCATTCCGTTGAAATGGAACGAGGGCAGTTTTCATGACCAGTGCAAAGGCAGCAGTGCTGCATCAGAATCGATTTTAACGTATATCTGTCTTTTAGGGCGTCAGATTAATCCTAACTCTACTTTGTCCCAAATTTGTTTCTTATCCGTATAACGGATAGTTCTTTTATTTCATTTTTTAAAGGAATCAATTACAAAGTAACATCCATAAACTCTTATATATTGTTTGAGTTTTGTATTAAGCCAATAGTAGGTATTTTAACAATTGTATGGAAAATGAATTTTTATTTTTAATACATTGAAAATGTATTAAAAATAAAATTGAAATTATACGAAGTTATACATTTCTACATACAATTGTAGATAATTTCAGATTTCTGCGGTGAAAATATCTATTATTTATATCGGTATGTTTGCAATGTTTCATGCCATTTATACAAAATATTTTAATAAAAATAATTGAATTATTCAACTTTATTTTACGGCTTTATATGTACGTATATCTGATGTAACAAATTTGAACTGAAAGCACGGAATGCTTAAAAAGATATAGGATTTAAGTGAATAAATTTCAAGATTTTTATATACTAGTCTATTTCGCTTTATCCAATTTGTTAGATAATAAACATAAAATAAGATTTAAGTTGAAATTTTCATATATTATACAAAACTTACTAGACCGTAATTAAATCAGCATCAATTACATTTTTCTATTCAAAGACTTTCATAATTAGAATCTATACTTCTTTCGGACAGTCAAAATCTTTTTTATAATGAACTTATATCTTCTAAACAATTTTTGATAATATTCAGACGTAGCAACAAATTAAGCTACTGATAACACGGATGGCAAGCATTTAATTTGAAACATCTTATCCTGCGGCCATCCAAACATTCTGCGAAGTCTTTATCTTAATTTTCTGTACAATAGAGCATCGTGCACCCTAATTACAGCCAGGCTGTCCGAAATTCAAAGACTTGTTCCCATTTTTAGTGCTCATCGCGAATGCACACTTGGACACTGAGTCGTTTTATCTTCGCTATTTTTGTAGGGGGTTCCTTTAGAACTAGACCAACCAATCATTACTCTTCACTCTCTGCCCTGGGAATTTACTATATCAAAATCTGTTCTTGCTGCGCCTATCTAAAAAATATAAATAGAAATCGAAATTACAAACTTAGTAATTCAATATTCAAATAGTTTTTATCAAATACGAATTCTTTGGTTCGACTGTCTGATGTCAATTCGATGATATTAAGTTCGTGATTATTTTTAATCCGATTAACTCACGATCATTTTTACACGTTTATAACCACATATCATTTCAATAATCAATTGCTTTTCATTAATTTGACGGGGAACATCGTCGCGTCGTGACGGACAAGGGTTGCGTTGTATTGGTACCAGTTTGTACTTACTTATTCTACAGGGTAGGCCAAAGTTCAGAGTAGGATTTGAGAAAAGAATAACTTCATTCTTCTTTTGATTTCATGTTACAGGTTCGTATATGTTACAACTGAGATTTAGGAGATTTATCATGATGAGTTACACTGAGAAGCAACGCATAAAAATAGTAGACTTTTAGTGTCAAAGTGATAAGTTCATTATCGGCCGCCACGTTCGCCCGATCTTTCGGCTTTCCATTACTTTCTGTGGGACTATCTAAAGGGATAGGTACATGTGAATAGACCATGTACACTTGAAGAGCTCAAGGAAAACATTCTTGCAGAAACTGGAATATTAGAACATTATATAATACTCAAACATTAAACATTGTTATGAAACATGCTATCGAAAGAATCTGACATTGTTAGACAGTAAACAGAGGGTATATAAAAAATATTATTAACTCTCATACATAAACTCCATACTATTATAAGCTTTAAATATTTAGCAATATCGTACAAACATGTTATAAAATAAGACAATTATTTATGTTTTAAATCCTATTCTTAGTTTTAGTTCACCCTGTACTTACGATTCGCTGTTCGATAGGTTCTTAAGTTTAAGAGAGTTTCAAATTTCAATCTAATCGCCACTTCTGTCCATTAGCCGCATACGTCATTGCTCGTCAATTATTAGATATTAAAAATTGTAATTATATTTACAGATATTGATAATTATATTTACATAGCTACGACAATATCTGTTGATAATTTCGGGCAATTAAACTGTCTACAGTTCTTATTTTCTACCTTCAGCGTTAATTTTCGGTATTCATTTCTTTTGTATTTTCGACATTTTACAGAGTAAATTTGAAACATTACAAAGATACCTTTTTTCAAAATGGATTAAAGGAAATTATGTTCTAAAGTGTATTAGGAAAATGAAATACTATTTAGTCACAGATTTTTATTACATATTTCCTAAGAATGTGTTTTTCCATGAGGTTTTTAATGTTATTATGTATACATTCCTCAGTATAATTGCGAGAATAATGCAGTACAATAATGACGAAAATATGTGTATATGATTATAAAAGCAATAATCGATAATCTATTGGCGAATGTATACAGGACAGAAACATCTGAAAGAAGCAATTCCAATACTAACGAACAACATTTTGTAAAGAAATTAAAACTGTCTGTGGGAAGTTGATTTGATTCTAATGAGTATGTTCTGAAGGATATTCCTAGGCTGTCTTTGTATTTAAAAAGAAGAAAAACGAATTTTTTTCTTGGTGAATCGATCGAATTTCTTGTTGTAAATATACTACATAAATAAATGAAAAATTAATATATGTAAATAAATATATTTAGAGATATAGATATAGAGATAGATATAAGGTATACGATATAAGAGAGGCAGAATGTAGAAACATATGTACATATCATACATGTATCATGGTATTGCATAACTAGTATGTACTCTGAATCAGTGATAAAGTTAGGAAAACAACTTCCTTCGTTATTCACTTCTTGGACCGGAAATCGTGATTCGCTAACACAACATAATCTCGTACCTATCAGTCTAAATCTTCGTACAGAATGTTATAAAAGAAGACTTTGAAAGCTTATCGTAGGTACTCATCGAGGGGAATTAAAAATATCTAATCAACATCGGTTCTAAAATTAATCCTTTCGATATTACATCAAATTTCAGATTCGACACACATGTCAATCTGACAATATTTAAATCAGATAATTGATAATATATAGATGGTAGGAAGAGGTTCAACAGAATGACGATTTCGATTACCAGATTTGATTCTTTTGAATTTTTTACTGTGGATTATGGATACTCAAAGAGTTTTGTCTGTGATGCATATTATACATCGTGAGTGATGCATATTGTGGTAAACTTACAAATAAAATGTTATTTAATACGAATATGAAACACCGAAGGAGTATATATCTAAAGAAGTATGTGGATCTATGATGATTAGCTATGTTTTATTACTTTCAAGAAATGTATAAATTTATAAAAAATATCAGACTCTCTTTTTGCAAAACCTTTTGTATACCTTCCCAAAACTCTGTACAAGTACTATTTTGTATTCACACAGCTACACACATACTAGGTATAACTCTGTCATGGCAATTTTACATTGTACGTACATATATAAAGAAACACTATATCAAAATTGAAATATTATAACTTATATCTATAATTATAAAATATTAATTTGAAATGCTACGGTTACAAAAGGATTACAAAAGACTCAGACATTGTACAATTTTAATTTTTAAGCTCTATATTCTTAATAAATATACAAGGAACAACAAAAATGTACTACATTATATTACACTATTCTATATAGATAACAGTAGAAAAGCGCTTTTGAATTATTACTTATTGTTGTCTAAATATTAAAAGAAACAGTGAAGAAGAATGAATCTTAATATTTTATGTCAAGAAGTTTCGGATACTAATGTTAATTATATACATAGAACTGAACAATTAAACACATAAAACTAATAATGATTATTCACGAATATTTGTCATGGTGACACCATTGACATGATGCAAACGTTTTAGTATACTGGAAATAAGGTATTTTTTAAATAATCATTACTGATTTGTTTCTATTCTTCTTCCAAATGCTTTTTAAATCATTCTTTACCATACTTTTCGTAGCGAAATATTACTAATTATCGTATTTCAAAACTTGTATATCGGTTATTGCGGCTCATTCTGAACAAATTGGTAACAAAGTTAGTGCACACTTGCAATCCGACGTGTTCAGAGTTGAACGAAGCATTGTTTACAAACCTTGAATATAAACACTAGCAGTATATCTTGTGTCTGAAATTTTTGTGACATAAAGTTCGCTCTTTTTTAGTATTTCTTTTAATATTTGAATGACAATAGATAATAACTCATAAGTTTTTCACTGTTATCTATATAGTGTAATGTAACATAATGTAATATATTTTTATTGATCCTTGTACATTTATTGAAAATGTATAGCTGAGAAATTTAAAATTGTACAGTGTTCGAATTTTTTTGTAACTGATCATATAGACGTCCTAATGGTTTAAACTAAATGTTAGATTCGTTGAAAGTACATAGTCGATATGAAAAACAAATGAAATGCAGAATTAACAGTATTGAAATTATAGTATGAATATTTGTATAGTCTAAGTTAAATATATACATTGGAGACTAGAGAAACAATGCTATCTTTTATCTTATATCGTTCTGCAGCCCTTGGTGGGGTTGAATAGACTTTCAGTTGACTAAAGCAGGAAACATGAATTGAAACAAATGCCTTTATGTTTCAGACATTCAGACATGGCTTTCCACATCAGCCGACAGCAGTGGCATTCGATCCAGTTCAAAGACTTCTTGCTATTGGCACTAAATCTGGATCTCTTAGGATGTATCCTTTCATAATGTTTTAATATGATCAATTTAACTAGGTAAAAGGAAAAGAAGAGAGGAGTATCTACTAGTGTAATAACAAAATGTATACGACCCGATCAGGTATAGCTTTCTACATGATTAAATTCCTAACAAGACCAAATAGAAGATTAATTATAAAACAGACCATATTAATAATAGATAATTACAAAGATTACGATAAATTATTCTGAAAATAACTTTGAAAGAGTTTAAAAAAGGAAACGTATACTATCAGTGACAAATGCTAAATTAAAATTTTCTATCTTATGATATACAATATACATGGTCAAATGGTATCTGTTATAAAATGCAAAGAGTAACTTTTGAATTTTAGAATAAAAATAACTCGCTTTTATGTTCTTATAAAATTTCTTTTCACAAAACTATATACTTTTATTGCATTATGGTATTCTTGTTTAGTAAATGTACTAAATGTATTATTTAAAACTTTCTTCAAGATAAATGGCATTTATTGTGTTTTATAATGTAAACAGCAAGTTAAATATTTACATATTTAAAAAAATAGCGCGTTTCTTAACATTATTTAAATTGTATTATAAAGTACATATAAAAAAGCCTTAATACAACGGAAGATTATCAAATATAAGTAGTGAAGGATCTTTCCGTAACATAATCAGACATAATACGTTGAAGTTGTAATTTGGATAGGTATGTCTCTATTAACATAGCTGCATACAGTACTAAGGTATTACGTATGTATTTTGAAAATAGCAAAAGGGATATCCATACGGCAAAATGATTAAGAGACATTTGAATCTCTTTCTGTGAAAATTATCTTGTCGTTTGATTAACTCTTACATTTACGTTTCTAGTGATTTATTAAGATGTCTATAAGATTGTTAAAGAATCATATCGAGTGAAGTTATCCAATTTGATTGGATTAATTACTCCGTACAGTTGGTTTATGGTTCGTCAACCATGTGTTCTTTCACGTGGGTGCTTTTATTGGTCTATTCTGACTAAAGATTTACCATGTAGTGAATGCTCATCACAGCTCGATAAGCTTCCTAGTTGCTATCGAGACAGGCAGTTGCTACAAAGTAACTACTTTCATCTGACGGTGCGCTTTATTGCTCAATAAAATCTTTGAACGCTTTCTACAAAGAATCGATTGTGCATGTATGAAGAATGCAGAAAATCAATGATTGCATGGTGTGCTAGAAGTGATATGATGTAGAGATACAGAGAATAACTTCATTTATTTACAATATATTTCGTTTATTTCTGTTAATTAACTTATTAATTGAGTTATCTTATAGCAGAAGTTTGTACAATTACGAAATTATAATTAATAACGACAAATCAATGATTATTTAATCGGTCTTAGTTCTTGCAAATGTAAGTATGATGTAATTTACTTTTTATAGAAATGGAGCGGCACACAGAAAGGCAGGATTTCAAAATACGAAAATTATCATGTTCAAGAGATTGGCAAACCCGAGTGACGAGTTAGTTCATTTTCCCTGATTAGTAGGTTGAAGGGGAAACGTGTTCTTCCCTAGTCCCACGAGTCTTTATCTCCTACATTTGTACTATTTGTATTTGTGCATTGTACACATTGTCATCGCCTTTATATAGCTTTTCCCAATATTTGGTATGTTTCACTCGAGGGGCTTAAGTTAAATTTTATAGAAAATCCTCTAATTTATTATTGTAGGAATTTGTTTCATAGATAATCTGTTTTTCATACTATTTTATATATACTATATTAAATGTTAATAATTTACCAAATATTCAATGTGAAACGATGAAATTTGCCAGATGTGTTTCAGATTTATGTTTATATTAATTATCCCAACTGTTTTTAAAAAGTATGCTATGCTAATTAGTCTTGAGTTTTATTGAGTTTTATTATTAAATGTATCTACTAATCATAATTTATAAGATGAAAATTACAAAATATTGTTCATTTACAATTTATTAAACTGTGACAAAATAGACTCTAACAAGGCTTGTAAAATGGATATTTTTGATTTTCCTTAACTAAAACATGATAAAATAGTTTGGGTCGACCAGGTGTAGATGCACATGTAAGACACGAAGGATGTACAGCAGTAGTACAATTACAGTTTTTAATCAACGAGGGAGCATTGGTTTCCGCTACTGCAGATGACACTTTGCATCTATGGAATTTCCGACAGAAAATACCACAGGTTGTGCAGAGTCTCAAATTTCAAAGAGAAAGGTCAGTCTTTTCATTTATATTTTTGATTTTCATTTCATAGCATAGATGTATTTCTTATTGCATACGTTAGTAGTTCACCAACGATATTAGTTTTGCCTTTTATTCCGTTTTCAGTTGTTATATAAAATACACGAGAAAAAATAAAATATAAATGATAGAAGTAATTATTACTGAGTATTATTTTTAAATGACTGGCAACTCGTTACTTTTAAAAACAAATAGATTCTTATTTCAACTAATCATTAGACAATAAATTTCATATATTCTTTCGTGTTACATATTTAAATCTTTTTCATATTTGAAAGATTTTTCTAGATAATGACGAATAATTCATTCTATTTCAAACAGAATAACATGCATCCACTTACCGCTACAAAGTAAATGGTTATATGTCGGTACGGAACGGGGGAATATTCATGTGCTTCATATCGAGACGTTTGTTCTTTCTGGATATGTAATTAATTGGAACAAGGCTATCGAAGTGTAAGTACGCAAATGTTTGTCTAAGTAGTTTAAGCTAAATATGATTAATAACCTAACTATGAACAGTATCATACGTACATGTGTAGAATAAACAGCGGCAGCGACATATACTTGCAATTATGTACGTCTTATTTCAAACTGTCTTTATTTTTCTTTAGTCCTATACATATTTTCTTACTTATTCCGATAGTTGGATTATTTTCCGATTTAGAAGTGAACAGTTTGATTTCCCACTAAAAGCGGTTATGATACAATTTGTCTTTTTATTAAATTATTTTATTAAATTTATTAAATTATTTAAGTAAAGTTACCCAAACATCTCTTCGAATTGTAATGATGCAAAAAATATTTTTTACATAACGTGAATGGTATCGAAGGACCGATATCCAGCAAGAATATTTTTTCCCAAGGTTATTCCTCAGAGCTTCCAAGGTCATTGATATTTTTTATGTATACAACTATATATATATTTTGATTTATTGCATCATGTGGTTGGTAAAAAAAATACGTTCAGGTATGTATAATAACGTGACTTTGAAATGACCGATTTCCAAAAATTGAAGTTTTACATATCATTTATGTCTATCGAGATCGCAGACTTTGGCCAAGATGCCTCAACTTGAGAATGTGAGGCAAATATTTTTTATCGCGTTAAGAATATCTAGAAGACTGATTATAAAATGTGCAAAACAGCATACACTTTCCTTTATGTAATCATCTTCGTAAATATTCAAAATAGTGTTCTTGTACGATCATACATCCTTTGAAACGAGCAATAACCAATTATAATGACCTTCCGATTGTTTCAGAATTAATAGCAGTACAAGTTGTAACTAATCGGTTCATCGTATCCTCTTGTGTAGTTGGTTGATCTTTATAAACTGTTTGTTTTAACCCCCTGCCCCTCATACCTAGGTGTAAGATCTGGCGAACACGGTAATCATGCTACAATTCCATTACGACCAATCCATCGATTTGGACATTTTGAATTTAAAATTTGTTTGGCATGGCAGAGTAGAATAAGCCGGACAATCATCATGCTAGTATCACATTCTTAGACAGATATCTAATAGCACATCATATATGAAATAAGGACTAATTATTTGGTTATTCAATATGCCGCCCAAACATTTGCACTCCGCAGTTTTTCTTTATCCATTGATTTACCAGTAATGCATGTTTGTCAGATTCAACTGATAATGGTTGGCGAAAGATGCTTCGTCAGACAGTAATATCTACGCTTTTAAAAAATGATTGGTAATTTTCATATTGCTGCAAACCTCACTGAGAAAAATGCATACTATTTACGAAATTTGTTCCATGAAGAACCTGTAAAGTGTAAAGATAGATGATACGGGTGAAATCTTTCTTCTTGAAGCGTCCATATTATGCCCGTTTTGGAAATACCACTTTCACGCTGAAATTGTCTTCTTAGACTCACATGTGGATTTTCGTTAACTGTATCTACAATAATTCTTTCATTTCTGTCGTTTCTAATAGTTTTGGTTCTCACATGTTTTTTCACGGGAATACCAATTTTATGAAAATTGTTGACCACCTCTGCATATGTATAATGCGATGGAGAATTACGATCAGGAAATTGTTTTTGCTCGAATTTGCTCAAATTGCTTCCCTTAAACACTGATTACTTCCACCACAAATGAATATCATATCATCGAGTAATTTATTGTGAATTGTACGTTGACACAATGATGGAATAAAAATGACCAGTACTTCAAACCGTCAGGGATCATCAGTATTGCGATACTAAACATATTTATCTACATGTATAGCCTCTCGATTGTCGCGTCTTGGCTGAAGCTTGTAATCCAGAAATTACAGTTCTACGTAAAATTTCTGGAGATCCAGATCATTTCAGGGTTATATTATTTACATTTTTTAACGTATTTTTCAATAAGTTACATGATGCAATAAAACATATATATAGTTATATGCAAATAAAAACGCCGAAGATCATAAAAACTCTGAAAAAATGTCCCTGGAAAAAAATATTCTTATCAAATATTAGTCATTTGATACTATTTACGTTATGTAAAAAATATTTTTTGCATTATCATAATTCAAAGAGATATTTAGCTGATCTTACATAAATAAATGGACCACCTTGTATATTAAATGGACAACTTATGATACGAATATTAAATATATATCTCGTAAATTAAATACATAAAATTATTCATATGCAGTTTTGAATTGTAACAATTACATATATTGTATAAATGATTGAATGGAAAAATTATTATACGTATATAATAATTTGTTAATGTGTTGATTACTTCAACGTAAAACAGAAGTGTTATTTTACATTTCGTATAAATATCTACGTTTAGCTTACGTTATTGTTGGAATATTGGAAAGAATATAAGTAGGTATAATACGATAAAAAATAAATAATTTCGGAAAAATTAAGAAAAACACTTAATATTGAGTAGACACTTTAAATAACTGATGAAAATTTAATTATTTAACTTGAAACAAAACACAATTTTCTTAGATTATTGAAGTTCATATATAAGCGCATAATATGCAGTGTATTAATATAATTTCTTGAAAGGTAACTATATTTTAACATTAATAAATTTTATAACGCGCGTTAATTTAACTGTTGCCGCTTTATGCCAATTGGAGCAATTTCGAAAAAGATGAGTGAAATTAGAATTAAGGAATTTGATCTGCAATCATAAGTACGTCATACTAGAATGTGTGCATATGTATAATGTGTGAATGTATGAAGGGAACATTAATATGAAGAATAATAATATACACAAGATCGATCTTAAAATTTTTGGTCATTGAAATTTTACTTAAAGACGAGAGGGTTCATATATAAATAGAAAAATAACATGAGTGTACAAATTCAAATTGTTAGAAATATATACTTAGAAAATGATCGATATAATATAAGTAATGATTATATAAAATTTTTCAGAGGGCTCTTCATTATCCAAGAAGGATGGGAAATAATGTCATTCGTAAAAATCAGATTTCAAGATCAAATATAACATATTGCATACGATACATATGTGAATTTAACTGTAAATCTTGTGCAACTAAAGTATCAGTGTGTCGTATAGTATATTTCCGAAGAGTCTTACCAGTAGCAGAGTCTTACATTATCAATTGTTTCTTTATTATCAAATTGTAAAACAGGACAAAAGAAATTTTACACAAAAGGAAGTGGTGGGACGTAGATATAATCATTGATGTTAGTACATTAAACGATCAAATTAAAAGATCATGGAATTATTGTTAAAATCGATCGATCTTTGAACTGTCTGCTTTAAGTTATTACAAAGGTATCTTTACACTAGGAAGTAAAGTTAAAAAGTAAAATGTTTTGTACGAGAATTTCATCAAATCAGCCAACTTTGCGGAGTTTAAGAAATTAGTTTACGATTTAATTCATCTTTATTACTCTTATGGAGTATTTCTTTATTTATTTTAATCGTAAATATCATATTCTTTAAAGAAAAAAAACATGTACAATGCTTTATCATAGCTTCTAATTATAGCTCTAATATAGCGGTTCTTAATCTGTGGAATATGCATATTTATTTATCTATACTAAATCTCTTCTCGCCAAATTTGTAAGTTATTCATGATGAGCAATTAATGAGTATTTTAAATATACATATTTGAGATATATTACAAATTAAAATTTTGAACTATGTCTTGGGGGCCTGCAATAACAAAGAATTATTTGAGGGTGATTCAACGAAAGATTGTTAAACAAAAGATTAAGAATTGCTGCTCTAATATATTATATAGCTTATAATTTTAATTCTAATAGATATAAACGTATAGCTTATAGCTTTGCTCATAGTGATAATTGTTACTATTCATCGGTATGTAAATTCAGAGTGGTTGAACGTAAAAAATACTAAAATATATAGCAAATTAGAAGATGCAAGTTCTTAAGGTTGGAAGAAAACAAAATGTCAGTAATGAATATTCTTGTTAAATCATTAAATAGAAGAATGAATTTTTAAAATATGTTATTAAAAATAACCGAGATTTAAGAATAGCAGCTCTCTAAGACACCATATTTGCCTATAGAATACATTATATTCTGATTGTTAATGAAAATAAAATACACATATATAAAAAAAAGGTATATAAATATAATCCACACACATGTAATACATGTAATATTATTTATTCATTTTGAAATTTATTATTTATAAGATACATAAAGTTTTTGAACAAATGAATACAATTATATGACATTTAATTGTAGATTGATTAATTGAAAATTGTTGCAATGAACAGTAAAATATTTTAGAAAAGCTTCTTCCTAAGCTATATATACGACGCATTGATATTTGCAATAAAATAATTTTTTTATAACAGGAATAATATGAATATCTAGATAGACAAGATTTGCAGTCTAAGAATATAAGGAAATACACTTATAGTGTAATATAGTAATGATAATATTGAAAGTAAAATCTGATCTGTTATTCTTAAATTTAAACTTCCTATATTTATTCATTACCTATAATTTATGACGTGTTAGTGTTTTTATGTCTTATCAATTTTTTCCGCTTATGATTTTATTTTTAAATTTTTCTCGATAAATGCGACACTATTATAGTTATAGGATATTTTAATTCGTCTGCTTTAGTTTCCAAACTATTATTTTAGGATTTTATAAGATGACATTTATTATGTATATGTTACGCATTACACACGAGCACAGCTTCCATCGTATTTGGTGCATCTGTTTTAATTTCTCATTTAAAATTCTTTATCTTTTCGAGCTTATTATTTTCGTAGATCACAATAGGTATATCGTACTAACTTGTACAAATATCGAAGTATATTAGTAATTTTAAAAGGATCTAAGTAAAGTTGAGGAAAAATGTTGAATTATAATAAAATTGATATTCGAACGTTTTTAAAAACTGATATACATATGCTAAAGCATATGAATATAATACAAAGATATAGGTATATAGATTACGTATACGAATACTGTACAAATAAATATAACAACACGTATATACAACTACACATGCACGCGCGCGCTTACGCGCGCATACACACACACGTATATAATATATGTATATATATTTTCCAGATCTAGAAAGACCCATCCTGGTGCTGTAGTACACTTGAGTGATAATCCTTTAGATTTGAGCAAGGTACGCGTGTTTTTGAGTACGTTTTATTTTGCATTATTCTCCATCCTTACCATGACATCATACCTTACATTCTTCAATATTATGTCGAATTATGAAATGAAATCATGATGTTAGGATATTCTCAAGATTCATTTCAACATTTTTTATAAATATTCTTTAAGGTGTTATCTGTAACAAGACTCAGAGGTGTGTGCTTGCATGTTGTGTGTGTGCATGCGTGCATGCTATTATTGTCGTACAACATGATTTAACGAAGTAATTTCTTTCTGATAGAATCATATCATTTAATGTGTTACTAATACGTGTGTCGTATAGATGTAAAAGTAATGGGATTGTTATTATCTTCATATTCATTCTACACACCTAAAGTAAAAGAGTAACACTCAGTATTCATTGCTGAACATACCACATTCAATTTTCTTTGAAATTTACTCATATAAAACTATTCTTAACTTGCAACAGAATAAAGATTAATATATTTCCCGGTTAATCGAAATTTTCCATTCAGTTTTCTTTTATACAATTGAATTAATTTTCTTTTTCATTGTCGAGACATTAATATTTATTTAAAATAATGATATGTACAATACATTGTACACATCTACATTGTGAATGTATGTATGTATTTGCTATGTGCAAGCTTTCTTACGATATCCAATCTTTGAAAAATGGTATTTATCGTATCGTATTGTATCTCATATATATCACACCCTTTTTTCGAACTTTCAAGTCCCATTACTTTTGTATCGCTTCAATAAAGCATAGTGGTGTTGCATTAGTCACAGAATATGTCAAGAGCTTAACAAAAATTTAGCTCGTGATCATAATCACTCATCTTTTTATACATTTTACACAAGTTCATCATTAATATCAGAATTAATATATGTATATATGTATGATAGGATAAACCATGTCAAAACTTCTTGAAGTTTTATATGCAAAATATAATATTCGTTGTCCTGGTACTAATTCAAACTTCATATTACTACCGTTCATTCACTTGACTGTTGTTCTATTTGCAAATCTAGCGATCTAGAGATATTTTAACTGGATAACTGCTGATTGTACATATGTATAATATAGTTTCTGTGATCATATTGAACTGTATTTAAAGATTTTGCTGTATAAAATAAACTTCTCCATACTATTCAGAAATATATTACATACATATTTTCGTAAAAATATGAATTTCAAATATAAACTTTAAAACCTTTATTTCTTTTTCTAATATAGATGTAACGTCGTGGGAGGGATTTATTATTATATTTTATTATTATCTTTGTTGAGATCGCTAAAATTATAATGGTTATAGAAGTTCAAGCTAACTTTTATAAATAATGACTTTTTTTAAAGTGCATTATATACTAAGAAATTTTTCAAAAGGAACGACAGTCAGAAAGATCAGTACTTTTGACATCACATTTGAAATAGCGATAAAGCAGAGTATATAATGTAACAAGTTCTGGAAAAATGATAAAACAAATTTAAGTATTGATGACTAATAAGATAAGCTTCAGACTTGATTCTTATCTCTTGACTCATTTCGATGATTTGAGTGATGATTCTATATGTGAAATAAACGTATAGGTTCTAGGACACTTACTTTAAATGACAATTTAAATAACAATTTAAATTACAATTATGGAGGAGGGAATTATTTTATGTGTTTTTCGTTACAAGTATTATTTTTTATTTGCTATTAATAAAACAGTTTATTAAAAAGAATAGTATACAAGATGATAAAAAAGGGTCCTATACCTAAAGGGCTTATAATACTTATTTATAGTATAGCATAGAGGATTGTAAACCGCAATCCTTTTTATTAGATCAATTTTATTACATGGATAAAGTAATTGTTGTTAAAGAGTTCGATGAATCAACGCAATGTTGATATGATATCCGTTGATATCTGCAGCCACTGAAATCCTTCGGGAACTTGTTTCTGGGTTCTCTTCTACCATCCTCAAAACACGCTTTTCTCTACCATAAATGTACATAAATGTTGGTGAAGCTTTTTAATCAATTTAGGAGAGGGATATAGTTATTGGGATGTTTTTCTGTGTGCAAGTAACGGGCTGCATACATGTTTTCATTAACATGACCATATGCAATATAATGAATGGTCATTGTTAACAACACGAAAATAACGTTTACCAAACTGGATGAAGACAGAGGATTTGTACCATGTTTATGTTTATGAAGTAATCTTGGCTGATATTAATAACAATCTTATATATACAACCTTGAACTATCCTAATTTCTCTGTATAAGAAGCAAAATATGATCGTGATATGGAACGCTAATAGATAATAAAAATTGACTTTACACCGAGAGGATTGCTTTTAGGACATATATTGATTACATATTTTATACTTCCCTCTACTACATTATATGTAAGTACTATATCTTTTTTCGTCACCCTGTATACTATTCTTTTCAATAAATTGTTTTATTAATAATAAATAAGAAATGATTCTTATAACAAGAAAAACAAAATAATTCACTCTTTCGTAATTGTAATATTTAAGGTAATTGTACTAGAAAAAGTTCTTCCAACTAAATGAGAACCTGAGATAAGCAACTCGAACTCTTTTAGGTTTGCCGCTGGACTACAATCGTTAATGTATAACCTACTCCAAGACCTGGAGAGTAGGAAATATGCGATTTTTTCAAACATTAAATGCATTTTTCTCAATTGGTCTACTATTTCAGACTAAAATAACAGATACGTTTAGATACGTTTTACATATAGAACTATCATTACACTAAATGTCATTGAAATCTGTGACCAGCAGGACTAGATCTCAAGCTTGTCTTGTGAGATGAAATACCTTTTTGTCTATTGCAAAAAACAGTTGTACTTTAATTTAAGAGCAAACAAGTAAAAAAAGTAATGTGAAATGTTCGTATAACAGATTAAAAGGAGAATTTTAGACACTCAATTTTATCCATCTAGATTATTGAAAAATTGAATTACTTATCTGAAAACTACAACAAAGTCCCGTTAATATTAAGTAATGTGGACTTGTTTAATATTGACTTTGCTTCATGTCCTTTCGAAGATAAACCAAACCAAAGATCAATATTCTAAGTCGGTAAATTAAATACAGCGAAACCTTGTGAGGTGGAGAACCATTTCGAATTCATTTTGGATTCAGTTTTACAGAATGAAAAACAAATCGTAAAAACCTTGTTTCGTTAACTGAATTAGTGATTTATCGCTTCGATTTTGTTTTGTTTTGATTTGGGTTGAGCTCGTAGAACGACAGAAATCAAAATTTATAATGGATCTGTTGATTTCAATATTGACGGGGCATTAATGCATCGCTTTTTGCATATAAAATTCCAAAGGATTTGAAATTTCATTTTTTTAAATTATTTGACTGGTCTCAAAAGCGATAGATATAGTCTCATAATAATTACATATCAGGATTTAGATGAAGAAAGATTTTGTAAAAAATTTGTTGCTATTTGCAACTAAGAATTACTTTAAACTGCAATTATCTTTGGGTCATATGTAACCATAATAGTTGAAATTGTTACTTAATTTTAGAGTACTTAATATTAATTTATACTCAGTACTTTACATGATAAATATTATTGATTGTCACATAGAACACAAAATATAAATTAATATCAAGTACTCCAAAATAATATTTAACCTAAGCTTTTATATGTCATCTACGATCCAACAATACTAATTTGAGGGTTAATAATGCGTATACGGAATGCTTATTAAGAATACTTAATATTCAGAATGCAGAATGAAAATATGTAGACATTAACCAATTTATGAAATCTTTATGTAGCTTTGCGATTTCTATATACTCTTTGTATGTATAAGTTATACTTGTATATCATCATACGATGATTTAAGAAACTTTTAGGATCAACTTAAGGGTGTACTATAGAAAAGAGATCCGCCTCTATAAAATGAAAAATGTTAGACATATATTATAATATTATTTAAAGGTATAACACGGGTAACATTACCTGAAGAAATTCTATTGTATGTGCTTATTGTGTGATCAAAAAACGAATTGCACAACATTGTTTACACAAACAGAAAGCGAAAACATTTTTGTAGAAGTAACAGTAGTTATATTAACAAAATCCATTTTTTTTTTTTGCTCTTCTTCAATATCATGATCTGCTTTAATTTATGTTTGAACTTATTATTCAGGAAAAAATTCAATCGAACCATTGTAGTTCTTTTCATTTAGAAAAAAGAAAAATTATATATATTTCACTGTTCACTCCAATTGATCGAATATAAAAATTCCAATAAAAAGGGATGTTTGCGTAGCATTATCAGATAGTAAAAATTGTTACATTGTTTAATAATTTTACATCACTAATAAATTCTTGTATATCATATCTAATATACATTTAATAAAATTTGCATATAGTGCGATATACATAAACGAAAGTTTACGTTAGTTGATAGAAAATAATGGATTTTTGTAAATTAATTAAAAACAATTTGTAAGGTAATATAAAATTATAATAAATACTTATAATATTTATTTGAAAAATAGCAGTCGTTTGCAATTAACTTTTGCAAATTATCATAAAGCACATTAATAAGAAATATAAATGCAGCATTGAAATTGGATATTCATTAACTATTTTTATGTTACAATTCATAATTACATAAAATTTCAACACACAGTTTCAATGAAATTGTTGCTCATTGCATTTAAAGTAATATCAAATTTTCTGATCCATTCTGCACTACATATTCATATTTGTTCTTGTTGTGTGTACGTAATTTGTATTATAAATTGTATCAGTTTATTATGAAAATTATGTGTTATTATAAAAAATTACATACAACATTTTTCTTAGAATAGCTATTTATGACATAAGTATTTTCTTGTTCTCTCTCTTTTTCTTTCTCTCACACACACATACACACACAGGCACACACAGAACATACACACATAAACACATACACACAGACACACATCTGACACATCATGCTTTTAATCTTTAATTTCAGATGCTGATAGGATATGAATCGGGACAAATGGTTTTTTGGGATTTAAAAACAAAAAATGCAGAATACAGATGCCACAGTGACGTACCTTTGAAATCGATATCTTGGCATCACGAGGGTAAACAGTTTATGTGTAGTCATACTGATGGTTCTTTGGCAACATGGACGGTGCGTCAAGTAAAGCCAACGAATATAACGCACCCACATGGTGAGAAATTTTCCTTTTTCTTTTTTATTTAAATATCTTTTGTTATTGTCTCGGCAATTCATGAAATGCTAATTCTTTGTTAAACATTTATGAATTGTATGCGTATGTATGTATGTACATGAAATCTACATGGCACATATTTATAATACTTTGAACCATCATTACTGTAGGGTGTGCCAAATAAAGCGTAATGAGCTCTTCTTTTATCCAAAATTGGATAACGATTTCAATCTTTTGTTACTATTATTTAGAATTAAATAGAACGGAGAAGTTAACGGTTTGGATTGCAACGATATTTTCTGGGTAGATTGTTCAGAGAAAAAAGGAGGCACATCATTTTTGTTTTAATGGAATGAGATATTAATGATATTTAGTTAGATTACTAATTATGTTTAATATTAATTATATTTAATTAAAACATTCTTTTCTATTCGGCATAACTAAAGAATTATGATGAAGAATGGTTTTTCTAGAAAAAAGCGAGGAGGTGACATGAAACGTTTACATGAACATGTTTTAGCTTGAAATTTATTTTACTAAATATGTAAAATAAATGTTTTTGGACCTTTAAATAAGACCTATGATAACATCAATAAGGTAATTAACCCCTTAACCTACAACTACGGGCATAGTCCGTAGTACGATGATCGGGCCAAACGTAAATATTACAAGCATGGCCCGTAGTAGATGATCGGACCGAACGTAAATATTATGGGCATAGCCCGTAGTACGATGATCGGGCCAAATATAATATATAATATAATATACAATAGCTTGTTTACGGTTTCGGACTAGGAAGGGTCTTAGCCCCCCTCGATAGAAAGTTGCTAGTGTGAAGTGTTATACCTGAGAAAAAACTAACTTTAAATATTGAAAAACAATATTTGTTCGGTCTGAAGGACCTTAGCTAGCAAATTCCTAAGATTTACGATGGGTCGTTAAGACTATTGAGTGTACGCAGTAAGGATAAGCGGACATCTGCTTCCCATCTTGCCCGCGGTGTGTGGCTTGGTCTAGGTAGAGTGTCGCCCAACGTAACAGGTGCAAAAGGCAGTATGTATTCTTGCTGTCATAACTTTCTTTGTTATAAGAGTCGCTTAATGTTTTATGCCGATATATAAACAGAAATCTAATGAAAAGATTGTTTCAAGGACATTGTTTTGAACATTTAAGACAATGATTTCCAATCCAGTGTAGGTACATTTATTTTGACATCTTTCAATATTTCCTCAAAATTTCTATTAAGAAAAGGTTTTCGTCGTAACTTCTTGATTATAAATAAGAAACAGAAAAGAAAATGTTTGCCATTCCATTTAAGAGAAATGTGGGCGACCAAGTTTCGTTCCCTAGTACAACTGCAGAAAAGTTTAAGTTCCATTTAATTAAGATAAAATGGTTTCAAGAGAGCTCATAATATTAAACTAGCTTATATTATATTAATATTTTCTAGCTAACTCCATGTACACATAATGTTAAGAAGTTTATTAATTAATTGTCTAATTGCTATTAAATTAATTTTAACAAGTTGATGTCATAAAAACTTTATTAATTGCGTTAATTATACCGTCCAAATAGTACTCGTGTAGCGGTACTCTTTTATATTTGCTACCAGAAGAATGCATATTCAGAAATATAATCTTCAAAATACACATACATACTTAGAGGTATGTTAGTCTAACTATTTTTTTCTACGATATTTATCATGACGATTATATATATATATGATAACGATCAGAAAGACAAAATAAGCCGATTATAAGAAATTCAGAGATATAAAAGTTGATCTTTATGTACTACAAACGCGAGAAATCTTTACATGTTTAATAGAGTCTTCCCAAAAGGTATAATTTTCTTTGGAATTTATTTCAATTTGTACGCATTCGTATTGCGATGCGATTTATATATTTATGTTTATCCATTTATGTTCTTCCATGTTTATATGTATTCGAACATACGTGTATCATATACGTACTAGTATCGAGATAACTTTGCTTTCCTACCTACGATGCATTCAATGTAATTATTTTATTCATGTCATGGACCTTCACCGTAAAACCATAAATTGCGGTGTTTACTATAATGCATAAAAGATTTGCTCCTTGGCTATACCGCGCGGCTTGTTGCCACGTGCCGATCACGTATCCCCATTGCCCATAAGCTCGGTTTTGTCGATCGGCGTAGTGGAGATGCGTCTTTATGTATTAAATTTTATGATTTTGAATGTTTATAAATTGCCATCGAAGTTTGAAAAAATCGCACTAAGTCGCAAAAAATGCACACTGGTTCCTATGTATTGTATATCTTTTTTTTTGTTTAATATGAATTGGCAGTATTGATTACTATCAGAGAAATCTCTGAAGAAGAATGTACAGAACATTTTATTTTTCTCACAGCGGACGATTATAAATAATTCAAAGAATAAGATTGTTATAATTTGTAAAAATGAATTTATTTGGTCAATAAATTTAATTAATAAACCCTTGAAATTCAACATCGTGCACGTCTTACATACGTACATAGTTTATTTGAAATTGATTTCGTTTAGAATTCTTATATCTATCAAAATAACGCTGATAAATAGGTTATCTATATTAATATACATTCCTATCTTAAAATATAATGTATATATATGTATATGTACTTTTTGTTATATACTATTACATTATATATTATATATTATACTTATACTTATTAAGCATAATATTTACAGCGAAAACTACTAAAGATGGCGAGCCAGAACCTTGCAAACCAATTCAAAAAGTTGAATGGAAGCTGTCAAGATCAGGGTAAGATATAATCAATTTTTGTTAACATTGGGTATACAGATTAAGATGCATAGAAACACACAAGCTCGGTCATTCGAATGAAAGAAACAAAATCTATTTTATACACAACAATTTTCTTTTTCTTCTTGAAACAATTGATTAAATAAGTAATACTATTATAAGTATTGGAATATCTAAAAATATTATGAGTAATACACTGTAATGTGTTATATTTAAAAAAATCCAATTCAAAATTTTAAGTGAATTTTGTATATTGAGTTAGTTATTGCTATGTGAGAATAAAACAACATACGCTGTGTCAAGTATCAGCATGCGGTTTATAGTTAAAATGTAATTGAATTTATATCCGGGGGATTTGTATTTAGAAAGTTTCGTTGTTAGAAAGTAGAGTGAGATTAAGTGTATATTTCTTCTTTCATCTCGCATTATTTTTTTGTTTCATTCATCTATACTTTCGAAATACTGTATATTAAGGTAAAGGTACATCACGATGAACGTAATATTAAAGAACATTAATGAACATAATATCCCGAAAATTATTATCTTAAAAAAAATGTTTACTAGTTACAAACAAACAATTTTTCTCTGTGACATCTTTTTATATTTATTATCAAAAATAAATAACATACTTCCGGAGTAACAATATTCTACTCCAACTCTATAGGATTTTAGAACGTACCTGGTCTTTTGTCTACATATGTAATATGTACGTATTCGTACCATGAGTACTGGATGAAGTTTTAAAAAATTGGTTGCGAAAAGTTTACTATTATGTTTTCGATATTAATAGTGTAGGATTTTATTATTAATTTATTTAAAATGGATTAAATAGGAAACGATGGTTATTTAAGATGAAGTAAATACAGTAATATGCTATAACTAAGACAATCAAATAGTTAATTTACAACTCTTGTCACCGCGGTTCCAACGCTCTTTTTCACGTGGACCACACTCCTCGACAACGCTGACAACACTCTGACTTCTCAATTCACACTCTAATTTTTCAACTCACACTGACTGTTAATTCGTCTTTCTCCCTTAGCGTCCCTTTGTCTTTTTTCATAGACCCACCACGCACGTGTTCTGTCGGCACTTAAGATTTTCTCGCGACATTGTTTACGGTTCACCCGATATCTTTTAGGTCATTTGTCCGCGATATTACAATAGAATGATTTACAACGAGGTATTGTGTTTGAAAGTTGGCGGGTACGATTTTTTCACCTGTGAAAGCCGTATACATCGAATAGTTGCGCGTATTTTGTTCTATTTTTCGACATAGGACCGTTTAATCTTAAATTGATCTCTTTTTGACATCGATATCGGGGATTTTGTTTAAAATAAAGTATGACGAGGAATGGTGGGTGGGTTGGAAGCCATGATTTTGCTGGTTACGAATTTAAATACTAACCTTTGAACTTTTGCTTATGTTCATGAAATTCAGTTGCATTCAAGAATTTTTATCTCGGAAATTATTATTTCTCGGGCAGAGTTGTTTTTTTTCAGTATTAGCGTAGATATTTCAGCGTATTTTTTATACCGGGGCATTTGTATCCATTTGTACGTAATCCATTTAATTTAAAAATTGTTATTTGTGCAATAATCATGCCACTTATATAGGGTGTCCGTAAATATCTAGATCAACTTAACAAATCAATTTTTAAACGTAATAGATTAATTGAATATTTGTTCAAATATCTATAATAATTATTTTTCTTAATTTCCTGCAAATCGAGTTTAAATATGTAGTCTACACAAATGAATTTACATAAGATGGGTGAATATTTCCAAGCAAATTTAGACAAAAGTTATATTTCATTTTTTAGAAAATATGGACTTCTTAAAATTCTATTTGAACAGTCATGTTCGTCGTTCAAAAACCCAACATTCGTTCAGTGATACAATTTCATATGTTTTCGAATCCAAACTTTAAGAGCTGTTCTCAGTCTTTCAACTTCAATGTGAATGATTGTCGATAAAAAGATACACGTTGAGTGTTAAAAAATCGACAAAAATTTCTGATAAATTTAGATACGATGGAACTTCGTTTATATAGACGAAATTTTAGTAGTGCCTAATTAACTCAACTTTCGCTGATTGTGAGCTTCTATTACTAACATTTGTACTATCACCGAGCGTCAATTCACTTATATGAGCGTCTAACAATAAGAAGTAAACAGTAAGAAACGCGTCAAGTGACACACTCTCATGCTTCGCAGTTGAGTTTTTTTTTATTTAAGAGAAAATGTTTCGCGGAATTCTCTTATATGAACACGTAGTCCTCTTAACTGAAAAATCACAGGTGGTGAAGGGAAACAGGTGGATTTCTATTACATGAATGATTTGGTTGCAAGAATTTACTTGTCTCCTGATAGATTCGTATAAACAGAGTTCGATGTAAAAATTACATTCTTTCTGATTTCTTTGTATCTGAGTATATGTATATACATATGATGTCGTGCATCTATTATTTCCTTATAAAACAAAAGAAACTTTTGGGACAACCTAATGTGTAATATTAAGAAAAATATAGTTTCTATTCTGAACTTCCTCAATTTTTTAAATCATTTATAACAATCTTTATCAAAATCGATGAATGACAGTTAAAAAGCATTAACAGCTACTAACAATAGTTTAGTTAAAGGGATTATTAAAAAAGTATTATGTATATGTCTGTATTGACATACAAACTAGTCTGAGTCTGTTGAAACAATAACAATGAATGTCAGTTTGATAGAATACAAATTTCATTGTAACTTATAAATATAAACAGTGTCAAATAGGATACTTATTTATAGGTATCTTTTTATTCTAAAATGTTCAATTCATTCCTAAAGTAGATGCTACATATTTTTTACATGACATCTTGTATTTCGAATAATTAAAGGCGCAAGATTTGAATTATATTGTATCGTTCTGGTTAATTTAGGGAAGCATACGTTATATTTTCCGGTGGTTTAGCGTATGACACAACTGGCCGAACTCCAAGTATAACGGTGATACATGGGAAAACTACCACCGTACTAGAAATGGAACACAATGTGATAGACTTCATAACACTGTGCGAAAATCCATGGACCAGTGGTATATTAATAAGATTACTAAATTTCTTTTAAGTTTATTATAAAAAATACTTAATATGTATATGTTACTTTAACTACATAAGCAAAATACATATGTATATGTTGACTTCTTGCTCTTCTCACGCAAGAGTTCCCTTTTTTATGCTGGGTGCGGCTGAATAACACGTACAAGCGGACACGAGGTGATTCCTTATGAAAAAATGAGGAGAAAATATAGAATAAATTTTATTCATGACGCTTCGTTTTCGAGAAAATCGAATTTGAAAATTTATCACGTATACTTGAACTGAACTAATTAGCCAATGGGTGTAAGAAAATAATCAGCAGGAGGTTATTCTCTATTAGACAAAACATGTAAATCAAAAATGTCGAATAAAATTTCTGTTTGAAGCTTCATTTTCGAGAGAATAGGATCTGAACATATTTAGTTAAGAACTGGCTTCTGATAAATTTTCAAATTTATTTTTCTCAGAAACAAAGCGTTTTGTGGAAAAATTTTGTTCTATGTTCTCGATCTTTTTCTCTGTCGATCATTTACTCTTGTTTACTTCGAAATTAGCCATGTTCAAGTATACTTGATAAATTTTTAAATTCAATTTTTTTGAAAACGAATGTATCATATGAAAGAATGCTATTCTATATTTTCTCCTTGTTTTTCCATAAGGAACTAACTTTTGCCTGTTTATACCGTTACTCGGCCGCACTTTGCAGAGAGTATCAGGTTTTTCTTTAAAAAAACGTCTCAGTATATTTTAAGAGTTAGTACATATGTTATGAATTTCACATTCATTTCTTTTGATTTCGGTGTTTACCTGTAAAATGTAACGAACTTTCTGTATCAATTTTAACACCTATTTATTCTTATCTCTTGATCTATTCATTGCTAAGGCTGATGCTCGTTTAATTATTATATTGAACAAAAATTCAATCCATCCAATTCATTACACCAGTTATAACTTTTTAATACAGCATTTATAAGCCTATGTTTATATATTGTTATTCATAGAATATATATATCATGATAATATACTAGTATCATTTTACAGAATAAACCCGAGATACCTCGCATAAGATAAAGTTATGATTTCGTTATTTCTCTATATAATATATATGTAATTCAGATTTTACTTATCTTACACGTGAAATTGTTATGATTAATGTTTTCTATTCTTATAGATTATCAAGATCCGTATGCTGTTGTAGTTCTACTACAAAACGACTTGGTTGTGATAGATTTATTAACTCCTGGATTTCCGTGTTTTGAAAATCCATATCCGATGGACATACACGAGTCACCTGTGACATGCTGTGCGTATTTTGCTGACTGTCCTTCGGATCTAGTACCAGCTTTTTATTCAGTTGGATCAAAGTCTCAAAAAAAGACAGGGTTTAGCGAAAAGGATTGGCCAATATCCGGTGGGGAATGGAGCTCAAGCTCAAGCGGATACAATGAAATTATTTTAACTGGGTAAATATTTTTATTTACATTTATAAACAAAATTTAATTAAACTGCTTTTGTATATTTATATAACTGTTTACTTATTGTAAATTATTCACTGTTGGCAACGATATGTTGCATATTTTTCATCTTATCAAGTATATAACGTATTACTCATCAACTATATATTGTTATTTTTAAAAAATTATTTTATAAAATGTCAATTAAAACGACACATTTTTATGGAATTTGTTCTATGACATTAGAGGTAATAAAGTAGCAAAGATGTTATTCTATTTGAAGCAAAAGATCTTTCTTTTTCAGCAAACTATACATAACTGCTGTCACGATTTTTCAGGCACTTTCGGTAATTTAACAAAACAATGTTTTGAATAAAAGTTAATCAGCTTTTAATTTTAAAGGTCACAAATTGCAATATCAGAAATTTCCAAAAAATTGTCTTTTCGATAGAATGTCCAAGGTCACCTTGATCTTTTAAAATGACACTACGTAAATAACACCACTACATAAGGTATGTTTATTTTTGTACACTGTTTATGCTCCTTCTGTAATGTGCGTATGATTAACATCTTTTTTGTTGAAGCTTACTATTGTAAAATGTGTAATTTGATCGAAACAAAATAACTTTCAGCTTCCCTTGATTAAGTCAATATTTCATGATTTAAGGTCATTGCAAGGTCGTAGTATAGTAAGTCGCTGAACTCGTTTTAATATCAGCCACGATAGTGTAAAGTAAAAAATACGCTATATCATTTAAAAAAGTCAATGTAATCTTGACTTCTTATCGAACAATCAATTTTTTAGAAATTTCTTATACTGCAATTTGTAACTGAATGCCGAAAGTGTTATATTTAACTCAATGAAAATAGTAAACAGACATGTGATATAATAGATTATTATACGAGTTAGTGTCGAAAATGTACGTCGCCATGTGCTCTTTTCATTAAAAGTTCAATTCTAATAAGTTCATGCATGAATATTAAAAACATGATTTTATGTAATATGATGTATTAATAATAATGATACGTATTTTTAGGCACGCTGATGGTAGCATAAAGTTTTGGGATGCATCGGCAGGCACGTTACAAGTGCTTTATAAACTGAAGACAGCGAAACTTTTTGAAAAAGGTAGAACACGTAGTATAGACTCGGAAGAAGATCCTTTAGCGATACAACTCATCTTCCTTTGTCCCGAAAGTCGAAAATTAGCGATTGCGGGTAGCGGAAGACACGTTGTTTTATTTAAATTCAAAAAAGTTGAGAGTATGTCGGAAGTCGTGGTAAGTAATTTACTTTTTAATTGTATGTATACTTAGAGTTTTAGTGATAACCGCGTTTTTAAATCTTATCACATTATACAAATCTTGATGATTATAACAACATTAATTTGGAGTGCTAAATTAGTTAATGACTAGAACATTGAAAAGGCAATTTTATTTTATATACGTAAACGTGCAATATTTACATTATTCAATTGGAAACGAATGTAAGAAAGTTTAATTTCCAGCTTGAATTTTTATTATTGAACTGTAGATACACACTTTTTACCGAAGCTCTTTTTCTTTTAAATGCTGAGATTTAATACACGTTTCAATGTAAAGTCGTATTTAGATATTAAAATTCATTGTATAAATGCTAAAGTCTTATAAGAATATTGCATTTAACTTTGTTTTAAATTGAGCATTATTTTCCTTTCATAAATATAATGTTAGCTTTCAACACTTGCCTACCAATTAAATAGTAACAATTTATTGGCGTTTACTATAGACTTTGGAGATATCACTAACAGCTGATCCAGCTAAGGAAATCGAAAGTTCATCCGACCATGATTCTCCAGCTGGTAATACTTCGGGAAGTAGCGAGTCAAAAAATAACGAATCGAATCAACCACTTAAAGTTAAGACTGGTTTACAGAAGAGGGCTGCAGGCTTTCAGGCAACCCTGGTTTGCTTAACGATTGCCAATATCGGAGAACAAGCTGAAAATATAACAGCTCTCAGTTTGAATTCTTCCTATGGTTTGTAAGTATTTAAAGTATCTGTATAAGGTTCATTGATCTGAAAAGAATTAATTTTAAGCTACTGTGTAGTGCATGTTTATGTATTATTTAACTGACCAAAACAACATAAATGAAAAGAAAGCTGGTACGTCGGCTCCATTTATCCACATAGTATTTTGATTAAAGTGCTTTCCTTTACTTTTCCTTAATTAACTCAATTGACTGCGACTGAAAGCCTCACATTATAATTTATTGATCGACAGACAAAAATATCTTATTTTCTTTGTCTTCCATTTTTTTATACCAATTTCCTCTAGAAATTTTATTTGTTCTATAGATATGTAACTTAAAAAAAAATTATTTAGTATACAATGTAGTGTACTATGAGATTCGATTACGTACTTTTTGTATGATTACGTAAAAAAAATAATACTGTGAATCTTTTCTGAATTCATGAAATACTTTCGTAAAGGTTTATATGGTATAGAGTATTTCTGAATCAACCCGAAAAGAGAATGAATTTATATAAAGAAATAAGTCGAAAATGTATAAATGATATTGAAAATGATATTTTTTCGTACGTAGTCACATTTCTGATTAAATGTTGAAGATTCCTCGAGTTTTCGAATTCCCAATCAATCCTAGTCGATCGCCTAACTTACTCCTGTCATGTCGATTACACGAAATTATATTCCCCTTGAAACCGTTTAATTTTTATCTAAATTATTTTCTATTGTAATTTTGAGCAAGATTTCAAGTTTTAACTTTAAATGAAATATTTTGCATAAGGTTCCTGATTACGAATGCTTTTGCGGGCAATATTATATCTATTGTTGGATAGAGAATATTTAGCAACAGATGGTAGAAAACTTAAGGGATTTTCTTAGAAGACAAAATGAAACGAAAACAAAGAATCAAAAATTGTGCTTGAGGCTTTGTCTATTACCTATTATTAGACTGCTAGACTGCAGACTTTTACGCAAGTTCATATTTTTGAGAATATAATTAAAAATATATAAACTCGATAGAAAATTGTTTTAGAAAAAGCGCTATTTTTTGGATATTTTATATATTTTTTCATATTATGTGCATTTTGTGAAATTTTTCATTTCCAAATTTTCTATAGCTAAGTGCATAGAAATCCGCAGTCTAGTTACTAGTATGTATTTGAAAAACGCTCAAAATATTTCCAAAACCCGACAGTCTTTTGCACCGCAATAAATATAGGGTAACTTACTAATTTTAGTTTATTAATTTTACTAGCCTTTATTTATTTACTAATTCTTTTAGTTACAAACCAAGGAAATATTTACAGCGTTCCAGTAGTGCAAGTCATATGGACCGGACCATCATTTCTCTTAGATACAATTTATATTTAATGTTTCCGTATCTCTTATCATGACATATGTATACTCTTTGCATTTGATGCTTTAAACGAAGATAACAATATTTATAAAAGTAAATGTATATTTCGTCAGAAAGTTGTAGCATACAATCCTACATGTATATTTCATGTATTTATAAGCAATATACATGAAAAGATTTTAATTCTAAAAAATTAGCTTTCTATTTCTGCAAAATTGAAAGGAAGTTCTAAAATGTTGTAATAATGATAATTAATGACATATGAAACGCTCTATAAAGACCACAAATAGTTGGCAGATGATTACTATCGTCATCAAATCTTGATGGAATCTAACGAGAGATCTGATGATAATTTATACAGTATACGAGATTCTTATCAATTCGTCTGTTATTAAAGCTTTTAGATGTTCAACGAGTTCTTAGAAATGTGAAATTTCTGTTATATTTAATTTAATTTCGTTTTGTATTGCATCATCAATATCAGTGTCTGCTTTCTGCTTGAAAGAATAGAGGGAATTTCTTTTTAAATAGATATTATTTAATTTTAGAATGGCTTATGGGAACGAGTCTGGTATAGTGATAATAGACATTGTTCAGAAGATTTCTTTGATTGTGTTGAACACCGCGGATATCGGTGGTAACACGGACCCGTGTCAGCGAGTACTACGCAGTCCGAAACGTCAGGATGAATTGAAACGAGAGAACGAAGATAAAGCGAGAAGTCCTAGCACAGACCAGGTAAAATGTATTTCTTTCTTATTGTTAGTTAAAGCTGTCTTAAATATTTTAATCGTAATCTCCTCATTTTCCTTAACCTTATCCAATGAAACATCTTGAAAATTTGATATTTAAATATATGCATTTCGCTTTTTCTAGACATTAAAACTAATAATCTCCATTACTGCATGATTGTAAAGAAAACTATATAATTTGAATGTTCAATTTATTACTAAATTTGTAATTATTAATTTTTGTTTTTTTGTAAATACTAAAAACTCATGTTATCAATAACATCGCGACATTTCAGCTTTGATACAAATATTAAAAGTAGAATTTATAATAATAGTCGTAGATCATATAATACAGTGTTTTTAAGAATAGCTTCCTAGTAACTTTATCGGAAGGAAAATAATATCGAAGGTATTATTTGATTTTCACAGGAGATTCCTTATTAAAAAATAAAAGCTTATTCCCTACTTACTGGAAAAACTAATATATTTTAATAGTTAATCAAATTTATCATTCTATTTTATACTTTATCTCCATCGTTTTACACGTTTTATGAGATAGAAATAATATAAATTAACTAGGCTCTAATAAAAATGATAACTAATAAACCAAACACCCAACGATAAACGGAAGAACCATTTAATCGAATAAAAATAACGTAGACGATATCCAAATAATTACTCTATTCGTTAATATTTAAAACGTAACTGTAAGATAAAGCTTAAATATCTCTCTTTTCCTCTCAGATCAGTTAAAAACCTAAAGCTTTGCCTTTGTCGTCTGTTTTAGCTTCTTATACTCGTAATTATTGTCATGCGTTATTTTAATTCATAAGGTGCTTTTGACTAACCCATCGTTTAGATAAAGATTCTAATAGTTAAGTAAGTATATAACTATTATATTATTTTCATAAATTCCAAGCAGAAAATTTATAAAGTACAAGCATTTTTAAAAATGTATTAAAGTTTGAAAAAGAGATTTCATCTTTCTTTATAAAAAAAGTTGGTTTCATATTCACATGCATATTATAGCAGCAATTTATAAGTATGTAGATAAAGAATCTAAAAGTAATTTAGGTATTTGACTCCTTAACGAATGAAGTGTTCATAATCTTATACGCTTTTCAACGTAGAAGCTTGCGTAATTCAACTTCTGTTTGAAATATTGTTTCAGTTCTCATTACAGAAATTAACATTTGTAAAAGAATATAAAATTTGTAAGCAGAAGAAACCTTATTTTAGTAGACAAGATGTTTTCACAGCAAGTTAAATACTTCAATTATCACAATAGACATTCGGTAAATATTAACAAAAGAGGACCCAATTCTAATGGCTGGGTCCTTTTTTGTTAATATTTGCCAATGAATATTTTAAAAATTCTACAAGTTCAAAACAGGAATTTGTGCGATTAAATTGACATGATAAATGATAATATGATATTACATATAGCATATGCATATGATGCCTTTCAAAATTATGATTGGAGATTCTAGGTGAAGAAATTGCTTGTGAATGAAATGAATCGCAACTATATACTGGATCTATATATGTTTGTATTTTCTGCTTGGAATCTTAGAAGTAAAAAGTTTAACAGGGGAAGTTGTATCTAGACGCGAATTATTCAATTTTAAGTAACAAACGAGAATGTTATCGGCAACTAGTGGTCAAACTTGTCATTTTCCATGTGCCGAGTGTTAAAGTTAGTTGCAACAGATTTATGTAAGTCACTTTTATCAAAAGTAATTTCATGTTATGCATCTGAAAATGTCTAATGATCGACGCTAGATGAGTTTTAAAATTCTTGTAACGCGTTATAATTTTAAAATTGGGTCGTATATATACTCTTCTTTTTTTTTTAAATAAAGAAACGTTTTATCTTCATTATATTCATGCTTATTATGCATTTAATGTTTAGCTAACTATGTGTCTACCTACGTTGAAACAAGTAAGAACAATACTATTTTTCGTTAAAGAAACAGCTAGACTTTTACTTTAGTTTGATGATATGCGGTATTATTTTATTGCGAAAATAAACGAACTCGACAGAAGTAGGTAGTAAATAGTAGATAATGTTTCAGTTTTACTATTAGCTTTCAATCGTATTTAGAAGTTCAATTGATGTCAAATAGGTAGAAACGAAAAACAAACAAGTAACACGATGAAAGATGTAGCTTAAATTACTAGGCAATGGTTGTCATTATGAGTGTATACCGCTTAATGATCCAGTAAAACATACATGTGCGTCGATTTTCACATAAACGTTTGATGGAGTCTGTGCATGTACCTATATAGTAATTAAGTTAGAGTTACAACGATACAAGGTGTACAAAATGGTTAAATGAAACATGCATTTATTAGTACATATCATATTACAACGTTCCTGTACCGAATTTAAAAAAGTGCATGGAGCAATCAATGCCAATCTATATTTTGTTAATATGAATGTTGAGTAAATGAAAGTCCCTTTTTTCTAATGTACAATTAAATAGAACAAACTTTTGACTGGTTTGACTGGTTTGACTGATTTGTCAAATCGAATCGATTCAGTTTCAATTTCAAGCATTTATCTTATATTCACACGTTTGCAAATACACATTCTTTTATAGTACAGTCAATAGTTTTCCTCTTATAGCGTGTTTGTTCACGTACATATATATATGTTTTATTTTAGCCTTGCAAGATTTATCGATAGAAAACAATTACCGATTACAGATAAACTATTGTATACATATATAAATGCGTGCAATTCTCTTTCCATTGTTATTCATATTACCTAAGATTTCCTACATTTTCTGTTTAATATTGCTCGATTTAAATCTATTGTACAGAAAAGAATTGTGCTTCAGAACTTACAAATTTACACTTAAAAATACTATTTTTATAAAAGAAATAGCCTTCGTTATTATAATATAGTAATGCTTAAAAGTCAGAGTAAAAATGTTTTTAAAAAATATTCGAGTCCTGGGCGTTCGGGCCTCCTTTATTTTTATGTTTAAACAAATATTCAGTTTCAGAGCGTTGTTAATAAAACACTGTTATCATCATATAAAGTGCTATTTTTATAGCTCTATGTAAAACTTTGATTTGCGTTAAGCTTTATGCACAGAATTATTGCTAAACACACTTGCTATAATAGTATTTAATGATAACTGCCTACAAAATCACAGTACCTATATTTTTGTTTCCCTACAACTTTTTCATTAAAATTGTAGTAACCATGAACAGTATTATAAATGTATTTAATCTGTGTATCGTGTTCTTGCTTATATCGTAATTCGAGTTAATTGCAGACTATAATACCTAACAGAAAGTACAACAACAATATTTAAGCGATTTATGATTTAGTTTTCTTACATGAGACAAACGATATTGGTGCCTACTGATTAAACACTAAAATATTGTATCACTTAAGTCCATTAAAATGTTATCCTGAACAATTTTATTAATTGCAGAAATAATCTGTATGAATTTAATGTATTGAAAGTTTGGAAAGAATGGTAAGGTGTATATAAATCATATATCTGTAAGTGGTTCTTTGATTAATATTTAACTTCATGATTGAACAGATAAAGAACATTATGGTATGATATTATTATCTATTAAATGTACATTTATAATGAAAAGTTACGAAATGTTTCAGTTACGTACGTATATCGTCTCCATAAATGACAGCATTAATCAAGCAATGACGATTATAGCAGGTGATTTCAAATACATATATACATGTATATGTATATGTATACATACAATCAGTAAAGTAAATAATTTAAGCATTCTATAGAATTCTTAAAAGTTACGTTATTTTAGTTGATAAAGATAATCAAGAATTCTTTGGAATGTTTCAATTTGCTTGTAACGACTATACATATAATATACTGCAGCTACAGTTTATTTTAAGTACGCTAGACCTATTCTAGGATGAAAAAAGAAAATACTGCATTAATAGATTTCAAGAATTAACTATATCTTCGTAGTTTTGCTCAAATAATGCGTACATTTAGTAGAAGCTTTTCGGGGAAAATATTTGTTTATTATAATTCGATTCCTACATTAATTATACACAAAAGATTTCTGCTTACTAATATTTCTCTCGTCATTGTACTTTTGATGAAGAAGTAATGCATACAAAATATATTACTTAATATAGTCTAATTATTGATTGATAGCCTTATGGTATAACTTATATTATTAAAGCTGTTATCAGCTAATGTTTCAAAAACTATAAAAGGTAAAAGCTCACAAATTTGTTTAATGTAAATGAACATTTTTTTAGAAAACAATAAGTAAAATCGTACTGAAATAAATAAAACAGTGTGTACACATTGAAGATGGGTTATAAGTTTGTATCTTTCATACTTTCAAAAGTAGTATACTACAGCAGCTTTAGTAATAATGTTCTATGTACTAAATGTCTCTATGTCTTGAAATTGTGCATGTTTAAAATTTCCGGTATAAACAAATTTATTATTTTATGTATATTATTTCATAGTGCAAACATTACGTAACTGGTTAATTGAAACATTTTAAATACATTTACATATTTTTGGGTATAGTATATGTATACGGAAATTTATTTAACTTAAATAATTATATTATCAACTATGGTTTATGTCTGTTAGTGTTAACTATTTTGAATACTATACAATATTTAATAAGCATATTTTAAGGATTATGTTAGTATCGGAAAAATTGTAGACACCCTCTATGGTATAAGTTATACGATAATGCGTGCTTATTCAGAAATCAAGTTGAAACTACCATATTTTGAGTTTTAAATTGTTAAATTGACAAAATTCAAATCGTTTCATTCCTTGTCTTATTATTATCAATAAAGTTTAACTGAACTTGTTATTTAAATGATACTGCCAATTAATACTAACGATACTCCGCATATATATATTTGAATTTCTGAGAAAGCACCTTTTTGGTGCATTTGGTTTTGCATTTGTAAAATGGAAAGCACTTTGTTGATTGAGATATTGTTTCTATGAGCATCTTAGGTATTCATTGCATTAATTTTAAAGTGCGCAAATAGATCGAGTTCTATGAAATATGAAAACAATACCTTCCCTTGTCTGCATTCTTCATTTTTAACATTTCAAAAATTGCATTCATTTGGGAAGTGACAAGTGACCATGCGTTTGCGATATTTCTTCGTTTGGTGACTAAAAATTCTAATATCATTTTTATAAAAGTACATTCGTGACGAAATATTTGTAGATATAGTACATTATATTTAACATAGCGTATAATATGTTTATATCTATAAGATTATACTATGTCATATTTTATGAAATCCACGAAATGCGGGACATACCAATAAGCGTTACTAACATACAATTACAACAATGCTGTGTATCATATGCATATAATACACGACTTAATTTGCTTTTAGAATTAGAATTAAACAATCTTAACGTTTATTTAGTACACATTAATACATTGTGCAAAATCCAACATGTTAAATTCGTCAGACTCATGGAGACTCTACCGTGGAATCTGAAGGCTTATTAGCAATCCTAGCTGACAATGTTCAACATTCGCAACCTCGCGGTGAATTTCATACTGGAAGCAAGAATGAGAAAGGAACAGTAGAGGAATCTGTAAATGAAACCAATAAATCTGGAGGCACAGTGAACGAAGAAGACTGTACTAAGAATCACGGTTGGAAGGGATTCAGTCTGAAGAGGCAACTCAGCAAGGTTGATCTGAAAATAAAAAGTACTTTCACGCCGACTTTGGTGACGTCTCAGAATGGGGTACTTGTATGCTTTTTGATATATCCTTCGAATACATCTTTCGTTTTTCTTAGAGATTATGACATGTAAGCTGAAATAATTTATTTTATATCATTTGAAATTACTTCATTTATGTCGAAAGATTTGACTTTTCAAGATTTATAAAGCAAATTATACTACAACCTTTTTATTATATTTTTCATCATATATTTATAGAAAGATATATTTATTTATAACGATATATAAATTTATTCCAACGTTATTCGACGTTTTAGCTTCAGTATCTTCGGTATAATGCTGTTTGCTGATTATACGGTGATAACGTTGCCTATATATTTTAATGATATAAAATACATTATACTAATAAGAAAGTTATTTTTCTATTAATAACTTTTTTAATATGAACGTCTTCCTACTAAATAATACATACATATTATTACATGTGATATTTATAATGATTCGTTTAACTATCTTAATATATAACTCAACTATAATACAAGATAACTACATATATGAGAAACTCTATAGAGATTTAAATTTTATAAATTGTTGTATATCCTTAAAGAACAAAAGTAGACAAAGTCATTTCTTCTAACAATAAATCATTATTCTATAATGATATTTACGAGACACTATTATATCATTATTGTTCTAACATTATGGAAGCATAAATGTAAAGTATTATTCAAAAATTTATTTGAACGTTTTTCGCATCTTTTATAAAATACATAGTAAACTTGTTACTATATTTCAATTTATCGACATAAATGAAAAGTAGGTTCATTATGTTCAGAGGCTCACAAAAGTATTTGGATACTTAACACGGAAAACTTTTTGTAAATATATTATGTGCATTATATGATAAAAAATTTGGAAATTTCGTTTACATTGTAATGACACAACTATTGTGATTATATTGTAATAGTAAAATTTAAAATCAATCCGAAGATGAATATACAAATTGCATGAATTTTATTGCAAGTATATACTGATATATTCTTATGGAGTGTTCAGATGATTAATACCTGTGTATGTATACCACATTTTAGGGTTTTCAACATTAATCGTATGTAAGAGACCCACCAGATAACCGATATACAGGGTGTTTAAAGAAAATTGTGTAAGATTGTAAGGGCTTATAATACTCATCAAGAGGAACAAAAAATGTCCAATCAACGTAGGTCCTGTAATCAATTCCTTGGACCTTGGATCATTTACTAACATTCAATGTCGTGAGTGAATTTCTTCGTTGAACATAAACAAAGAGACTAATTCAGAAGTACGTTAGCTCAAGGTTGCCAATGCAAACAATTTATAATACGCAGATGTGAGTTTTGCATTGCAATGAAAGAAAAACATATCGCATATTTACTGTAAAGAAGAAGGTCTTCTCTTCGTTTATATATATGCAATAACCTCTGTTAATATTAGAAATAATTTTATGTTGACTACCTTGAGCTAACTTGCTTCTGCGTTAATCTCTTCGTTTACGTTCAACAAAAAAATTCACTCACAATATCGAATGTTTATAAATGATAAAAATTGATTTTACGTTCAAGGGATTGATTGCAGGATATATGTTGAGTATTATAGTCCTTAAAGTCGTGAATCCTTTTTTCTTAACATCCCATATATTGCCAATATCTATTGACGAACTGCGTTTTCCTCATATAGTCGATATTATTGGCAATACATTCAATTTAGAGTTAGTGTTCAGTGATATCTAATCAAAATAAAGCTTGTGCAGCCATGATTTTAAGCTTATCGATGAATTGGTTTATTTTCGAAGACGTAGAATATGTGGAGTAAAAATATTTTTCATCGAACCAATTCGTCATTATTCGAAATATTAACGATACGTCAATCTGTTTCCTCAATGTTCAATGATATTGACTGTATTATATTAACAACATTATGTATTGGTCATCTGATGGTTATGTCCCTGTAATGTTGAGAATCCTGAAATATTGACAACAATATCCGATCGTCTGAACGCTCTTTCCAACATATTAGGTTGTCCGAAAAGTGTCTTTCTTTTACAGACACATCTTTCACAACGATGCATCTTTATACGAATATGAAACCTAATCTGTCGAACGTTGTGATCTTTATTTTAATAGAACAAAATGGATCATACGTAATTCGATAAAATAATATAAAACGAAAAATGTGTGTATCCATTATTTCCTTATAAAACGAAAGAAACTTTTCGGGCGACCTAATACAATTAACTTTAAACATGATTACAAATTATGATGATTACTAAATTATGTGTCTTATTCATATGACGAGTAATTGATTGTTCAAATACTTTAGTGATTTTTGCGAAGCGTATGCTTCTGGTAAATATCTAATGGTTTCTGTACCTATTCATTTTCAGATCTGTTCGAATTTGACCAATATAATCACTATAATCACGTCTAGTTACAGAGCTAATGAGATTTCGAAATGTCTTTAGGATACATATGGAAGAAGTTTTGATAAATATTGAAAAAAAGAAAGAAATCAACCCTAATGATCTTGAACTTCGTATATGTTGTCAAGGACACTCTCCTGAATAATCTGCAAAAGGTTAGAGCTATTGCTCGTTATTCTTTAAAATGCTATTACCGAAAAAGATTTGCAAAAAGCAACGTATGGTATGTATTCATGTGTAGCAAAGAAACACCGTACGCGTCGCTCGCATGTTCCACTCGCTCGTAAAAATCTATTGCAACGCAATACTAATTCCACACGTGAGCGAAAGGAGTGGGCGAGGAATTTTTAAGAAAAAAAGTTTCTTGGACGAAAATCGGGCCCCCTTCGTTTGCATGTGGAATTGAGCTGGACTGGATTTTTGCGAACGAGTGGAGCGAGGATGCAACGCATCGGGTGCTTCTTTCAAATAAAAGCTGGGAGACAAATTCGACTATTGCATCGGCTACTTCCGTGTTCGCATTCATATATATTTACGTAGACAGAATACAATGTACACAGTAGTAGTAGTGGTACATATATTTTTGTTTTAATAAGTTTTTAAAGAATGAAGACGAAAACCTTCTGGAGATTGTTCAGCAGAGTGTCGTCATAGACATTCATATGTCAAGGTCATTGGAGCTGGGTCTCTTTTTGTCAAAATTTGCCAAAAAATATTTAAAAAATTCTACAATTTTTAAACATGATTTTGTTGCGACTAAGTTGTTAGTCCTGACTTTGAAGTTTGCGGTGACGATTTGAGGTCGTTCAGGAGAGTGTTCTTGACAACATCTACTAACATCAAGGACATTGGGGCTGGATTCCCTTTTGTCAACATTTACGAAGGTTTCTAAGAATGTTCGAATACTTTCATGAGCCACAAATGGATCTATATATTTTAAACGTACAGCAATATGTTTCACATTCCTTAAAATGGCTTTATTTGTTCGTATCATTACTTTTTTTAGTCCTTCTACCTACTTTTTTTCTTCGCTTTTGTTATTGCTTTCTTTTCGTTGCGTTTGAAATAATTCGCTATAGTTCTATTTAATATAGTTATATTATATTTTTTTACCTTAATGAGAAAGTTTGTTACTCCTTTTTTGAAAATAATAAATTTCTTTGAGATTAATATAAATGATGAGATTAGATATTAGCTTCAAGTTACTAAGAATAGAGATGAAGACATTACCGATTAAGATTAAATATACTAGCCTATGTCCGTTCAATTATTTAGGAAATTTGAGTTAAGTTGAATAATTATAATTGCAATATATGCTACAAATTTAAGATAGATATGTATAATAAAACGATATTTAATATACGAAAAGTATACGCAAATATCTATTCAAAATTATATATTACTTTCTATAATTGATATAATTTCATTTTATTGAAAATATAAAAATTGAGATCATCCCTTGCAGAAGGTTGAGGAAATAATATTATGAAAACAGCTTATATTGGACAATTCAAATATTTGTTAATGATTCCAATATGTGAGATCTATTTTTGTTTACGTTGTTTTTTTCAAAAATTCTTTAGCTATTTTTTCCGGTTGAAAAATTATATGCGTTATTTCATGCGTTAGGAACATATGTTGCATAAACTTTACTTATTACTAGGACGCGATCAAAAGACTGAAAAGTTTAAGAAACTGTGAAATCCTTTTTTATGAAAAACATCGTATAATAAATAAGTTTTTAATATATTCTAATAAGTTAGTTCTTCAGTATTATTGATTGCTTTACGTGATGTTTGTCTAAACGTAAAAAAATAAACGTTTGAAAATTGGGTGTACGTTAATCGTTGTTAGCTTTAGATCTAATCGTCTGAGCTTGTATAGCACAAAGCTGATGTTTCTTATCTCGATAGGTCTACGATGAAAAAGTATATACAAGTACCCCATTGTTAACAGGTAGGCACTGATAGTAGCAGTCAGAAATCTTCCGTTTTTTACTGTAACATACCCGAAAACGCGAGTTCGCTGTCTCCAGTTGAAAGTACCGTGTCCGAATCTTCATTGTCATCAGAAGGCTCGATACCTGGACGTGAAAGTCCATTAAACGATGATAAAAAGAGGAACAATCAAGAAGCGAAAAGTCCGGTGATCGAAGGAGATAAAAATAAATCGATTTTACGATTTTCCACTGACAATGAGAACGTTATTGAGAAATCGGATGCCGTACGGCCGGTTAATTTAACGTTAGCCGAGAGCTGTGAAATGAAACCACCGAGACTGATGAAAATCGTGAAGATGAAGCAAGCGAAAAGGGAAGGTCGTTTATTATCTGTACCGAATTTAAAATTTGCGAAAAACGATCCAGCGATTTGTGACCTAAGATGCGAGGAAACAAACACGGCCTCCGAATCTTTCACCTGCAATCTAATAAGAAGATTCAGTAAGTGTTTAAAATTAGAGTAGAGGAGAGTTTGTGTTGTCCGTGTGCATTTAGAAATGTGATACGTGTAGAGTTTAACGTAACATGCGAATGTGAGCATATATGCGTTCGAGTGTGAGCGTGAGTGAATTATTCGTTTACTAACAACATTTTCTTTTAATCGCAACGTCATTGCGTTCACTGGCAATTGACTTCTTCGATCAAAAAAACAGATGCCTCTGCGATGTCATTGACTGAAAGCGTATACTTGTGTCCTACAAAAACTAGACTAATTACATAGAAAGGAGCTCTGCTATATTTCGACTGTGCTTTTATCTTTTCTTTATTTCGTTTTAAAAGAAGGCCTAGGATGCTCGTAGATTCATGTAAAATAACTTTTAGAGGTAATAACAAGTAACTGTGTTTATATATATATATATATATGTATAAGTGTAAAACTAAAATAACAAAAGAATATACATATATAAATTAAGCTTCCGCTAAACAATATCGTTGGAATCAAAGGTTTATGTGAAACATATTATTTATTCTGCTTGTTAAAATACGCACTCCATGTAACAATCTGCCGCGTTTACTTGCATTTTTTTACAGATCTGTATCGCGTATTCATATTTTTTAATTCTTGTGCAGCTTACTGCGCGTAATACGTTATGTATTATACGTTGATTATATTCCATATTCACTTTTCGTTATATATATACGATGATTCGCGTGTCATCATAAATGCGATAAATCGAAGAAAAAGTAGTAAACGAGTTTACATAGATTTAAAATTGAAAATTGAAAATTCACTATACAAACAATTACTAACAGTCATTAACTCACATAAATCTGAGAATAGATACGAGATAAAAAAGCTTGCAAGAATAAAGCCAATTGCGATATTAGACCCCAAGCTTGTTTTGGTACTGGTTCAAATAATTTTTTTATATTTATGCATGAGTAATTTATGCAAACCACATAGGATTCTGGTGACCACATAGGATTTTATTTGTTGACACTGCACATGAAGAAAGTAGTACCCTTTTCTTTTCTCGCAGAGCATGTACCATCTATTATTTGACTTGACAATCGGATTATATATACATATGTATCTGTGTATATATATATTTATATGACATTGATCAAGCGAATTTTTCCTTTATTCGTTCCCAAAGTTTAGACGATAAAGCTGTCATATTTTTTCATTTTTTCCATTACAAGTACAATAAATTAGGTTACTGAATTTCTATACACGACATTTGTAGCTTTAAATGTAACAATAGTAATATCTAAAATAAATCGACTTGTTTTCAGCAAAATTTTTTGAATTCAGATCGTAAACTGCATTCAACAATTTAAAATACATGACAACAGTGTTTTAAACTCGTTAATGCATGTCTTACAGATTTAAGAAATAGTATTAACGATATTGTTTAATAAGAGATTGAACGATTTTTATAATGTTATCCATCGAGAGATGAAAAACATTTTCTTACTAGATTAGGTAAAAAGGTTCAATTGGAATATAAAAGTCAGCGAAACTTTGCTAATCAAATACTTTTAATATAATATTTTTGTTGTATCTTTCGTAATTTAATGAACGTATTACGGATTTAAAGTGTTAAAAATACTCAAATACAAGTATATAGGTACGCAACGTAATAACATAAGTAAATGTAACATAAAGGAAACGAAAAATCTAAACAGGAGATGTCTAGTGTTACATAATATAAATAACATCGATATTGCGATATTAGTGTAAAAAGTTATGTGGAATAAATTTCTGAATTTTTCTAATTATTGGAAAATGTAGAGTCTAATATAATAGTCAGTCAATCAGTTTCATCGATATATCATTATATATTTTATAAGATATACGAGATTATAAGAAATTTTGCTAGGAGACGTACGATTTTCCAAGTTTTGGAAGAGTGCAGACTCGTTGCTTTCACATAACCGACTTCAATAGGATTTCAGGTTGTACTCAGAGGGTGCCTACGTTTTCTATTTAAAAAAATCGTTTCTCACAAATTTAATGTCTACATAAAATCTAAAGCTTCCGAAGTCTGTGGCTACTAGAATCGAAGAACGTTACATCGTAAGGTACAAAGTTAATTAAAATATTTACGTGCACGCATATTTTTATGCTCGTTAAAGTTTAGTACTAATACAGTGTATGTACATATAATACATGATATATGTATAAGAGTTAACGGCAGATCAATGGGAAATGTGATATACATATCTTTAGGACATCTACTTTGCAAAGTAAAAGCAAAAATATACATTTTTGCATTGTATCGCAGAACGGTATATTCTGTTGTATTACGGCATTTCATCAGTGCACATACAGCTTGTACCCCATATGCCTTGTTCGTAACTAGAAGATATTTGTTTTTGTAACAGCATATCTGTATATCCACATTAGGTACATCTACGAGTATTTGGAATGCATAGTGTACGTACATTAAGACTACATACATATTCGCATATGTGTTTAATACCCATTTGTGTGAATTCGTTTTAACTTGTATAGATACTTCCCATTCTTAACAATATTATTCACCCTGAGTTTGTAAAATATCAGAGTACTCCTTCGAATGTACCGTAACCAATTATGTAAATTCAATTCTTTCTTCAAATTTTAAAACCTACAAATCTATTTTTGAGCGTAATCAATCTACTAATTAAATGTGAAGAGATTCTACTTTAACGCTTTTTCAGGTTCAAATCAGTTTTGCGGTCTTCCCCGACAGCAAGGTTGATTCAGGTAAAAAAAAGGTTTTTCACATTTTGACAGTTGTCTGATCACCGAGAGAAAAGTATGTCTGTTGCCAGAATTTTATATCGATGATTTCTAGATAACATCAAGTACATATTTGCTTCTATGTTTTCAAGTATGTCGTTAGTTACCTGTATTAATACCACTATCGATTAAGAGTTAATATACATGAACAATTTAATATCTGTAGTTGTTTCATTTCTATATACAGGGTGTATTACCAAAGCTGAACAAAAACATATCAGTCGATTCGCAGATAAGAGGGAGATTCTAGATAGAAAATGTTACGAGAACATATGTACATGACAAATTTAGTGAAATATTATTAATTTAATCAGTTACTTTCCCCTAATTTTAATGTCTTTGACAGCCGAAATGAATTCTTATTTCTGAAATCATTAATCGTGCAAACATTGCTGCTCTTTTGTTTCAAATTTCAAAATTTTAGTTTTTCAAGAAACCTTTTTAAATCTCAACAAGCAGATTTAAATGAATAATAAATAAAAGTTATGTGGTTGCGATTGACGATTTTGAAAGTAAGAATTAATCTATATAGTTAAGATACGTTACGATTGATAAACATTAATGAGTTTCTACATTTTCTACTCAAAATCATCTCTCGAATCAATTTTAATTTTGTTGATACACCGTATATACATACATACATATGTGTACACATATATACCTATATATATAAATATATATATTGGTTATTTTTACTGTAATATGCGTTTAAGGTACGGTATCATATCACAAGATTCGTTGTGTTTACACCTTTCTCTCGGTACAACATCGCTTTCAAAGCTTTTCGATATGTTTTTAATCATTTGCACGCAATAGCAATAGTAATAATAATAACACGGATGGTTACGGCATCATCAATGACAACAGGGCGCGAAATCATTGCTATATTCTTTTTCTTCTTGAAGTGTATCATTGACTATCTTGTGCTTCTCTAATTTTTTTTCCATATTGACTGACTGCTATAAAGGGCTCTGCATAATATATGCTGATATTCCACATAGCAAATTTTAGAAATAACCACGATATAAGAAACAAATATCTTCCGCCATTTTTCCCACTGATCAGTCGATTCTTTTATTTAGCGTTGATAGAAATCTGTTATAATTATTTTCAAATAACAATTAAATGGAATTATTAAAGGCGGAATAACTTTTCGTTTTTGTAGTGAAATACGATTGCTGCAATTTTATTTTATGCGCCCAGAAGATGTCTATATTACATATTTAGTTAAAATAACATTGTTTCACTAAATTAAATGTTATTAATTTCTTTATTTGATTCTTTGGTAAAACAACAGGAATGGACCCATTGAACATTTTGTGAATAAGTATTATACATATTTATGTATTAATTACGCGTTTACTATCAAATATTTATCATTCTTTATATTACAAATATCTAAAATTCTTTTTGTTTTTAATGCTTAAATTTTCAAGATGTATTACGAATTATTTGTCAATACTCACATTTCACAAGTAAACCAATAATATTTGTCGTAATGCAAATGTTATAAATGCTTCGTTTTAATTCATTAATTCTAGCTCGATATGCATCTATAATATTAAGGTATTTTTCAATCGTGCTAAGTTGAATTTTTACAAATTTGTAGAAATTTCTACAATTCTATAGAAAATAATAAGAAAACGTATAATTGAAGCTAAATTAAACATTAATGGATAATTATTCAGAATAGAGGTTCATCGATTTCAATGATGTTGAAATATGTTAACAAGGTCACCATTCTGAACACCTTTTTCCTATACATATAACCCTCGCTCGGCCTTAGTTGTCAAAATATTGGCAAAAAAACTTCAATTAAATGTAGGCTTGATTACACTTCATTTTAGATTAGGCGGCCGCATTTTTTTTTTAGTCCAACCTAAACTTAATTCATTGACGAGAGAAAAAACCACTTTTAGTATCGCATAAGTAAGAAAGAAAAATTGATGGATCATAACTTAGGGTAGAATAGTATGCAATCGGCGTTAGGTAGACGATAACGCTAGCGTGAAATAATTTTCTATGAAGCGATTGATATATGGAATGTTGCGATTTATTCCGTTCTTCAATTGGTCAAAAATGTAACAAATATATCTACCGCCATTGAAGAATTGTTTACAGAACAATAATTTATAAAATAAATTGTTAAATAACATTTACATGTCGTATCAGATATAAATTATCTTATAGCTTGAAAACTGAAGCCGAGCGGCGATTATATGTATAGGAGAAAGTTGTTCAGAATGTCGACCTTGACAATACATTTCAAGGTCATCGAAATCGATAAGGTTGCCCCTATTCCGAATAATTATCCATTAGTGAAATTTTATCGAACGATATCAGTTGTAGAAAACATTTCGTGAACGATGTGTTATTTTGTTAAATGAATATGCGATTGGCAGGAATTAGGAATAACAAATGAAAATAGTAAGAAGTGAGTCAATTTTTTGAAATATTGTATTTATGGATCTTGAGAAATTTAAGATCATGATTGTCTGATCGACAAATAAGAATCAGAGTCAAAATATCATAGCAAATATAACATTTTTTATTTAATAAATTTATCTAATTTCTACTTTTACTTAATAAGAAAGAATACTAGAGTACTAGATAGAAATTTTACTTGAGAAATTCTATAAACACTAATAAATTTTTACTAAAATCTTGAGAAAATGAAATCTGGTAGGTACGGAGTATTTAGGTCTGTATCGAATATATGTAAGAAGGTGAAAATATTTATTACACAACTTACACACACACATGTATATATGTATACTGCTATGACACTTTGGCTCTTATTACGTCTATTAGTTAAAAATTGTCCAAATTATTGTTATTCTCAGATTACGCGGAACATACAGGTATATATCGCCCCAAGACCTTTCTGCAACAACAAGACCTACAATTCCATAATTTTTTGTTACCATTTTTTTCTAAATTGAAAGCAGAATACTGGATATAATAAAAAGAAAGCAAAGTAATTTTTTACACAGGCTACCAACTAGTTTTTAAGGCCTTTTGAAATGTTTGATATCTTTACTTGTCCCAGCTAACATAAAAATGATATTTCGCTGTAATAATGATAATAATATTTCTGAGGAATGTCACTTTTCTCACTACATATTACAGGACCAGTTTTCATAGAGTATGGAGATCACTCTATTTATTCCGTAATTTGGATTATTATCCTACGAGGAATATAACATAAATTCTTTTCCTCCCCTAGAACATGTAAGATTCGTTCAGGTAACAAGCAGTTTTAATTTCATTTTTCTTCTTAAATACCTTCGATCTTTGATTCTGTTTACATCGCTAATACGTCTTAACAAACATGCCTAAATGCTATCTCTGCATTTAAGTAAATTAAAAATCAGACTCCGGTGAAGTTACTCTGTCACCGTGGAAAATAACGTAGTTAATGGTAGAATTAACATGTAATTAAAATATAAAAGGCTGAAAAGATGAGTAGCGATAACTTGGAGGAGAATGTGAAAGAAAAACCGTTTACTGTAAGGTAATACTAGAGTTTTAGAGTGGGATTTAAGACTGCTTAGCCGAGCACATCTATCATACTTTCTTCACGTTTGATCTATCGCTCATTTGTAGATGAACGGGATGTGCATGTTGCCGGTAACGCGAAGAAGTACGGTGGTCGTTGGTGGTAGTGGTTGCGGTGAGAAAGGTGACAACGCCGATAGTAATAGCTGTAGCCCCTGTGGTAACACTGGTGACGGTGGTTGCAATAGCGAAAGTAGTGGAGGACCTAGTACTAGTGGTGTCTGCATCCCTCGGTCGGGTGTTCAGAATACCGTAAATAGCGGCGACGACGATATCGCCGGCTCGAATGCGAATTCTCGCAAATCCCTTACGATCGAAGCACGTCAGTCTCGTGCTCAGGGTATAAGAAAGCTCCAGAAGTGTCTGAGTACCACTACCAACCATTATGAGCTGGACTCTTCGTCGTTGAACAACTTTCCAACGACTTCGTTACTCTCTAGTCACCGTAACACCGAGATACGAGGCTATTCGTCGACCACTCCGCAAGCTTCTTTCAACTACCAGAATATTCTCTCCAACACCAGACAGTATAACAGCTTCGGTAGTATTATTCAATGAATTATCATTTTAATAAGTACAATTGCTATACTACTTATGTAGATCATCGATTGTTTTCTATGTTACTGAATGAGATAAGTCTATTCTTCTCTGAGTGCTTTTTTCCTCGTTTCGTTGTTCCTTTGATTTCGTTGTTAATAGAACGATTCTTCTATGGTAGGTTGAATGCGATTAATGGAGACCAGCATTTCTTGAACAGATTTGTTCCATACTGTTACAGAAAAACAAACTGTTTCAAAGGTGAATTTGTTCAAAATCGAGAAGTGACTAATTTTTGTGAGTAATTCTGGGAAAACGATACAACGATACAACGATATATGTATAATAATATATAATAACATAAAATAATCTATAAGTAGTTCATGAAAATTAGATCAAATCTAACTAATATTCCGGAGTTCCTTAGATCAATTTTTTTTTCATTTAAATCTCTTTAAATTTTAAATTTCATGAAACCGTTTCGATACTGTGTTATAGTTTATAACGTTATAATTTCAAACATATTTATTACAGCGTAAACGTATACCCTGAAACATGTTCTTATACCTTTCCTTATCGTTACTCTTATATTAATCGATATTATCTTCTTCCTTGACGACCGACATACAGAATTTATAGTAATATCATAGTCATAAATTAACTTGTAATTTTCAAAAATGGCTGTTTTTAAGATTGGTCTTCGTTATCGTATCTCTTTTTCGCTATGTCTGATAAATACTGTCTGGTCTTTGCTGATTTGAGTGTGGATATATATTACTTCGGCAGACTTTATTACTCTGCATCACGTCTTTTTTTCCTAACGGTCTATTCACTCACTCTTGGTCAAACCACTTTCTCTAAAAACACAAAACGGCACATCATCCAGTTTGCGTGATTTCTAATTCTCACACTGCACCTCTGATAAAAAAATACTCTTCCGCGTTCTCTCCGATTTTCATCTATCTGCCTCATTTTTCAGTTGGCTTTTTTCTAATAAATGTTGCCTAATGATAACACATTGAGTTAATTCTTCCGCTCAGTGTACACTTTATGAAATATCGAATGCACAGGATGTTGATAAAGATGAAATAGTTATAGTTTCTTTAGCATTAGTATGGTATAAAGTTACATCGAAATAAAGAGAACGGTATCTGTGCAAACAGCTGATAATCAAAAATTTTCGTACACTTGATACATGTCTTATATACCTATATAAAATATATCAAATATGGGATTTATATCATATACATGTTTAATGTTACATGATAAATTATAACTATGAAGCTATAATTTAGGAAAACAAGTATCAATTTACATAGCAATGCAGACTATATAGTTACCGCTGTATTTCAATGACATAATGTAAGTAAAAAAAAACAACGAATTATTTATTATACCGATGAGTAAGAAATCGAGTTTGGAAAAGCTTGAACTTTTATTAAAATCTTGTGCATACCTATATAACGCGCGTACATGTATACTGAGTACGTTTGGAACGTAGAATTCGCAGGGATGTCGCGGAATGCCTTTTTAGTGCATAATCATATTCTTGCTACTGAAATTTCGTTTCTTCTTATATCTAGAGCGTGAATTGTATATGTTATTTGAAGTTCATGTTTTAATTTTTAAAACCAGGTCACTCTTTGTGTTCAAGCTTTCAAGTGCCTTTGGGAGTGTGGATTGTGTCGAACGTGCTATAATTTCATGAAAACGTTTTAGCGACGCAACTCGTTTTATTTCGGTGATATTAAGATCAAATGCTGAATAACGCATACACTAGAATATTATGCAGAGGCAACAATTTATTTCGACCGAGATATCCTTTCATGAATCGAACAAGAATTGTGTCGGACGCAAATAAAAAATAATTTTTTTTTAAATAAAAATAAATTTTGACGATTGAGATTGACACGGTAACCGGTCCTTAGTTGCATTTAAAATGGAAATATAATTTAAAGTTCCATTCAATCTGTAATTTGCAAGATTTTAACGAATAATATATGTCGTAAAATATTTGTTAACTTTCTACCCTAGTTGAAAATCTTATTACAAATGTACGCGTCTTATTACAGAATCTCATCGACCTTATACTTTTACCATTTATCTAATGATTTTAGATAAATATGAAAATTAATATTACTAACACCGTTTAAATATACTACTCAAGTATTATGTTAATTACATCACTTAAGTATAAAGTTCTAGTACTTCATTTTGTTGAACGCGATAATTAATAGGGAACAGAATGAAAGTGGGATATACGTCGTTGATTTGGCTACACGTAATTTGCGCATGATGAATCGGCACATAGTGCCAATAACATATTCGCTTAAGATTGACTGATCTCTTAATTACAATTACAATGTTACCTTATTTTCTGTTCGTTTCGTTTTGCGTGGCATTCTAACGAACTTTGCGACATACTAGATATACATACATGGGATCGACTTGATGAATGTTGAAACGAATGAAAGATGTTACTTTGTGAACTGTCCTATCAAGAGAGGTACTAGTCATAATAGTTGTTGTTGTTGCTGTCGCTGTTATTATTATTATTATTGTTGTTGTTGTAATTATTGCTATTCTTGTTATTATGTTAGTGTCACTATCCAAAACGTTTAAGTTTTCTTTCACACTCTGACCGAGTCTCTTACCGATTTTCGTTAATTTACGTTAGAAAACTTAACTTGTCAGAGATGTTTACTGTGATAGATGTTGCATGCTCGTCATGATTTATACGGCAATTTTACGTGTTCGGTATTTAATTTTCCATTTATTCTCGGGATTGCTGGTCGGGTAGACAAATATGACAGTTCGTTTCAACGATCAAGAAGCTCGAGCATGTCGTCGCTCGAGAATATCACCACAGAAACCATCAGCTGCCTTACATTCGCAGATTCCTACACGAAAAAGAGCGGTATGTGACATTTTCACACTAAATTGCTTCTTAATCGATGCTCTTATTAATATGCTTTATTCTATTCTTAAGATACCAGTCCTGTGCCAACACTTTGGATTGGTACATCCTTAGGATCTATACAAACGGTGATATTTAATACACCTGCTCGTGGAGAACGACACGCTCATCCAGTCGTTGTTTCTACCTGCAGTAAGTGTTATTGTGTTCGATGAAATGTATTAGGCCTTTCTACGTATGTGCGTGTCTGAGACAAGGTATAACCTAATGTAATGATTATTCTATTTGTTTTTATAGATGGATCTACGTTTAAGTTAAAGGGATGTATTCTATCAATGTTCTTCTTAGATTGTAATGGTGCCCTGATTCCATACTCTTACGAGTCCTGGAAAGACGACAGTATGGAGAGTAAAGAACGCAATAGTATGTTATGATACATATGATATGTTTTTTTAATATATATTGCAACTGTTATATTATTAGTGACATTATCTACATAGTATAATTCCATAAAATAATGTAATTTGTAATATACAGGATGTTTCGAAATGGGTGGTACAAGCTGACATGGGTGGACTCTGTATGAAAAAATAAACCAAAAATACAGAACAACGATTTTCTATCTGCTGCTTCGTCTTGGAGGAAATTAAATTTGAAAATTTTTCGTCTATGCAATTGTTGCTTTTGCAACTTAACCGATTACATTATACGTTAGGATTTTGCTAATGTTATGAAGGATACAGATTAACGCTACGTCTTAGCGAAATCTTGCCGTAAACAAATTGTTGCTTCTCGAATCATGAAAACATAAACTGATGGCAACGAATTTTTGGTCTATACTTGCTCAAATATTATAGTTGCATAACCCTCTCTGGCAATGGTTCATTATTTGTTTAATCTTTAGATATACAAATTCGTTAATGAGACCTCAACAAAAATTCAATAGAATAAAGTTGAGTGATATTGCAGTGTCCTCAGCATGCTAAATACAGGGACAAGTTAATTATACCATTATAGTACGGCGAAGTCGCAAACGCGAAAAGTGCTAGCGTTCGTAAGGAATTTTCAAATTTAATTTTGTCGACAACGAAGTTGCAAATGGAAAATCATTATTCTATATATTTGATTTATTTGTTCACAAGGAATCCAGTTATACTCGGTTGTACTATCCGTAACACCCTGTATAATGTATTTAGTAGTGAGATTTGCTGTAAATTCGAATTTTCATTGGCAAAAATATTTTTACAAATATTTTTTTAGAAACGGTTTTCTTCCAGTGACGCGATGCGCCTTTTATCGTTACAGGAAGTCAAGGCAAATGTAATAGTCGAACGTCTTCTCCATCGATGAACACTCAAGTAGCTACCGGAGAGGGCTTCGAAGACCGCCAATTCGTTGTATTAGCGTCAGAAAAACAAGCGAGGGTTGTAGCATTACCCTCGCAAAATTGTCAGTACAGACAACAACTGGCTGAAAGTCATATTGTGATTAAAGCAGAGATTACGTCTTTAAAAGGTATGTATCGTAAATATCCTTTTTTTTCATAAACAATTTATTTCATATTTGTACAAAGTCATAAGTTTTCGAATTAAGTATACATATGTATGTTACTAACTAATTAGTATTTGATAATAATTATAGATGTACAATATACAGTTACGTTTAAAATATGTTGTCGTTTCCTGCTTTTATACTGATACACATTTCAAACGTTTCACTTCAAATTCCGAAAGTTGTGTGATAAGCAGATGCCAGAATTACGTTTAATTTTTCTTCTAATCATCCGATCAAGAGAATTCACAACAATTTCAAATTTTAGTATCTGTTTAAGATTGTGGGTCAATAAGAAAGGAATTTTGTGCTAGTTACATATATTTCTGTAGTGCACCGTTGTCGCAGATCGTAAGATCGTAGTATAACAAGCATACTTCGAACATTTTTACGTAATCGTTGGAATACAATTCGATATGTGTAATGTGAGATATTATGAATTGCTTTATTGCTATGTAATACATATAGTTTGGGTTGAATTATATTCAGTCAGTATCAACATTTTTGAGTAAATAACAAGTCAGTATTCAACTCATCTGGTAAAAATCAAGTTAAATTAATATAGATAAAAGAGCAAAATCTTCTGTGTGTTTCAGACAATGTCTGTCTTGTATGTTACATTTCAAATGGTCACATAGCTACTTATAGTTTGCCAAGTCTGAGGCCGCTTATAGACGTCGATTTTCTACCGCTTATAGATTTGAGGTAAGAATAACAATTGTTTCATTATATTAGCTTTGCGGCAAAATAATCATTCTAATTGCACATGGTATATAATGCACTATATGCTATTGCATTATTGCAACATTGCAAGACTGCAACATTTTATATATGTACATCGTCGAATGTAGCATAAAAGTCATTTCATACTAATGACATTATTTTCTTGGCTAATACTTCTAATTGATTATTTTTGGAATATATGTATGTAATAGTAAAAAAAAATAATTATTCTAAATAACTATTGTACGTGTAACGGCTTTAACTACTAATTTCTTAATTGTTTAAATGTTTATATTTTTAAATAGTGGGAGCTTTAAAAAAATAGTCAAAATATAATGAAATATTAATCGTCGATGAGTCACCAAAACACGACATTACCAGCTGTTTAAAAAGAAACAATCTAATATTATTATAACATACACAATTGTAAATATTAAAGTATATATTATAATATTTTCATCCTTTGATCGTTTATTGAGAAAACATTGTTGTAGTTTGAGATGAATAGAATAATCATTTAATACAAGGGGAACTTCGACTTGAATTCAAATATAATAATCGAATTTCTCATATTTTGTTTATTATTAACGTTATATAAACTTTTTTATATAAAACTTTGTTTATTAATTAGTTTTTGATTACGTTGAATTGATTACGTATGGAACATGTAACTAATTGCATATACTGATTTCGAATGGAATTATATGTTTTATTACATATATGTACAATATAGTTTATTTGTTTATGAATTTAAAATTGAAAATTTATTGATTTATTCATATGTATGCAGATATATTACTAGATTTTTTAAATTTTACTTACTTTTTTTAAATTTCATGTACTTCTCAACATACCGATATAAATATTTGTGAAAACTATAGTGGGCATACTTAAATTATGTTTACTATTATCTATCTATATATACAATTATATATACGATGAATAATAATTCCGCGATCTCTTTATATTTTTGAAATACGAATTTAAACATTCTTTCGTTGCATAGCGTTATGCACCATGTATTATGTAGCTGAGTGAATGTTGTATAGATATTACTTGATATCTGACACCAATATAAATATAGAATAATTAATTAAGTATATTTAGTGAAATGATAATAAGCAATATTAATATTTATAGCATGTAATTTCTTTACTATATCTAACGTATATTCGTTAACCCTTAATACACTTATAGCATGTTTCATGTAGTATTCTTTATATAAGCACCTCTTTTGCACTGTTTAATATCTTCTATATAGTTAATTCAATAAACAGTTCTATGCTACTACTACTATTTACTCTATTGAATTGGCAGCTATTTACTTTTGAAATAATAGCAAATTTGCATCTTCAATTCATATTCTTCTTACGTAGTATATTTCTTTTCTGTTATGATAGTGTTCTTTTCTGTTTTCTTAAATATTCTTTTCCGTTAATATGAATATTCATATTCTGATTATTAATATAATTGATGATTATCCAAAAATGTTGTACGCAACATGAAATATATTACTTATTTATATTGAGTTATATCAATTTGAATTATACATATATATAATATACATATGTATTATACTATAAAATATATATACTTACAAAAAGTTATTTATAACATCCATTTACACCAATTATAACACCTAATGTTTCTCTATATGTTAAACAGCGTTTGTAATAACAATTTTTTGATAACTTCAATCCCGCGCTAGTATTAGTATTTCATCGTTTCCACTTAAATGGAAATGTATGTTATACAGGGTGGTTGGTAACTGGTGGTACAAGCGTAAAGGGGGTGATTCTACGCGAAAACAGAAGTCGAAAATATAGAATAAAAATTAAAAAAAATTTTTTTTTTTAATTTTTCCATCGAGACAACGATCTACTGAGATCCGTTATAACGTACCGCACGCGTACCGAGCGAAAATTCAAAGTCGATTTTCTCGAAAACAAAGCCTCAAACGAAACATTTTTATTCTATATTTTCGACTTCTTTTTTCGCGTAGAATCACCCCCTTTCCGCTTGTACCACCAGTTACCAACCACCCTGTATATCCTATATATAAGGTGTTCCGTTTAAACAGAAACAGTGGAATATCTCACGAGGGATTTAAGTTATCAAAAAATTGTTTTTAATTCAAAAATGCTTAGTATATAAAGTCAAGTTAATTTTTTTAAATGGGACCCCGTATCTTTTTAATTAGAATATCATAGCGTTTGTTGAGGCAAATACAACGACTTGCCACGTGATATTATACCATGTAGTAAATTGCCATAGACTAGTTCCGAAGATTAATGTAAATCGGTAACTGAATCGTCAACGCTATCAAATGACGTCACGCATTCCTTCTCTGATATTAGTATACTATCAATGTACTAATGAATGGTGTACATATACTTATACATATATATGTATTTTTTAAACATTAGATTATGCAGTGGTGGATTTAAACCTTCGAGAGCTTGAAGTTAAAAATAATCATTTTGGAGCCCCTGAACTAAGCCAAATTTTAAATAATTTAGCCTGGCTAAATCGATGTTCGTTAAACCATCAGGAAATTAATATTTCGTTTTAGGGATTCTTTAGCTAATCTGTCAGAATATGATACTCATTTAGACGGTGAACTTCATGCGTAGTAATTAAAATATGCACAATGCAATGGCCGTCCAAAACTGCGTTTAAAATTCCTATGGCAAGCGAGTCTCGTTGGAGGATTCAATTATTTTTCATGTATTCTATAGAACGTAAAAATTCTCCAAAACACTTTGGAATGGACCCATTGAATGTTTCGAATATTCGAACGATTATACGTGTTGATCCAGTAGACATCGTTTCAGCCAAGCTAAAATTTATTTCCCAGTCTTTGCATACTAACAAATGTATTTTGTGTAATTCTGATAATTGTTTATTAGTCTTTTTGACAAGCACTTTCGGGGCTCGGCGCTTATATTATTATTGCCGTTAAGATAAATTCGTCCCTGGATGTAGATACAGGGTGTTCGAAAATGATTTGTCACGAGCATCGTAGCGTTATTTTACACCTTTGGATCAATAAAAGTATGCCAAAAATAGCCGCAAGATTGACCTTGATCTTGAAGTTCAAGGACAAAATTTTTAGCTGCATCGTACTGTAGTTGTCACGAGAACCAAACTTATCAAAGGAATCATGGATCGCAACTGAACCCTTCTCTTGAAAAATGATGTCAAAGTTTAATCGGTCTTTCATTGGCATTATTTTCAATATATTTGTTATTTTCCCTGTATCTAATTGCAAAATGTAAGTACGTTACAAATAAAGTGAGTCTGAAAACTAATGATACTTCAACATCTTTTCCAAATCGGTTGAATTGCGATCTGTGATTCCTTTGAGACTTTTGACACTGATGATGACTAGAATATCTGATTTTGGATGCAATCAAAATGATTTTTTTGGAGATCTTCACTAATCCAGAGGTATAGAATAACGCTATTGTTATTCTGACAAATTATTATTATTGTGACAAATCATTTTCGAGTATTTTGTATATGTGTTTGCAGTTACTCATTGAGTGTATTCTGTTACTCAGTTAAAAGAATGAAAGATTTCTCTAGATGTACATGTATATACATTATACATGAATATATGTGTATGCTTTATTTTTTTGTATAAAACTGTCTGTACTATATATAATTTATTATTAAAAAAACAATACAATCAATATACATAAATTGGTGTAGAAAAAAGTTCATAGCCTATTATATTTTTATTTGAGAAAATTAAGATGATTTAAAAATATTTACACTAAACAAAGTTTAATTTTGTCCGATGAAATCTTTTTCTATCTTTTACCGTTTTAGAGTTACAGCTTGTTTCAATTGTGTGAAATATAGTGTATAGGTACTGTTTATTTCGTTAAACGAATATTTTTTATTTTTTCAAGGGGTGTTATTTTTGAATTAAAATTATACTTTATCTTGTACACTATGTTAATATAAGATGTAAAATAATGTATATACATATGTATACATATCGTATGGTTCATTTTGATGCTCTTTTAAAGATATTAATATTTGATAATATCAAATTTTGGTCTTGATATACAAAATATTTCTAAGTGTACTATTTAGAATATAGAAGTATCCCTGGTAGAGTTTAGAATAAATATTTGTAGGCAACAGCCTAATTTAAGACTTAAAAATTAAGGGAAAAATATTTACCGACAGTTTGTATAGCTTAATTGGGAAAACATTTGTCCGGCTAGCGCGATCCGGAATCGAATCCGAGATCGAGTCCAGCAAATTGGATCGGTCGAATATTTTTTTCTCCCTACAAATTCATATAAAATATGTACTCGTTCTTTACTTCTTATTACATAAAGTAAAAACTGTGCAAGTTCTTATCCCTACGGTCTTATACATATTAGACTACAAAACTCTAGAATTTAAACTATGAAATTTACATAATTATTTATTTTGTTGAAAACATCCAGTTTATTTTTTTTTTGTTGAACTTATCGTTTCAGTAACATTTTTAGGTTTAATAAGGTTTTGTCACTCCTAAATTTTATTTAATCGTTATATGTATTTCTGGTGTGACTGTAAAACCTATTATTAATATTTGTTGTCTATGTAATTATCACGAATGAAATACTTTTAATATTTCCTTTGAATATCAGGAAGAAATATATTCGGAAGCTATGGTCGATAAAAACTAGACAATTATATGATCTATTCCACATATCATGAATAGTGGTAGATTGATGGTCAAGCTAATTTTGCACTGATATTTTGTAATAAATGAAATCCGCTTTGAAATGCAAAAGACGAAGAATACATAGCTTGACCATAACTCGGAGGTAAGACTAGGGCACACTCATTGTTTGTTTAATGTTTTTCTTGAAAAGTACTTTGAATACACAGGATGTCCCACTTAACTCTGCCACTCTCAATTATTTTCTTATTTGAAAATTGATAGAAAATAATCTTTCGAGAGAAAGTTACTTCGTCTCAGGAGGGAAATTAGACTACGAGAATGAAGGTCGTCTGAGAGTCACAGCTTCTGAAATTTTGCTAATAATAACATTTTCTTGAATGAAATGGCCTATTGTTTTTTTAATCATTAAATCACTTTTGAACTAACGATACCAATTGAGGGTTAAATTATCTAATGATATTCGATATATAATGGTTTAAAATTTAAAATACATTATTGTGCAAGTTTCAACACTCCTGTTTAATTAATATCATTTATTTGATGTTCAAAATTAGAGATATTTCGAGAACTTGATTGTGGCATGTTTCCAATGTACAAGTTAATATCTACATTGTACATGTATTATGTAAAGTCTGAATTCATGTTCTTACTAATCAGAATATGAGTATTGTCACAAAATTCACTCTATTTAATACTATAGTTTATACTAAATTAAAAAAGATTATTAGACAGCAACAAGTTTTGTAAACAACGACTTATGTTATTATTCTTTTACCTATCATTCTTCTTACATCATCCTCTTTACATATTAAAAAAACAGCGATCGTGTATTCAAGTGGAATACATTTGTTGGAAATATCTTGAAGATAAAAAGATCCAATGTTTTAAGGGTTAATGCTAATTATGCGAACTAAAAATCTCTTTTTACTCGTGTATGGCTTAACGCTCACTTTTCTCCTGTCTCTGTAATCTCTAACAGTTTTCAGACTACAAAACATGGCATTGTAGACCCCATGTTGTCCATATGGGGTCATCAACTCTTTGTTAATGGCGATACCGATCAGTAAGTGATCTATAAAATACACTTTTCACGATATGTATTTTATACAACATACAATGCCTTGCGTGCTATACATATATATTTTATTTCTTTCCGATAAATCATCTCAATCCCTATACTTCTTTACCTCATGGTACTTCTTTGAACGTCGTTCGGACGGCTGTTTCGATTTTTATTAGTATTTTCGTTATATGATAAAGCTTATTAAATATATACGTAAGCACACATTTTTTCAATTTCGATATTATCATCACAGTACATCTACATATTTCGTATAAACTTTATGAAACCAACAGATATCACACTAATTATTGTATATCTTTTTTACAGAATTGCAAAGACACTTTGCTTCAGCAATAGGGGTCATGGCTTATATCTCTCGTCGCCCACTGAGATCCAAAAGTTTTCTGTATCCAGTCAATTTTGGTATGATTCACTTTTATCGTAATATCTCAACGAATTTAATAGGGGAGTTAAAAATTCGAATTTTATTATTCCTGTTGAAAATTTATATTCCTCATTATTTCCTTCCTTCGTATTTAATTAATGTTATGGTATGAGGTTGTTAAATCTAGAATTGGTGTTTTCAAATTCGTCTGTTAATTCGTATCTTGTCAAGAAATAATATTCTTCGCTTCTAAATATATTAATTTGATTTCAGTATTCCATCATTTTCCATGCAATCAATGTTGATGATACATATGCAGTAAAAACATTTTGATCGTGTTTTTATTTTGATTTGTCATTTAATGGAATTTCTGTTTTTCCTTTGTGTATTAGAAAATTAATTTGTTAAAAGATTGTATAATTAGATTTAGAAAAGGACTTGCAGATATCCATTTTTAATTTTGTTTTCATTTCAGTTATTTATAGAAAAAACTTTCATGCTTTAGAACTACTGTACGTGCATATTTATTATATATTTATATCTGTCCCGTGAGACGTATTTTTAAGCTGCTTTTCTAAATACTATAATAATAAAAATTATTCATTTCAGATTTTTTTAATCTTTAAATGTATGTTTTTGTAAACGTTAAAACGATGATTTAGAAGGGCAAATAAGGATCGCTTTAATTCCACAATACATGTGTATTTTACAGTTATTTATAAACAATTTTATTTATCTAATCGTTTCTTTTATATGATACAATACAAATATAACGATATTTGATATAATCTTTAGTTACCTTTTTCACCTGTTTCACCTCAGTTTGGAACTGATAACTCAAAAATATTTGTAGTGAAAATTGTGTTAAAGAGAAAAGTTAAATATAAGAATAAAATTTTGTATGTAGATATTTTTGCTATATGACATACGTGTAGGAATAATTTTAAAAACAGTTGAATTCTTGAATTGAATTTGAATCTTTTAACCATTTTAAATGTATTGTTTCCAGTGGTGAATTAACTGAAATGATGGGAGACTTGTTTACCGGCCACGATATGCCTGAACCACCTAAAGAAAGTTTCTTTAAAGGTCTTTTCGGCGGAGGATCACGAAGCCTTGATAGAGAAGAGCTATGTAAGTTTAACTTTGTTATTTGTTATTTATTTATTTATTTGTTAATAGAATGAGTATGAATCCAATATGTACAGGCAATTATGTATAAGATAAGAAATAAACAAAACTAGAAAATACAGAAAGAAGGGCAGAAGTAAAAGAACAGTAACATAATGAGCTACATAATAAGCGGTATAAAATTAAATACACGTACTGCAATTACAAAAATTCTACAACTAAAAACACAATCTAAACAGCGTGAAAACAGCGCTACGTATAAAGATTACTTGAAACAATGAACAGAGCTACAGGAACAATGCATCTTATCCGTAAATGTATTGGCTAATTTTAGTGTTCGATTAATTGAATCACTTGAACCATATTTAGATTTTACGATAGCGTAATTAAATGTGTGATTCTATTGTAGAAGTTTTTGAACAAGTGTACGAATAAATAAGTTGTAATAATTGAGAAGATGAGACTTGACTATTTACAATTTTAAATAAAAACGAAAGATCATTGACAATTCTACATTCAGCCAAAGAGGTCGTATTAAGCGTATTTAGCTATGGTTCATAATTGCGATCGTTACACAACATAGCTTTGTTCAAATGAAAAGCTATATAGATAAGGAATGTATGTCCAACTGTCTCAATGGTCAGGTTTTATGTTAAGAATCGAGAAAGAGAAATAATTATACTTTAATTGAGGTCTAACTACCGGAAAATATAATACGTTAATAATGAAAATGTCTTTAAAATTGGTAGGAGAACGAGCAATAGAATTTAACGATTTAAGAGCAGTGCACACAATTTTATGGCAATGCTTTCAGCTTAATGTAGGTGCAATGCAGATACCAAGGCCGTTAATTGCACTAGTTGCTAATTCATGACCATTAAGCTCATATTCAAAGATTATAGAACGACTGTTACGGAATTACCTCATTACATAGCATTTAGCGAGATTGAGATTCATTTTGTTTATTCTACATCAATCACAAAATCTGATTAGATCAGATTGGGTATTACATTCTATCTATTATGATATTACTATCTTTCCAATCATTTAAGATATTACTGTATACAAGCGAACAAACGAATACTAGCGAACCAACAAATTGCTTTGGAATGAAAAACTATAAAAGCATGGTTTAGGCGAAGAATTTTGACTTTTGTTACTGGTAATTTTTATAAATCAGAAATAACGAAAATAATTACTTCTTAGGGAAGTGTATGTAATAGCATGAACCATATTTTGATTAAATATAATTTTAATAAGATTTAAAAAGATCTTTAAGAAGATAAGATAAGATTAAATGTAGTATATGATAGAAATATTGTTTGAAAAAAGAATATTTCATATTTATGCATTATATTAAGACGATAACGTACCAGAGAATCTAAATGTACAAAAGTATATTGTATCTTACTCCGGTATTCAATAAATTAAGTAGCAGAATTAATGTTATTTTCAGTTGGTGAATCAAGCGGTCGAGCTTCCCGTACGGTTGCAAAACATATACCAGGACCGAACGCAGCAACGGAAAATATGCGAGAACGTGTGACAACAGCGACGGGAGAAGTAAACGTGGCTCATCAAATGGTTCTCGAGCGAGGTGAGAAGTTGTCACAATTGGAGGAGCGAACAGGACGCATGATGTCCGAAGCTGAGGGTTTCTCGCAATCTGCTCACGGATTGATGCTCAAGTACAAAGACAAGAAATGGTATCAGCTATGAGAACGTCGTCCGAGTTCTATCCAAATATGGAATAGCGTACAATTATACTGTAATTTAGCGTTCACATTTCACCTATAAGTTCTGTCGTACCAAATAGGAGAACGTAACTAAAACTCGACAATTAAGTAATTGCGAACTTTACACGCACACACAGGAAACATGTTACATGATAAAGAGTGAGAGCTGTATTCGAATATGTATGTATGTGTAGTTGACTCAAGCGTGTCGACGAGTCTTGAATGCGTGAGTGTGCGCGTGTCTGTTTCAAAGACGAGGCGAGAAAGAAAGCGAGAGAGGATGAGAGAAAGAGAGCGGGATAAGAGTAAAGGAAACATATATGAGATACTTTTACAAGCAGGTAATACACACGCACATCTTTCAGCAAAGAATATAAAAAAACGTCGTATATACACGTATAAACACAAGTAAGATTAAATATATATATATATATATACATATATATACATATATATATACATATATATATATATATATATATGCGCGATTTCGAACATGTGTAATAACCTCTATATACATACACATACACATAACGTATAACGCGACAAATGAATGATATGCACGAAACATGTGAACCAAATAGTAAAACCCAGGAAAAGTGAGGTGGCCACTATTAAAATTAAACAAATTGTTAGTTCATATAGGTTATATAAGATATAAAAAAATAAGTATTTAGACAAATATAGGAAACTGATTCAACTACGTGCGAGTCAATACATATAATTATGTAATAATTCGCCTTTTAATCGATCGGTCCCGTTAATCCATTCGGACGTCCTGTAACATTAAATCGTTCCCGTGAACCGGTACCTTGTCTTTGTTTGTTCCTCCTTCGCAAACAAAACAAAACTCCTTTGCAAAAAATATATATGTATGTCACAAAAATATCTGCCCACCGGAGTACATATCTGATATTTAATTTTTTAAATATAATTGTTTAGTATATATATATATTTTTATTTTATTTTCAAACAATTAGTCCATTACTATGAAATAAACTAATAAATATTTGCTGAAAGTAGACTCCGAATTATTTTCTTTTCTTTACTAATATGTAATTTTATTCAAAGTATGTCAAATACGTAACATGGTCGGATACTTTTGTGACTAACTATACCTACATATGTACTTATATACATATGCATATTTAAAAGAAAACAACCAAAGCAGATGCACGAACAACTCATCAACACTAAAAATCCAAATCAGAAAGTTTGAACAAGACCCTGTTGTTGAAGGTGCAGCGACGTTGTTCCGAATGTATTGACAATAAAGATAATTAATTAATTGAGATAATAGCGTACTGAATAAACGTTGAATGCAGTGTAATATATAATTTATCCACGATGTCAGATATTCGGGCTCGTACTATTCTCGTCTATAATAGACCTGTTGTGTCGTCACATCGTTGATAAGTTGTATATTAGTTGTTATTATAATTGTAGTTATCGCTAGATATGCTATGTACATAAAGGAACAAATGCAGTAGGAAAAGTATTATACGTTAAAACAAAGAGCTGTTTGTATAATAACGTGTTGTAAGTTACGCTATTTCAGCGTGAATGATGAATTCAATTGAATTTATGGTATATAACGACGAGAACGAAAGAGAGCTACTGTAATTTTAAAAATTATACGTAGATTAGATTACTTAAAGACAATATATAATATACATATACGTACGTACGAGCTGTATGTATGTATGTATGTATGTATGTATGTATAAGTTCATTTGAATTTATCGAGGCTCTGAATCGTCGTACTGCTTCCATAGCAATAATTGTATAGTTGATGTTAATGGTACTAATCACCTGCATAAAACTATATTATAATGTGTCTTGCAGAGAATTAATTAGATTGCAATTTCTTCGAGTTAAGTCAACATTTTCTTGATATAATTTTCCTCGGACAATATACGCAAGCAGAGGTTTACTGGCAAACTTTTAACCGCCATAATACCTTTTGTCACGAGATGTATCTGTTATCGAGTGATTACTACTGTTGTGGTCCACGACAAAACAGGGTGGACTTGTTCGAAAATATCGTTGTAACACCCATACAAAAAGTTTCTCGAATTTTGGGATTGTGATATACATATATACAAGTATAACGTACACAAGAGAACCGAGAATTAATCTACTTTAATTTATTTAACTTATTAACTGATATCTTTTTTCGCGGCAGCTCTTATTGTCTTAGTATCGGTAGTATTCGAAGTCAAACAACTCGATACACCACAGATCTTCTAAAAATATAAAAAGAAAAAAGTAATCGCTATCGTATGGTGATATATTAACATAAACAAAGTTAACAAGTGTGTTGATATCCTATAAGAGAGAAAGAAGAGAAACCAATAGTGTATTATGCGGATAAAAAAAATATCCTTCTCGGATCTTTTGTGAAAGTGACAAAAAGTTGTTTACTGCTCTAACAATAGAATAGTTAAATGTATAATAGTTGCAAACAAGAAACAGAAGATACATTATTACTTAAGTGTTTGATAATATAACATATTCTAACACTTGTTGTATAAAGACTATTGTTTAGGTGATTCTGAATTATTTATCATATCAAACAGATTGAGATGTGTTTGAAAATAATTTATTGTAATAAGGGGAGTATTTAAAATTAGAACAAAGAAAAATATAACAAACGAGTAAAGATAATTATTAATTGGAAGTTCTATTTAACCTTTATCTATAATATTTCGTTCCGCTTCTCAAACAATAGATTAACCAGAAAATACAATTTACTATACATATACTTCATCGGTCAAATTATTTTCATACACAAACACAATTGCAAGGCTAGTTAACTTTTTTTATTGCTCGATTAAGTTTAAGATCCAACTCGCGATACAAAATGATTGTTCCCCTTTTCGATGAAAGGAACATTGTTTCGCAGATATCTGTACTTAATTTTAGAAATCGATCCAATGTTTCAGCTATTTGAGGAACTTGATCTTCACAAGAAAGTAAGCCCGATCATCTTGTAACGTACATTACATATACATACATAAATATTTATTCGTTCTGTTTAGATATGTTCGAACGACCGGTAGCTACCTCTCCTACTCGCTACACTCTTTGTATCGAATGTTCATCGGCTATTCTGTCTAACCTATTTCAACGCTGTGGCCTGAATCTGTAAATCTAATATTGTACATGAAATTTTGTCCTTAGATGCAGCGAAATATCTAATACTCTCGATTTATACTATTACTAATCTAGTACAATTCTTATTTTTCAAGAAATATAATACCATGTTATTGTAAAAGTACTGCCTCGAGGACAGACTGTATCTTGGTTCCGATTAATAAATGAGTTTGAACCAAATTAAGGATTCGTATCTTTTAATAAATACAATAATTCTTTATAAAAACCTTATCGTTTATTAGCTTCATGCACACACACATGCCTTTACTTTTATTCGTTTGATAAGAAACTGTATTTTTATCTTTTACCATGGTTGATAGCTAAATTTTATAGATTACAAGTAAAATTGTACCCTACCTATCCTAAATATAAAATCCCTAAAATCTACCCTAAATCATACGAAGATACTCGAGTTTTAAATCAAAATGTTCAATGCGCTACCGGACTAGTTACATGTTTAGACAAATAACACGAAAAAATAACAAGCTAGATATATGTATATACAAATAGATCATACTTCTTCATAACAGTTCTTGCATTTATTTTGCTTTGGTTTTATTTGCTTGGAAAATATATTTTATCTGAAAGTAACAGAGAAAACCCGGAAACATTAATCTCGTAAGTTACAATTAAACCTCTCAGAAGTTAAAGTAAGCATTCTTGTAAAGTTTTCTGCGAGATATCAAACACATTGTGCTTCTACAGTGTGGTCAAATTTTGCTGCTTTTCTTCTAACTATTGATTATCCGTAAGGTTAATCAAAGTTGACGATGATCGAAAGCGACTAGAAGAAATTCCTTCATCGGTTATTGGTATTCAAAAAGATTCTGATCATTTGTAGTGGTTATTAGTAATCAGAACGCTAAAATATTAAGATTCTTTAATTATTTTATTTTTTTTTTCTTTCTTCATCTTTGTCTCAATGACTTCCTCGAGAAAAATTTTAGAAATAACTGCTATTTTTGACCCTTACCTAATGCAGTGAGTTTTAAACTTTACGAGATCGAATTGTTTGAGAAATTGACAGGAATTTTCGACCGAGATTTGCAATTTTGTGTTAGGAAAAGATAAGCAAAGATCATAAGCAAACTTAAAGTTGCAGTATAACGAATTGGTTGCTTGGTTTAAACGATGATTTCGAATAACTTTTTTGACTATTGATAAACAATATCAACGCTTCTATATTCCTAACCACTATCGGATAATCGTTACCGACAATAACAAAAATTTATTTTTGCGGATAAACAATCAACCACTAAAAGTTGAATCTGTCTTTTTTCGATACGGTCCGAAAAATATTAATCACATAATTTCTCTTTCACAAAGCCCTTCAAGTCGTTTTGGTTTGTTAAAATTCCTATGCTCGAAAAAGTTAATAGACAAAACCTCCATAACTCGTAGATTAGCTTTCCTCTTTTAATTCGAGTTCCCAAAGTTCGATCAACGTATCGAAAATATTTATCTGACTCGCATATACGATGTGCAGGTATACGAAATCGTAAGATAACTTACATTGAAAGGTATGGTTATTAAAAATGCAGATTATGGAAAATTAGGCGGACGATATTTAATCAGATCCTTGGAAATTGAGGTTCGAACAGAGAACGATTACTGTTATTGACACCAGCCAGGTAATTAAATTAGTTTCTGCGACTCTTCCGCTGTTAGGATAGGCATCGGCCTGGAATAATACACTGCCGAGTTCCTGTCTTTTTTACTCTGCAGCGGCAAAGGTGCTCTCAACCACACCCGCCGCGTACACTTCTCATTTCCAATTTAAAAATAATGAGAATTTACTGCGAATAGGTGCCGCTGTCGCGTACAGATACTCATCGAGTTTGAGCTCGCTTGTGGGAAGTGGAATGAATTGAAAAAAATTCAATTTAGCGTCAGTATACCGCATTCTTTTCCCTTCTCTTCCCTTCCCTCTTTCTCCCGACCCTTCTCTTCCCTTTTCTCTTTCTCGCCTTTTTCTATCTGTGCCTCCTTCTCTTAAGGTAGTGCGGGATATCGAATGTATCAAAATCGTGTATACGCCGTACCAATATCACTTTAAAATAAATCTGTAAGAAAGTAAAAGACAAAGAAAGGAAAAGGAAGAAAGAAAGAAAGAAAGGAACTAAAGTACTGCTACGAAATAAGAGAGTGATCGTTTACTTGCTTATTCGTTAACTTGTGTTGGTAATTGATCGGTGTCGTTTTACGGTAACCTTTAAACAGCAATATCCGAGAGTTGAGGTATTTGTGCGATGTCTCGTGGAACAAGAAGAATCTTTGCAATCGCGATCGCAATGACAATCGAAAGGTAGTGGATGGTGGTGAAAGGATGCTAGCGAACGATCGAAGGGAAGAAACGAATAAAGAGCCCGAGAGAAACGGCAGTCTGTCTTGAGTACGCGTAATAAAATGTAAATGCGTGCCAATTCGCGGCCAATATCGAGAGTTAGCTTGCCAAGGTAGTTTTCCGTTTACTCGTCGGATCGGCATAACACTGAGTAAATGGTGAGTATTGGAACGAACGCGAACGTGTGCACCAAACGGGCCCGCGGGCTTCGCCGTCATTTGCATGAGTAACGGTGGAACCAAGAGGTTAGGGTAGCGAGACGAGTAATTTATAGTCAATAATTCTTGGCGAAGCAATTTTCGCATCGAGCGCGAACGTTTCCTCCGGAACGAAGAAGGAGAAATAGGAGAAGGACGGGATCTGGAGAGGGAAGAGGAGAAGGAGGAGGCGGTGCCGTAGAGGCGGCAGGAAATGAGGCGGAATGTTAAATAGCTGCTGTAGCTTCTCCCTAGCCTGTCATCTCAGGTAGCCCTTAAACTGCACGTGGGAATTATTCGCCATGCGACTACCTATCTTTTCAACATCCAGATACATCTCGTTCGCGCGACAACTAGTCTGAATTATACCTTCAACTTCTTACCTCTTTTATCTTCGTTACTTTTACCTTACAATTTTCTTTTATTTTCTTCACATTCCTTTCAGCTAATAATTTGAATTTCTTCCACGAAGAAATCTCATGAACATGAAATAAATTTTTACTAATATTTATACCACAATAATATACATGTATAGTACGAATGTATTATAGTATGACGTTCTAACCGATATTAATATTAATATCATTATCGTTTCTTTTCGATGCTTGAAAAAAAGCTAATTAAAAATAGATCAATATAGTAAAATATAGTAAATATAAAAATGTAGTAATAAATATATAGTAAAAATAGATCAAGAAGTGAAATAGAGAATAATATACTGCATAAGATCCACAAAGATTGGAAATTAGTAAAATACACTAATAGTTAATTAAGTAAGGGGGAGAGGATATGAGACATGAAATTGTATGAAAATATTTAATGTTATTGATTGTTGTCCTCGCGTCATGGAACACATCCATAAAATAATATACAGTGAGAAAAAGAATACAAACGCAACAAACTATGTACTCCCAAGAGTTCATGGCGTTTTCTCGATGGCAACTTTTCACACTTTTATTTACCAGTCAGCGCTGCACTTACGTGAAAAGTTTAAGTCTGGTGTGGAAAGGTGAAGATTACCCGGGGCAACATAAACCGATACCGACGACATAAAGGTGCACAGCCGATATTAGATATCAAGGCATCCGCCTTAGCTTTCATCCGCCATCGAGTGTCCCACCGAGAGCTATCAAACTGATAGAATATGTTCCATGCCAGCACAACCCCAACCCTACCCCACCACTATATCGATATACCCATCTGCACGATTATCATATGTAGAACGCCTTATTTAAAGTAGCTTTTATCGCGAGCTTAACTTAAGTCCTGAATTTGGTTCAAAATATCACACCTACTACACCTTTCGTATCTCTTTAAACGAATCTCTTTGGTTCTTTTTAATTTCTATTTCACCGCATGCCGAGAAGACACTTACTCGCAATAAGCTCAGGGCGGAAGATTGAAAAATCCAGCTTTCATTTATCGTTTTTTTTTTTATACTGAAATAATGAAATCGACATGCACTACGATTCAAAAGTATTACGATATCCGTTGGTTCCACACGAAACGTGATAATTATTCTAGATAGTCGAGAAAACGAATAATCGTTGAGACTTTTATAGTCGTGTAAAATTGCGATCTAAAACTCATGATAAAAATTTGTTGAAATTATTTGCAAATATTACAGATATATAATAAATTAATAATGATATCTTGGTCTTCTAGTAATTTCTTGACTTAAAGTCTGTCGAAAAATTTGCGATGAAATGAGAAATTTTCAGGATGCGAATCATAATATTATTCGCAGCATATACAACCGGTGAACGAGAAACGTAACGAATATGGGATACGAAAGAACGTTAATTTTATGATATCGAATACAGGGGTTTATAGCCTAAAATTTCACATGACTAATAAGTTCTACAAATTTTAATCATTTCTCAACTTTCCAGGTTTGTGTAATTTTTCATTAACGTCCTAATACTTATGTCTGTCAGAATAAACCAAATTCTTTTAAGTTACCGCCTAATCTTTTGAGATACGTTTATAACACATTGGTGACACGAATATCGTGATGATTCAGCATTAGAAATTACGTCGAGTTTTTAATAATTATATGTTATATTCTTTATATGACCATAGGAATGATTGCACCTTAGGAATGAATCTCTATAAAAATAACTGTATGTATTTTTTTTTTAAATATGCATAGTTGCATTTGTGACATTTGTTTGACAAGATAATGAAGGTTTCTAAGCTATGCACAATATTTTTATGAACTTTCTACTCTTACTTGAAATAGAGTTACAACAAATTAGGCTGCTAGGATTATCCGATGTATCGGTGTACTGTCTAGATTTCATTAGAAAATTATGGTTTTTAATAAATATCTAAATTGAATATTTAGTATTGTATTTTTCGTTTTCATCATATGAGTGCTGTTAATGTAATTCTGTTATTAGATAGGTAGGTATAATGTACCTATACGCCTCACCGTTATCGAATTTTCCTTATGGGACTACGCGTCAGCAATAATCGATACATGCAATACTATCATAAAAATACTAAACGCTTTGAAGAAAACTACTAACTTTTTAAAGTAAGTTATACAGGATATATATATATATATATATATATATATATATATATATATATATATATATATATATTCAATAATCGTTCATAGGAAATGCATAAAGTAAGAAATTTTCATTTGTAAATTTATTTTACGTTACATTTAGCATTTATTAAAAACAATTATTATTACTGGTTTTATATTGTATATATTATATATTAGTATTATAATGATATACATAAGTAATTGATTATTCTTGACGATTTCTAAGGTCTTCAATCCCTAGGAACATGTATCTTACGCTGTTGCTACAGCAAAATTTAATGCATTAGCATAACCACAATTATTAGCCATCGAAAAATCACTTCGAATAATTTTATGCTACGCTTTCTTGTTTTTAACCTGTTCCAATATAATTACCACGTTAGAGTTTGTAGACCCTTAATTATACTTCTCCCGTGACTCGTTACGTACATACTATACTCTTAAACTTTTTCTCCTATGTTGGACATATTGAGAATCATAATAATTAATACACGGGAATTACTATAATAAAAAAATACTTCACTCCAACTGACAAAACTTGCCATTGAATTACAGATTAAACAATTATGGACATTTATCGTTAAACATTCTAATTTACCAAGTTTAGAGACTTTTTCTAATAAAATGTTATTCGCCATAAAGAACGTTATGAATTTATAAAATAAATGAAAAGAGGGAAAGTAGTAGTGCTCTGGCGATTAAGCAGCCATTTACGACAAAAATGAAAGAAAATATTTGCAAGACTAAAGTAAATTCAGTAAATCACTCTGCTGTAAAGATGTATTGCATTGTCCGGAGGTTTCTCAAACAAAACACGAAGCAAGGCAGGCTAAACCTATCATTTTCCTGTTCATTATAACAATTACCTGCTGATGGAGGGATGGCGAGGGTGAACGGGGACCCGGTGAAAATAATGATTGAAAATAACAGGAATCACATAAACGTGCAATCATGCAGCGTCGAAGCATACCGAGGGTTGTCGGAAATGATCACAGATTTCAGGGCAGTGTGATCATCCGACTCGAAGACAAGCATTACGCTAATGACCTCCATTATCCTCAGATTATAGAATTATAACGCTGTTGCAATAAATTATTCGTCCTGCCGTGATCATTTCTCAGTCCGCAATCTACTTTACATCGACGCGACGCGACGCAAAGAAAAAATAAATAATGCATAAACAGTAAAATTCCTCTCTTTTAGCAGTTCTTGTCGAACAGGTTAAAATGTACATGAATAATAAAAATATGTAATCATAAACTATAAATAATTTTAAACATTTCGATCTTACGGATAGATCTATTTTAAAAAGTATCTGTTTTAAAAATAGGAAATTTCGTTGATTAAAAGAGATTAAATTAACCAATCTCTTAGTCTCTGTCTCTTCTTACTGCTAGCTTTTTCGTGTTTTAAAGAGTAAAGCAAAAATGTCGTACAAGTACCGAGATATTTCGTTAAAAGATTATCTATAACAAAAATATGAAATTTTACTGCAAACAATTATTGTCAATATAACAATGAACGAAATAAATGTACTTAGATAATTGACGTTTATATTTTAAATTAATACAAGCTAAGAGTTAATTAAATTAGTATTTTATTTATTAATGTTGAAACTATCAAACACTTCCATATACACACTATCTATCAAACTTATACTGCACACGGAATATTAATTCAGTAACTTTAACTTGTATTAGTATAAAATATAAATATTAAATATAATAATCAAAATGAAATATAAAATATAAATGTAAATATATAATACTTTTGTCTTGTATTGTAATACATTGAGAATAATTACTAAAAGTCAAACATTATTTATTTAGTTATAGTTATGGTTGTAATGCAATAGCCGTGTCGCAACCGGAGGGAGGCAAATTCTGCTTTTCAGAGAGAAAGTTGAGAAGAGATTTTTAATGGATAGGCCGTTCAACACCTTTGGCGAATCCCACATATCCCACCTATCAGCATTGGTGGCGATGCGTAATGCATTTTCTCTTTCTTACACGGAAAGAAGTTGTAGTCAAAGTTCGTCTATACGGAACTTATAATTTTTATTTTATTTATATAACATATTTAACATATAAAACATTTTTTATCTTTTTAATAATATAGATTTTTAATAATATAGATTTTTTAATCTTTTTAATAATAAGGTATTTACCTATAAAAGACAATTTTTGTAAAAAAGTTTTGTAAACAAGTTAAAAAAGTAAGGGTATTACCAACTGATTGTTCCGACAAACGTATTTTACAATAATCCTTCATTTTGAAAGTATGTACATGTAAATAATTTAGTCGAAATATTATTACTGTCTTTTACAATCGTTAGTTGAAATAAAAACTAGTCACCAGTTCCATATCTAAATTGATTTGAAAAAGCATTCTTATATACGTTTAAGGTAAGCGTAATATTGAATAAACATAAAAACACACTACTTTGGAAACGTTTTGCAAACGTTGTTGACATACAGTACGACAAAATTTAGAACGAACATACCAAAAAATTTGTATTAAGAAATATTGCGCAAGTATCGAGTTATAGATGTAACAAATTTCCAGTTCAAAATTGTTTCAACAATCAAATAATACCTGCGAGCTTGAACTTTCAAAGTTCAAAAATAATAGTGATTTGTAAAATTAAATAATGATGTTTGTCATATATTTAGTTTCTTCTTTTCCTTCTTTCAGAGACAAAGGCTCACGGACTAGTAAACTGTGATATAAATACGAAGATCATTCTATAACTGATCTGTGATGACAACTAACCAACTAATTGATTCCATAGAATTAAGCACGTCGTTTCCACTACTCGCGCCTTATTTCGAGAAGGAAAAAGTCGAAAAGAGCTGAGAACAGCCACTTCCCAGAACACTCATGTTTGTACTTATCTCTCTCTCTCCATCGATGTTCGTTGATTTGAAGCCTGCGGTAATTTCAGAAGAAAAATACTCAAAACGATTTTAATGTTCATTTGAAAACGAATTAAATATAAAGCTCTAATTGAAAATCCAACGTCTAACATATCTACAGAGCAAATCGGTCGATCCTTGGTAACAATGATCTTCTCCATACAGAGTACGCACATGTAATTAAGATAACACTAGTTCTTCTCGAAAGCATAGTGCGTCATCGCATATACGTGGCAAACTATATTTAACTGCAGCATTGTTCGCAACAGATCAGTTTATGAAGCCTTATTTAAGCTTTGGTATTTATTCATCCGCAATTCCTATGACTGACGTTGGATATTTGTCGGTACAAACGTTAAGGAAGCTGAAACGTATCGGGGTGTACACAGAGAACAAAGAAATTAAAAACTAGTTAGCTACCCGGGGCGAACGTTTTCAAGTGATCACGCAATATCGCTGCGTGCTATAGGCTTCTCCCTGTATCGCAACTGGGACTAATTCCTCGCTCAAACTAGTTCATATATACTGCATATATACTTGTGTTGTGTATACAACAGAATTTATTTCACGCTCTGAACGCGTCTCACAATACTACACGATGCCACGTGGTCATTCGACTCGATAGGAAATATTCTCCGTGATAATCGATTACCACAATTGAAAGAAGTGAAATCATCGACAGCCAGTAGGGTGCATTTGGCCCTTTCAAAACGAACAGTGGTAACACGATCGAGCTCAACGGGTAAATAATATTGTTGTTTTATTGCTTACTCGTTGTTTGATTTCTATTGACCATAAAATAAGATAAATTCTACTACTTTGAACAATAAAACTACAAATATATTCGATGACGATATTATGTGACAAGATTATTTTTGAACGTAGTATCTTCATAAAATATGTTAACACGTGCAAAATTTGCTCTTGAATTTTACAAACTTTTGTATAAACATATTTACGTGCACTTTTGCACGAAGCTCAAAAGTTAATACACGTATTATTTATGCAGAAACAGTTGATACGTAATTACCACAATGGTCGTTATTTACGTATCATATGTGTTCCGAGTGAAATATGACAAGTAAAAATTGATGAGTTTGTATTGAACTAACGTAGGAAGGATAATATAAATTTCAGTAGTAAATACGAAAAATGATAACAAATCCATAACGTCAAGTATTTTTATTCGTGATACGTTAAAACAAACTCTTCTTAAAATAAATTTATTTGGTACAACCTAAAGAAACTAAATTTCAATATAAACGTTTGTTGAAATATACTACGATATATGTACATGTACGATCATTACAAGAAGATAGTATTAAAAGTTACCTTGGTTAAAATGTTTTCAGTCCATTTGACGTATTATTTCTTGTCAAATTTTATTTTGTTAGTCTCTCGTTCGTTTTATATCCTAGAAAATTGATTTCATGAAGAATCATTCGAGGGTCTAAAAAGAAAAAAAAAATGAAAAAGATATCAACTATAAATTAACGTGAAACAAATAACGTATATTATGATTATATAGAATCGTGTATATGAGATAAATTAGAAAATAAGTTTCCATACTATTCTAAAATTCTTGCACGATTATCGCTGAAACGATCCATTTCCCAAACATAATAAAAGAATTAACATTTAAGAGAAAAGCAAATCCTAATAGTGAAAATTAATGAAATGGCGCGAACGAAGAGGAAAAGGGGAGGAAAATATAAACGATTAAACGGATGTAGAGAAAGAGTAGAGGCGAGTCGGCTTAAGCTGAGTCAAGTGAAGTGAAGTGAAGTGAAGTGAAGTCGGGAGAGTAGAATGAAGTGGGGTGGAATGAAGGCAAGCACATCAGGACGTTAAGAAACGAGCGGGCCTCCCCTTCTGCATCTACTTTCGTGTTTACACGTATCCTGCAGGCCATAAATAAGCTGGTACGGTGTCGGACACGGTCGCTCGCGCACGGGAAAACTTGACTAATTGCGAGAAACCTCTCTGACATCTCTGCCTGTTCCTTTCCGTCTAGATATCCTTCGTTGGCCTGTCCCTCCCATTACCAGACCTGCCTGTTTTCCTCTTGCATGCCGATCTTCCTTCTGTCCTCCTGTAATGTACAGTATGACACATCCCGCGGTTTTTCGTTGGCCGTTCATCATCCCGAGACTAATCTCTTCTACTTGAGCTCCGCTGACGCGTCGTTTGTCTTCCTTTTGCTGTACCTGTACGTGCGCGTTCCACGTTCCACGGACGAGCCACTAGGTTCCGTGTAAGTATCCGCGATGCAATCTTTCCGAAAGATTTGCTTCGTCCTTTGGCTGTTGCTCCTTTAAAAATTCTTGCAAACTCTTTTCGATTCAGCTTCAATAACATATGTATTATACATACATGTATTATATAATATATTATATATATATGCATTATACATGTGTTATAGAAGCTGAATCGAAAAGAGTTTGAGATATTCGCTGCAACCGTATGAATTTATTGAATTTTGATGGATTATTATGAACCGTAGAATGTATTGTTCGTATGATGCGCATAAACTGTGACCACTTCATGGTTAATAAACTCGTTTGTTCGACTAGACGATACAACAACTTACATTCTGACAAGATATCTCGCTCCTATCTTAGTTTTACGATTTATTTCAATGTTCACGATTTCCTTGATTATCTTTTTCCTTCTTCCCCTTTTCCTTGCTTCGTGACAGTAATTACCTAATGGTATAACCGGGCACGAATCAGGAACGGAGTTGTCATTGAAGGCGTTGAGAGAAACACAAACGCTTCTATTACGAATAGAAATAGCGAGTTATATCTTGTCATTAAAGTAACTAAATTATCGTTTATAGGTTTGCTTTCTGTAAGACAGCGCACGTTGCGTCAACGCTTAACATTCTACGGATGATTGTTGTAATATCTGCGGCACAAACAGGCTATTGTGCTGACCGCGACGGCAGCCCTTTGCGAGATACCGATTAATCTTCTTTTTCAACAACCAGCTTTCTTGTCACCGAGTTAACCAACGAGTTGCTTGGTAGTCGACAGGTAAGACTTTCGAAGCAGCTGCACTACGTTGTTAAAATTGCTCGTTGCAGCCACAGAATACGCAGGTAATATATTACTTTCACGATTAGCGATAAAAAATTGAGCTCAGGACTATCGCGAAGCGCGATCGACGAGTACGTATCGTTGGTAATCCAAGCAGCATAGCATAAAATCTCTAAGCTGATTGCAAATAAAGGTATTGTTGATAAAAATAATCAAATTGATTCAATTATGTTATCGTTTGAACGCTTTGTCCGTGTTTGAGAAAAATCATATTATCCAAATGTCACATCGTCGTGCGATAATCAATAAACAATGAACATCGTTGTGTTCTATGAACAACGAAACTTCATCTTTCTCTTTTCACTTTTATCTTGTTTACTTGAATTTAGCTCAGGATATGATGCGGATGCATTTTATCGTTTTAGAAACTTATATTTCCGATAGGAATAGACAAATTTGGAAAATATATAAGTAATTTAAAGATACAAAAAACCAGTACGATACACTGTACAATGAAGATTGTCTTTCACATATCTGTTAGAAGTACAAGAAATATGCAATGTAAATAGAATTCTCTAACAATTTGGTTTCATTCCAATGCGAAAGGTTAATATTCTAAAATGTTAGGAAAATTCGCTATACAAATATGTAACATTTAAAATCCTTTGACTCAATAATTTGAAAACTCGTCGCGTTCGCTTTCACGATATTATTAATAAATGACGGAAAGTGATCAAAGTGTTAGAAACTATCAGTGTCGCGTAATGATCACGAATAAACTACGGATATTTACGTAGTGAAAAAGCAAAGATGTAAGAACAATATGCTAAATTATGCAAAATATGTGCACACATAAATACATATGTATGTTTGCGAAACACGTATAAATAATGTTATGATATGCTTTTACGTATAATCATTTTCGTTATAACACAGGTATATAGAATAATGGTCTCTTTACGAGTTTCGATAGTAATCTGATATCACTGGTTTAAAAAATGAAATTATTGGCGTAGAAAGACCATCCCCCATATCGCAAGTCAGGATGGAAACGTATTTAATTGTTCCAATATCGAGTTGAAATTTTCTTTTAGTGTTTGTACGTGTAGGGTACGTAGCACTTAAAATTGTTGCAATTTTCAAAATTATATGGTAATAGGCAATTTTCTTTAAAATATAACTTTTCTCTGTAATTTCTCACTAAAAGGCCAGTTTCTCGGTAATTTCAGTAATTATTTCTATCGACGCACAGTTTTTAAGACATTTATCCATCTTATTATGTTGTCATGTTAACTAAAAAGGTTTTTAAATGGACTTCAATGTACGCTAGAACGGACAATTTCTTTTTCGACTATGGTCGATACCGCGTTCTTCGTCGTCAAACGATTCTATTATTTTGGAAACGATATCGTATCTGGAAGTAACAATTTAGCTCACCAAGTTAGAGAAATAATCACAAATACACAAATACTTTTCTTATAAGCTGCAAAGCTGAGTAGATAGAAAATAGCGTCTTTGTACAGGATAATGTCATTTCTAATCAAGTTTTTTATCTTGTTGTAATCAGCTGCGATAAAAGGAAAATATTTGCGAGTTTTCTCACTGTAAAAATTCATGAAAATTCATGACAAGGAAATACATAGGAAGCTTTTAGGAACGTTACGCTGAATATATTTTTGATATTTACTAATCAAACCAAGGTTTTAGGATACTATCAAATTCAGATTATACCGAGCACGCTTCTTGTAAATTGACTATAGCCTGCAGGCTATAGTCACGATTCATATATTATTGCAAAAATAAAAATATGTAAAAATGTGCAACATATTCGTATTTATCTGTTATTTCTGTCAAATATGAAAAACATGTGCAATACAAAGAAAGTACACGTATCTTTATATTTGTATAGATATCCGCTCTCTAGTAGTGACAATAAGCAACAGAGTAAGTGGCTTACGGTCTACAGAATAAAAGTCTGTGAATTTTCTGGCGCCAAGTAATTCGTTTGAAGCACTCTTCGGCAAGCATTGGTCTCCTTCGTCGACGTTCATGCCTTTCTAACATACTGCAGCGCCGGAAGGAAGCTCTTGACAAGCCACTCGCCTTACGTTACGTCCCAAGCCTCTTTCTTGTTGCGTTCAGAATGGGACGTTACGCGCTGCTATTAGACGCGACTAATCGACAGACACTGACAAACAGGAAACAACGCTCGCTCGTTCGGCGATAAAAAGAAAACACCGCCCGTCTGATCTACGATAACTAATATCGAACGCGTAACAAATTTTGCTTTTCAAACGAATATTATTTCTTTTCTATTCGATTCTAGCCCTAGTTTATATCTCTGTTGAAATACTTATTCGATTGATCAAACATAGTGGTTAAATACGATGTTCGTCAGATGGTTAAGCGTTACCGAAATACAAAACTTTTCAATGATAAAATAGTAGATAAAATAACAATATTAAAACGGATATAAAATTCCACAACAAGACAGAAGTGGATGAAAATGGAAAATCTTAAGTAATATTCTCTTGATTAATTATTTCCACTTATTTACGTACTTCGTCGTAATCGCGCATAGTTGAGGATTATTGTTAAAAATGCCTGACCAATTAAAAGAAAAATACATAACAATCTGTAAAAGAATTAATATTTATTTATCAAACTATCCTATACAGGAGAGTAATTAACTACATATTTCATATTAAAGCATATCGTGTCTCTTATGTTCGTCGGAGGTAAAAAAGAAACGGATGTACTGTTTTTAAATAATTATTGAAAAATAACTTTATACCGTTTTTTTTCTCACCTATTTGAAACATGTACAACGCTTTATAACAGTTTCTTTGTTACGCGTAATTCCAAACAAAGATTCTCACCCTTTGTTTCATAGAAAACGTAACTGCCACGATTTTTAATCGAAATCTGAATTTGGTGAAAAGAAGAAAAATTACAATTTCGCTTAGGTTAATAGCAGGCACGGAAGATGTAGGCCGATTCGATTTAAAGGTTGTTCCAGTCGGTTATAAGTATACCTTCGCAGTCGAGTTTAGAAGCTCACGATATTACGCCGGAACGAGTCTGATCGTTCATGAATACATTATCCTTTCTAACGAGGTGAATAGGTGAAGTAGACGGAGTCACAGTAGTCTGTCCATAAATCACTCAAAGGACAAGCCCGAGCCGACAGGACGCAACGTATACGATGCCGCTTGAACACTCCCGCATCAGTTTCCATTTTTTTCCCCAGTACCCCAGCCGTAAGGAAGTGCTCCTTCATTCGACTGTAAAATTACCAGCCGTCACACACACTACCGTCTTACGACTTATCGCGATAGTGTTCTCTTCAACTTTGAAAATCCTACTAAATTCGTACGTAATAGCGACCATGACTATTACGCCTATTTTAGATTGCAGATAGAGGTACGTACTTATTATCACTCGCTGCTGTATCTCACAAACATTTATTTTATTTAAAGTTGACCATGTCTTTCTACAATACGTCATAAAATTCATAAATATTCAATGAGGAAAATTATTTTTCTTTGGGTGTCTGTGGTGGCAAATTTACGTATAATATATATTTCCTATATCTATATTAAATGTTATAATCAGCAAAAGTTTAGGTCAAAGTTTTATTTAGAAGTTTGTTAATTTGCTAATAATCTATTTGACTTCTGTGCACGTGTATTTCGTAAGTATCAAGTATTCAAATATGATCAAATAATATTATCTATTTGTACAGTTTGAAATTATACTGTAAAATGGTTATGATGAAAAAATTGATAAATGTGTAATCCCTGAGATTGATAACTCGAATTTCCTATAAAATTACACAGTAATTTTAAGTTTGGCGACGGTGGACAGTACGTATTCTATTTTCTACGATTCTTCTCATTGCTATTTTTCGACAATACCTATAGTGCTTGAAACGAAACAACTTCTGATCATAAATATGCAGAAGCAAGTTTTAAACACATTCTTGTTCGCAAATACTATTCAAGATACACGTAGTCTATTATGAACGTACAATGCAAAAAACACTAAAAAGACATATAATATCTAGAAAATTTATTTTGAATTAGAAAAGAACGCGAAATTTTGGAAAACTATCTTCATATATAATACGTTTAAAACTTTTGTAATCAAAAATCATTATCTCTTTATACTAGTAAAAATGTAAGAAATAAAAACAGGAGCCTATAACTATAGGTACATATAGTGGCTTAAATGAATATTCGAACGCCCTTTAAAACTGAATTTTTTTTTTGATTAAATAAATCTTCAACATGCGTTGTTTAAATTTTCATTACAAAACTCAATAAACAGCTAGTAAAAAGCGACTTTTACTTTTTTCTTCGCGAATCTGATCAATTGCTATATTTCAACATTTTTCTGCACGACATGTAGTAAATTAATCCTTCTAACTTTTAAGAAAAAGATCGAGTCGTTTTGTCTAATTTTAAGAAAGTTACTCCGTTTTAAAGGATGTACGAATAATCATGACAGCCATTCTATATCACTATCATTTTTGATACTATCATCTGATACTATCATTTTTGTTCCTCGATTTTACTACACGTGACACACAATTGTTAATTAACGAACATATTTTATACAGTTAAATTAATTATATAGCCTTTTTCTTAAATACATGATCATCGTATCAAAACGAATTATATTAAACGGTCGTAACGTAAAATTCTAATTGGAAGATGTTCTGTCGTGGCATTAAAGTTCCAAACAAATAAATTTTAATGTTTTTCGATTAATAACATTTTTAAAAAGAACTATATTAGACAAGTGAAAAGTTATTATGCGTACATAAAATTTGTTTATGTATAGAATATAATTATCCCCAGATAATTTATGTACGCGTACAAAATTAATTTTAAAAAGTATCGCATTGATTCGTACTATCTGTCTGAAATTGTAAACCGTATTTCGATTTTACAAATTTCGTTATTATCAGGTAATTCAATTAAAGACAAAAGCATTTTTCCGTTAAGAAATAAGTTCTGATATATTTCACTTCAATAGGGTATCAAACAGCGCTACGCAATGCGGAATAACAATAATAATAGAATCAACAAGTCAACGTGGGGTTCGCTCAAAAAATGAGGAAAGTAAAACGTACAAAATTTCGATTCAAATACAAATTAATTAGTACATATTCACCGACTACGTACTCTTAGTCAAATTTTCTCCGCACATTCAAATTGTTATTGATCGTAATGATAAGAATTATGCAATAATAATATTTATAATAGTAATAATTGCTACATGTGTACATATTTATACTTACGTATATATGTATATATTTGTACATTCATACATTTACACGTATGCATAAATACGTATATGCACATGTATATATATGTACATATCTGATATAGGAGAAAATAGATCTATTCGTAACTTAAATTGTATATCTTGTAATACATTCGTTTTTCTTCGGTACATAAAGTCGTTATACAAGAATTCGTAACAGTACTAAATTATCGATCAATCACTAAAACTTTGGTTACGCAAAAATATAGACGCAATATTCGTCAGCTAGTCAAGGATTTGTCGAATTTACGTTCACGCGTTTACTATCACTAAGCTCCACCGCTCCGACGAAAAGTGCTTTTCCTTTTCCTTTTTTAGATTCGCCGTCTACGTACCTATGAACAAATGTACAATAGTTACAATAAAGATTAGTGATGAATATTAATCCATAAATACTACACATAGACTCGTTACGTTATATTCATTCGAATGTTCGCAATAATGGAGGACATGGTACAATTGGAACATCGCGATCGACGAGAATTTACTGCGTCGTTTCAAGCTATGTATTTTCATAGGCTTGGAACTTAAAGCATGAAAAACGTGGTTTGCAAATTTACATTGGAATTCTGCGCCGATAAACGATCAACTTACTCGTTAACGTTATAAACGTTTATCCTTTATCATCATATTTTGTACTATTTTCAAAGTTACGCAACATTTCCAATCTATTCGATTTTAACATTCCAGGCTATTTGTGAGTAATTATATTAGGTGGGTAAGTGTAGCGCGAAAAAAATACTGTCTCGTCGACGATAAGATTCACGAGGAAATATTCGATATTAAAAATAATCGCCTGTTGATAGTTGGAGTTAAAGATCCGTGATCGCGTATGTATCGATAAATTCTAGAACCACGCATACACATATCTGTAGCGGAAGCGCAGCATATCTCACTCATGCACATGGTAGCTTTCTCACTCGGAAATCACAGTTGAACATTGGTTTTTCGACGTTACCCGTGGCACTCGTTTGTTTTATTTTTCGAAATTAAGTGGTTCACGTCAGGTGCAGCGAACGGGCCACCGTGCAGCCAAATATTTCAGTTCAGTATGTGACAGGAAATGATTTTCAATCGGAAATTACCATCGTACCGGAGAACAAAAATTCATCGACAGCGTAACATAGAAAAGGAAATCGTACAATAATAAAAAGCGTATGGTCGTATACACTGGTGCGCGCGCATAAGTGTTCAAACGTCGTGTCGAAGATGTATTGTTGACAATACGAAATACAAAACGAATGAACGTTGGAATATCTGAACGGCGATGTAAACAAAATAGTAGTGTACGCGAACGTGATATTAAGATCAAGCACCGGGGTACATCGTAACACATCGTAATACATAACAGCCGGTTAAACGCGCGTCGACAGTTAATAATTATGCAGTAGCCTTAAGTGGTTCTTTCAGGCACACGTTATTTTCAGATTTGCTCCCCTTCACTACACGCTTCGTTATTCTTGCACAAGAATCACAGTTAAATGATTGGTACACTATAATACTTGCAATCTTTTTAGCACTTCCTACCGAAGACTCAACACGTGTGAAGGTACGGCTCTTTATCTCGATGATGACACCAACCTTTCAGCAAGCACGTTAAATAATCATTCGCAGCGTCTCTTATTTTTCGGTCTGACTAATAAATTAAAATAACAAATTTAAGAATGAAGATAAGATAAGGAGGTAAGGGAACGAAAGAATAAGAAAAATGTATAAAAAGAAAGGAAATTCTACGATACTAAAATGTTGACAAGAGTAAGCAACTAATTTGTTTGTTTAACGTAATTGCGAGGTTACTTTAACGAGGTCAGCTCGCTTGGTCTGTTTTTGTATTCCGTATCTTCGGTTTATTCGGTTCTTTTTGCATATTTACGTATCAAACACTTCCCTATACTCGCACGAGGATCACAGTTGAACGGCTGATATTCTTCGACGTCGTTGCTCGGCAAGATCCGTGGTCAAGGACTCATTGAGGCAAGCCGGATGCAGCACCAAGGCGAGGAGCTCCGTACAGCGAGTATGGGGAGAAATACGGTGGTAATCCTGCAGGTGTGTGCGGATGTGGCGGTGGAAGCGGTAAACCCAACGACGATAGAGACGGCGGCAACAACGGTGAAGGTTTCCCGTAAGGGTGATAGCGCGCGGTTGCGAGTGGACTCAAAGGTGGCGTGGGATAAGTCCTGGAGAACAAAGGATGTGTCGGTGGTAATCCAACGGAGGGCGACAGCAGAGACAACGCGGCTGACGGATCCGTAACTCCGCTGCTATTCGACACGCTCGTGTGACTCCTCAGATGTTGCAACAATTCGTCCGACGTGGAAAATCTTTTGCCACAGTAAGCAGTATCGCCTGCTATCCAGTTGCACACGTACGGGAGTTGCGAGGCCGCTGCCAAAGCTGCCAGTTGTGCGTGTGCGTATGCGGCTACACCCAGCGCTCCGTAAGCCGTTGTACCGGGTTTGTGATCGCACTGAGCACATCCAGCAGGACAGGAACCTGCCGCGCTACTCGTACTGCTCGCTAACTTTCCATTCGCCACCACTGCACTCGCGGAACTGGCAAGCAGATGAGAGTTCAACTGACAACCAGTGCAATACGGATCCCTGCAAACGGGCATCAGGGCATCGGGACCGGAAGAACTCTTCAACCTTGCGTAACTCAGATAGGGATTACCGGCCACTAAGCTATTCTTTAGCGCCGCCTGTTGCTGAGACATCAAAGAACTGGCTGTCACATCGATTGGTAATTGTGGACTGTAACCTAAATAGCCAGAGCTCGACGAGGCTAAACTGACACCAGGTTTGAAAGTTCCCAATGGAAGATCCTTGATGGACGGATCCGTTATCGCTAGAACACCGGCTGGGCTATAAGAAGGTTTTGCTTGTAACGACGGACTGCTGACGACGGCCGGCTGAGAAGAACTCGATGAATCGAGTTGAGTCGATGAAAGATTCGTCATTGATGTTCTCGAGGCGGGTGACTCCCGAGCTGTATCCCCATTCGGCGTCGATGTTTTACGACCTTGCGGTGTCACCGCTCGGACTGACGAGGCGCTCTGATTGCTCGGACATCGTTTGTTATTGCTACCAGGTGTCCTCGATCGACCGGAAGTCGAATGACTAGAGGCTGACCGTTGTTCGTCCGGGCTTGACGCTTTCTCACGACCTAAACACGACTCGTAAGGCTTAAAGTTTGCCTTGGTTGATTCTGTGGATGTCGCCGCGATCGTCGGTGACGATTTTTCACGCAACTGATCCGCCGACTTGGACGATTTGTTGTTCGACCCTTTGTCCAACGAGCCCAGCAGAGATTTATTGGACGGCGTGTCAGCTCCTATTTGACTGCAAGTCTGTGCGAGGAGCGCGAGCGGACTCTTCTTCGCATCTAGCTGGAAATACAGAAAGTTTATTAGTATAATTATTAAATATATAAAAAATTACTGAATATATAATATAAACATATAGAATATAATTAATATAATTATTATATTTAATACAAAATTTAATTAATTGAATTAAATTAATAATTAATATAATTATTATATTTTATACGTTTATATTATAATAATCGGATAATTTTTATGTATCTTTTAAAAGCTACGATACATCGCTTTTCTAATTTTATTGATATTTTGTAAATATGTATATGCACGAACACATAGAATTTACACGTAACTGTGCCATAATGTACTTTTAGCGTCGTTTGCAACAAATATTTATTAAAACCATATATATTTTGAGTTTCATAAATATTGAATACATTTAATACATTTGCACCGTTACTAAATTAAATGTTACGTCCGTAATTTAATTGTTCAGAGATAATTTAATATCACCGATATTTCGATCATTTTCCATTTATGTTATAACGTGTTCGCGTGAGGCTTTAGATTGAAAGGTGACCACGGACAATATGTTACGTTCATACGTGTAATCTTACGACTGATAAAAAGTAATGGCTGATGAGTACAATATCAAAAGTCAAGTAACCAAACTAACACATATCATTTTATACTCTAACGTAAGTCTTATAAAATTATATATATCTGCAAGACAGACATATTACATTGTATATCGCTGTTATTTCATTGAGAATCTTCTTTATCGCTCTGAAACAACGTTATTTTTAACTTGAATTACAATCAGATATATACGAACATTTGTACTGTAAATACAGAAATATGTAGTTGTCACGACGTAATGATTCATCAAACGATCAAGCCAATCCAACATCAACCATCAAATTATTTATTGCTTTGTTTCTTACTGTGGTTTCCGTCACGCGGTATCAATAAATGAATAACACTGAGATAAAAACGATCAATTTCTGAATCACGTCTTTACTTATTTCTCTACAATTCTCACGTATTTCGTGCTAAATATTATACATGCAACGAAATGAACAATATATGCAAATAATACATACATATATATACAGGGTGGTTGGTAACTGGTGGTACGAGCGGAAAGGGGGTGATTCTACGCGAAAAAAGAAGTCGAAAATATAGAATAAAAATTGTTTTTAATTTTTTTAAATTTTTCCATCGAGACAACGATCTACCGTGAGATCCGTTATAACGAGACGCGATAAAGTGCACGCGTACCGAGCGAAAATTCAAAGTCGATTTTCTCGAAAACAAAGCCTCAAACGAAAAATTTTTATTCTATATTTTCAACTTCTTTTTTCGCGTAGAATCACCCCCTTTCCGCTTGTACCACCAGTTACCAACCACCCTGCATATATACATAACGAATTTGTAATGTTAAGACATAACTCATATTACTTTCAAATACTACTAAGCTACAAGATAAATTTGTCGTCAAATATAAAAAAAACATGCTTTAATCTTCTTATATCTCTTTTGCAAGTATTGTAGAATAATCGTTTTTAAGAAATTGTCATCCCTTATGAGATATTGAACTGCGGATTTTCATGCATTTAGGCAGGTAGAAAATTTGAAAGCGCAAAATTGTATAGAATGCACATAGTACGAAAAAAAAGAAAGAAAAAAAATACAATACTTTGAGTACAAGTAGTGCTCTCGACAAAGCTTGATAAGTAAGACAACCTTTTACCGTAGTTCTACGTTTTTAATTATACCCTTAAAATGAAATCTTGAATTTGCACGAAAATCTACAATCTAATCATTACTAACGCTGATTGTGCATTTAGATACTTATATATTTATAAATATGTGTGCAGCATTCAATGCAATACGAAGATCACTACAAAAAATTATTTATATGTTATATAATTTTATTTAAAGATGTTTATTAAACCCAAGATACAATTTTAAATACATTTTGGTATTCACAATAAACGGTGAATTTTTGTAGTGATGTTTTAGGCAAAAGTACCGATACGCAACGGTACGACGTAGCCATGCTATAATATGTGTCGGCGCTTTACATTTTTCGTGTTTAATATAATTTTTGGGTTTAAGCCGCTGGGGGAGCGGAGCTTCTATGTGATTTTGTTTTTATCTGTTTTTTCTGTCCTGAAAACTTGGTCGCAAAACAGGACGCTTCGGTAGCTTGCTTTTTGGGTGCTGTATATGTTATATAAGTAAAAGCTGCAGTGAAAGTATTTTTAAATACATTATTTTATGTATACTGTGCATCAATCTTTATCAGCAATTCAATTTATCCTTCTATTAACATATATGTTACATCATTATTCTATATCATTAACGTTTATTATCTAAAACAAAATTCTTTTCTATGTACGCAACTTGAATTTTGCAATTGTCATATTAATGATTGAGTAAAGGCCTGGAGATATTTTCGTAAAGGATTTAATTATCCTTATTTAAATCGTTCAGTGTCAGCAAAAATGCCAAGCATCAATTATATATTATTATCGCATCGCTGAGAATTACGCCTGTTTCATCTACAGTGATCAAGTTGTTAAAACAGCAGAGAATTAAAATGGCTGTTTACTGTAGGACCGTAGCCAATTAATAAGTAGTTCTCGACGTAGCGTAGACGCGATTAGTGGGAGAACGAGTGCGAGAATTTAATATTGGCGCCGGGTGAGTGTTCGCTTGGAAGTAGCCTAGGATGATGCAGTTGGTATAATTAGCGTATAGAGGAACAATATTTCTCGCGGTTGATACGTCCATCGAACAGATGTTCACCGTAATTAAAATGCAACGTTCATGCAACTAACCCATCGTTTGCGGTTGCTCCTGCTAATGGTGCGATGCCGACAGATATTAATGTCATGAATTGCAACAGACTATTACAGCATTACGGTTAAAGCTATATGTTAATTGCTCTGGTACAAGTTAACGGAACATCCGATAGTAATATTTTTATCGTCAACGTCAACTCATTAATCATGTACAACCAAGCTATTTAAAAATTTCCCTTTTATGCGGTTTTTCATGGTTGTAAAAAAAAGTGTACCTGATGTGTATTATTAAACAAAACACATTCATCGTTGTTCGATGTTTCTGACACAAAAAGCTGTAAACATAATCTTTTGCAACTGCTCAGACTTGTACCCATTTCGTTTCCTATACAAGTAAAACTTTGAAATTATTTGTAAATTTATCTGTGATACCGTCTTTATTAATTTTGTCTCGGCCGTCTCTGTTACATGTTTCACATGTTTGTGACGTGTTATCTCACGTGTTCCAGATTTAGTAGCATATTTTCCAATAATTCTAGCTATATTTTTAACAATTCTTCGGAGCATGTAAGACGTAATACTGAAATGATCTTAGCTATTTAGTAAGAAATATAAACATTTTGAGCGTTATAGTCCACAAATTCTGGATCTTCCATAATCTATCCATTAGTATGCGAAGGTTAAATTATCTTTTTAAATATTTGTACACCTAAATTTTGTTCGTTTAGGTATATCGTAGTGTTTGTACGAAGCCGATAGGATACCTCTTAAATCAATCTATACGAGAAATTTTGGAAGATTCTTCGCTGTAAATTGCATCTTTGCGTTATACCTGCTCTCCATATTGTAGCGTAATATATAATAATGTAATAAAATAACAATTAAAGATCAAACAATAATCGCCAAATTGTAAATCTATCTATCGAGAACTTTTTACTTAAATCTCAACAAAATTCTACGTTATTCAAATCAAATTTAATAATCCAGTATGTATATATTATCCAAGTAAATAGTTTTATATTTCTTCTGAATGTTTATGAAGTCAGCCAATAACTTTTAATGTTGCATTAACGCCAACTGTAAGCAGCTTGCGTTGTAGCTCGGTGACAACTGCAAGTAATGATGTATCTCATATAACCGGTAAGTCACTCAATAATGCAAAGTTCATTTAATAAAGAAAATTTCAATTTTAAATATTACACTGGACTTTATTCCACGTACTCTACCAGCGAAGGATTGCTAACAAAATTTTTCCAACGAAAATAAATCTCCTATATCATACACTTCTGTTTCGTTTCTTGTTTATAACACCGATAATTATTATACGTTTGTACATCCTCTAATTCTTTAAAATTATCATCTAGTTAGATTACTTTTTCTTTGATATAATTCAAAATACATAATTCATATAAAGATTTATTTATTTTTATATTTTTATTCAAAGAACACGAACAATCGATCGGTAGGTAATAGTTTCATGACGATAGAACGAAAAATACAGAAATTTAAGTTCCTCTTAACCTAGTTGCATTCGACGTTTCATTTCGTTTGATTCATTTCAACTTTGACATATAAAACATAAAACACATCTTTCATGTTCAAAAACATGTTACCGTATATACAATGCGTTAGTGGTTACGAAAGTATGAAAATACAGAAAAATTATCTAGTTTTTGAAATTACTATGTTGAATATCAACTTATTGGAACATAATTCCGATTGGAAAAAAACGTTCATAGAACATTCATCGGGTTCGTTTGTTACACTCACATTCTGTACCACCGATAATTCGCAGCATTGCAGAAAATTTCATAAAAACGCGGGACTTATTCAGGTAACAACATAGAGCCAATTAGGTAAGTACTTGTTGCTTTTTACCCGTGATACCAATTGAAACATAATACGCATGCTCTTTATCATGCACTCGAGAGAATGCACGATGATGTCTATAACGAATCGTTTGTTTGAAAACTCATTGAAATATTATTGCATGTTACCTGTCTGATGATTATAATACAATATAAAGTACAAAGGCAGAAAAAAGACGAAGGAAATTTAATAAATAATGGATTTGTGGAAACGATTTTAAACCGTCAGGGTTATGCTTAAAGGAACAAGAAGTAAAAAAATAAATAAAAAAAAAAATAAAGGTTTATCACCATTAAGTGTGTACTTACGGACCACGTAAGTAGTCAGGTTTATACGTGCATAAAAAATAGAAAGAGAAAATGTAGATGAAGGAAAAGGAACTGAGCTCCCGACCATATTTAGCACTTATATACACACATGTAACTACTACACGCTCTTTCATGTCTATCCTCATAGCATTGTACATATTGCCGAATCGTGTTTTGATTTACGATTGCTCGTAAATCAGAGAACGTTCAAGCAGAAACTTTGCCAGCACTCGCTGTCCTCAAAATAGTTTACAGGAGTTAAAGCGTAAGACGTGAAATACATTCCCGTCGCGATTAACGAGAAGCCGACAACTAGAATTAATGAACTGTCGAAACTATTGTTGTTGAAACTATGTGTTCATTTTATATCAACTTAATCACAATAAGTTGATGGCTATTGTAACATTGTCACTGATTCGCTAAATCGTTCAACGCAATCAGTTTTAGCGTATTTTATAACCGTTTAATTTGTGGGCAAAAAATTTTAACGATTTAATCATATGCAATTTTCTTTTCAAGTATCTACATTTTGATCGCATACAACTTTCATAAAATCTCACATGGATTAAATAACTTTGGCATTCGTATATTATCTACATATCTTTTGCACATATGTTGATATGTTTAGACCGAAGTATGTCTAAAACAATGTAAAACTTTGGAGTAATTTCAAAACGGTTTAAAAAAAGCAAAAACAAATTCAGGAGACAAATTGGTAATTTGTTTCGTGTGAAAAATTACGTTGAAGTCTGATAAGGTATTTTCAACACGTTTATTTATGTCGCGGACACACTAAATCATCACTATATATAGTCGGAGCAAAGGAAAAATGGAGGAAAGAAATAAGAAACACGACACAAACCGTAGTAGGTAGAGGCGTAAGATATTCCGGACGGAGGTACTGATTTGCGCTGGAAGTCAGCATCTTAAACGATATTCGCCCTCTTTCTGTCCACAACTATTCTCCTTGTAACAGATACCACTGTGATCACTCGCGACAGTCCGCGGAGGACTGACGAACGAAAGTTCGACCACACCGTGGAAACTGGTAACACTGCTGTACGTCGTTCTCTTCCTTACATCTGTCGAGGCAAAAAAATGAAAGTGTACGTAGATGAAGCCATTTGGCTTCTAAAACGCTTCATTCCAACGTAAACACAACTCTCTTTCGACGTATGAGAAACACAACACACAGTGATATGGCGAGAAACGAAATAAAAAAAGACACACGTTACACTGTACGGCACACAAGATATAGCATTAAGTTACCACGGCCGGCTTCGAATCGCGACTGAGTCGCATCGCTTACTGTTCCCTCGACCGAGCCTCCCCGTCCCCCCACCAGCGCTCTCTATCGATGACCGTTCAGCTGACTTACCCCGCCACACTATGCTCCCCCGGGAAAGCTTACCCCTTCGCCGCTCTGTCGGTACATCCTAGTTTCCCCCACCATATATCTTGCCAGATTTTCTAGCGATGAAAGTAACACTCTCTCATGAAAAAAACCTCATTCCGATCAATTTTTCGATATTCATATCGATATCTATCCCATTTAATGCCATCTACGACACGTTTCAATTTGTGCTGTTTTATCGATCAATTAGGAAATGAAAATCTCAGGTTATTTCTATCTTTATTTTATATTACATAACATGAACATTTCAATCTCAATTGTAACCATTTGGAAAGTAGCGTTTTAATATCATTGCATGGTATCTAAAATAGATCTGACCTTATTTAAAGCAGAGTATTATCAGTAATATATACTTAGTAAAGTATACTTAATGAATCGTGTATATGTAATTATGATTATGTAATACAAACATTTAACAAATGAGATAATAGTAATACTCATTAGGCGTTTAATAAACTAAAGTGTTAGAGTATTCAAAAGTAACACCAAAATTGTACAGAATAATTTTGCTTTCTTAATTGAAACATTTTTTGTGTTTATTTCTTTTCGATAGAAGTATTTTTTTAGCAATAATTATTTGTTTTCTTTGTATATAATTTTCTCAAATTGTGAGGTAGCTTATAAATTTAGTTATAAATATGTTTATATGTAATTGTTGTATTTCCAAAATTTGTTATAGCGTGAGCATTGATAATTTATGTTATTTTTAAAATTGGATAACGTGTTTAAGAAAATATTTTAAATTATTTTTTGTTTTAGTTTATTATCTGTTAAATTAATATATTTCTAGCAAGTCTACATATTACCTATTACATTTTTTACATATTACATTTGCTATATCGACTGTGTTATAGATATTTATTATACGTAGTAAGTATTTCATTAATAACTTAGAACTTTATTGCAATTTCTAGATATGTATTGCGTATGAATAGGTATGAAATATAAAACACATTCGTGTTTGCAACTTTTTAAAAGATTCCTTTTCTTGAATCCAAAATAAAATATTATTAAATGTAACTATGATTAACTAGCTGTATATATTTACAAGTTTCACAATGATTGGCGTATTATCAACTATTTTATTAATAATATGAGAGAAAATAGCACTTTGTTATCGTTTAAGAATTTAGTGTAAAGCTTACAATGGCTCTTACTTAAAACGGTATTAAATTATTCCTTAAATTTACAATTACCTTTTCCTCTTTTAGTACACTGTTTGTATAGATAACAAATATGCTTATTATACCTAATTACCTGTATATTTATTAAAAAGTGTACTTATTGTAAAGCTGTACACGATGAAATTAAAAAGTTATCTTATTTATCTTTCTATTACTACATTAATTGTTGTATAGGTAGTAACTATTAGGTTGTCCGAAAAGCTTCTTTCGTTTTATGAGGAAATAATAGACGGACAACGTTTTTTGTTTTATCGAATTACGTTTATTATTTTGTCGAATTACGTACGATACGTTTCACAAACTTGGTTTTACGTTTGTATGAAAGTGCACTGTTGCAAAAAACACGTTTGGGTTGAAAGATACTCTTCGGACAACTTAATACTATTATGCTACAAGGATCCAATCACGCTACAACAATAGTCATCATTTCCATTTTGATAATTATATTCCTAATATGCATAACCTTAAAATTGTTCAGTTGAAACACGAAATTCGTCAATTGAAACGCAGATGAAATATGGAACTGCTATAAAATTCATTATTAGATTGAACTCGCAGCCATCGCTAGTCAAAGGATCGTAGGTTTCCCCACCCTAGTGAGAGGTATCGGTACGACAGCGACAAAGACAGAGCGAATAGGAAGAACGGCGCGACCAACCAATACGAACGAAAGAGACGAAGGTGACGTGGAGTTGGCGGTAGCGGCGGTGGTGGCGATGGTGGTGATGGTGGCGGCGGCAGCGGTGGCGTTCGCGACACGGTGGTCGTTGTCGGTTCGCGCTGTGCCGACACTTTTGCTGGGTGCAAGCGACCCGACCAACGACGTGTCAACTTGCGCAGGTGCCCCCACGACTTCGACGTCGACCTACCCCGCCACCACCACCATTCTCCTCTACTCTCATCCTACCTCTTTTTACTAGTACCTTTCTCCCGCAAACGTTTTAACACTAACGAAATCTATATTTTCGTCTGTTATCACCTCACTTACGAACGTCTGTATACGTATATACCTTAAAATCACTGTAAGCTTATACCGACGTCGAGAATTTTCAATTCATTAAGTATTAAATAGTTTACAAAGTACGCCATCATACGAATCAAATATTTTTAGGTTTTTACGAGCAGCTCTTACTCACTTAACGGATTTTTTGTTAGGAATAATGCAATTTATGCGCAAATTGAAAACGCGTTCACACGTTCATTCATTATCACCCACGTTCCACATTGGGTGATAATGAATAGGTTTATAACCTTTCATAAGAGTTTATAAGAGTTCCTTTTTAAATTCCGATTGCTCTTATTGAAATTTCTTCTCTTTTTTTTAATTGATATTTTAAAAAATCTCAGAATGGATACATACTAGAACTGATATATAAATTAGTGCAGTGTTTATAATTTTTACGATTTCATGAATTTATTAAATTTTAATATTAACTTTTTTTAATATTTCGATTCCGATCCAAGACATATATGAAAATATTATATATTATTTTCATTGAAATTTTTTTTTTACAGTCTAATGCGAATATATATAATTATATATTAAATATTTTTCCGTACAATTTTTGCAACATAAAAGTATTGTCAAGAAAACTTAACTGAAGATATCATGAAATACGCCATATAGTAACTGAACGAATTCCTTGTTTGATAAACGCGATTATTTTCCCGATTCCTTTCACACAAGTGAATAATAGATGCTATTAATACATACAAAGTATCACGATATACTATATCATATCATGTAGTTGGGAAATTAACAGTACTAATCCGATTGTTCTGTTATGATTGTTCTCTTACTTCAAGTTTAAATAGGTCCTAAAACTTCCAGAATAGTATATATGGGAATAATAATTAGTTGAGGGTTTAATTACTTTAAGGTTTTACTAAAGTTACATGTAAAAAGCACGAGAACTAACAGGTTATTAAAATTTCTGTTCTTCATATATTATCTTTCTGTGATAAATCATAAAATATACAATTAAGGTGCAACGCACGCGTGCGAGCTCTCCATAAATATTTGTTGCCTTGCCTTATCTTGGGTTTTATTTTTGACGTATTTACATATTATAAAACACTCATATACGTATATAAATGCAGTGATATAAAAGAGATGATTTTGTTACGTTCTGAACCGATTTTTTAAAAATTGTAATAAACATACAAGAAGTTAATAATTATTATCTCGTAACAAAATATTAAATGTAATCTATGTAACTTGAAACATTTTAGAAACAACAAAATTACCATTTTACATACATCAAAATTGTACATAAAACAGTACATAGTAAAAATTTTTGTTAATACCTATACATTTTTGTAATGGAGTGCGATTGATCATTAATATAGAGTAATCTAATATTAATTTATTTTATTTTAGTTACTCATAATGAAAGTTACTACGACACATGATAATTTTACTTCTTCTGTTTACATAAGGATGGGTATTATACCATGCGTTAGCCGTGATTTATTGCCATGGTTTTACAGGATTCAGTTAATTTGAACAAAACATCGAGCAAATAGTTTGTCAGATTTATGATTATTTTAAAGTATTCTAAAAGTTTATATTAACAAGCACTTTGCAAATTCCAGCGGTTTACAATTTTTGGTTTCGAATCTAATAAATAAAATCTATAATGTTTTCGAACATTATAGAAAGTAAAAATAGATATAACTGAAAATACAGTCACAGGTCTAAATAGGTTTCGTTCCTTACGTTTAAGAGAATGCACATTTCCTTTGGAAAAATACGGAATATCTAGAAAGACAACTCTAAAATTTAATTTTTAGTACAAAGAATATACTACAGGTATAAATTATGAAAAATTTCTCACTTGCTAGTCACGGTAATAAATAGCAGCAATTAATAGTTTGATAGCTAAGTGATTTTGATTGTCCATCAAAGAAGAGTAGGGACAGCTGGTCAAACAATATATTTTACAAGTTCGGCGTAGTCCTAATCATCCACATGCCGATTTTATGGCTTTATGACCATTATAAAAACAATTTCCTTTTACAATCTCTTTCAACACGAAGGTTTTGGATGATTGCCGCTATTTGTGGTGAAAGTAGGTAATAAAATCCAAAATCTTGAATGTTACATTACCTGCGGAAAGCAGGTATGTTTCAAAATATTCGAACATGTTCGTTGCGTATATATATTTCTTTCTGCACATTATTTAGCAGTTTATGCCTGCTCATAATTCTTTCATTTTTGACGACAGTGATATAGTTTATTTCCCGCATAAATTACAGAATTTTCTTATGTTACATCAAAACATTTTCTGTATTGTATGCGTTGTGAAAACGGGAAAGGCATAAACTTCCTAATTTTTCTTTTATCTTATTAGCAGTAAAGGCAATGACATGTAAATTAGTTATATTAAAGTATATTTTTAAACATTTGATTCAGGTGTTTTTAATAGTAATATTCAAATCAAAATTTATTCAATTGTTTATAAGCAACAATAACTTCTTTTTATCATATATATGTTTATTCGAATATCAGTATGTAAAAAACAAAAATAATACTGTTTGAATGTTATTAACATACGTATCTCATATACGTAGAAGACCGATTTTGGAATAAATTTATGGCAAATATGTTTTAAATGCATACGTAACACCAGGTCGAATGCATATTGTAGCGATTAATGAATTTGGCTGAAATAGATTGAGGTGGTAATGGCACTGGTATATATGTTCACGGACGTGGATGGGTTCGTGCTGCATCGAAATGCATATCAATTGTTTCATGGAAATTCGAGTGTTACTTCCCTTCATTACTATTCACAGAATTATATGATTGTACCGCACGTACATGTGCAATGCAGACAAGTTGATTTACATAATTCGTATCGATCACGAAATTGTGCGTTATTAGGTGAGTTAATTTGATCTGTCTTTCAAATGTGATTTTCGTACAAATTTTTATAGGTACTAACATTCGTAATAAAGCCGTAAAGTAGAAAAATAGATAAAAGAGAAGTATATAATTGTACATTATACAAATACATATACCACACGAGTATCTTTTAAAAATATGTACATTCATATATATATTTTAAAGTATCTACGATTATCTATACTACAATTTAAGTACTTTTGACTTTTTGTATAATTCGTTTCCTTTTTTTATTTAATGTGTATGAAAAAATGAAAGTAAACAGATATAGTAGATATAGACGAATAAACAAACGAGTTATCTAATTGACAAATGGTTTTGCTATATTATTATCTGTATTTGATCAAAAATTCCTTATGAAAAAATGTTAATCATGAAGAAGGAATAGGAATGGAGAACAAGACGGCTATTTGAGAATTATAAATTGTCGATTGCACGTTTAAATTTAAAGGCGTGCGCTAAATATGTACATAGTTGGAACGCGTCATCGTTGTCTTGTCTGGTGTCACGAATGGTAAAAGAGAGCCATGAGTTTCTTCAGTCGGCAGTCGGCGCCACATAAACATGTCCTCTTCCGCATAGACAGAAGGGGAAGGCTCGGATAATTATACAGCGCTCTCATCTCTCACCAAAGCGTATCCTCTAACTAGCGCTAATAACGCCGCTAATGCTCTTCCATGGAAACTGCTCGTACCTAACTACCACTCCGTTACCTTCTCCACCACAAAGATAAAATGGAAATAACGACAGTAGTTTATAACTTGATACTTCTTTTTAGATAAAAATGCGATTTAAAACCAACAGATCCATTAAATTAATTCTTCTTCCTTGAGAGTTTTTAGTCTTTTACTAGCAAATAGCCTTTTTCTTCTTTTATCAAATTTCTGACACTAAAATTGTATAAAATGTAACAAAACGGTTTCTGTACATTATGTATGTGCATAAATACTTGTAAATATTACCGAAAGTAGGAACGATGCTACGATATCTAAATCACATTAAATGATATATTTCCTTAGACATTTTTAAAATTGATTCGCTTAAAAATTCTGCACTATCGCAAACTTTCCGACTAATAAATGGGTCATTTCCCTGGTTTATGCCACAATTCACACTCCATTTTGTATATGTATCTAATGGATTTTTAAATTCTATTGTTTTGGAGACTAAAAGTATAAACGAGAAAATATTACTCTAAATTCCAACGTGTTCATTTATGTAAAAATTTTCCATTTCCATTTGTACCACAAAGTGTATTATAGCGTATAATTAATCTTGGAATTAATATGTACTTATTTTCCTCACACGATATTAATATTTACTTTCATAGGCATTATGAGGATACATTTAGTCTTGTCATAAAGATACATAATAACTTATAAACTATTCTATTGAATATTATTGGGATCAGATTTTATAATTTCGTTCATTTTTATACTCCTATATATTATACATACTCCCATATATATACACAGAATTATACATTTTATACGTGAAGAATTTTCCAATTTTTCAGTTTGTTAAAGAGACGTACATGATCGTAATTATTCTTTCTTATTTTACAAACTTGATAAAAATAATCGATTGATGGATCATCTATTAAGAGAAATATGTAATAAACTCCCTATCTAATAATAATATCTAATAATAAAAGGAATATACAACATGCGATATTTATTACAATTACTGTAACTACTATATCAATTATCCTATGTTATTTGTTATACGATTAATGGAATTTATACTAAGCATAGTAAATATTTTAAGGAAATCTTTAAATAGAGGATTGATGAAAAGAAAAAGTTGTTTTATTTTCTTAAAGTTATTAATAACTTGACATGAGAATCAAATTTGCAGAATAAATATGCTATTTTTGTATTCTAAAAGAACTTCTGAAATACAAAAAAAACTCGTCTAGAAACCTTCCTTCACGATTAAAAAGAAAACAAGGGAAATTATATATTATGGTTTCGTAGATAAAATTTCACTTTTGAAGATAGTTTTAGTCAAAATCTATAACTGTCGTAATTAATGTTGAAATTAACTACATTTATTAAAGTCTATTATTTTCAAAATTGTGGCGGATGGAAAGAGAGAGACAATGCGTTTCGTCCTGGGACTACCGGTGGACTCGTCAGTAAGGCTATGCCCGGTAGTCCCTGCCTTAGACGTAGAGGGAGTCTCGCTAGGTGCGGTATTTATGTCAATCGCTCGTATATTCGACCGCTAGCGAGTTAGACAGACAGACTCGTTGTCGTCGTAGCCCTCTAGAGTTGGCGGTTGGTACCCGCGGCTCGACCTGTCGGCGTCCTATTGATACCGATCCGCCACAAAACTATAATAAGACTGTGCATCGTAGGTATTTTCGTCGATGGAGGGTTTTTAATGATTTCAAAACCACTTATAATCTCCGTTTTTCAATAACATGTGATATTTTTCTTATTCAAAATAGAAAAACCGATATTGAAACGTGCAGCTTGAAAATTCAAAATGTTTGATAATAATGCTACAATGGAAGTTTTAAATACAATTCGAAAGAAAAGTTAAACATTTAAAGCCACACGATATACATATCTATAATGTAACCAATATATATAGCAATAAATAAACGTTTATTTTTCCTACTTCGTTACTTATATTTTCTAAAGTATAGCTACTCAATGTTATCGTTTAATTGTCAATTGTCATTACTATTGTTGCAAGCGAACGGAATTTATATCAATCACGTAGCTAATGAGACCTAAAGGATTGAACTTGATGAAAAAAGTAAGAAATGTATTGAACAAAATTTAGTCAGTACATATCAAATAAGAAACTACAATGTAAAAAATTGCTAAACAACTTGTTTTCAATAAAAATCAAGGTCATTTCCATTTCATTAAAGTGAAGTATAATAGAATCTTCTTAATCTAATTGTGTATACGGTTGTACCTACGTTGTAGGTAATATCGAGATAAACTCCGCAATATCAGAGTAAATTGTTTTTGTAATAACTTGCTTAGAAAAATAAGATAAACCCGTGATTCGTTAATATGTATGTACTTATGATACGTACTTAGGTACGTAAGTGAATGCAAACAGTAAACTCGTTATTATTGCGATAAATTTCATTTCTGGTTCATAGAACATAATTATACTATAATATTATACAATTATATAACAAGCAAACTTCATAATTCCATAGTTCTGCATATATGCATTATCTGATTTCAAAATTCGTCAATAATATTAATGAATGTTTTGTAAACAATTAATTGTAAACATTCTCGCGAGTAATTATTTCGTTGACAAGTTAAATTTAGTAATATGTAATAAGAAATGAAGATAAGTTTAGTAATACATAATACGAATACGTACCGTAAATTTGTCCATAAGAAATGGGATCTATAACAAGTGTATTTACTCCTTACATTCATATGTATTAATTAATATTATGTATTAATGCATGTATTAATTATTAATTGTAATATTAATATGTATTGTAATTGTAAATTAATTGTAATTATTGATATGTATTAATTATTTTCATATTTGTTTTACGTAATTATGTAAAGCTTATTACAATAATTAATTTACAGTAAAGACACTTTTTATTGGATTGCTAAAAATATTACAGATATAAATGGCGTATACCTGATCATCGCTTAACTATGCTACCTGTTGAGTGATTTATACAAGTATGCATCATAATATTACATCAACAGGATGCACATGTACTAGATGTTACATTGCAGTAGATACAATAAAGTAATAAATAATTTATGTTAATACCATCTATAAATCAACTGTCTTACATTATAATACGTGACGTATGAACTTGAAATTGTTAACACACATATATATACATACCAAACAACACATCATATAACACTTAAGTGACAGTCATATAACGTTTATTAAATATTATATATGTAATATATATATTATATTAATAAATGTTTCACAATATACAGGGTGAAGCAGTAGTCGTAATACAATCGTGAAAAGATGAGACAAAGATTTGCTATAATGTTTTTTCACCTGAGGCTTGGAAACCAACTTTGAGGATTTGACAAGTATATAATAAATATCTTAAATTTATCTAATTCCGGACACATATCTTCACATGTGTAATAGCTTCCAATAGATTGTTTACTCATATCTAGTCAATAAAATTTATTTATATCCTCGTATATTCCTCATCTTTTTATTCACTATAAACGCGGTTACTGCGCTTTTGTTATTTATGTTTTTTTTGTAGAAAATTACTTCTTCCAATTTTTCCATTTATTTTGATAACCTTCGTAAGATACGAATAGTTATTGTATATCAGAAACATGAAATTACACATTTACCGAGATAACTCATACCTACGATCTTACTCAATTTACATAATCTTGATTGATCGTTTTATTTAAATAATATTATTCAAGCTAGAGAAGTCGTTAATAGAAACGGTATTTAGGATCATAGAACACAATAGCCAGTATTTATAAAGTCAATATGCAGCATATGAGTGTTTCTGACCCATCCTAGTATTTTAAATTCAGATATATAATACATATACATATATATATGTGAATAACTAACATTGTTCTACACTTCAAAGAATACAAATAACGTTATATTAAATAATTATATTTCTAATAGAAAGACTAATGATATTTTAAAACGAAAAGATTGTTTCGTTTATCGATAAAAACGCTGAAATTACTAAACGATCATATTTAAAGTATAGCGAATGTGTACATAGAAAATGGTTCGCATGAACATTATCGTTATCGGTCTTCGCTAGTAAATATCCACATACCTAGCTACGCAGCATGCTATATAAGTCATGACAAGAATAATTTAAATACATATTTTTCTTAACAAGTTCCACTTTTTCTGGGCTCATAATATACGATGTAAGTAACGAAATATGTTGCCTGGTACTCGTTGATACTTATAACATAAATACTTACAATGCTCTTATAAAGGAAAATAATTTCTTTTAAAACCAAATTTAAAGATATTCATGTAACAAGCAATATTTTATGTAGTAGGACATTCTATGTATAATCAACAACCAAAATGTATTAATTTGCCTATTTTATATTTAAAGTTTATATCTAGTTTATATCTAAATTTTAAAGTCGGAAAATTACAGTTAAGTGAAAATATTAATTCCAACTTTCACATTCTACATTCTGTGAAGATGAAGGGCAAGTTCTTTGAAGTAATGTTATAACAAATAAAGAATTTAAAAAATAGCGTGTTTTATTTTAATGTATTTGTACGAGGATCTATCACCTGTCATATAACGAAATCTAGTCCTAGCGATCTCCAAGAATAGCCGCTAGACTTTATCGGTTGGAGAGTTTTCGAAACGTGCCACTGAAGTTTCATCGTCACATCGCGTTGCCGTGATTTCTCACGTATCTCTACAGGAAACTAGTCGAGAGTAGATAATCACACTCTGCTAACCGCACATCGATCAGGCAAAACGTAAACACGATTAGTATAACGTACAGCTAATGAACTAATCCCGCCACGTCGTCGACGAGCACGAACCCATCTCACAGAATACATAGTGCTACACCAACATTCGTTACTTGCTTGCTCGTTGTCTTTCTTCTCCTCCATTTCGAATCTTTTTTCCTTTTCTATGGTCCAGAAACGAGCACGTTATTTATGGCTAGTCCGTTGCAACTCCGCTTGCGCATTTTGCGCAAGGGCTGTAGAAAATCGACAGCTGTCACCTCGTTCGGCAACTCCGTATATCCATCTTTCTTTCTTACTCTATTTGTCTTTCTTTCTTTCTTCATCCATTTATCTCTTGACGTATAGCCACCGTGTCATTCTCCTTATACGAAACTCAAGTTTGCCAGGTTGTTTGTATAATATCTCACTTATATATATGTACATTGGAATTTTCATTTTTGCAAATTAGAATTTTCTGATAGCGAGGAATTTAATATCTTTTTAATCAGAAATCATTTATAGTATACGTTACACAATTATATAATACTTTGCAATAAAACATATGTATTTAATGAGCCGGGGTAGAGTCGAAGAGAATTTTTCTGAACTTTGTTGAAATTTTGTTAATGTTTCGGTAGAGTTTGCTAAATTTTTAATGATACACATTTATGTTAGCGAATAATACGAATGCAGAAGAACAGAAACGCTAAGACAAGAATACAACATGAAACCGAATACAGTTCTAACATCACGTGATCGTATAGTACAATATAGTACAATAAGAAGTACAATAAACTGTCTTAATGAAACAAATATTTGTAATATATATGCTCCAAAATATAATTCATCCAGACTCAATATAGTCGTTAATGACGCTGCAGGCGACGCGAAAACACAAAAGAAGAAAACGAAAAAGGAGAAGATTTGAGTTGCTGAAAATAAATAAATTACGTGAAATATGATATATAATCGTCACAAAAATTTATGAAATAAAAGTAACACAAAACTGAACTAAACCCATAACAACATAAACTCAAGATGCGATCGAAATATCGATGCACTTGTATAGAACAATTTTCGGTGTTGCAGCATCAACGTAGACGCGCCATACAAAAGTTTCAAACAATTTTGAAATTACGAGGATAAATATAAATGTTTATAGTCGAACTACGTAAACGTTTAATTATACGGGGTAATTTGAACGCCCGTTTAATACTATAACGATATTCATTTATCGCAGGATATATTGTAATGGCTTGAAATAATTTGAGCATGTCAAAAGCATTATAATGAGAATTATCCGAAAACCAAGCAGCTATTGAATTAGAATTTAAAATAGGATATCGAAAACGTGAAATTGCGTAACAACTATTCAAGCGACGCACACGCCAAGATTTCGCAAAGGCTGCATCCAGTGTTAAGACGCTCTACTAATTATGAGTGAGACTATATGCGTGCGAATATATCATGCATACACACACGTCTACTGACCTATACTTACAATTGCGCGCGTATTGGTGCAAAAGGCGTTATTTATGTCCTCTTTGTCGGGCCATCGATAACCGCTGTAGAGAACTGTGGCGTGGTATAGCGTGGCGTGGCCTAGTGCAGCCCGTGTCGGTGTATACGCACATAAATAATGCGAGCGCAATTTCCCATGTAATTGATGGGGTACCCCCACCTTCCTAGCTTCCCTTCCCTTTCCATAATGGTGAGTGAACTGAGCTCTGGATGTTAGCCACAGAGCACCCTGTGGGGCGTAAACTCGACAATGCCTTCGTCACGCCGCGCATTGTTTGCCACCGCCGAGAGTTCACTCTCGGGGTTGATTTACTGTCCCGAGTTCGCTCACGAGCCACGGACGGCTGCCGACCCCGCAAAGAGCGTGTACCGAAATTTTCGTCGAAAGATCGTCGCTCTTCTGTCATCCTGTTCCCACCCCGTTTTCTCCGGAGTCTCTGCGCTGAGAGATGGCTTTGCTTGCCGGTACGAACCATTAGAAGCAACTGCTCTTTATCCACGTTTTCCTTACCACGTTTTATTCTCGACTTTTGGACTCTAGTTTTCCAGGAACAAAGATTTCATAAGTACATTTATGGTTACATCAACTGAGCCGATACCTACGTACGTCTAATGCGGACCGTATTTTCTTCAACAAGTTCTCATTTCCATAACGGCTAAGGGTTCGAAACGGCTGAAGAAATATCGATTAATTAGTTTTTGTAATTTTCTACTAGCTGTTTCCACAGACTCGTCGAGACAACACGGATGCTTGTTTTGTCCATGTTCTCCATAGGACCGTTACTTGGTATTTAACGGTAAAACGCGGCACGGGCGTGACAAAAGACAGAAATGTGTAATAAGAGAAGTGATTTTCGTAATACAAGCGATCAAATTAAGAATCAATATTTTCTCAATATTTTAAGTCTATATAAAACAATACAGAGTGAAGCTATAAGTAGGTATAATCTCTATATTTGCAATCTATATTTGCAATATATATCCATTGAGTTTAACGTTCGTTTATATGTTAACGCCTAAGACATTCGATATCACTTGTAGGGCAACGTAAGCAGCCAAATTCAGTTTTGAATCACATGATTTTTCATTCACACTTATATATTATACACGATCTCCTTTCAGTCTTTTCCCCCTTCTGTTACCCTCTCTGACAGGCACAATTCCGTACGACATTTTTTATTCGCCACAAGTTCATGATCAACGTTTTCATGCAGGCAAGTAATATATAACAACTGACAACTCGCCATCAATTTTACGAACTGCATCATAAATTATATCACACCAGAAGGTGATATGATATACAAAAAGAGTTGAAATTTTCAGGGACGATGAAGAATTTTCTATTACCATAATTTCATCGCCTCGTATCCTCTTTTATCGTGAAATATCGGGTATTATAGGGTAATTTCGTTTGTTCATTCATGACTAGATTAATTTATACGTTTGTAATATAAAACAAGTCGTAATGCGTAATACAATCGATAACATAATGTAATAATACTTAAATGGCTTGTAGCTTTCAATACACGCTAACTACGTTAATATCGAAATTTCGTTAAGAAATAAAGAGTTGTTCGATAATAAATAATATTAAAAATACAGAGTTTGTTCAATGGCGATGCAATGTTTAAGATCATTGGTATGGCACAGCCACGGTTTACGGTAATTGCGAGAAAACTGACCACTATTTACTTTCGTGGAATAAAAAATCGCTAAAAAGAGTCGACAGTGTCGGGTCGATTTCTTCGCCCTTTCTTTTCGACCTACATACATACATAGTCGTGAGTTGGAACGCGGAACACGTTGTTTCTACTTCTGTGTGCGCAAGTAGGTATATGTTGTCTTGTTATGTCGTCCTGGCAATCGGATCAAACATTAAGCCAGTCCAGACGGGTAGACTAGATTAGGAAGGGTTAACCAACGTACCAGTACGGTGATTTAAATCAATGACGGCGGCACATCTGCTGACAGAGATTAATGATTAGACGCACGAGAACGAAGCCTGAAACTCGGTGCTTTCAGAGATCGGACAGATTAGAAACTAATTTAACGAGCTGCTTTCATCGTGCAATCCAATATCCATCTCGATCCCTTTTACTATACATATTGTGCGGGTATCCACTACCGGCTATGTTGATTGATCAAGATCGACGATATCATGTACACGATATTTCTTATCCCATAAGTTGCGTCAAACTTTGACTTTATAAAAAGCAACTTTGATAAACCTCTTCACCAAAAGCCAATATCTTGTCAGCCATTTCAGTTTTTCCACGGCTTGTCTGTCCGATAACGATCCATTTTGATAGCGTTAAGATAATCATTTTATCAAAACTAATCATCGAAATAAACATCTCATTTTTCGAAAGATTTCAAACTTAAGTATTTTTAAAGTATCAGATATTGTACTTGCTTATTTATATATCTAGTTATCTACCTTTCTTAGAATTGGTAATTGTAATGTGTAACTATAAATATCTGTGGAAATAAATAAATGAGTGATTTATCTATCTCCCTTATTATAGATAAGGTAGACCATTTTAACGAAAATTATATTGTTTCACTAATTCGAGTCATTAAATTAACTTAAAAATCAACGTAACAGATTAAAACTATACTTGCATATTACTGAAGCTTATTTTATAAGAATGGTGTAAACGTTTTCTCAAATGTAGTGATACTAATGTTTACGACATTCTTATAAGAAAATAAAATAGTTCCTTCGTCAAAATTTCCATAAAACTTGGAGAAATACGTATGATGTAAAACATACAGATACGTATGTTCGAGTATTATCGCTATACCAAAACAATATTGTCGCATTGCATATGTCGCAAATAGTTCGTGGAATACTTACCTGCACTTAATTACTGTATATATGTATAATACATAATCTCTCTATATAATCTAATATTCTATGGTATGTATGGTAACAGAACTTTTTAAAAAAATGTTTTAAAGTACGATTTAAGTCGAATGGTAACATATTCAATTTAAAACATTCAATAGCATCATGATATTACACGTAGCGGTTACAAATTTGTGTAAAGTGCTTTCTCTCGTGTGGGAGAAGCTCCGACTGTGCTAATGGTTCGGTTTTTTTTAGATGTTAACAACGAGTCGTGTGCTTTCTGAAACGTAAAATATGTAGGCAATTGTGCTTTTAAAGGTATTGGCGATAAAAGAGATAATATAGTTTGATAATTGTGATTCGTTAACGTATATCCTAAAATGAAAGCCAGCAATAGCAAGAGTATACTCGTATGATAGCAGTTTCGAATATCCAAAGCGGTATATTGGGATTGGCGTTGCTTGTTTAGGACAGCGAGTATAGAAGTTTGACTTTCGTAGGGTGGTCACTTGCTGATTGTCAGCTCTCTGTCAGTCTGTCTGTCTGTCTTCCTCTCGCTCTCTTTCTCTTTCTCTCCTACAAAACTCTAATGGAGAACGCATATAGATTGGGAGGACACTTAGCGAAGTTAGCGCCTGTGGCTACTTTATTTACGCCATACACATGTCGACACCGACGACAGTCCTATGTATACAGTAGCATTCGCTGGTAACTGACTATACAAACATTATCCGTATAGTTCGTATTTATACACGGCTTCGCTATGTTTACAATCTTAATTATTCGTTGCTAAACTGGCATCAGCTCTGTCAGTCGAAACGTTCGAGCTACCGTACCATTTGTCTAAGGAAACAACTTTAACCACTTAACGCTTTTGGATCGAAACATGATTACTTTGTACCTCGCCTAGAGAGACTGTTTGGCAACAATAATAGTTATTAAACTAAATTTGATATATTTTACATGTAAAAAAAAATTATATTAAATTTTGCATATATTCTTTTAGTGTTTTTTATCTCTCTCTCTTTCTCTCTCTCTCTCTCTCTCTCTCTCAGCCCTTGCAATAATCTTTCATTTTTATTCAGACAAACTTACTTTAAACAAAAAAATATTCTGAGATTTAATTAGAAGTTAAATTAATTAGAAGTTTCCATTTTTTCTTATTTACACATCTATTTTACTTATTATTTTACTTATTTACTCATTTATTTTACTTATTATTTTACTTATTTACTCATTTATTTTACTTATCATTTTACTTATTTACTCATTCATTCTACTTATTACTTTTACTTATTTACTCATTATTTACTCAGAAGCTTGGGAAAACTATTCATTTATAAAGAAGGAGAAGACACAAAATATATAGAGACAATGATTACATTGTTTGTAAAAAGGAAGCACGAAGGTGTGTGTTAACCATTTAAATATTTTCTTTATTTGCAGAGTATAGACTTCAATACTACCTATAATAGATTTCGTTGAGTTACAACGACCCTTTATGTTTCACACAAAAACATTGTTAAGCCCCTGTGTTGCCTTTACGCCTGTCCTTCGTGATCGGCACTCGAATATTTCATACCGACATTTTGAACATTAACTCTATTCGTCAGGGCTTGTGCCATCGAATGGCGTGGCAGTCAACCGTGTGACACTCGGTGCATACATGTACATACCTTTTGGCCTTCTTTGTGGCCTTTACACACTGACAAACAGCTGTTCGATTTTGGACACAGTCATTACGTATACATATAGCCACGTTCCTCATCTTTTGTTGCACAAGAATGGGTTGTTTAGACAGCCTTCGTTTCTGGTATTTTTGTGACCAGAAAACTAGCCCTCGCAAAATTTCTCTGCAGTAGGTATCGTAATATCTATTCATTCCTCGACATTTTATTATTTTACGACAATAGTGTTCTTTTATTATTTATTTCATCCTAAACATTTATCAATCATACGCAACCAGACATTTCCTTTTTTTAATTTTTCTTTAAAAAATTCTATAACCTACTATGGGAAATAATATTTGTTTATAGCTGAACATTTTTTTTTACTTTGTTTATAGCTGAACGTTTTTTTACTTTGTTTATAACTGATAACAACTCTATATTTTGTTGCGTATATAAATCACTTTATTTACATTTATCATATCCATACATGTAAAAATATAATTATGTATATTTCGGAAAAACTATCGCGGATAATACATAATACATATACTAGTAAAAATATAATTGCGTACCGCAATTTCACATTATCAACAAAAGCAACAAAAATATGTACAGACCATATTTTACATAAATTTCGAGTAAAAATATTGTAATGTATCATTTAAATTCCACTATTTAAAAACAAAAAGTTATTAATGTACAAAAGAAGATGCAAATTGGTTTTTTAATTATTTTTATCATAGGTATATGTCGGAATCATTAATGTATGAAATTAAATAAAAGAAATTAAGATATTTATTTTCATATTTGAAAGTTACACTTTTATTCAATTTAATATAGTCTGATTGAATACATATTTGAATCTTTTTTAATGAAGACGATGTTAGCAAACCATTATAACCATTTTTATGGAGACAAAAAGAAGATTATAACAATTTCATTTTTTATAACTACAAAGATGGTATGGCCTTGTCCTTTCGTTTACATTTATTTTTTCGCGATAGGTATTGTTTGATCATGCTCAGAGTTTCTTTTTCACAGTTATATAATAAGTACTTTTGAGATTTAGGAGCATAACGAAGTCGACGTATCTAAATGCTTTTCAGTCGATATTGAAAGCATTATTGTAACAAATTACATGTTGATTGTAACAAATTTTGTTATGTTCATTCGATAAATTTAGTTGTGTACAGAAAAATGGTAATTATTTTAAATGGTTATTGTAACTTTGGAACGTAAAGATTATTTTATTGAATATTATTATAATATTTAAATACTATGATGATTCATATCATAATGGAATCTTTAATTTTTTCGAATTCTTAACAAAATTTAGTAATATTTTGCGTTATACAGCACATGTGATGTGTATAAAATAACAGATTGATAATGAAATATCTAAAATATAGTAGGTGATAGTGGTGTACTAGTGAAAAGCATTCCATTTATATTAGATATCAGCAGGTATCTTTATATTTATGACCGACAGTATACGTATATATCTACCTGCTTATTTTATGCCTCCCGAAGTATCAAATACTTGGTGTTTCCAGGTTTTATTCACTAAATTATTTACTCGATTAAACGTATGAACTTGATTGATTTTATGATTTTTTTACATCATAAAGGTTAATATAATTTTCATATTTACTTTTTGACACTACGTTTACGAGACGTTTCTTTCTATTTCATTTCTTCAATGAATGTAAAGTAGTAAGACATTCCTTACATATATAGGAAACGTAAAAAAAAAATGAGAGAAAAAAGAGACCTTTTTGAACAGCTTTTATTTTAAATTTTCGGTATAAATTGATACATAATTAAAAATAACGTGACATTGATGACTTCAACGGAGCTATGGCAACGCGACGAGGAAATTTGAGAAAGATATCAAGCTAATTCTAATAAACCCTTATACTATGTGCAGTTACGATAAATCGCATTTATTGATTTCCATTTTGTCGTAAGATTCTATGGAATCGAAAATGCGAAATACAAAGTAAGATATACAATGTTATCTGTGGTAACATATTCAAAGCAAAAGTAGAAGTGCTGCTGTCTCGAAGCGTCTCTCGAAAACGACGAAGAGATCACGAAGTAGTGTTCTTATGAGAGTACTAGAAGATAGGATGCGTTCGACTACCGACGTTCGAGACTGCAAATTATTGTCAGCGTAGCGGGTCCCCGGAACCGACTAACAGTTTTGTAAAAAGCTTTTGTGAGTTTACCAGCATCGTAACTTCAACTTTGTCGCCGACAGCGTTTCTACTGTGGGACAGGAGACAAGCAAACCTGTATATAGGCGAGCTAGAGTGGTTGGTGGGGTTTGGACGGGCTGCTCGGAGACGCGAAGATAAAGCAGGAAGGGCAAAAGAGACGCCCTCGCTGAAATTACAGCCTCGTAACTCTCGGTAAGCGGGAAAGAGCGTATGTGACAGCGGGCGGACAGGCAAACGGGCGAACTGGCGAACCGGCGAACCAGCGAATAGGCGGACGAACTGCGCATGGTTTCCGGGAGTTTTATAGCCATCAGGGGGGGTGTTTCAGGGGTGTTTCTGCCCGAACTACCCGCCGTTGCCTTACGGGGTTGCACCGTTACACGGTTCCCGCATTCTCGTAAACAACTGGCCAGACGTGCTTATCACATTTTCGCGATACGTAGCTTTACTACCTCGTTTAATCTCTATCGATTTCTACTTTCCTAATAAAAATGTTAAACGCTTCATCAGGTGAGCATTTTGTATACTTTAAATTATGCTTTTATATCCTTGATAAAAAGCGTAATGCTATCGAACTCCATTTACCAACAAAATACATAGCTATCGGTAAGTACGGTTAGTTAAACAAATAAATTCTCAATGTACTTAACTTAATATAATGTGCATAACTTAAGTAACGTACCGCGATACCACTGTCTTAAGCGTAAGTGGCAGTAATTTTGTTCCGTTTTTATAAGCAAAATTTAATATTGTGTTAAAATTTTTTAAAACTAATTTACATATACATTTCAATTCTGTTATTTATATAATGCATTTTATATACCTAGCTACCTCGTCATTGAAATTATAAATTATTAATACGCTTGTATGCGAAATTTGTTATACGGTGCAAATATTTATTTCAGAACGGTGAAATTATATCCATAATTCAACATTTATTACTATGATTCTAATAAAGAATATAGAGGAATTTGTTTCACACGTAGATATATCTATCGCTTAATGAAAAAATTCATACAATGATAAATACGTTATTACAAGTAAATGTTATTCATGTTAGTTTTAAATGAGTATAGAATGGGATAAGATAAGATAATTAGGGTGTGTTATATTTTTGAGCCACGCAGTTTGAAAACATGTAACAGTCGGGGGCGACTATCGAATATCGCCATTACTGGCTAGGTGGTCTCCTCTACCCCATTTCGGCCATATTCTCGACACCGGTGGTAAATCTGCAGGATGTCAAGGGCGAAAGGTGTGACATGTCTTATCGTAAACGTCTCATAACGGCGTTGCGGCACTAACGATGCGTGACACACGACGACGTAAAGCCGTGGCGCCTTGTCGGAAAGCTCGCTCGGCTCGTAAACCGCAACTAACGCACCCTTTTCTTCAACTGCCGCCGTATTAATGTCGATCAGGGCCACCCTAGCATAAAATACGTTGTCTTTCTATTGTTTTCTTCCTCTTGTCGTTACATCCTTTCTTTTTTCAAAATCTTTCCCAATACATAGCTAGTCCAGTGTATCATATAGATACTATTTATGTATTGCTTTTCCTTTAATTTCATAAGCATGTATTTATATACGTATAGTATGATATCGATGAAAAGCATTACATTAATTTGTATTGTTATACAGATATGTAGTAAGTTACACTTCGATTTGTAGCGGATTGTATATTATTAACTGTAGTGAAAATGTGCTTACGTATTATTTTATGCTTTATATAACGAAAAAATTGTTTATAAGGCAGATTTATTCCTGCCAAAAATTGTTATTAAAATTTATATCCCGTCTGAAAGTCAATTACTTTTGATGGCTAATGATAGAGTCAGAAAACACGTTTGCTACTTTATAGGTATAACTTTAATGATTTCTATCTAAGCAACGGTGAGTCTAAGAATTTACAGTTGATAAAAAAAAAAAAAGAAAGGAAATCGTCCATTGGTAATCTACTTATAAGCGGCGAATTTGACGAAAATATCGACTAACGTGTTTCTCTGGCGCCGCGTCGCGCCGCGCCGCCGTGCCGCCAGAAAGTAAATTAGACGATCCTTTACAACCTTCGCTTCGGTCTTCGTCGAAAATAATAGTAGCTGGATCTTATAGTAGTTAAGGGATCGGCTGTATCCATTTATTAGCTGCAAGATGACGGGCAGTTTGGAAATCATCAGCAGCAATTAGACACGGTGGGCTCAATTGTTTGCTTGGCGGCACATTTGAGGGGTGTTCTACAAATTATTAGCTCGACGTTGAATCGCTCCTGGCATCGGCATCGCTTTACGAGAGAAGGGTTCTTCATGGAACTAATGTAAACTGCATCCTATTGTCTTCAGTCCGATCAGTGTGAAGGCCACATAGCTATATCAAAATAACATAACACTGGTATTAAAATATCAATAATGTTAATTGCTATATTTCTGATGGGCGAGCAAAAGGGTATAGGTCAAATCTTGGTCAAAACGATTAATTCCAGTTATTTTTGTAGCATGTCTTAATCGTTCCAAATACCACTTGGTTGGATAAATTTGGTCAAAATAATATGTCATCATTCTCAAAAAAAAAAAAACGAGTTACATATTTCATTTAAAATAAATTTCACGTCAAAAATTTATTTTATTTAAATTTTAAGTTTTCGCGGGTGGAATTGATGTCCACTCAACAGAGATATATTATACTGTACCTTTGCTTCTATTTTCTTTAACGATATCTACTAAGATATTTAAGGCTTTTTAAGTACTACAATTCTAATTTTGATCTACGCTATAATATCGATTTGTTCTAGATCTTTTGCTTAGTCGGTAATAAAGTACAATATTAAAAATTGTCAAAGCAATCTTTCTTCGATAAATATTGCATGGAATTGCGTATTCCTTAGTGTATTGGCGAATACATCTCGTTAGTTCATATAAAAGAATCGTAAGCTGTTTACGTCAAGACGTTTTTATGATAAAAAACTAAATTATGGTACACACAATCGACAAGCTTCAAATTAATTTTAGTACATCTGATTTTTCTATCACATTGTGTTCGCAACTGAATTTTTTGTCATATATACCGAGAAATCATAATATACGTTCTGCTGTAAATTATTTGTCAGAGAAAGGACCATAAATAACAGGAATTATTTACATAGCTACTTACTAAAAATAGAACATCTGACATTTTATTGAACTTCCAGATTATATATTGTCCTAATGTAAAGTACAAAAGATTATAAGAAACGTTATTTCTGTATTATAATAATAATATTTTAAGAAAATTAGCGACAAAAAGTTTCTTGACAAAGTTGAGATTTATTATAATTTATAGGACTTCGTTTACGAAAATATGCAATCGTCTTATTGTTGGGAAACTGTTCAGAGTAAACTAATAATAATCAAAACATGCCATAAAACCCATCTATTCGTAATGACCGTAATTCTTAGTGGAGGTAAGCGAAGCTAAGAAGAAAGGGTCATAAAGAAGCGGCGTTGTGTGCCGACGGCGAATGCAAATAGAAAATCGTAGACCGGCAAGACTCGTAAAATAACACTGCCATAAATTATGCGTTTTCATTCTTACGAACGAAATGCCATCGATATTTCTGTCCTCGCACTATTGACCTCTGCTGCAGTTCCGGTTAAAAAATTTTAACATTACTTCGTAAACACGCACACGTTTGCTATCTGATATTTTTTAAATTTTATGTGAGTACTTACATTTTTATAGTCACGTAGTGACAATTACAGGCACCTATAGGCTAAATGAATATGTATATATATGACATGTAGCACAGTAAAATATTTTCATTATTGGAACCATAATAATATTTTCAAAATGTAAATTCTAACGCTGTGTAATATCTTTGTGCGTTATTTGTTCGACAATGAAATAACAGAAAAGAAAATTAAATCGTAAAGGAAAAGCCTAAATAGGCTTGACTGTACCTGTAAGTGAAATAATCGTACAGATAAATGTGATATCACAATGTGTTAGAATAAGCGATATATCGAAAGTTGTATATGCAATTATGTGAATCGGGACATTCCGTGTGTCCTGAAATCAATTGGAAATTCATATATAGTGGCTCATTTGGCGGATTTGAGCGATATCCTGGCGACTCGATGGCGTAGAATTAACGACTTGCCTTGACGCTAATGCGGCACTACGAGCTTTCGCCGATTGTTTGCGACGCTGCTCGCACACACGTGTTGTGACTCAGAAATGATAACTGATGATTTATCCGTGACAGGCTGCAGGTACTGCGGATGGATTATCGTTCTGATTGCAAAGTATGAAATAATTAGGGAGCGGACCGTCGACCATCCATCATTGAGCAACGATGGCCGCTTGTCAGGCGCCGTTCATTTATCATACTCGCTCAGCCATCACCCTCTTCCTATTCCCATCGCATCGGCAATGTTCCATTGTTCGTATATCGGACGTAACTGTCCGTTACTGCTAATTACCTCCTGCCCCTGCGAAAGATTACGCAGTCAAGGTATCAAACGTATTAACGTGCACATACCTCTAGCGACTAGACTCTAGTTACTCACAACCATTCGTATACAGATACATGCACGCGTTGGCTTAGCGACCGAACAACGACTCCATTAACCGTGTTTACTTGGCCAAAGATCTCGCCTATCGGTCAACTATACAGTATATGGATGCTGTCGTATACGCCGCGACGCTTTGTCGCACGCGAATGCATTTCCACAATAATCTACCATGCAGTTAACTTGTCGCACGAGGGGCCGCACAGCTACAATAGACACTGAATAGAAACTGAATTCGTCCTTTATCTCTTGGTTTCCCGTTTCAGTCGATCTTACAGTTTAAATAACCAATTTGTAACACGAACCCATGTTACAACCTAATAACGACAAATTTAGATTCGATTTTATAGACAATATTTTGTAATAACTGTATGCTTTTAAAAGTAAGAAGCAAGCTTTTAAGATCATCAACAATTTTCCACTGCTGCCAAATAATGTTAGAATAATATTTGTATAAATTGAATTAACCAACAAATTGACATGCTTAATAAATACGTGTAGATAAATGTTCATGTATTTTCTAGTGAAATTTATTATTAAAACAACAAACAGAAAGAGACTACATATGTAGTTGTGATTTTCTCTCTTTAAATGTTATTATTATATGTGTGCATAATATATTCCTTCTTAACGTAACTTTTTACAGATTATTTCAGATCACCTCACTTTAAGCAATCGATCCAGTTTTGACATCGTTTGCAGCTGCCGGCGTAAACAAATTAAACGTAGCTTTGAGTTATTAAAGATTAAACAACAAGCAACAGAATTATTAATAATAATTTTATAATATACGTATGTCAAGATTACCGTGATTTTTTAATTTGCAATCGCTGCTACTCTAACGTAGAATTACTGCAAGTTTTACTCTGATGTTATTATTCCAATATTTAAATAAATGTATAACGGTAGTATATGATAGATTTGCGATAGTAACCCCGGAAATCAGTGATCTCGGATCGGAATGACGATGATAATTAAAAACTAACCTGAATACGTTTTGTTAAAGTTACTTACGATGCGATAGATCGATAAAATTGAGATTTATCGCTGTTGAAACTCAAATTTTCCTATCGAATGATAGAACCAAATTCACAAATGTTGATATGCATTAGAGATAATCCACGGATAAATTTAATGGAAAACAACCGAGTAGCAGTGATTCATGTTGCAATTCGTGTATCAACGTTAATTGACTTTGACCTTTTAAATAGTGTAGGGTAGCGATCGATTGGAGATGTTGCATTACGTTAACGTGTACCAGACTAAAAGGAAAGAAAGCTCCGGTATATTTACAACTCGACATAAACCCTATTGTTACAGCCGTGACAGCTTGTCTAAACATTTCTAAGTATTTGACTTTTCTTCGTAAAGTTGGCTTTGACCTGTTCCGGTTTATGCGTTCAGTTTTACGCACAATAAGACAAGAAATCATGCTTTGAATTATGCTCCTTTGCTACTGTACGTTAATACCTGACGTTTTTGTTCTTGTTAAAGGAGATAGCATACATTTATATTTGCTTTTCATGCTATCGAAAACTCGTTCCTTTAACTGTTAATGAGATCCAATGTTTTCGGTATAATTATAATCAATCATATCATAAATCAAACTTTCCTAAATCATAGTACAGCATGAGTCACGTAAGTAAATGTTACGCTTTCTAAAACACAGCACCCAACTATAGTTTATTTATCTGTTAACATTCGAAACGATCCTAGGAGCGTTTTGTAACATTGCATGAGTTCTCAAGACATTGGATTGTCAAAATAATTGGACAACGACAGTAGGGAAGGGGTAGCATAGTTTACATACAAAGATTTAGTTCGGTCAAAGGAAAGAAAGTAGAAAGTGAGAGCTTTTTCCGGAACATTCTGAAGCGGGAAAGTTTACAGGGTCTCGAATCCCGCAGGAATCGTTCCTCTTTTTCTCTCCCTTCAACCGTACATCGATTCGTTTGTCAAGTAACTTTCGAGTTCGGGGGTAAGCCAATATTTCACGAGGAGCGGAACCAAGATTGAGGCTAGGAAGCGGTGGGAAGGCTGCTGACCACAAAGAAGATAAATTTGTTCCGCAATTGAGACGGGCGTGCCGTAGTAAATCTCGTCTATTAGGTATCTCCTCTTCTCTCTACCGCAGGTATAAAACTATAAATTGAGGTTGGAAAGACACCTCCACATTGAGCGTGACCACAAAGAATTACACGTAAAGAACAAGAAGCTTTCGCATGGTTCGTTCGTTTACGCTTGGGTCTTACCGTTTTACGTTTTGCATAACCAATGCATTTTATGATATCATTTGATTAACCATTTATGTTATTATTTAACATTAAATTTTAGATGGATTAAATATAACATTGTCAAAATACATTTTATCGAGATTGATCAGAGAATTTATGCTAACTATAAAATTATGTATTTGCATTTCGTAATTTACTGTGCCTGTTTTCTCTAATACTTATTCGGGTGTTTCGAATTTATGTTAACAAGTCTTGTGTTTTCTTTACACACAAACGAAGTCACTGTTTTAGAACTTTTAATCAATGGAATCATAGTAGGTGAAATAAAAACTAAACAGAGAGAAAATTAAAACTAAGTAGAGTTATAAAATGTTAAGTAATAAAATGTTACATATGCGACATTTTATTATATTTTTTATATATTTATACGATAATAAACATATACATACAATACATATATATATTTTTTGAAATATATGATATATATTGTGCGTATATATATATTATATACGTGATATTATTATTATCGTATAAATATCTGTATAAATAATAAAGAGCAGTAAAGCTATTTATGAAAATATTCTAGTGCTCTAGTAAGTTTTTTATTTGCCGCAATATAATCTCTCCATCAAACGAATATAGAAATATAAGTTTTTAATGATGCATAATCTGCAAAAAGCATTTTAAAATGTGTTCTTATTTACATTGATATTACCATTGTGCTCGATATAGAAGACGTATCGCGTGCATTAGAAGTCGTTTTGTCCCTGTCCTTGATACCATTTTTTGACATCGAACTACAAAGTGAACTATAGACTTAAGTTATAGCTTACGTGACCGGTACTTATAAGTTTTTTGAATAATTGCAAGGTACACAAGAGTATGTACAGGCCAGAATTCGATCGTGAACAGAGAAAAAATGTACGCTGTCAGAAAACGTCTCTACCTTTTTCTTCCCGAGCTGTGGTAATATTTTGCTTATTATGAATTATGACCGGGCATTTTTAAACACAACACAGTTCCGTGTAAATCGTGGAAGGATTATGAAATTCAATTTAGCATGCGATGTCATAGAGTCACAGCATGTAAGATGCAAATAAATCAGTCACGTAAGACCGTAGTTACGTTGAACATGTTCCCGATAGATCTCGGAACGTTCGATCTTGCTCGTAAGTCAAACGAAAAGTACAATGCGCCTACTCGATGTATCTACCATTAGCGTAAATGGTATATCGTGCGATTTAACCGTGGTACTTGTTGCAACGCATTCCACCTGTCACGAATCCTCCGAATTTGCGAGACATTTAATGTCATGACATTTTGTCTTTGTCGACTGCATGCTATTGGATTTTATTGTATATTTGCCAGTTAATATTTATGTTCTGTCGTTTTCTCTACTTTCATTTCCGGAATATTTTTTGAACATAACACAACGCAAATCACTTTCTCGATACGATGCTTCCTAAACCTGGCTATACATAATACTCTTTCTAAATAATACATATTCCGATCTGTAGAAAATTAAGTTTATAATTTATAAATATCTTTGCATAAATTTACTACATATTCAGTTTCTAATTCCAAGATGCATTTTATCATTTCAAATTACTTCATTAATATCATTTACTCCCTTATTTGAATTACAAAGACTGCAAGTAGTTAACTTTGGATCACAAAATCAAAAATCGTAAGATTATTAATAAAAGAACGTACAGGTAATAGCGCATATATTAACATACACGTTACATTAAAATCAATCTCGTATGACATTAACGTTTTTTCGCAAACTTAACGGCTAAGAGCCGGAAATAGGTAGGTACTGTTCCAAGTGAAAAATGTCATAGTGATTATACACATTGTTACTACGTTATCTTAATTATGCGATCGAAGAAAGAGGTAGCAGGTGGGAATTAAACCGGAATTTCACAAATCGCAATTACAAACTGACTGGCTTCATTTAATAAAGGCCTGATAGGCCTTTATCGCGGCATAATTAAGATCGCTATTAATGTTCATGAGCGTTGTGTAAAAAGAGGGCAAAAAGTGGAAAGAACGTTTAAACCTGTACAACATCACTCTCCGATGTGTACAGATAAGAGATTTTTAAGAGCGTTCCGGAGTCTGTTGGATCGAAACGCACCTCAACGTTACGCAACCGCATCCACGATGCATGCAGCCACGTATACGTCGAACATTACCTCTGTCGGTTCTTAGAGAGCATGATGTACATACGTACGGCTGTTCGTCCGTTCGTTGGCATTCTGAATCATTCTCAATTCCCCGAGTTCGCCGCAGACGCGTGTTGAGAATGATACATTATTTCCCATGCGAATGTTTCTTTGCTGCGTAATGGGCGATAAATAACATAAATTAATGCCTTATTCCAGACATGTCGGTTATTTATGCCCCGGAATAACTTTATCCCGACGCGTGATTACCGGCAGGCACGCAGCCCTGCGTTTTATTCGCCTCCCCTCCCCTCCGGCCCCGCTCCACTACTCGCGCCACGCTCACTCGCACCTTCACCCTCTCTTTCTTTCTCTTTCGCCACCTAGCCATCGCCATCATCCTTAATTTCCTCTTCTCCAGTCTTATAATCCTCCTATCCATATCGTAGGTAAGCGCTGATACTACCAAACTTTAAATTGTTTCGGACGTTCTCAATAGATTCACGAATTTCTATGATCCGTGATATTCATACAAATTACTTTTTTCGTTACATGATATATCGAAACAATTGTATAATATTTCTATAACGATGAAACTGGTCCATCCAATTGGAGATGTTTAAAAGTGTTCCGCCCTATCGTCTACGGTATAACTTCGTCGAATCGGAATTTCGCGTGATGAATTTTATATCTTGAAGACGTCCATTAAAAAACGGAGGATTTTTATCTTCGACAATTTTTTTGCTACTTTAACGACGGTCTCTCACCTTTTTATTCGACATTTGTTAGGTGCAATAACACCGTTTCGCACGCTGAATCCATCAATTAATTCCAATCAGCGGAGTATATGCACGGTTAATTATGAGATCTCATTATTACATAAAACAAACGTCTGGTTCTAAAATTGTTAGGAACCAGATTAAGACCGAACATCTTAGATGAACGCATGGATGTTGCACAGAAATTCCTGTTACATTCTCATCAGTCAGAACGCGGAATACCAAGATTGTTTCGGTCGCACGAACACGTAAATACACGAGTAGCTAGCAATAAATCGTGGCCTACGGAACAAACCCGAAGAATGTAGGCGAATCTCCACCGCTGTTTCTATATCCGTGGCAAAAGAGCAAAGTTACGAGGCAGAGATTTTGAACGCGATAAGCATTGTTGCATCTACGAAAAAGGGTACACGTGTACCGTGACGAAATTTGACGTAGCAGACGGTTCGTTACTTCGATTCGTTTTCACTCGGAAATGACTTTAGCACCAAGCAATCTGGATGAATTAGCAAAACAAGGAAGGCTCGTTATTATAGTGCCATGTACTTGCTTCTTAACGTATAATTTTCTCAATTATGATTCAATTTGCAATAAACACGAACGTAGAAATTTAGTTCTTTGCTTTACTGTTCGCTTTCGTGTCGGTATTTTGTTATAGTTACTTAGAACGCGTAACGTATTTTAACAAAGTCGGAAATGAAACATCCGGTAAAAGTAAACGGTATATTAATCTTGTTTTCGTGTTCTTACATAGCGTTTCCTCGTTGGAAGGTTAATATGTAATAAGAAAAACAAAAATTGTATTCTAGCACTAAATCACCAACTAGGCGTAACGAATAAAGATATTTAATTAAATCAATTTACACTGACATGATATGAATAATATACGAGTGAAATTCTTGAATTTCTATTCCAGGAATGCTAAGCGATCTTTTAGGCATTAATAAGTAAGAAACAGTGTATAGCGTAATGAGGTTGGTATGTATAATTACTTGTATCTACAACGAGTAGCGGCGTTCCTTTGAAACTGTATTCAAGTACTGTTACTTCTATGAGAGCGTCGATCAATTAATTCCAATCAACGCACTATTCAGTTAATTAAGAAATCTCGTTATTACATAAAATGGCACCCGACATATTTGTTTCGTTTATTTTAAAGAAAAAGTTATGACATACAAGTTGTAAAGTTTATGGAGAGGATAGTTTCCCTTCTCAGTTACAGCATCGCACAAATACTGCATTTACTAACTTGTTTATACCGCTCCAAGAATCGAAGTAACGACGTACCGCTGTATTAATACGTTAAATACGTGTTTCTCATTATTATTATTCTATCAAATATTTATACATTTTTATTACTTTCAATATAAAATTTAATCGATAAGAATTTTGTTCGTTCTAAGACAAATAAAGAACGCATCGATCGATAATGATATCTTCAAATATTAGATATTAAATATTTTACTGGAAGGCTTATAACGCCGATACATGATACTAAATTGTTAATATAATATAATAAGTTAATATAATATTTGAAGCAAACTTAAAGCCATCGTTAAAACATGACAGATAGTAAATAATATTTCAATGCATAAATGAACATTAATATCAAATATCGAGGGACTTACAAATCATAATTACCATGATTAATATTAGAAACCTAGATACTACTACTTTCACCTTACCTACTATAGTTGTACATATGTATTTGTATTTCTTAAAAAATTGTGACATAATTCACCTGAAGTAAAAAGTTCCCTCTATAACTTAAACCATTAAAATGGCTTAAAACACTGTTCCAAGCTTTTGAATAGAAGCCGTACCCAAAAAAGACTTTTTTCCAAGACGCGATGTCTTCTCAGCATTGCAGCTGGGTCCATCTGAAATTCCAAATTAGTTCAGAATAGAATGCAATATCGTATTTGAAATAAAATATGTTAATCACTTCAGCTTTTAAAAGTTAGGTATACAACAATTGATTATTCGTGATTACTTACATCTAGTATTTCAATAGTGAATAATCTGTGGAGGATTGGTCGAGGATAGATAATGCGAAATAACGAGAACGAAATATTGCTGTCGCAGTCCGTCAAATATATTTTGAATAAATAAATAAATTATTTACAGCCGTACACGTGAGTCGTTAGTGCTAAATATAAAACGCGGAATAAATACTCGTTAATGTTCGTCGCGTAACTCGATAAATACTCGGAGATACTCTGTAGATACACTTCGATACTCGTTGATACTCGTTGATACTCTTCGATGCTCTTCGATACTCTTCGATACTAAATCGCTCGCGATCGCGTCCGTTTATTTATACTGGTCGGGGGAGAATCGGAAAATTCGAATTCGTTTACGTTTGACGGTTGCATGTAACGACGACAATGTTTTACCCGGAGTTTATTTCTTCTTACATTACTTGTAACCTAACGGTCTTGATTAACAGCACGATTTGAATTGTCCTGTGACTCGTGTGCCGCTACAAATCCATTGTGAAATTTGTCAAAATATTATTGAGTATAATTCAATAGTGTTTAATACGCATGAAATCAAAAAAATCACGAATAGACGAAATAAACGGAATCGTAAATACATAAGGTTAAATCTAGGTTAAATTAAATAGAATCAAATTCCAAGTTGCAAGTTAGTTGAGAATCGCTTCAGATGGCGGTAAATACGTGGCCATTGTATAGTCGGTAAAGCTGCTATCTTTCTTTACTGTAATTCTTTTAAACAACAACAATTACGAACAGCCAGAAATCAAACATTATTTGTAGTTTTCATGCATATATCTACGATATATATAGGCATAATTTTGTTTTACGTTTTCAATTCTATTCTTGGCAACCTTACACTTACAATTAGTACATAATACTCTTTCATTGTACAAACTACATACATACATACATATCTATAAAAAACAGACACATAGTTGATGTTTTTCTTTGGAGGTTCAAGGCGATTTTTTCGATCGGTATTTTATTTTAAGCGCGTTCAAAGACAATTTTATGAATATCTTAATATGAAACAGAATGATAATTTTGAGAAATTTCTTGGAAGCTGTTAAAACATGTTTCCTTGGACTATTCGCTTTCTTAAGAATTAGTAAATGCTTTAATATTTAATTATTTAAATAAGTGTATCGAGAGAAATAATTTATTTAAATATATTTACCCAGTACTGCGTATAAATTGCACGTATATTTCACGTACAAGCATAACAAACATATACAAGCAACGTAACTGATGAAATTACGATAGTAAATTAAACTTGTAATATTTGAAGATAGAGCTTGTAAATACACGCATAAGTTTTTACCTTAGATTGTTAAAACAAAAACGATCGATCACAAGCTATAACACAAAAAATAAAAAATGTGGCGAAACAAACACGTTTACGTGATCATCAAATAGTTACTGGAGCGGTTAATATGTATACGCGGTTGGTAGCGGAGGCTTTACGGATGACTTTGGGTAACCTCTTCTAGATTCGAAGTTGTGTCGAGGAATTCTGTGGAAGGAGGTTGGCTCGGTGAAATATGGACTCGACGGTTGCGTCGCCGCCGCAACATTAATTGGTTCTATCGCCCAAACGAACACATGTCGGATTACTCGTCTCGCTCGGTTGGTACATGTACATACGTCAGGCGGCAGCACTGTCGACAAAGAAGAAGAAGCAGAAGCATCGAAGGTGGAGGACGAAAAGGAGGAAGAGGAAGAAGAAGAAGAGAGCAAGTAAGAGCAATAGCAACCACAGCAGCAACTATGGTGTAGCGAGAGAAAAAAGAAGGAAGAGAAGTAGAACGAGAAAAAGGAAGAACGAGATCGGGACAAGTCTGTCCTTTCATTAATCAGCGATTAAGCCTCTGGCCTCGGCCTTTATGAATTATTATGATACCACATCTCACGACATCGCCATCAGTCACGACTCGTCGTGTATCTCAGTAACTATCTCCGGGGCCGCCTGGCAGACGGCTTTACATTTATCACCGTCATCTTTTCAGCATGCTTGATTTATCTTCTCCGCATTATCATCTGGCACTTTGACATTTTGTTTGAATGGATAAGAGCGGCTAATGTCGTTTCGTCTTGGGAGCGGATACACATGGAATACGCGTGTCTGTGTACCACGACTCCCTGTATGTGCGCGAAAATATACGTTTGTATTTCGATTAGCGCCATACAGCTGACGAACTTTAACTTGCTAAAAAGCAATAAATTCTTATCCTTGGATATCAATATCAATCGTACGGATGCACGCTACGAATCTAATGTTTTTTAAAGTAGCAACGGTATTTGGATGTTAAACTTAAATACCTACTTTCAGCCAGTACCCTCTAACTGTTCTATTAGTTTAACCGATGGAACTTTAAGTCCTAATTTAAAAGTCTAGGTCACTCTTTATTAATATTAAATAAAATTTTCTCTCTACGAAGCAATTAATATATATATAATAATATGAAATAATATGGAATGCCGTGTTTGCAATCACAGTATTATTTATTATTTTGTAATTATTTTATGATTTAGTAATTTTAAAAACATAAATTTAGATGCTTGTGTCATACGATATCGTTAAGAGATGTATTAAGTAATCTTAATGGAAATTAGAATCTTTGACTGAAAAATCCCGGTCTTCTGCAAATATTAAATACAAGGTAAATAAGCTTATTATTTAATCATACATATCCAGAAACAATATATTCTTCATTCATCACCAGTCAATGTAACAGTAAATCCATTAATCAGACCTGGTGACATTTTGACGCGCGCAGTTATTAATGCTTTTTCTTACCACAGTTAAGATTGGCTTTCCGGCAAATAACATCATTCGAGCAAATACAAGGCGTCGATATGGATCGGTCACTTCTTATAATTGTAATTAGTTGGAATGTTATGATATCTTTCATAATAGGATGTTTCGTTAAATGAATAGACAACAAAACGGTATATCGTAGTAACTTGGAACAAACGAATGACGAACATGAGCCGAATGCGGTTCGTGCGAATAGTTTTCCACAATATTCATTTCATAGTGTTATTTGATTTCGAATTTCCATTCGATAGTATAAATTTAAATGCTTCCGCGTTCGATCGCGTACAATCCTTCTTCTTGATGTTTGTGTAATCAAATCATACAAATTCAATTATCGTTTGAAGAAATGATTATAGGTATTTGTACCGCACAGTATTTAAAAATTTAATGTAATGGTTTTTGACAACGAATAAAGATAATGTACGGCCGAAAGAAGAAAAAGAATAAATGAAAATATAGTAGACAAGCACTTACCGATTATAAATACGTACATGTTATACAGTTGTTGCGAGTATTCTAGCAATATTGCAGAGGAAGACGGGAGTGTAGTTTTAGTTCGAGGTACTTTCACGTATGGCACTGGTCTGAATTGTATTTATGTATATACCATTCTATTTTACGTTTCAGATTCTCGTGCCAATCTCTGATAAATGTCGACATTAATAATCATAAGTGTAAGTTACGGTCGGACCAACGGCCCAGTAAAAGCTATGGGGAAGTTAATGTCGAAAGAGAGAAAAAGGGAGACAGAAGGCCTGAGGATTAATGCTAATCAAGAATAAATTATAATCATACTAACACTCTCTTCACGGCCTCTGGGTTTTCGTTCGAAGCGAAGGAAGAGAAGCGGGACAGGGAAGGGAAGGGCTTTAATTTATTGGACAACCGAAAAGACATTGCGCGTAAGCGCATAACTTGTGTTTATCAGGATCCGGCCATTTACTCCTGAAACATATTACCGGTTTATCTGTTGGCCGGATAGCTATTTTATTTTAGAGACGTTTATCGTATGCTGCAGCACAGAATATATGTTTAAAATATATTCGTGTACAAATGCGTTTACACCCGTGACAGGAAAACGTTGGTGGTAGGTAAGCTGTTCTGCCTGTTTTCGCGCTAGCACCAACGACGAAACAGCCACGTTTCTGCTTCATTCTGTTTACTGTCGAACGGGCGCGTTACACGCTCGATAGCTCGACGACATCGACATTGAGTGCCGATCATGCTGTTTACAAAATTATGCTGCGATTTTCTGTAAATTTGAAGCAGGAAAGCACCGTTACGCGTCAAATCCCCTTTTACACGTTTGAATATGTTAAACACGCGCGAAACGTTCCTACGTAAAGAGGGAAACCGTTCTTCGCTGTAGTGCTCCAACAGACTGGTTTTCCACAAAATATCATTTTAATAGTGAAAACTGTAAAACTTGTAGTACGAACGATCTCCAAACGTGTGAGAAGAATTATATCTGAAATTATGGCTGACTATATTAAGTTTTGGACAAGTTGGAAAACTTATATTCGATGCATTACACAAAGAAAATTGAACAAACTTAGTAATTCAATTTCTCTCGCTGTAGATATTCGCGTATGTTCGAAAGTGTCTCTCAAAAGTCATGGGATCGATGATCTATCGAAATTAATTCAGAATACAAAGGAAAGTGTATCACAAACATATAAATAAGAAAAATATATCATTGCGATATCGCTTATTAGGTATACGACTTCGTGTCTGTAATTACCGTAGCAATATGATCTAATATACATATGTATATTAATAAAGTAAAGAATGATTCGTGCAATGAATTTCTCCTTGCGAATAAGAACTTGAGAAAATAGTTGTTACAAATGAGCAATTTATCGGGCACGCAGCCGTTAACTATCCACTCTCGTTTTAGCACCTTGCTGGTACTAGCAACTTTCGTTTTCCTCTTTTAACCAACTATGAATATACAACTCTCGTACCAATAACTTGTCGAGAGATATTCGAGCAGTTATTTATTTGTTTTAGTTAAAAGTACGAACTAAAATATACCTAATACTTTGGTTGGAAATACAGACGTTTTGAAAATAGTGTTAAAATAATATGACATAGTTTATCGATCAATCTGATATATAATAAATTACGTATCTAAGCATATGCTCGGATCATGCAAAAAAGATATAATTTTTAAGTTACACAAGTGTCAACGATTTAAACTGAGATCGAGCCATTGACGTGATATTGAATTATAACATCGTAAAAGTTGCAACAACATTGCAATTTTATCTCGGCCGTGTCATAACTTTGAAAACTAGCGATAAATGATAATACGAATACGAGCAGCGAGTAAACTATAAACAATATATAACATTGTTGATGTGGTATAGATAAAAGAATAAACAGAAATAGATCATCGACGGATCAAGAGGTACATACGCATGCCACATTTATCTGTAAACTTGAAAAAATGTCTTTGCCGCAGTTATTTTTGAAATAGTAGAGAGATAAAACTTGCTGGATCGGTGGTATAACACTTAGAAGCGAGTCGGGAAGATAGTAAGTATATAGGGAGAGAGAAGATCGAGCAGAGCACCGCTTATTTACTCAAGCCGCGAGTTGATGTATGGTCCGCTGCTGGACGTTGTCGGTGCCTTTCATTCGACCGCCTCTTGCAGAGACAAGAGATAACCTCGCCTCTGATCAACGACTCTCTACAGCTCTCTAAAGGCCCTCGCTACATGATCCAAGCATGGGGCTGGCATGAATCTCGAGCCATACGTGGTGGAACCGAGGCCCCAGGCGCGGATCGTGTAATGGAGAACCCGAAGATCGTTCCTCTTTCTGGCCTTTCGAGCCAAGCTAGCCGCGGACATCAGCCTGTGATTCGACCAGCAGCCAGATTTCACTGCTAACGCGATAATTAAAGAGGAATGACCAGCACGATTTACGGTACCTAATGTGCTGCGGTACTGCTCGTTAACTACACTCTGTTAGCTAATGTGACGTAATAGTACTGCGAAACGAATAAAACTTGTTACATGCGTTTTATTCTCGTGACAGACGATTTGAGATTTCAAGCGATGCAATTCTTCACGAGAAAATACATTCCGTGATCGACAAAGTAATTTATACCAACGGTCGAATAATTTGTAAACTTACTCAAATAGGTACGTGCATCATTCGGTTTGAACTATTCTCATTTCATTATTCGTTTCTTTTCGTTTCATTGGAATACAGCTACGTATAATTACCGCTCTTCAAAACTTTAAATCGTGTCTCTCATGCGCGTTATGCGCGAAAATGATTGTGCAAATGAAACATCGCAATGTATATGCATTTTTGAGGTATAAAAGTAAAGTGGTTGAAGCGAAAAGATATGTCTGGTTTTCTCGCTATTTTCGGCAATCAATCTCGTATTCGTATCTTAATATTGATGAAGTACTTTCCAAGATATATGATCCTGTCACTTATTATCATACTTCAATGTTATCTATTTAAGAAATCTGATAATAGCGATTTATCCAATTAAACATCGATACACGAGAAGCAAATATGAATTACTATAACAGCGTAACATGAACGTTCTCTATCCGTGTAGTCGACACGTGTTTGGAGATTATTCGTGATACACGACGGACGTTGCAATTTAGATAATAATTAGAATATGCTTTGTAGAAAGGATCGACTACGAAACTATGCTTCGAAGGGAAATGCATTTGAGCAAGTTTAGCGAGAAAGAACAAAGACTCCGATAGTGTGATCGTTGGCCTTGTAACGCTACTTATAAATCCGAGCCTGACGGTAGAACTATCAGAGTCCGGCATGGAGCTTCTCGTATAATGCGTGTGGTGCTGCCCACGGGGATATACATGAATTAAGCGACGGTTATTGCCCAACGAAATGCACGTTGGAAGTTTATCACTGGACTCATACACGCATACATGCGCTTGTTAACACGCCTGCTTACCGTAAGATTACGCAGTATAACATAACCCGAAGCAAACAAAATAACGCCAGTGTACGACGATTTTCACGGCATTCCTTTATCGCGATCAGATGTTCCGCGCCGATTCGACTCGAATGTACACGTGTTCGCCTTCTACCTTTTCGCGAGTAAATGTTTCCTCGGCCGTCATAATGATGTCATCGTCGATGCGCCGCTTTGCCGGCAAGTACGTATTTCAAAAACCTTATGCTCTTTATTATACTGTGAAATGTTACTGGTGCATCGTATATAAGTAAGTACTATATAGCACGCGGGAACCGATAGATGTGCAAAACCGTTTCCGCCGTCGTACATCCTCTCTGGTTTAAAAACCTCGTGCATCCGTGCAATTTTTCTTCTGCCCCAACGTCTTTATAAATTGCGTTGTATATTTACGTTCGATCGTGGCCATTGGATAAACTGTTATTAAAATACTTGCGCGGATCGAAAATTCTCTTCTGAAATGATAAGATAACTAATAGAAGAATGATAATATAACTAAGATAAGCGACATGCAGCTGAACTTTATTGGTAGAATAGTGAAGTACATTAACAACTTTGTGAATTCGCAGTAACATTAGTGTGCTAAAATTATGTTCAGATATTTTTCTAAATGGTACTAATAAATTATCGAGATTAAACTTGGTGACTATTGTGATATGAAATTTTAGTCTCAGCAATTCATGCGTTCGGAAGATATACGTATAACAAATCCTGATCCTGATATACATGTGACGGATCGGTATCAACAGGACGCCGACAGGTCGAGGCATCAACGTGGCGCAACACTTCCCGGGCGATCCGCTGGTACCAACCGCCAACACTAGAGGACTACGACGACAACGAGTCTGTCTATCTCGCTAGCGGTCGAATATACGAGCGAATAATATAAATACCGCACCTAGCGAGACTCCCTCTATGTCTAAGGCAGGGACTACCGGGCATAGCCTTACTGACGAGTCCACCGGTAGTCCTGGGACGAAACGCAAACCTCTCTTTTCATCCGCCACATACATATAACAAGTATCTAAATATTCGACACTATTGGACGTTTCATAACCCAGACAATAGGCATAACCCAGACTTAATCCAATCGTAATGTTTTCATTTTCAAAAGTATTTCTTCTGTTGACCGAAACATAAATATTTATGTACAACGATTATGCCACTCTTGATGTATCTACGTATGTACCTCATATATGCTATTCGCATATCTCACTAGTACTTATTTCTTTAAGAAACCGATTGTAGCTATTCAGAGTTAACTGAATTTTTTAATCCATGCATAATACAGCATATAATTAGGTAATTAACAAGTAATATTTAAGAATACGTTAATTGTCGAACTCAACTCTAATAGCATCGAAAGTGTTGCATATGTATATACTTACCTGATGATCTGTATCTTTCAAACGCATAAATTGTCAAAACAAGGATTTCATATTTCCGGTTTACACGTCTATGAGAGTATAATAACGCCAATCTGAACGGATGGTATACCATTATGGGGAATGGCGGTGAAGAACCATATAGCCAAATTTGAGGCCTAACAGTCTATTATTTTACGCTCCACGGTAGAAACAAAGAAATAAGGAAGGATCTATACGTCATCAGAGTAAAGGAAGAAATAATTAAGGCAAGCAGCGATCACAAAAAGAGAATAGATGTATAATATATAAGATCAATATATCCCATGTAAGCTTAAAAATGAAAACTTAACCCTGAAAACTTAATAAACAAATAAACATCTTTAAACAAAAATGGAGGCATCGTCGTCGTGCTATTTTGCCACGTTAAAACAATTTGTCTAATGTCTACTGACAAGTTGCAAAGTATATAGCAGGTATAAAAATAAGAACTTCTGGTTTACCCACTTTCCTCGTGACTCCTATCAGGTTTCATTTCAGTCTGACGCATGTGTCATTAAAGTATAACGTTTTATCTTTAATAAAAATTATATTCTTATTACAAACATTTTATTCAACTTTGAATAGTATGCTGTACGATTTTACTTACATGTGTAGTATTCTAGTGTAATAATTGGTTTACATAACGCAAGAAATAAATGGACTTGATACAACTTCTACCCAACTAAAGAAAAGTTGTGTCATGAAAGATATATTACGTGTAGTCTAAAGTAGAAGCGCTAGAAGATCCGATGAACGATTACAAGATGTCTAATATGGCTGTGGTTACGAAGCGGCGTACAAATAACGTGAGCAATGCAAACAAGAGAAACTGGAGGGAATGTTGCAAAATACGGTCGAATCGAATCTCGGTGTACGAGCGTTTGGAATTCTCGCGGACTGGCTACCGATATAGCCGGTAACAATGGAAATGGACTTGGTGAGTATTGAGTGGCCCCCACAAGTGGTCGAACATTCCAACATCGAATCGCTGGTAGAGTTCGAAATGTGAACATACACGCATTGCAGAACGAAGACCACAAGTGCAGTTTCGCGCCCCGTTTCTCGTATGCATGCATACCGCATTGCTAACAGATCGGCCAATTTTCGACGGCGATATGTTAAGACCCCCTACAATGTAATGGCTCCAAATCCTCGGAATACGATATCCACGAAGGTCTTTCGGCTTCGAAACGTAGTATAACCGATTTCAGTCCTTCTGATATTCCGATGTGGTTTCCGTTACAACGCAAACGGTGTCCCAGACTGACTCAAAATCCTGATAGAGAAGGCTGACTGCGGTCTCCCCGCAATGCGACAGTATTGTTATTTTCAATTTGAGTTAAATGATAATTTTATCAGGAGTCATTTTCTTCTTCTTATTTTCTATTGCATACTCAATATGTGACAAATTTTTAGAAAGAGTCTGCTTTAAAGAGAAATTCTGATCTATCGAAAAGATTTTTCAAAATTCGAAACATTAATTAACGTACCTAGTTACGGAACAGCGCGCAACATGGCATTGGGAAGAATAGTAGAATCCTTAAAGTAAAAATGATAAATTAATCGGAGAGATTTGTTATTTCAAATTATTATTTTCGATTTCAATTTCAAATAAAATTTGCTTAAGCCTACCATTATAATATTAAACTCATAAATATATCGGTAGCTGTGTACATTTCTGCCGTATATGTCGTTCTTGATACTTATGAGTTTTGCTTATAAAACAATATTTCATGTAATAAATGGTTTACGAGTCATTGAAAGTAAGATACGATTGCACTTAATGTAGAAGTTTCTTATTTGGAGGAATAAATTTAAATAAATTCATAGTCTTCGTTTAAAGGTTCGTCTGTAGATAATTTACTGTAATATGATAATACAGCGGAGGTAATAAACAAAACGATAATGAAAACACCAGCGCGTCTTAAATTTTATCTCTCTGGTGTAAATCATTAATATCCCAATGTCGTTAAAATAAGAACGACGTTATTTGATTTTAATCACGTTTCATCGTAAACTATATAACAATTTTTATGTAATTACTTCCATTTTTAGTGCCATTTTATAAGTATCTAATTTGATAAGTAACTATTAGAACCATAGAATGTTGGCCAATTAACGTTGGAGAAAGGTTGAAAACACCGAGCCTTTAGACTAGAATCGGCACATGAATTTCAAGCGTATAGGGTGGCGACGAATCCTTTTGGCGGCAAATGTTACCGACGCATACAGAAAGAAGGGGAAAGGCACACAGGGTGGAAGCGGTTTCGATGAACAGAGAACCGCATTGTTTGTCGCGGAAGGCATTCTCCGCAGTCGGCTGTCACCGGAAACATTCATTACGGCGCGTCGCCTGCTAGGAATCACTAATGTATTCGACGAGAACGACGTGGATGTTCCCGCTGTAACGTTTCCGAGGGAATCGGCGCTTCGCCGAATCGGGAATTCATATGGACAAAGAAGCTATCGGAGGACTTCTCTCGTGGTTGTGCGAGAGAACTAACTGGACTTTCCGTATCTTTCTACCTCTTTCACTGAATCCTTGCCATTCACTTTTTCTGCTTGCTTATGCGCTATATAATATATACGAACTGGACTGTTTTCTCGTTTAGTTTGTATTTTCTGTTTTGCGTTAGATTCTCACGCACCAAAGTATGCATCATCGAGATGTTCGAGTTACATGTGTTAAAATACATATACCATAGAAAATTTTTGTGAATATATTACATGCGCTGTACAGCGCTTTTTGCAATTCCATTGCCATTGTAACGAGATACGATGTCATAATTATAGCGGTAAAATTTGAAACCAATCTAGAAATGTATTAGGTTGTCCGAAAAGTTTCTTTCGCTTTTTGAGGAAATAATAGACGCTCGACGTTTTTTGTTTTATATTATTTTGTCGAATTACGTACGATCCATTTTGTTCTCTTGAGATAAACCCCTCGACATTTCACACTCTTGGTTTCACGTTTGTATGAAGGTGCACTGTTGTAAAAAACATGTTTGCGAAAGAGAGCACTTTTCGGATATGTAACAAAGGGTATATTGCAAAGCTACTCTTACTCAATAACGAATATACCATATGAGAAATTATCTTAAACGTATAATTAATGCTTTATCGAATTATTTCATTAAATGTAATGGATAAATGACTGTTTAGATAATTTTATGATTTATTATGTGCAATATATTTATACACATTTTCAGGTTTGTTTCAAACTTTATCACTTGGTATGTCATACAAAATAGTTTGTATAGTACATACATGGTACTACATACTCGGAATAACTCTTCACAGGTGTTAAAATGCATTAGTGAGCCTGTATAGATAGATAAGCCAATGCGCTCGAAATACAATAATTCGGAAAACTATTTACTGAGGTAGAAACGTAATGAAAATATGAAGAATAAAAAGATGATGAAGGAACTTCCTACATTTTTTATTTTCTTTACATTTACATTTACAGGGAAATCGAGTTATTTCTTACTCGAAATACAGAAATTGTAAAATAAAAAGACATACATAAAATATATGATAAAAACGAGTTATTAGGTTCATTGGAAGAAGAAGTAAAGAGGGATTGTGGAATAAATGTACAATAAATTAGTAACTTTTTTGTTACTTCTTTTATAAAATTTTATTTGTAATAAAACAATAAAAAGAGATTATTGAAACGACTCGTGTAATGTGATGATGTAATTACGATAGAATAAAACTACATTTAAACATAACGAATAGGGTAGAAATACAAATACGAATAGAAAACGAATTTAATATCTCCATATTTGATGGTTAATTTATGGATAGAGAAAAAGAAATAGACAGAGAAGTGAATGCTAAAAGCTTTTTTACGTAGCGACGCGACGCGTCGGTAGATATACATAGGAACATTATAACAGTTTGAAAATGTCTGATTGTCAATCGTTCTCATCGTCTCATTGGAAATATGGATGAAATGAAATATTTATATAATCTAAAGGATTTAGAGAAGTGAAAGCGTTAATAAAACGAATATATATTTGCTGTACCCTACGTATTTTTTATTTCCATCCGGATTATAATCTGAAAAATAAACAAACGAATTATGCAAAGATTGTACCATATCATTTGTAGTATTTTAATCTTATTGGTATAGTACGGTTAATAGTAAGATACGTAAACGTTTTATCGTCAAAATAAATGAAAAAATATTGTAAACTGTAAAATAAATAAATGGAAGTATAGCAAAATATCGAGAAATATCATTTCCAAAAAAGTTCAAGAAATGTGTTCAAAGAACGATTTAATAAGAATATTATTGAAGCCCGTTGGAGGACGTTAAGAAGAAAGGCGTCAACTTTGTACGTAGTGGGAGGAGAATCTCCGTATAATTTGACAGCAGCCACGGACCCTAATAATTTCTTGTGAAAGAAGGCGGAGCACGCTACGATGAACATATTCGACTAACAGAGTTATATTAGAAATGTTCTTTTACCGGCTCGAATTGAAACGAAAAGAATTAATAACTATACATATAATATACATATAACCAACATTAAATGTCGAAACGTAAGTGAAACGATGATATCATTTATAGGATATCTCAGATAAGTAACAATTTTACAATGTTTTTGTATTTCTTTGCATTTACATTCGATACTATTTATCAGTACTAAAGATAATACGTAGTGGAATATGGAACGGTTAACGACAGCTATTTAATCATCTGAAATCTAAAATATGAGCTGGTTACTAAATAATTTTGGTGTTCCCGTTGATTATCGAGTACTAAATATTCATGTTTACCGGCGTAAACTTCAGCAAGTGGAAGATATGCCTGTCAAAGTAGAGATCATAGATAATAAAGCTGAATAGGTTTAGTTTATAGGTTCCCTGAATATCGTTCGCGAGTTAAATTACCGAGCAGAATTCAATGTTCATGCGAGTGTTTTCGCAACTTTCGCGTTTCCTCACGACTATTCGATCATCCGTGACGCAAACGAATGTTAACTAAGTATAGCCTTCTATGGAATACAGTCGTCATTAGCACGTTTTTTTCCTTCGGCTCGATTCGAATAGATAGAGAAAGAAAAGAAGCAAAAAGGATTAAAGAGCACGACGAGGAGAAAAATAATTTAGCTTGCTCGCCGAGGCAAACGTTATTATCTCGGGAAATCGTTGTAACTTGTAATTTTAGAGCAAACTTCTTGCAAATACGTGGAACAGCTAACGTTACCGAAAGCGTGTCCGAGACAGGCAGTTTATATTGTCGGCTGTTCCGTCGTATTCGTGCGAATGTACATACACGGAAGTGAAGGAAGTAGAGAAGCGAACTGTAGTTTCACGGGTGCTAGAAAGAACAACAACAGTGCCGGTTAAAAGAGCTCGAACGAGCAAGTACAAAGTTTATAGGTTCTCAGAACGATCCGGCCGGGTTAAGTCAAATCGAATGCGCGTGAATACCTACCATAACCGTCACTTTCTTCGTGGCCAGTCGATGATCGAGTAAGCGAGCAGCAAGTATAGCTTTGCCAGAGATTCGAGTCGTTGTTGGCGGGTGTTTCGTCCGAGCTTGGGGAGTTTGATAGCGAGAGAAAAGAGCGTTTCTCGGTCGTAGTGGCGTTGCTAGCAGACCGGTTGTTATCCAGCCATAAGTATACAGAGCTGCGCAAGGGGGGAAGTGCACACATCGGTACCAACTGTGTAATTTGAGGGTAATTCCGCGAGTCGTATAACCTGTAGGTAATGCCGGCAGGCAGGCAACCAGCCAGAGAGTGCATCAGTGCGCTGCTCGTTTCGTTTAATTGGTCGTTCCCGGGTTTACGAGGTTTCAACCGAGGCGCTACGACGACGAGAGATGCTACGCGTTGCAAAGGATAGTTCAACTGCCAACCACCAGCTCAAATCTACTCGCTCAGAGTTTCAAGCATCGCTAGCACCGCTTTCATCGAAACTTTGTCGGCCGGACAAATCTTCCGTAGGCTCGCCCCTTCGCAAATTTCCCTCTCTACTTCCCAGATATAAACGTCTGCTCCTATTTGCTCTCGTAAATCGCTTCAACTTGCACGAATAATTATTAATGAACTATACTTCCATGACTTTGGCAGCACTCTTAATGCTTCGTTTAACATTCGTTCTTTTAATCCTTTTTGATTTTTTTAAATTTAGAGATTAAATTACAATACTGACATCGATGACGAAGAAGTGGAAGGATCATAGAGCAGAATTAGGTGTTGGTAAAAATTGACAAAATAACGCGTGGTATGGACGGTGAGCGTGCGATCGAATTGTAACGATGATCCTTTCTTCATGTACCGGACCGAATCATCGAGACCTAAAGGTTTGCTATGTAGAGAGAGAAGCGAGTAACATACGTACGTACGTAGGAAATGCGAGCAGAGGGTTTAATATTGCTAGCCAAGATAGAAGCAATAAATGCTTGTCAAGTAAATCAGGATGAAGCGCCATCGAGGAGCGCGTAATGGCCGCATTAAGTGAATAACTCACGGTTGCAGTGTCAGACTCCGGGGCGCAACGTGAGCTGTGCGTTGGACTGTTAGGAACTGTTAGGGGTGATAGCGGTGCCATCAAACAACTTTACGGCGTTAAGTGCTCCCGAGACCGACTGTTGATATATTACCAACCTAATTTCTGCCAAATACCTATACGCACGCTGTCTCTCACCGAAACGTGTGTATTAAGTGCATCGCAGCTATGGTCTCCATTCGTTTAACCTGTCGATGGAGGATAGAAACAATATTACTACTAATATTCACAGCATGTGCAAACGGTAGTTTAGACCTCTTTCCTTGTTAATTCTTTCTTCCTTAAAGTTTACATCACATACTTATTTGCAATATGCTATAATTAATGTTTAACAGAACGTTCGATATGTACTTATTGAGTCGAACAATATGTTCACTTGACTCTCGCTAGTGCATGGGAATAAGTAGACGAGTATAAAAGGAAAGATTTCTAAAGTTTTAAATACTTCACAGAATTCAGTGTTCCGACATTTAAACAAAATAGAGATCATAAACGAATGACGTGTTATAATGTCGATGATTTACGATAAGTAGATCGTGAGGAATTTGTCATAGTTCTGAAGTAGGTCAATGTGTAATCTGTGTACTTCACAAAAATTGTCTGTGTTTGAAGACAACATTCTTGACTCTTCGAGGAATTTGCAATTATATAGGTACATAGGTACATCCATAGAAAAGTATAAATATAAAATATAGTATAAATATAAAAATAGTAGTATAAAAAAGTATAAATATAAAAATAAAGTATAAAGTATCCAGTTAAAAGTACAAATGACCCAATATACTGGCAGAAAATAATGAAACAAATGTTTCCGTAAATGAAAAAAGAGTAACAGATTCATTTTAAGAGTTTTTGAACTCGATAAGCGACAATTTTTACAAATCTGGAATAAGAAAACGACATAATTAGACGTTAAGAAAGTGCATAGAATCACCTGAAAATTATTTTAGTTAAATATATGATATTGTAAAGAAACTACGTCGAACTAGATTAAAAAAAAAAACAATATTTCGTATACACTACTATTGTATAATCTGTATGTACATTTATATGCATACATGATCAAAAGTAAATGTTGAGATACTTATTACATCAATGTATTAATTATTTAAACTGCCTTTTCCATTTATGATATTTTATTTCTTGATTATATTGTTACGTTAGAGCGACTCATCGCAAGACGCGATTTATTTGTAACAATTTATTTGTATACGCAGAAGTGAGCTTTATAATACAATTACAACGTTTTCACAAAATACAACTCAAGAGCATACGTCCGCACTCGTCGTTTAAATATTCGCGGTCGGTAGCAAAACGACCACTCAAATGAACAATCAATGTAAGTCGATCTTGGAGGCATTTTAAGTGCGATACAAAGAAACTTCATAATGTCGCAACAATGTGTATTTTTCAAATAAATGATTCTATATTAAACTGTGCACTTCATTCTACCATATATCTCTCAAATATATCGTAAAATCTGTATAAACAGATTAATCCGATTATCCTATTTATCAGATACACTACTAAACACGGATTATATTTGTGCGTAAAGCGTAAAATTCGAATTTTGAAAAATTATATACAAAATAGCATAGTTTGTGTGCAAAATGAGGTTTGGAATGGCGACGATGTGGAACGGTAGTCGGATGAAAAAATGATCTAGGGATAGGATAATAGCCGCGCGTTAACCAGAAATATTTCACATCGATGCCAAAACGACATCGTTTACACCAAACGCCTTTGTTCGAACTGTTCCTCTGCCTTGGTATCCCGCTCGTTCTTAGAATTAGTGACATGGAAAACATGGCAGTTCGACGGCGTGTAGAGAGACAGTGATATACCAGGAAAACAAGCGTAAGAGCGCAGGAACTGAGGAATATATTTATAGCCGCCTCGAGCTATTAAGATAATTTATCGGGGCCATTACCGAACAAACGAGAGCATTAATCTATTCTAGCTTCATAAAGAGAACTTCGTCGACGATTTTGTAGCCTGCGCGCCAAACGAGCACTTCGGAGTAAATTGATGGATCCCTCTGACCTGGCTGAGGACCCTCCGTAAATTGCTCGTAAATTTTTATTTATTCCGCCGCAAATAAAAGTTCGAGATGAAGGGCGAGAGGGAAAAAGAGAGGGAGAGAGAGAGAGAGAAAGAGAGACTGAGAAGCAAGCAACAGTGTGGGAGAATGAAAGAGAAAATGATAAGGACTAGAAGGAAAGAAGGAAGAGAGAAAAGAATAACGCGGCTCGGTTCGTGGCTTCGATTTCCCGACGCTCGCATCACCGTTACTCAACGATTCCTAATAGCATCGCCGATTTTCCACGATCATAATTTTTAATCGAGCCCTGTCAACGCTACCGAAGCATCCCTATATTATATTCTGCCTATCATCCCTATATTTGAAACGCACGTATCAGGGTGTCTTTGTAAAACGAAATACATACGACACAAATATATTTCTATTTCTATTTATACATATACACAGAAAAATACAAGGAAAGAACGGCAACATATCCAAAGCAGCTGGCTGCTGAAGCGAGCAGAACTCTCATAGAAAGAAGACTAAAAAGAAAACACACTGACCTCATTAAAGAAATAAAAAAAATTTATACAAATATCAATACTATTCTTAAGCCATCTAGTTTGTTTACTTGTTTGGTAATTGCTCTTTTACCTTTCAGCATATTATGAGTTAATCAGATATAAGGATAGTTTTACATTCTTTATTCTAAAATCAATGTATCTAATTATATAATTAAAAATGAAGCAATCTAAAATATTTCGTTCATATGCTTGAAGTGGAAATATCGATATGTATACATGTACCCTATTTGTAATTTTAAATTACTTTATAATTTTAATAATATTAGTATAGAATCGTGTCACATTTTAATCGAGTTTCATTAAGATAATATTAATTTAGACAATCTTCTCTGCTTTTGTTAGGGAGAACAGAACATTGTAAATACGCAAGCTATCGCGCGATACAAAATTTAACTTCTCGCTATAAATTTATAGATTCTGAGAATATTTTTTCTTCGATTTTCATTCGATTCGGACATAAGCAACCTAAAAGAGAAAGACCTTAAATTGCGATTAAAAAGATACGTCGAAATCTATCTAATCTGAGCAAAGCAGCCGAAAGATTTCAGTGCGAAGAAAGATAATTGCATCAGAAATCGTCCGTACCATTTGCATATTACGAAACAGGACCTTGCGAATATCACAGTTGACATCGAAACCAAATTGATTATGCGAAAACAGAAGGAGATTCCAAAATGTGGAAAAGGTTGAAAACAAGTGTGAAAGACAGGAAAGTGAGTGAGACTAATCGATAAGGTGAAAGAAAATTGTATAAGAGAACGAAGCGATGCACATCGTACATCCGCCTGGAGAAATGATCGAATAGGCCGGAAAGGATCGCGTCGGATTCGAAACCCAGTGGCGTGACGGGCTGCCTACTCGCGGCTAGGTCTGCATTGATCAAAGCGGCAATTACTGTCATCGTAATATTACTCGGGACTCGGGACGTTACTCGTGGTGAGGGTAAAGCAGAGGGGCAAGGCTAAATCGGCCCTCAGACTCTCGGAGACGTGGTGTGGCACGGCTCCTCGATGTTCTAGTTACATAGTGACGTGCTTAGGTACGTCGCAAGTAGGTTCCGAACATTGATCGACTAAATTCAAACCCTCTTGAAGAATTAATTTCAAGAAAAAGAAGCGATACTTTCAAATAGACTGAAATCTAAACGCGACAGATTTAAATCCCCTATGAGTACTTCGAGGAATAAGAAAACACTCCGAAGAGGAATCGAACCTGGTCGAATAGGTTCGAACCTTTACAAGCGTCTTATCGGAAACTCTCAATTTGTTGAAATCAATTTTCTTAACTATCATTTTTGAATCGCTTTATATGCAAAGGTTAAGATAAAATTTATTTATTGTTCTATTTATCGTCTATAATTTTATAGAAGACTTCTAAAGTCCTAAGAATTCAATGATACGGAAATACCATTCTGACACTCGCCATTTAACTGCTACTTGTAAGGGGATCGATTCGTTCAAATATAGAAGTAATTGCAAGTAAATTTTCGATATCTGTCGATAGTCATCCCAAGATTCGAAATAAGTTTGCGAAGATCGTACACTTCGCAATTAAAACAAGTGAGCCATTTTACCTACCTTACGAGTAGGATTCGAACACGATATGAAGTGATCCTGTCGTATTAAATTTGATTTGGATTTAGGAGTATATATTGAACTTGATCCCATCACTAGTTCTAGCTCGTACACCATCCTACGTCACCGCACCCCCTGGGCCATACCGCTTCGCCGCCGCTCGTTTCAGCCGTTTAAACGTTACTCGCTCGTATAGAGGCTGCCTGTGTAGCTCGAGTAATGATTTCCCGGAATCGCGTTTGATGTGGCGGCCCGTTATTAGTTTTCTATGGGAGAACCAGCAATTTTTCACGTCGCTCGTTTTTGACCCCCGTTATGATTTGTTGGCTTCGGATTTTACACCGAATACCAGTTGCTCGTGGGTGGAGGAGCACCGATAGTCACCCTCCACTCGCCGACGTCGTTTGCCTCTATTGCCCGATCCTTTTCCCGTGAGCCAGCGTTTCCCAAACCGCGTCATAATTTGCGCCTAATCGGTTTACTCTCTCCTCGCAAATTAAACGTTAACAATAACAACTGGTCCAAAACGCTATTCAAAGGGTTACCATTATCGAAAACTCTTACGATAAAAAAATACGCAATTGAGTAACTGTTCTCTAACCAAATCTCACACATCGTTGGTTTACGTTAAATTATTTTTTTTGTACTATGCTTAAATATTTATACGAAACAGCTGAGTGTATTAGATGAAAAATTAACGAGGTGACGCATATGAAAGTATATCATTTCTCTTAGTTAAGTATGATCTGTGTATGTGTTTTACGTTATTTATTTAAATGTAATATCGTATTTCTTACATTTCATCTCAACGCAGATGGTATAAATCTAAAGATAGCTGACTGTTGTATGGAAGGAAATTTGAGAAACACTGTTGCCGACACGTTCTTTCGAAATAATTCGTTTCCCGGTTGAATTATGACCGAAATACTCGGACGACTGCGGAATGGTAATTCTTACAAATTCATGACACGGCAAACTGATAACGTTGACAAATTTAATTACATTCTGATCATGCTGTAATGAAATTTAAACAAGAAATAAATTAAATATTTCACGATATTTTTTTTATATTACTACGAAAGCGCAGTATATTTGCAAACTCGTTCATTTAGATAAATATATAATTTTTTATCAATTTTAATTTAGACATGCTCGAGCAAGTTCGGACGAAAGTTTTCTCTAATTGTTCACTCTCGTTCTTGTAAGAAAAATAAAAATCTCTATTCCTTTATACATTCGTTAATTTATATAATATTTAAGTATCGATTAATTTCTAAAATAATTTAATCCGTCTAAACTGAAAAATAGGAAGATGTTTTGCTTCTCTTATGATAAAGGCGTGATTTAAGAATTTCAAAGATTTAAAAAAAAAAGGTGTTACTAATTTGACTGGTAATTTCTGTGTGACACGATTAGAATTTCGAAGACCGACCAAGGGAAGAAACGTGATAGGGTAAAATGGTAGCTGGTGCGTATACTGGGGGACATCAGAGCTGCTGACACAAAGCGATAAATCCAACACGTTTTGGAAAAGGACAGGGGGAAAACTCGTAGCCGGTCAATAAACGTCAGAAAACGAAGGAAGCGAGGCAGGATATAGAGGCTTAGTTATGGTGCGGTTTCGTGAAATTCTTAGTGGGATAAGGTTGAAAGCTGCTTCTAATAATGGTATAGTCGCTCGGGGGTCAAACACGTAAAAACAGGGCGAAGATTTATGGTGCACCACGCTTCGCTCAGCGTGATGCTAGATAGAGACTCCAACGAACGGACGGTTAGAGAGGGAATGCCGGATCAGCTTGGAGTTCCAAGTACAAAGAGAATAATGCTGTGAAACAAGCGCAATGCAGTACTCCGAAATCGTGCCACATTCAAGAAAACCAGCAGGTACCAATTGATTTTCCTCGATCTGTTGTCACCGTCTCGTTTTTCATACCTGTCCTTCTTCGAATACGTTCAACGAGTAATAGACCAAGATCGTAACAGATTTCGAAAGTTACGTCGTTTCTCTTTGTCACGCAACCTGAAGAAAATTTTTAGAAACCGGAATGCAACGAAAATATTTCTGTACCTTTGTGCTAGAAAACATTTAACGAGTAGAAACAACAGATAAATCAAGGGTATAATCTCCTCCTATATTATTTACTACTTGTAATATCTAATTATGTGAACAGAATTTTCCATTATATTATTTGTATTATTGTTATTTGTATCTATTCATAAAAAACTGCATGTGACATACTTTCTCTTTAATCTTCTTAATTAAAATAAAGCGTGAATGTTGAATTAATTTAATTAAAACGAAGTAAGAGTAAGCATGATTAATTCAATGTATATATAAACATTGATATGATCGTGAAAATGTAATTACCAGAAGGCAGAATGGAAAGTGCCGAATAGGAAATTGTAAAAGTAATATAAGTGCGTTTAATTAAATAAGTTAATAGAATACAATAGAATATTAATACGTAAGGTTATAATAAATAAATATGGTGTTAGCCGGAAGCCATTCGAAGCCGAAAGGATTGGAATAAATAAATAAAAAATTGAAGAAGATAAGATATACAAACATTGAAGCGTCATACATCGTAACTCAAATTTGACTACATTTTGATCTTAAAAATACAAACTGAGCACAAAGAAAATAAAATAATAAGAGTCATCGCTTGCGTAATGTTTAAGTAATGTAAAAACGGTATAAATTACTGTTCTTAATATACAATTAAAATGCAATTTTTAATTGGAACGTTATAAAATAGACAGTTTGAAAATAATAGGATGAAACTTTTATGAAATTTCGGATACTATTATATGTTATACATCTGATCTACAAAAGTTTACAATGTATTTGATGGCAAATTATCTTTGAAAATTAGTGCATTGGAAGTTAGTTCGGACAACCAACTAAAAAGAAACTGTCGAAAAAGCCCTGTAGCAGCCAAGCTATATTTTTACGAAAATGGATCTTAGACTTTCAACTTGCAGTCCTGCGCGACCTTCCGTAGGATGTCCTGTGGTGTGAGCCAGATACCTGGTCGTGAAAATCGCGGAAATATGTGGGAGGTCCTTATTCAGGGTGGAAATGGAAACAAGAGAAAAAGTAAGAGAGAGAGAGCGAGAGAGAAAGAAAAGGGCTAGCGTGCATTCAAATTATACTATGCTTGTACCAAGAGTGCTTCTCTAACTTTGTAAACTTATAAGATACAAAGAAAAACAGATAAATAACGAAAGCATGAAACAAAGAAGAACAAGTAAGTAGGAAAATATAATAAATAAATAAATAAGTAAATATATAAGTAAAGTTACGTTGATAGACAGATAGGACAGAAAAGTGAGGTCAAGAGGAGGATGGGGAGGGGAAGGAGGAGAGAGAAGGTGTCAGTGAAAGAGAAAGAGAACTCCATCTATTTTCGCCTCCCTGTTCCAAGCAGAAGCAGGATGATTTATGCGGAGCGAGTGCCGCGTCTCCACGCTGCGGGAGAATTCTCGCTTTCAGTTCTGCACCCAGCCGTGTCGCCAGGGTGGCAGAGTGTGGCATTGCCTTCACTCTCTCAGTCTTCTCAACATCGCATCGCCGTGAGCACTACGATGCATCTTTCTTGGATGACGTGCAACTACCGACCTTCGTTCTGCTCCTCTCTCCCTCTCTCTCTCTCTTTCTCTTGCTCGCTCGATCTGTCGCTCTTTCTCTTTCTCTTCTTTCTTTTATGCGCGCGCTCACACGCGTGGATGCTTATTCAGAAGAGAGGCTAATCATAGAGCAACGACAAACATTCTGAGTTATGCATGTTCTAAATGAACGGTTCGTACAAAAGCGATACGTTAAAGAACTCGCTTCGAACGAGCACACATATTTTTGTGACGGATGCTGAAAGATTATTTTAGTTTTGTTCGTACGCTCAGCTTAAAAGCTTCGTGTGCTACTGACCTTTTTGCTTTCGATCTATTATTCGGTAAATTTATCATGGCCTTCCTAAATGAATAATTTTGGATATTTATGGATATTTATCGAATATCGTGGCTACTATTTCATTGCAAACATTTCTGTCGATACTGCTGCTAGGAAGTAAAACGGATATTATCCGATTTATAAAGTGGACCTTCGCATAACGCATGGGATACGTTCCAAGTTGTAGCAAACAGCGTCATACGAACCACATGTATTACATATGGACTATGAGTGTGATGTTACACGAGTCCGCATTAGGGAACGCGTTATATGGAAGTCCACTGTATAGCACTTGATTCGCGAGCTGCTCGTATTCCACGCAAACGAATAATAATATTGATTGCGAACAAACGAGATAGAAAAAATGAGAAATCAATCAGCTATAATATATTTTACATGATTTAATACTAGAAATACAGTTTCCTTATTTTTATAGGATTAATTATACCTATTCTGTCTATATCTTGAAAACAATTGCTAAAAAGAATGCTATTATTTCGAACATTCTACCAAATGTCCAAATTGGACAAATTGTGAATGTAAACAACTAAATAAAAAAAAAATTATTTTGAACAAAACCCGGGAGAATGCGCTGGTTTTTCTGTAAAATAACCAATTTATGGATAATTATGTGTATTAGTAGATTTATATATAAATAAGTTGGTTGAAAGTAGTAACTTTTGTTGATTTGTTAACGAGTCTAATTACATGGTTCTCCCAATGTTAATATACAAAATATTCATCAATTTAACGAATTAGCACGGGTTATGTACGTAGGTGTCATAGTTGAATCGAAGCTGCACACACGTCCATTACTCTTGCGGCAAGGAATACAGACTGCTGCGAATATTGCTAAAGAAAGGTGCTTTAAATTATCTTCGATGAGTAGAGTGGCAACAAAGGCACGTGTTTTGCTTCTTCACTCAGGATCCATTTATCTCCGCCGGTACAATACGGGCCGCGTTTGACACATCTATCAGCGCACAATACACATCTATCAACCCAACCCGCCCCTTCTTTACTTTCCGCCCTTTCTTCTTCTTCTTTTTTCTTCTTCCCCCGCCCCTCTTTTCCTACTTAGTCGGTGCTTGTCTGACAGAACAACCTTCCGACACGCCGCAACCTTACCCCCACTACACAGAGTAAATCGAGAATAGAGGCATGACTGATATTTCGGTCAGCTCTTCCGACGTAATTACTCTTTTCCTGCTTTAATTTTCTGCTTACGAACGATCTATATATCTGCGTATTTATCAAAAATAACTCCTATTTTTTATAAGAAATTTTTAATTGACGTTGCACATCGTTTGACGTTACATCCATTTCAATTGTTCTAAACATCCATTGCTTTGTATGTTGCAATGATTTGTAGATTATAACAATATCGGATTAACAACGCGTAATATATGTGAAAGTAAAACGAGTGCAGTGTCATTTGTTTATCTGCAAATAACGTGTAATGCTTTGAAGTTGTTAAAACATTATCTTCTATTGCTTTCGATTAAGGCAACATTCGTCCATTATATAAGATAAATCGGTTAATTTGAATACCTTAAATATCGCATTTGTTCTTGACGATAGAATATTAGAGAAGCATTAATTTCAATGTTCGTTGGAGTAGATTTGTCTCTATTAATGTGTCCCCGGCGGATATCTTTTTCTTTCTCATTATTATTTCATTATTTCATTATTTACATCTATTCATAGGTTGTTAATCTGATCTTGACCTCAGCTATTATGATAAAGATATTTGATAATGATAAAAATATTTTCATATATAACCTTATTAAGAAATATCGTTAACTTTCAAACCTGGGAAAATATGACCATGAGAAAAATTGTTTAATTGTCTTAATATTTGTTAAGATAGAAGATATCACATATAAATATATGCTTGCAAATATTGTGTAAAAATTATAACGAGAGTATGAAGTAACAGTGAATTAGTTCTTTCTTTGATATAATGATTAAACGAGCAAGAATAGATTATGGAATGATTTTTACTTGTGATTATGAATGAATGAAAAAGAATTGGCAAAAAAATTTTAATGCGGAAAATCCATTTTTTATTAACGCCAATCTTGTATTTATAAAAACACGCGACGCTTTAAAATGAAAATGAAATAAATGTCACCGATCTATCTCCACGTGATGTCAAATGAAAAACCAATTGCCATTTTACAGTTTTATTATAACTTTTTAACAAGACATTTATGAAATCATATTTAAATATATGTATAACATTCGTTTCTCTTTTTTTCTTGCAGGAGATGTTAGCTACGTTTAATAGGAAAAAATGGGATACTTTGTGCATGAAAAATTACTTATAATAAAATTTTCTTTAAATAATAAAAACTAAATGATACATTGCGTATACATATAATGTCAATGTAACAAATAAAAAAATCGTAGATAAGGGATATCGATAAGGATAGGATGAATTTAAAATGCAAATTATAGTATTACATCTTGGTTGATAGTCTCTGTTAACAAAAACTAGATTAATTTATTTGGGCAATGATGTCAATGAACAATTTAAACAATAAAGAAAGAAATTTATATATGTATGTATAAATAACATACGTATACATTAATATATACACATATATTAAGTACATAAGTCCCATAGAAAGTGAATAGTACGGAGTCCAAAAATGAAAAATGTAGTTACGAATAGTTTTATGTTTATGACGGTACAATAATAAGCATTATCGCAAAAAATATGCAGTGTAAATGTAAAAAGGAATAATAGAAGGAGAGATGTCCGTAAATTAACGATTGTAAAGGCTGTCTTGGGTCAAAGCAAGCCGCTAAGCCATGGAATCGTCATTATCGCTCTCACGAGTGGTGACGCTGATAGATGCCACCTCTAAATGATGATGGATGGCTCGTATAACTGTCGCAACACACAGCTACCCGATGAGCTTCGTATCTTGATTTACTGCCTGTCCCTTCGCCATTTCGCAATTCCACGTATACACAAGTATGCCAATTTTTATTATCGCCGCATCTCTCTTAATTTATTTATTTAACAATATTATACTACTTTACTTAAACTACTTCTACAAGGTCATGACATCGACAATTAGACTAAGGATCAAATTTCATCTTGAATGGTAAGTTGTTGGAGAATACGTTGCTTATATCGAAGATGTCAACATGAAGAGTAAGCAAATAGATGTTTAACACGTTTGTAGCGTATACTGCTTTAGTTACTAGTCGACAAATATCCAATTATTGCTCGATAGAATTTCACGTATAAATAATGTATTAAGAAAATGTAAAAACTCTATAAAGTTATATTTATTCTATGTAAAACGAGAACAATTATCATAAAACGAAAATCAACCCTGACAATAACACCGTTCATTTCTATCCAATTAATAATAGTCGATTCTATAATTGTTTACTTTCTAAATTTTATTGTGAAAATAATTTAAGGTAATATGTATACAGTGGCTGATGAAACTGTTTGAACGCTACTAAAACTTTAAACAGAGCTTAAATTCTGGAAGTAATATTGTTACTGTAAGACACAAGTACTGAGATTATATGCATATGTGCACAAAATTTCAAGTAAATCGGATAATATTTGTATGTAGAAGTTAGAAAATATTTATTGCAAAGATATACTGAAATAGAGATCGCGGAGATGTTCAAGCGGCATTGATAATTGTACGGATTTTATTTTATACTAATATTTAGTTGGGTCTCCTTTGGCATCAAGTACACTTTTTAGACATTGTCTTAGACATTTGTCATTTTAGACAAATTTAGTGGACCTGTATGTAACATATGCTGTGTATTATACAATAATGATTTTTGTACAATTTTGAACGTATGTTTGGGGTCATTGTATTACTGGAAATAAAAATTGTCCAATACAGTAAAACTCCATTTCTATGAAATCCATTTAACTAAACGAAATTCTAGTTAATGTTCGATTAACTGATCTTTCGCTGGTTGAATTCATTTATCTGAACCTGAGCTCCCATTATATGAAAGAAAGATAGTAGGTGGTGGGGATAATTGATGAGCTTCTGTTATATCAACTCCAATTATATAAACTGTTTGTCCCCCGACAAGTTCTGATAAATGGAGTTTTACCGTTATCTGAATTTTGTACCACTTCCTTTTAAACCATTTTCAAAATATTTAAATACTTAAATATTTAAATATCAAATCCTATGTATAAACGCGACCACTGCCGTGCTTTACAGTTGGATGTATTCATTTGAACTTCCTTCAGACATATATGACTCTCATTCGTTCTAAATACGTCGAATTTCTTTCCTCCCAAACAGATAACTATGTAGCTTTTTTCACATTTTAAAAGCTTAGCTTGATTCGTCTTGTTAATAAATAGTTTCTTCCTTGGTATTCAGAAATCATTGTTCCGTAAAATCCTGCGACATAATTCAACATAAACATCCCTTTTAAAATTGTAGGCAACTACTTTAAGCGAACATCGAAGCCAAAGTATTTTCTATTTCGTGTAATAGTCTTCTTTTTTTTTTACTAATCAATTTATTAGTCCAGTTGTATAGCGTTTTATCTGCAATTGCTTCTTTGGTTTCGGATTTTTTAATACAATTAGTATAATATAATGAACTAGTATAATAGATGTATCTACATCTCCCTAATTATACGACTATACGATTATACATCGTTTTTCAATTGTAACAGATATCAATTTCCTCTCGCATATCTGCGTTTCTAATTTTTCGGAACCCATTGTCACTATACAAGCTATTACAAACTAATATCATTCACAGTGAAGCACAAAACATACTAAACGATGTTTCTGCGCCAACAGACTCCACTAATGTTTATAGTACGAAAACATAGTACGAAAACATTGTTCGCTCGCTCGATCTCTAGGCGTTCGAATACTTTTGTGATCCCATTTCAGTGCACTTATGCAATCAATGTTTCACCCTAAAACATTATTCGATTTGCTTCTGTATATATGTAGCAATTTCGGTACTCCTGTGTCTTTAGTATAATTGCAACATTACCTTCAAAACTTAATAGTGGGCGCTCAATTCTTGGGTCACTTATGTACATATATTAAGTTGTCCGATAAGTTTCTTTCGTGTTATGAGGAAATAATAAACGCACAATGTTTTTTGTTTTATATTATTTTGTAGAATTACATACGATCAATTTTGTTCTGTTGAGATAAACACCGCGACGTTTCACAGATTTGGTTTCACGTTTGTATGAGGGTGCACTGTTGTAAAAAACATGTTTGCGAAAGAAAGACACTTTTCGGACAACCTAATATATAATGTGTAAATATAAGAAATATAATACAATATAATATAATGCCACGCAAGAAAACTCACCAATACTGGGATTTATTAGATAAAAATACTTTTTCTCTGTTAACTCCTATTTTTATGTGAGTAATTAAAAAGATTCAATTAACTAAACTAGCTGCATGAAGTAAAATGAACCATAAATGTATTATACCTAGGACGTAAATTATGGAAGTTATTTTAAATACAACGCTTTGAAAGAAAATAATGGCAGTATACATACGTAGAGCAGTAGATTTATCGCAAAATACAAGATACGTACCTTTAATACCTCGATTTTTTCTAATTTTACTACTTGGTTTGAACCTTATCTACTCGTTTAATTTATATCATCCGCGGGGGACTTCGAGTTATCGATAACATGTCAAATATATGATTTATTACTTCTTTATCACGTTAGTGCCAAACATCCGCCTTTGTGATATTTTTCTACAGCCAGTAATATCAAATGTTTAAAGATTAAATAAAGAGCGCAGGTTTTATTGATAGAGAATATTGATAAAACGAAATCAAGTTTTGCTGAATTCAAATTTTTTAACTTCAAAATAAAGATAAAAAGAATTACATACGTATACATGAACGGATTTTCTCTGAAAAAATAATTCGACAATATAGAATAACGATTTCCTGTTTGCGTTTTTATTTTCGACAAAATAAAGCTTAAAAATTGTCCATGTACCTCTGTACTTGCCACGCTTTTGACTTGGTCGGTCGCACTATATATTAGTATTTCGACAGTATTATGAAAGATACTGATTGATATCACAGTTCAGCGAAATTAAAATTTATATTTGAAGATATTGCTGAAATTGTTGTCCATCTTGACATACATAAATTATTGCTCGTCGAGTCACGCAAGTATGAACTGACGCTAATGAACTTTGAGCCCATAATTGCACAAACGGCTGTATAATTCTCTCTTGTAATTGTTTACGATTTATCTGTTCAGCGTACGTAAGTTGTTTAATACAATCCCATAAAAAAGAACATAATGAAGTGGATCCGAGATCATCGAGATCAAGCATGGCATTGCTAATGTGTACATGATCATAAACATAGGAGTAAGCCAATACAACGCATACCATTAAAGCGCGATCAGTCAAGTCAAAAGCAAGGCAAGTGCAGGCGAAAAATTTTTGAACGTAACTTTCTCGAAAATGGAGCAGCAAACGAAAAATCGTTACTGTATATTTTCGAATTATTTTTGCATAAGGAATCCACACATGTCCGATTGTACTACTCGTACCGATACACTCTGTATGTAGTACGTGTGATATTATACACTAATGTGCTATACACACAAATTATACTATACACACAGTTTAGCTGTTCATCATTTACTTGCACAATCGATCGAATGATTAATTTGTTCGTTATGCGATGCTGCTCGTAATAATTAATTAATTGAAACAAATCGTTATCATGGCGGAAATATTATCTACTTGAGCATAATTATCGTGACGCAACAAACCGCAGATGTTTCCGACGAGTTAAAGTTTAAGTTGTCGAATCAAACCGTTTCCTAATTACGTTCCATAATTGTATTATGTATTACGTTGGTTATATCTTCAATTCGTAATATAAAATGCAACATATTACGAATAAGTACTTAGCTACGTATATAAAATTTGAGACGACTCCAACGGAATCTAAGCCCTGATTCTAAGTCTGTTGTTTAAATCGATTCGCTTTCTAAGCGGTCTTTTTTCGATAATAGATAATGATAGTATAATGCATACAAAATTATGTAGATAACGGGTTATTTAGCATTCGCGCCATTAACTATACTATATCATTAGAATCGTACGGTATGGCATATCTATAAACGATGTAGAAACCGGATGCAATTTCGAAAATATCCGCTATTACGTTGGCTATACCTGCTACTCGAAAGACCATAGATTATACGAGATACTTTCGAGAATTTTAAATGAAGGTGAAAACGCGAAAGTGGCTACGGTTTCGCCGGTCCCAACGTAGCCAGTAATAAACGAGAGCTTTTTACTCGAACGGCGTTGAAGGATCGAGCTGATCCACGTATCGCGTGCAGATGACCCCCTTCCATGTTCCTTTTCGTTTAACGTGGCACGGCCGCGGGACATCGTTCATCACTCTGATGCATAAGCCTCCATAATGCTTGACAGCGAGCAACGAGATGACCGTACCAGGCCACGGACATTTCCTTCTCGCGTGGCTGAATTAACGCCTCGTCATTAGCAGCCTGTCTCAAACTACCTGATCGCGGCCGAAACTTCCATGTCCCATGCCATGCCATGCCATGCCATGCCGTTGTGACACGCCTTTGTCCGCCGACATTCCTCTACTACCGTGCCACATCTTTTACTTCCATCTATTATCTACGCAATAGTTTCGCAACTCCCACGGCAATGCAAATTTTCATTTTCTAAACTTCAGTGTATTTACATACCTACTTCTCGTTTAACTATCATTACCTTGTCTTACAATTAATTCCTTTTTTAAATCACGAACTAAAATTTAAATAACTTTATTTATAACTTGACTGTATTTTCTATCTGGGTAAGTAACGTGGATAGGACTATACTAATACATTTTGTTTTACTATATTCCCGATTCATGTTTATTGCGCGTAAATGAAACGTATTCGCGTTTATTACATTTATTTGATCGAGAAAATTTCACTTTACGAGATATACGAATTATGAAACAAACGCAGAGAAGAATTTCTATCTTCTTCTTATTATTATTGTTTTGCGTTTTACATCGCATCGATTGCAAGATCATCAACATCGATGTTAGCTGTGGATGTACTTATCAATGGTCAAATGTCTGTGTTGCTTGAGACCCCATCTCTCATCTCTATAGCTTTTAATCGATACGAATTTTTTCCTTTCTATTTATTTTGTCTATTCTAGCTAAATAGAAAGAGTATGAAAATATATGTGTGCTAATAAATCAAACAAAACTGCTTAATAGTAGAATTATTTCGCGTAAAAAGAGAGTGACATTTATCTTAAGGCTTTATATCGAAATATTAGCCAAATATCAACTAAGTGATTGCGGATTTTGTCATTACCACCTTATGACAAAATCCGCAATCAGTTAGTTGCCAACCCAATGAATCATCGATACGATTTGATCATGTCTAGGTCGACTATTTTCATCACTTACGTCGATTCTATTAATCGTTTCGTCTGGAAATATAATTAATTCTGTTATTAACTAATTGGAAAATGCAACGGCACTGTGATCGATTGGTTGACCATAGTCAACAGTATGTTAAAAAAAGATCAGCGAATACGCGTAAAAATAGATGACGTTACCATTTTTCAAATGTAAGTCTCTTCCAAATGAATTTACATTATGTAGTTGATCCGTGCGATCGTTCTTTTGACATCGTCCAAATTTCTTGACCGAATCACGTACTGCATGCTATCGAACTCGTTACAGGTCGAAACATCGTTTCACGATACGTATATCGTATAATCCAAGATGAGAAAGTAAATCGTTAAGTCGGGGGAAAGAGACAACCAATTAAAGAGAAGGAAGCAACGGTCAAAGTGTCGGATGATCGGTAAATTCAACCAGGGAATAACATTGTGACGTTCTCTCGGCTATGTTGTTTCCCAATTACGACAGAACGGTGGAACAAAATCGGTCGGGTGGGGAAGAAACGCAAAGATCAAAAAGGGGAACACTAATCACGTTCGACGTCCGTCAGTCATTGAAATTCAGCGATCCCTCGTGGCTTTCCGCAAATCTAACCGCGGGAGTAGTTAGTCGGCGCAGAGAGGAGAACGACACTGATCGATAGGTTCCTAACGGACGGTTGAGGGGTTGTCGAAGCCTTGACCCTGCTCTTCCGTCGGCAGCTTTAATGCTCGCGGTCAGCGGGAGCCGACGCTCTCTCCGCTCGTCCAGATCGGAGCTCAGCTGTCTGCTCAGATAGGAATCTGGTCGGGGCTTAATGACGGCTCGTGACGGACGGGTATCGAAGCCGGCAGCACTGGCCAGAAGAAGAAGGGTTGGAGGAACGCGGGAGTCTGGCGTGTCACATCAACGGCGCCGCGAGATCTACGGCTTCAGTTTTACCAAACGGATTGGATTCTTTTCGTTTTGGTAGCTCTCTGCCTGTTCCACTCTTGCTACCCCTTCGCGTGTGCACACGTATACATACAACAAACCCGTACACGCGCGCGCGCGCATTTCTCTTTTCTTCTTTCCCTTTCTCTTACTCCGTCTCTTTCCTCTTCACTCGGTTTATCTTTATGTTTCTCTCTACATGCTGTCAATCCAAACAAAGGCAATCGGATAGCCAAGCCGATGCCGACCATTCGGTCGTTGCCTGAATCGAGTTACGAGCGTTTTATTCGTCAGTGGAATGTCCTTCTGATTTTGAATTCCACCAATTCCACCCTTTCAGCCTTCTCACAATCGATGGATTACTTCACGGTATATACATATAGTTTTCGGCAATGATTTTACAGAAATTATTCGTTACTGAAAAATATCTCACTTCCTGAAAACGTGATTAATGTATTTTGTTAACGCCACCGTCTCTACTTTACGTGTATTGCAATGAGGAAAATCTATTTTCATAATGATCTAGCACTTTACTCAGAAACGATACTTTCTCGACGATACGTCGGGCTTATCAAATAATTATCCTGCGATCGAGACAAACGTTTCGAGTAACATTAGTAGTTTTGTACGTACCTGTAATTACCTACATAGTGCAATACCCTACTAAGTGTTACGTCGTAATATGGTTCCAAAGCAGTGTGTATAACATATAAATACGCACACAGTGACGTATAACGAGACCATTACGCGACCGTACCACGTAAGCGCGTATACTCTACATATTTCTCCTCTCTGTTAGCAACGAAAGATCGATATATTTTCTCACCGACGTTGTTGCTATGTTGTGCATTGTACAGTCTCGAAAAGTTGACGAAGAAACGAAACACGGGTATATAACACAGAGGCGGATCGACTTCTATAATGCCATAGACGCGTGTTACATACTCGCATGTATATCTAAATAGTATACATATCACAAACATGTGTACGTGTGAATCTATTATATATAAATTAACGAAATAAGAAGCAGCAATATTAAGTGACAGCCTTAAATAGTAAATAGTAAATTCCAGTAGTCGGGTGAATGGCGGAATGGATCAAAGAGCGCCGAGTATCTCGAAGCTTCGGTTCAGTCAGCTCTCTTCTTCTGGAATAGGCTGAAGGGGGAAGGTAATAGATTGCCTCTTTCTGACTTTTATTGTGCCAGAAAAAGCTTGTCAGATTCAACGTAGAGACCCTATACTCTCCATTACGTACCATGAGAATGGACGTCAAGGTGAAGAAGTTGAGAAGGTGAGACCAAGTTGTTCTATGTTAGAAAAGAGCGTAAACAGTAAACGTAAAGATTTGCAGAAATTTTCTTGAAGAATAGATCGTGTCAACGTCGTATCGTAGGGAAATTATCAGTCTAAATACCGTTCGGGAACTACCATCGGAATAAACTAAAATTCCAGACGTAAATCTAAATACGTGTATGACAAACGCTCCATTAAGTACTGATAATTCGAATAAAAATGTTTCATTTTTTATTTTAAATACGATTGTATATTTTCAATAAATTAAAAATATTTTTATGTAACTTTTATTATCGTCGATTTGTATTAATAATCTCTTTTAATTTATTGGTCTGTGTATGGATACTCTGTCATTTTGTATGTACATATGTACGTACTTTTAATACTAATGACCAGTTCTAGTATCTTGAATTTTATTTAAAAGGAAATAATATTACTAGACAGCCGTAACTTTTAAATTATTATACTTTGAAATAATATGGATTGGTAACTTTTGCCTGAATGTGAAATCGTAATCGTGAAATGCTTCTCCTGCGTAATTGATGGTTATAAGCACTTCTACATTAATTTCCAACTATCCATCGAGCGTTGTACTCATAAATCACGTCATACAGTTTTTAGCGAAGTTACACTTTTAAGAAAGTGGTTGATTCATAAAGTGAACTTGTTATCTCCGTAGCTAGCTAACGTAACTTAAGAAAATTAAACAATAATCTGCAAGTAAAACTTGTTACGTAGTTGAATATTCGATGTTCTATGTCCCTTTCGATATCTCTTTTGCTTTCGAACATTCATCGCATTTATACAAAGTTCTCCACAATTTATAAATATTTTACTTCATTTGGCGCATTCATCTAATTTCTCCTCGGCCGCGCATTCAGAATTCAGATGAACTTATACCGTGTTAGTAGAACCCTACAATTTCCTGTACAATAGAAACAGTATCCTTAGTTTTTAGTTTGCTTGTTCGATTTTAGTTTTAACGATTACCTAACGCAATGATTACCTATACATTGATGTAAAAAATATTTTCCGAGAATATTAAGCGACTCGATTACATTGGAAGACTTGGAGAAAGAGTGCGATTCTCCGTCGTTGTTCAAACAATGCGTAGCTACTTAAACATAAAAGACCAAGATAAAAACTACGTTATTTTGGACGAGTGGAAATGCAGAAAATTTGAAAATATTTACATATATACATAACCCTCGTTATCGGTGGAACGATAAGCTTGAAGCACAGTATTCGACCGAAAAGTCAGATGTTTCCTGAGATAAAGGCTTTTGGCATTGGATCGCGAAGAAGCAACGGAAACAATCGGTTGATTGCTGACCGTTGAGCCTGGTGAAACGGAGATTTCAAGATATTCCATAAATGTAAGATGTTCGAATGACTGCGGTTCCGGCTGGCAGGTTCGAAAAGAAGGAAAAGGAAAGGAAAGGAATGGAAGAGAAGAGAAGAGATGGGACGACAAGACGGGAGTGGTGAAGAGAGCAGAAAAGAAGAGGGAGGAAACGAGAGAAGAAGAGAGAACGAAGCACGTAGCACGAGGGCCATCAATCGTCGCGAGACGTAGACGAAGAGCCGTGGCCCACGGCAAAGCGAACCGACATCAGTCGTCGTCGTCGTTGTCGTTGTCTTCGTCGTCTTCGGCAATGTGAGAGACGAGAGACGAAGCGCTCGGAGGCCGAAGACGCGTAGACGCGCCGGCAGAAGCCGCTACTTAGCAAGCAGGCAGCAGGCATGTGTCTTAAACCTGGCTCGGACCCCCGCCTTTCCTTCCCACCACCAGCGTATCAAAGGGCCGCGTCTCCTTTGGAATTCTCCAGTTGTTAACATTTAACAGTGATGCTTCTTCACGATTTTTGTCGCACATCCCCAAACCCCTCATATCGTTCTCTCTTGTTTATTCTTCGTCTTCGTCTCTCCGTACCTCTGCTGTTCTCGCATTTTATAACGAGACGATTTCAACTAATGTAGGTGGATGCCGCGCTGTGCCGACCGTTTTTCGTCAAGCTTTTTCTTCACGGAGTTACCGGTACCCGTATCGCCGTAACACGAAATCTCGCGCTAAATTATGTTTAATGCACGCGTGATAAATGTTTCTCTATAGCACGTGCATACCCAATCAACGGCTCGCATGAAAAATGATCCTCGTCTGGTCATTATACATCGGGATCTCGCTTCGATAATTTATTACGCTTACTATACGTCCGTAGTTATTTTAATTGTACAAGCGATAAATACGCCGTTGATTCGCGGTAACTTGTATTTGTAGGCTTGTAAGTACTTATATATATTTCGAATCGATATAAATGTTCATCGTCTTTTTGCCGGTTGCCCTATCGTTTATCAACTAAATCTTCCATCCGATCTTCCGAATGATCCAGCGATTAGTTAGAGTTCGATAGGTAAGTATATCATAGAACGCAGAAGCGAAAACAAAATATATCCATTCGGTATTATATTAGGTATATAGAAAACTATATTTTAACCTCTCTTATCCGTTTGTACCGTGCAAAATGCCATCTTCGTAGAGCATATTAATATTTTTCAAATTAGCCAGCACTTCCTTCGGACTCTCAGCGACTGGAAGCAAGAGAGTCGTCTGTCTCTCGCGGTAAAACGCGCGGAGGAAGGGTAACAGGGTAACTTGTGAATCCTCCGACTCTCGTAATGCTTTCGTGAAGACAGGCAGGAGTTGCGGAGGTGGCCCTGACGTTTTTACGACGAGAATTCGTCTCTATAAAACTGTCTTGGCCTTCCTACGCTACGCCATGCGTCTCTTTCTCTCGTTCTTACTTTCCAGACTACGGTACAACGTTGATACAATGGGCATGGTGGAAAGCAAGAATAGCTGACTAGCCGGTACAGACGTACGAGTACAGCGAGAAACCATTCGCTTTAGAATCTAGTCGAGGCCGTGACCAAAACACGATCACGACGAATCGCAAACATCTTTTTCAAGTTGTACGATGCGACGATTAGAATCGAATAATAGAAATTGAAGTAAATAATCGATCGATAGTACATATCTACATTGTACGATGTATGTAATCGCTTTACGTGCTTATTTCTTATTAAGATTAGATAACAAGATTTCGATAGATCCGTGTATCTTCGATTATATAGTAGGTAGGTATTGGAAAAGCGGAATATAACGATACCAGAATCTAACGAATTTTCCTCTCACAAATTAGATACTACCGGTCAAAAAATAACGCAATATTTTCCAAAAATAACCATTAATTGTGCAGGAATTCTAAATGAAAATAATGCAATGATGTATGAAGGTTGCCATTGTCGTTGTGCTATAATTAGCAAGTTAACAAATAAATAATTAATGCAGTTGAATATAGGCTTGTTTAGATAATATTTACGCGTAACCGTATTGATTTCACAGAGTGGCACGTTTCTATGCTTTGAAGGTATCTACTCCGGAGTTAGAAAAAAAATAAAAAATATTTTATAAATAGAAATGTAATTAGATTCCTCTAGTTTAAATTAAAGAAAAGAAATGTACGTGTGTGAAATTTATGTAATGGGAATATCTCCTAGCACGTTTAATTGCGGAATATTTATGGTATAAAAGTACGGTTAAGCATGCTACATCGATTGGCTAAAATTATATCTTTTTATGGCAGTAACGACAGCGTAGCGTTTCCTGTAAAAAAGCTTGTCGTAGTAATTTGAACCACTTCGATAAATCTTATAAGATAATCGTAGTACAACGCGGCCGTTTCCTTTGTAAAGCAATCACAGTTCCCCTATTCAGTAACTTGTCTTTCCCTTACTGGAATCAATGAATCGACGGAATGGTTATACGGTTAGCAAGATTTACGGGAATTTCGATGGAAGGGACACGTATCCCTTAACGTCATTAGCAGCTGGAAACTTCTTCCAGCGAGACTCGATCGACTCTTTCCGTCTCTCGGGAGGCGATGTTCTTCCCGCTAACGAAAAATCGCATCGAGCGATTCGAGACATGCTTGTCCCGCACCTGGAATGCGAGTTCCTGGGTCGTTCGAATATCAGAGATCGCTCAGAAAAACGTCAGTTGGCTTCTTCGCGACGCGAAATACTTCCTCGAAGCGAGAACGACTGTCGTGTCTGGTTTGTCCACGTATACAGAATCGTTAGCGTTTCGCTTTAGATATCGGTGTTCTTTCGTTTCTTTGGAAAACCTGTAACTCTTGTCACCCGTTTTATCGAGCACATTTCCTATTTCCTTGATCGTTTAAACGATCACTTATTTAGAAAAATAGCCCGACATTTTTCCATCTAGGTATATACTTATTCTCCCCTCCTCCCCCTAAAATCTTTCTTAACTGCTTCTTCGAAAACGCAGGAACGTAAAGTCGATTAAAAAAAAAAAGAAGAAATTGTCGAACGTGATTAAACGACTGTGTATTTAAGTACAATGATAATTTTCGAATAACGTTAATTTTCGTTAATTAACGTTATTTCGATTTGTCTTTAACGTTCAATTCCTGCTCGATTATTTCGAACAATCTGCGCTATTTTTAATGGGTAAACAATTTTGCTAATATTATCGCGTTCAAAATTATTGTACGAAAGGTTTAATTTGCCATCGTTTAATACAATTTTCTAGTAGGTATCTGTTCCGTATAGGTGAATATTCTTTCACTTTGTTTTACTTTATGCGACGGCATAACGACGTCATGGAAGCAGATACGCGATAATAAATGTGCATTCGACTCTTTGTCAGCAGTGGTAAATAAGCATTATTTGAAGGCGTTTAAATATCTACGTCGCTAACTTTCGATACTTCGATATTTTTCGTAGAGAATTTTACAAAAGTAGAGAAAATAAAAAAATCGATCGAGGATAAAAGGATGCCAATACCGTGATTTCACTAACGAAGTATAGCAAGAACGATATAGTAGTAGTTTTATTAGTTAAGTTAATTAGCTTATCGGTGAATGGTAGAGCCAGTGAGAGCTGAGCGGAAGACTGTTAAGAGACGTCTCGTCAAAACGAAGAGACCAGAGAGAAGCGAAGGTCATCGAGAGATAGTCCGGAGCGAAGCGTAGCAAAGCGTATGAAGCGGTACGGAGCGGAGTAGAATGCAGAGTGGAGTGTAGAGCGTAAGATTGCGGTGCATTCGGCGCGCAGGCTGCACATTGCATGCTAAATATAAAAGCAGCTTGCGGGCAGAACGGGTCGGATCGGAAGAATGCGCGGCGCGGCGTGGCGTGGCGTGGCGCGCCGCGCCGCGCCGTATGCCTACGCCATCTTGCATGGAAGAGTCATTTGCGTTAGTCCTGCCCACAGAGGGCAGCCTGGCTCCGCCTCCAGTTGCCGGTTGTACATAAGCAGAACCATCTTTATTACCCTCGGGCACTAACCGTAAAGGAAACGAGTCGAGAGAAGCGGCGAACGAGAGAGCGAGCGAGAAGCGAACGAGCGTCGAAGAGGGTCGAAGAGGACCCGATGGGGCCGACGCGACGCGACGGGCCGAGTCTGCTATCCTGTACGTACACGTTTGAACGAGCCTATGCATATACGTGTGCACGTTGCCGCGCGAGTACCGAAAGCTAAAGGGAGGGCAGTACGTCTCTCGTGGAGATCGAGTGGCCGTTTCAGGGATCGGTCCGAAGAATTATGGTATGAAGTGGTGGGGCATGACGGTGCCGTAGGCATAGTTTGTCTTTATAACGTCTGCGCGGCCGCGGCTGAACTTCAAACGAGCCGCTGATGGCTCAAAGTGGTTGACCGGGATATAAATCCACGGCCCACCTCGCTCGTCTGCTTGGATTTTCTTTCTCTTTTACTCTCGTTTCTTCTCTTCACCGAGACTGGATCTCGTCCTTCCAGCTTGCTCGCTTCGCCTCTACCTTTGCCTTTGCCTTTGCTTTTACCTTTGCCTCTGCCTCTGCCTCTGCCTCTGCCTCTGCCTCTGCCTTTGCCTTTGCTTCTGCCTCTGCCTCTGCCTCTGCCTCTGCTTTTGCCTTTGCCTTTACCTTTACCTTTGGTTTTGCCTTTGCCTTTGCCTTTGCCTTTGCCTTTGCCTTTAACTTTCACGCTCCTCCTGTGCATACGCTTGAGCCTTTCCTTTCTTCGTGCCCGAACTATCTCATTCTTCTGCTATGCGCGATATATTTCCTGTTGAAAATTGTCGCGATAAGTAGTATATTTATTAGATGACTTCTATTCTATGCTCGATCCGTGCTTTCTACGATAATGTTCACCTCGTGTTTTGATGTTCCGATCTTGTCCTAGGTCGTTACGTTGTTACGGAGGACTCGTGTTTTTCCACGGAATTGACGCTGAGCTATGTCGAGTCGAGTGGAGACAGTACTCGAGACCGCCGCGTCTCGAATCTCGAACATGTGATCGATGTGCACGAATAGCGAGCAAATATCGATCGATGACTCTTTTTGTATCGGAGACGCGACATAGCCCGAATCGGACAGAAAATTTTCCGCTAACCTTCGACCGCATTTACGCTTTTCCTCCGATCGCCGATCGATCGTTTTCCTCCATTTCGCACTTTCGTTTCCATTTTCGATAAAACGACAAGTGTTGAATTACAGATACGAAAGATTTATTGGCGGTGAAAAATTCCCTGCGTTTTGATTTTTACGAATTCATTAAATAAAGATGCGATGTAAAATTTATCCGTTTTCGGAAAAATAGAATTTGGACGCGTTTGGTTGTAAATTGGCGCATACCCGATTTTCCAAACGCGATTTTTTTTCGAATACGAAGCATTACATGAAAAGATAGTATTCTTTGCTTTAAACTTATGTTTACGTGTAAAATAATCCGTTGCTGATTTTCTAATCCTGTACAATCACGAATTAACCAATTCATGTTTACTCGACAAATTTTCGAACTTGAGTTTCTCAAAAACGATTCGTCATATGCATAAATCTTGCCGATTATAGTATAATTGCCGAGAAGCCTCGTATACTTTGCTCTAAAAGCTAAAATAAGTTATTGAAATAATAAGTTGATCGACAGGTAACAAAATGTCAATTTTCCATATCTAGATACAATTAGACTTAAGTAAGTATTGTGAAGTCTTGACACATAATATTTGTAGATTTATCGTATGATTTCGATAATGTTAACTGACAGTTACTAGATATTTTTAGTTTGTCAATACAATATAAAAAACTGGATGAACCATGTGTATGAAAGATTTAAGGCGTATCACTATCTTAAACTAAACGGAAAATTTAATAAATGACATCGATAAAAATTTTATTTACGTATCGTTTTATGAGCGCGAATGACGTAGGTATTTGCGTAAAGAAAGAAGATTATATAAGATTGATACAAATTGTAATAGTATAAACTTTGTCTCTTAAAAGACAAAATTTTATACATCTATCTATCTATTTTATACATTCAATATAAATAAACAGTATAAATAATGTAAATATACGTAAATCATAATATATAATAGCATATAAATAGTATAAAATATAACAGCATGCATAGTATATAAATGTAAATAATATAAATTTAAAGGTGAAATTAAACTACGATAGATGTAAATATAAGTTTAATCTTTTATTCGTTTAAATTACATAAATATGTAGAAGACAAATAATTACAAAAGCAAATGGTAAATTTTGTATGATATAATTAAAATTTTCATTACTACCTAATGTAAAATACTAAAAGGTCTTAATCTGTATGCATATACGTAAAATCTGTAAAATCGGTAAAAATCTGATGAGAAAGTTCAGACAATAAGATTATATTAATAGATAACAAGTATGTTCTTCTTTCAGAAAATATATACGTATAATGTACGTATAACGACATCTTTATTGCTCACGTAGTTCGTAATAAAGTAGTGCAACATATTTGTTACTTTTAAAAAATCTGAGACGTTTGACTTATTCCATCGCATAACATTATTTAAAGATGTAAAGCAATTAAAAAGTCTCTAGCTTCAAAAGTAAAAATTTGATCAAGTCGTTTAAAAGGAAGTTCAACGGTGAAATGGATGAGAAATGAATCGATTGCGATTGAAAAAGTCTGAAATTTCGATGACATTCGTAAGAATTCGTTAAAGGGAAATAGAGGAGTCGATCGTTCTGTCACAAACGGCATCAGTGGCGCGACATCCGCTGAACGTTATCAAGCAACGCAAAGAGTCCAACCGACATTTTCTTCTGGCACATTCAACATATCCGGCATTATCAGTGCACCGTTAGTTGACAAAGCACGATCATTATTCAAAAGGACGCGAGCCTGGAGGGCGGCGAGCAGTTTTGTAGCGGAAGACATTGGACAAATGGGGTTGTTCCGTGGACAGGCAGGTTATCTCGGTCAGTCGTCGAGTAGCCACCCCACTAAATCACTCAGTTCTCGCCCTCCAACCCGACGACCTCTGCCGTTGGCACTCTCAATCTCGATAATGTCTGGAAACATCGACATGCCACGTTTGTTTGAACTTCTTTAAGAACTGTTTCTTTTTATTTTGCGTTAGGTATATCAAGTTGCGCGTTCGATAGAAAATACATAAACATCTTATTTATTGGATTTGGAAAATGTTACGCATTTATAAACTATGAAACTAAAAGTATAAACTACGAAGAATATAAATAATATACGAGTGACTAATTCGGTACTTGAAAGAGATTCTTTATGTTTAATAATGAATTAGTTAAAAAATAATATTGCGACGATAGATGAAATTGTTTTTAAATTTTAATTTAATCTTTATATTTTTTACACAATGATCCAGATTTTATTATATCACGCTTTATTAAAAAAAAAAAATAATTATTTAAACATATTTCTCTAGTAAATCTTCTTCTTTTCGTTATTGTATGATACTGAGATGCCATATGTATACAGTGGTTCGGATTAATACTCGGACACTTAAAACAAAACGACTTTTTAAAAATTGGACCAAACGATTTGAGCTTTTTTGAGAAGTTACAAGGATTAATTTACTAGATGACGCGTAAAAATATGTTTCTTTGAAAAAGTTGCAATTGTCGGAATCGCGAAGAAAATGATAAAGGTCGCTTCTTTCAACTTTTTTATCTGAGCTTGTAATGAAAATTTAAACGATACGTTTTGTAGATTTATGGCAGTAATGTATATACACACTGAACATTTTAGAAAGATCGGTTGATGCAAAAACAGGCGACAGGCATCGAGAGACGTAGGAATATTTAGATTTAGTACTGAAGTCTTGCAGAAAGTCATGAAAAACTGTTTATAGCTCGTAACAACGTTGATCGATTTCGATGAAACTTTCAGGATCTACATATGCGACAACAAGTGGAAATCCATTAAAACGAAAAAAGACTTTTATCATCTTTATACGCGAGGACAAAGGAACCTGTCAAATACCTATCTATCCTTTCATAAAAATGTTGAAAGATGTTAGTGATCGAAAATAATCGCATTGCACGCGACTGTAAATATCATAGCAAATACCGAGTTCGTATCTAAACTCAAATAATCACATTCGAACACGTCATCCATCACCAAAGTTCCCAAACTTGTTCATCGTAAAACACACGGATGGTGAACGAGATTCGATTCCATTTGCCGCTCGCCTCAAACCCCTGACCATTGTTTCTCTGATTCTCAAATTTTGCTACTCTCTCTTTACGGTATATGTCACGTAATTTCTTAACAATGAAATTATAGTAATTATAGTAGCGACGGCAAACAGATGTATCGTAGTTGATAAACTTTATAGGAATAAAAATAGAAAAAATAGCATAATGTTTATGTTATTAACAATTTCGAAGATGAAATTATTTATACGATCAGAATATATAGGAACAGCAGCTCAGTAGTTCGTTAAATATTGACAAAGAAAGAAACTCAGTCCCAATGACCTTGACCTTGACATATGCTGTCAAGGATATTCTACTGAGTAACTTCTGACTGAGAAGGTTTTCGCCGTCGTTCGTTATTACTTCACAAGTTATTGACAAAAAAAAAAAAAAAAATTGTGAAGGACAATGTATGGTATGTATGATATTTATGTACGGTAAAAGAAATACAGCACGCGTTTATCGTTTACTCCATTGGTTCGTAAAAATTTAATCTAACTCAGTACCAATGCCACACGTGAGCGAAACAAGCGAGCAAGGAATTTTTAAGGAAAATAGATTTTTAGTCGAAAATCGAACCCTCTTTGAACGAAAGTTGAATTTTTGCTCGCACGTGGAATTGGTATTGGGTTGAACTAGGTTTTTACGAGTGACCGGAGTAAGTGAGCAACGCGTGCGGTGTTTCTTTCAAATAAAAACCGGGAGGTAAACGCGACTATCGCGTCGACTGTGTCCGTGTTCGTAGTCACATATATTTACGTATAGGTAAATTGCGATGTACATAACAGTACTACTATATCTTTCTTAATAACTTTTTAAAGAATAGCGACCGACGAGCTTGTTGGAGGTTGCTCGTGAGAGTATCCTTGATAATACAATATACAGGATCCGATGGAATAACACGTAAAAGCGGATATGACACGATTCCTTATACAAGAATATGGAAAAAAATATAGAATAAATTTTTTTGATTGTCGGCTTAGTTTTCGAGAGAAATCAATTTGAAACCCCGCAGCGTCCTCACGCTGTTATGCCATAGTTACGCCGTCGAGCGATATATAACAAATATCGTGTTTACAAAGAATGCTCTACGACGCGGAGCGATCGGTTTTCGTTCAAACACACACCGATGAGTTACACGAACAGAGATTACATCGATATGATCTGGGCTTTGGGAGCCTGTAAGGGTAATTTATTAGCTACTGTTCGGTACTACAGAGAGCGATGTGTTCGGCGTCTAATCGGCGTGTTCCGGATAGAAGAACTATTGTAAGAGTGCAGCGAAGTCTTTTAGAACATGAATCTTTCGCACCGTGGCGTCCAGATTGCGGCCGTATGCAACAGCGAGCGCTTATCGAAGACAATGTTTTGAAAGATATTGACAACAGTCGTGCAATTAGCGTGACATCACTGTCTCGTAATTATGGTGTCAGTGAGAGGACCATCCGTCGCATATTACGCGATAATAGAGTGTACCCGCATCATGTAACACGAACACGTGCATTATCAAACCGTGATTACGTACCACACGAGTGGTATTTTCACATTGGTTATTTGAACAACATAATAGTAATCCACAATCTACGTCGCACATTTTATGGGCAGATGAGGCACAATTCTGCAGATATGGTGCTTTTAATATCCATAATACACATCTATGGTCCTCCACAAATTCTTATGCAACGCAAGAGACCCGTTTCCAGAAAAGGTATACCGTTAACGTATGGGCTGCAATAGTTGGTAATTACATAATCGGACCGTACATTTTTCCACATACTCTAACGGAACAGACTTATTTAAATTTTCTTCGTGAGCACTTATCGACATTGTTGGACGATGTGCCGTGTGGTATACGACAACGACTGATATTCCAGCATAATAGCGCTATATCATACTTTGCCAATGAAGCAAGGAGATTTGTAAACGACGATTATCGTTATTGGATAAGCCATGAAGGAACGATCTACTGGCCTTCGAGGTCCCCGGATCTAACACCCCTGGATTTTTATTTGTTTTATTTGGCACATTAAAGAAAAAGCGTATAGTGTAGATATAGAAAGTCGGGACCAGTTAACACGAGTAATTAATCACGTATTTGAAGAATTGAAAAGACGAGATACGGTGGTAAGTGTTCACGGGGGAACACAGCGATACATCCGACAGTGAGGACGATTTCAACAATTTTGTACTTGATAAAATAAAATTGTTTTTATTTACGAAATTTCCTTCGTGCTTCTCCCTCAGCTCGGTAACTTTTAAATGCCGTGTAGAGCGTTCTTTATAAACAAGATACGCACTATACGTTGCTTGTATCGTGACTTTGCCATAACAACGACGTAGAGACCAACGCATTTTCAAAGTCGATTTTCTCGAAAACTAAGCCGAGAGTCAACAAATTTTATTCTACCTCTCTTATTTTTCCGTAAGGAATCACATTGGACCCTGTATCAAGGTCGAAATCATTGGTGTTGGGTGCCCTTTTATCAACATTTTAATTCATGTAATTCGTGTAAATCGGTAATTTCATGAAACGCGAAAAAACGATGCATATCAGATCTCTTTTATACATCGTCTGTAATAAAAATGTACGTATCTCTATATACGTATATTTCTAATCCTCATATGAAATATATAATATAGAACATATACACAAGTATACAATACACAATATCGTTTCTCCAACACATGGTAGCGTTAAGAAATTAAGACGATTAAGGTGAATTGCAAGGTGAATTTTTTATTAAATTCCACAACCATACCTTTTAATGTCTTGATTATCTTTGTCGGTATCGTAAAACTCGGTATCGTATTTCCATTAATGATCCTTCCAATGGTTCCATAATAACGCGTTCGAGACTTCTTTATTAAAATTAATGGCTTACGTTTATTGAAGCTTACAGAGAATGTAATTTTCCGCGAGAACAGAAAGTCGACCAAGTTCTACCGCTGAAAAATCTACTTTATTAGCTGTATAGTAGAGTACACGGTACACAAATCATGTAACTTGGAAAAAACCGTTGGTTATAAAATAAATAATCGAGAAGAAGTTTATCAATCGTTAAGCTTGAGCGTAAACGTGCTGTAAAATCAGTATGCCCCTGTTATCTATAATAAAGAAAACGGTTAGTAGAACCTTGTATTCTTGAATTTTACGCATTATTAAATATCTATCAAAGTAAACGTCACTGATGTGCACTGCGCAGCTTGGCAAAGCAATCTAAGAGCACTCTGGTAGAATACGTCTTTGTAAAATTATGCACACTCATTAGCACGTAATAAACGGTAATGTGCTTCGCACAATCTTTATACCGTCCACTATGCTTCTTTCAACAGTTAATGCATTTCGCTTTTCCATCGGTACATAGCGACATTAACATATGATTATAAGTAACCTTTTCGAAGAAGTATTGCTGAAGTATTCCGATAAAATGAACTGTCTTCGTAAAAGGTGAGTTAAGAAGATGAATTGAATTATTATTATTATTATTATTGTTATTATTATAAATTGAATTACGATAATCATCGTAATATTTTCTGCTTATTATTTACATTTCGGGATTTAAGTATATCTACATCAATTTCTAATAAATTTTATTTATTGCTATTTTTATGTATAAAATACCTTTTGACATACATCTTTTTAGGCACGTATATGATATATTAATATATTATATAGTGCAAATATTCTCTGTACAAATAGAATTACGATATTTTTTCATTATTCGTTGTCGCAATTCAATATGTATAAGGTAAATTTATTACATGTCAGGAATAGCGATAACTTGTTAAGTTTTTTGTATTTTAATTTTAATACTGATTACATACATAATTATCAGTTGATACTTGTGAGGAAACAGCGAGCATAGTTTATAAATTTTTTAACGAGAAAAACATTTTTAATCGTAATATTTTAAGTTTTCAATATTGGATGAAAGAGTATTAAAGAATTCAGTTATACCATTAACATAGAACGTGCCTCATAACCGTCGTCATGGTTTTTCAAGAACGTTTGATAATGTGAAAAAAATGTTTCAAGCGAAAGCTAACTAGTTTTCAGTCGGTTATAAATTGCAATACGAAGAAATTCCAAAAAATTTTTTCCGATGGAAGGTCAAAACACATTAAATTTTTTTATGTAGTGCTGTGTATTGTTTACTTCACTATGTTCTAGCTGATGCTCAGACGAATATCTTTGCAACTTCAAGTTCGATGAATGAAGCACTTGTGACGAATTATAACTGGCGCTTCCATGATGATTTGTGTATAATACATTTGGATAATGTAAGTAAGAATATATCTATTTATATCAGTTATCTCCTGTGACTTGTAATTTACGAGCTGCCTCATAAATGATTTGCCTCTTATTTAGTTGCAATTATAGTTCAATGATCCAACTGACACAGTTAATGTAAGCAATGTATATATGGGATACAAAAGGAAACAGAACACGAACATGAAAATATGTACGTATTGCGTATTAAAAGATTTATTGTTTTACGATAATTTGCCTGTATTACATACACAATGAATGTTACACTGACGAATCGCTAATAGATAAAATATAAATTCATCATGTGGAAATGTGTTCAAGCGATTTATTTATAAAAAAATTTATTATAGCAAAATTATTTGCGAATGTTTTTTATTAAATGAAGAAAATCATGCCTATACGATTAATAGTTTTCGAAGTGACATTTTCATTAACAATATCTCATTAATCCTTGTATAGGTAACCAAAATGTTCACCGCTGTTGAGCAACAGGGGTAGCCGGCTACCCCAAGCGTCCCATTCCGAAACACGCGATATATAGCGATAATTTTACTGTCATTCATTTCCGATACTCTTAATTTTAATATAATTCCACGATAAAGTCAATAGTTTCTGTCATTGGCATGTATGCGTGACACGCATTGTTCAGCCTGATCCGTTTGTTGTTAATCATTTATTTTTTTATGTTGATAAATAAGTAGCATTAAGAATTTGGTATTATATATAATTATTTTTTTAAATTCTCATTCATATAATTCATCTAACTATTATTTGTTCTATACTGTTCTATTGTTAATGTAGCTATTATCAAACATTTTTTGCATAAATAATATCGCTTCTATGATATTTTGTCAATGTAGAAAATTACTAAAGGAAGTACAGAAATGAGTAGACATACAAATGACATAGTATACAAATGAGTAGAAAGGAAGTATAGAAATGAGTAGTTCACACAAGCAATTGTGTATTATAAGAGATTAAGTATCGATATCGCGTGCGAGCCTATTAAATATTTTCTCTTCAATACCACAGTCGAAATGGATTGGTAAATCTTTTTGTGCCATTCATTTACGCCTGCTAAGTCGTATCTTGTTATTTGTTTTATTTCGGCTTCCTACAAACCGATATAAGTTTTTAACGACTAAGATGAATCGTATTATCAAATGAATCGCTCGGCTTTATTCACCTTAAAGGAGGACAAAAGTAATCGAGAAACGGAAATGATCGCGAGGAAGAAGGAGGAGGAATAGCGATAAAGAGATGAACGAAAAGAAGGAAAGAGGCAGGAAGAATGAAATGGTGGCAAGCGGAAGATGGGCAAGGAGGATAAAAGCGAGAAGAAAGAATGGGAAGATAAGAGGAAAGTCTGCGAAGCACACGATGTTTCCGTGGCAGAAGCGGCTTGTTTACCGCAACCACTATTAGCTCCCAATCCAACTACGAGGCACCAAGTCCTGCACCGGGCTAAAGACAGGGATTTCGCTTCCCTTTGCGCGCAAACGCCGTTTCCTTTATTTATTTATCTTTGTCCGCCACCCGCCAGCAATGCTTGCTCAGTTGTCTTTTCTCCGGCTTTCCATTATTCTGTCGTAGGACAGTTTACGTTAGCACTGAAACGATTCGTCGCTTTGAAGCTGTAACCCATCATCGTCGCTGTCTCCGTGGGGATACTCCGTTTTTACCTTACAAAGGTCTCGCGACACCCTTTTTCTTGGAACCTCTTTCTTACCAACTACAAGAACATACGTCACTAACGTTATATAAATATAATTTAAATGAATATAATTACGCGTACAGGATTGCCAAATCAATTTTAACGGTTTGCAATAAAACTTTTTTTGTGTAATAATTAGAGATCGAAAATATGAGTGGATCATGTTAAAAGCGTTATTCCGCTTAGGAAATAACGCACTAACAAGAATTAATTTTAATTATTATTAATTTCTTATCAAGTGGTTGAGGGGAAAGAAGCGTTGGCATAAGCACGATTAAGTCTAAGATCTCTTTGATAAAAGAGATCCTTAATAACTAATTTAGCTTGTTACCAAGTGATTAAGAAGAAGGAACCCCACTTATTCTAGATCATAATAATAATTATTATATGTATATAAATATTTATTATTGTACATATTGTTATAAAGACTGAAAGTGTTACAAGTATCTTTTCCGTAAAATGTTGAGAAACGATGAAAATAAACGTGTTCCAAGTTAACAATCTCTTTGTTACATAATTTAGCGAAAATTGTTTCGGATACCGAAATTAAGTGCTATACAAGAGAGGCTCGCATAGTGCACTATTTGATTTTGTATACCACCAGTTTTATTTGTTGAAATTTTAATATCATTTTCAATTTTTAATGGAAAAATGAAATTTTGCTTGTCGCAACAAAAGTCGCGAATAATATTAAAACAAAATCAGCAGTGTTTGTACGAAAACAGATATTGAACTGCTTACAAAAATGTTCTAAGAACAGTAATACGTTCTACATGCTGTTTCATTCAAATCTTTTTTTTTTTTTTAACGATGTGCCTTGTAAATTGAAAATATTTTCAAGTTTAAAGTATACCTGCTATATTATCTATATACACATTTTATTAATAAAGATTTCTTCTTCAAATAAAAATATATTACGATACTACGATAAAAACATTCATAGATGTTTTTGTCCGAAAGATTTTTCGCAGCTCTTAACATTTTCTCAATCCTGTGAAGTTAAGTAAACTATGAAAAAAACTAAAGGTTCAAGCAGATCATCCGCATGAAAGATAGACAAAGAAGCTGATATTGCGACGAGTATGAAAATGTCAATTCTTTATAAATCTTATGGCCTTTGAAACAGAAATTAATCAGGTAGAGTGGCGAAGTTCGGGATTATCAGGTTTCACATCAACACTGCGGTTTTGCCAGGCCGAGATCCCCGAAGTCCTTTCTCACACTCCTGGTTCGGATCAGGGGTTGGATAGTGTTGGCGGGGCTGGAATGGATCGTTGGCCTCGAGGGTGTAGGTGGATACGTACGAATTGAGAAAGGGTAGGTTTTCTCTCTGTCTGTCCTGTCGGTTTTCTGCTGTTCGCGTTCGCACTATCCGCTCTACTCTTACCCCGTCTAGCTCGTAAAGTGATCGGGCGTTTATTCGCCACGCTGTCGGGGACAAAGTGGGCTGCGCTCCCTGTCGACTGCTGCTATTTGTCTTCTGACAAGGAAACCTAAAACTACGATCCTTTTTCGCTGGTACGTGAACACTATGAAAGGTTAATGCGGATATGCTATGAGATCGGACGCGTGTTAGCCAGATGTAACACTCAACTTTCGTAAAAGATTCCACTAGTTCTTGCACACGTGACATCTTTCGAAGCCGTTAGAAAATTGCTTCTACACGACCATTCATATGTCAATCGTATATTAAGTAATCACGTCGAACGAATGCGAGTCCTTAAAAGACGCGAGTAGCTTCGTTTCTGAAATATAAAGATAAACGATACATTCGGCTATCCATGCAACAACGAAACGTAATATGTTGTTTGCTCGATTAAGAAGGAAATACGCGGTCAAAGCGTATTAGTTTGAGGAAGGAGGAGTAGCTTTGCAGTAGGGATGGAAATGGATTGCGAGCAATGAGAGACCGAAGCCACAAGCTCGTCAAGCACGAGGCAGACAAGGAGACAAACGAGGTACCACTAATTGCCGCTATCGTTCGACCGCGATTCTTCACGAGCATTTATCACCGAAAGAAGTTTCGGGGTGCGCCCTCGGGCGAAAAGTTGAAAGAAGGGATCAGAGAGACGAAGTTGGTTGCCTCTTCGAAACTCTGTTTCACTCCAGAGATCCGGATTGGTATCGAAGCGATATATCTCGGGATTGGCTTCGCAGTGGCGGATAGTCTGCATCGAAGCAACGATAGGGGAAAGGGGTGCCACCTTGATAAACGAGGCCATAAATAACAGTAACGTCTCCACCGAAAACTCGGCCGGGTAAATGTATATCCAGAGGCGGCAGTGGCAGTGGCACCGGCAGCCAACGGCAGTGGCGGAACAGCAGCCAGCGAGCGGTTGAGGGAGTCGCAGACTCCGGTCGGGGAGGTAATTTAAGATCCTATTGAGATATTTATGGGATCATAAAGCGGAACTGGCTGCTTCTATCGCCGGCAGCCATGCGTGAGTCGCGGTCCCGCGAGCCACAGTAGTTTGTATCTTTGTTTATAACCGACTTAGCACCGTTGTGTTTTACTTTATTTTCGTGCGCTCGATCACATCGACTTGGAATCGCCGGGACGCTACCGTTCGAATTTATTACGATGCGACCAACTTCGTAACCCGCGTCCCAGACCTACCGCTTGTTTTACCGATTCTTTCCCCTCCCTGTCATGTTGCTTTCGTCTCCTTCGACGCGAAGAAAGGACTTCTGCCAACGCTCCTTTCTATCCTCCGAATTTCAAACGTCACGTCGCGTTGCATCTCCATTTCCGTACTCGCTTATCTCTATTAATCGGTAAGAATATCTTTCACAAATTGCAACGCGAAACCTTCAGCCATGAACTGTAAGAGTTTCGAAGCAACCCGATTCGACGAGCTCGGGCGAAAATACCGCGCGTTTATTGAATAGGAATCGCGACCGAATTGGCACGATTCTAGGAATTTTCGTTGGTGTCGCTACGAAATGTAGCAAAGCACTTAGTAAGTGACGTCCTAAGTAAATCAACGAATTAAGCAAAGCGGTTCAGAACGTCGGGGAATACCGCGTCGCAGGCACGCTATTAAGCCACACTTTCTCGACACTGATCGACCGGACGACTCGTACTGTAGAAGCTCGAGCGGGACACGAGTACCCAAATTTATTGCAATACGACAGGCTTAATGGCGTAGGCTGAGCTCGATCGCCTTCCTGTTTTCTCGCGTCCACTTCAATTTGATAATGCACGCTTGCGTCAAAGAATAGGTAGGCGGTACACGTTTGAAAGCGATTGGGCGTGATTCATTTGCTGACAATACAGACGTGTAACGCAAGAAGGATGAATCGTGACACAATACGCACAGCACAATTTCACGGCGATCTATTGGTCTTATTGCCAATTCAATTTCTCCTTCCGATATGTTCCTGTCAGATACATACATGTATGTATTAGGTATTCGTGCGACGTACATGTTAAAATCGACAGTTTTATCTGTTAGTTAATAATAATGCAATCCATGTATTCGATCAGATAATATAAAACAATATTTACAAACCAGTAGAAAATAAACGTATATTCTTAGGCGGAGAATATCTACCATTTATTCTTTATACGTATCATACTACGGATCATTACGCAGAAATATTAGATACGCAATAGCAGAAATGCGTACTTATCGATTTTACATATTTTTTAAAGATATGTCATTAAATAAGTCAAATGTGTCGATTTGGAACTATTTCAATTGCGTAAAATCTATTTGTATCCTAAGTTTTATCTATCTGACTTGCTTAAAGTCATTAATAATAGCTTAGTTTTATGATAAATGATACTATACTTGTCAAAGAAAAATAAAAACAAGGCAAGAACCGTTTCCTACTCTGAGTAATGTGGCATGTAATTGTAAGTAAAATAATTCTAATTTTGACAAATTAAATATTTGTTCAATTAAATTCTAACACACGCCCGCACATTATCAAAACATACAAATAATGCGTGTGTAACGTCTCATTTCATTATAATACTACCTACTATTTTTTAATATATCGATCGCGTTTTCGTTGATCACTTTGGCAAATAGTAAATTTATTTTTTTTATTGATATTTTTTCCTTTTTTGACGTAAGAAGAAGATAATCGAAAATTCGGATAATACAAAAAGTTCGATTAATGTTCATAAATCGTGTAATAAAACCATAGAAAACATTTCGATAACGTAATATTATACATGTATTCAAGTTCAATTAATTATTTAGTCGATTAAAGGTTTCATTAACTGCTTTCACAATACCTGACTGTTTGCACTTTTGTATTCTCCGTGTTAAAATTTCGAAAGAAATGAGGTTACAATAAAGTTCAATGAACCTTGAAAATTCGACTAAACAGGGATAACCAAGACTCTACTGCAGTGTTTATTAGGTATAAGGACGTAAAAGAGATATTTATTTGTTGGTTTAATATTCAATGAGAGAGTTTATTATCACAAATATTGATAATATATGAAGAAAAGAACATTTTTTGTAAAATGATATTTTTTAAGTTTGTATAAACTTTGTATAAAGTTAGAGAATGAAGATTCTCTAACTTTATGATATTCCTTATGATATTCTTCAATTATTACCTGTAAGATATATATGTACGTACATATATAAAAGAGTCCACAGCTAGATGAATGACAATCCTATAATGCAACAAGTTGGACAATTCCCGGCCTCAATTTCGTAATTGGCCGAACCCGAGGTCACAATCAAAGACTTTATTGCGATGGAATACGTTTGTAATATATTGTATAAGTTCCGAGTAATATATATTTTCATTAAATACAGTTTGCTTGGTATATAAATTGTACATAATGCTACATACATAGGGTGTCTATAAATTTCTGCCGTTTGAAATAACTACCGAACGATAGATGATACGAAAAAGATGTAAGCACGTTTCATTAATTGCTTTTTACGTAAATTAGGGCGATTTAAATGAAAAATTTTTCATTCAAAATTTTCGAGTCTATTTGAAGAACACCTTGCATTTTTTAAATGGAACGTCATATTTGTATTCTCATATGATATAAGTGAGAAAATAGAATTCACGTGAACTTGAATGAATGGAAAGAAAAAATGTGCTTTTCAGATTTTTTCATATCTAACATTCAGGTTTTTAATTGACCATTCACGTATCCCATAAAGAAATAAATACCGTGGCAGCTGACCATTATTTACACGTATAATCTGCAAATTATGGGCTATAAAAATGGATGTGAAAAGAATTACATTCGCACGAACATTGCCGGATTGAAGCCTAAGACGTAAGAGGTAAACGACAAAATGAGAACCTACGGACTGTGGACTATTATACGTATCGTGTGTGGCGTATTTGTCATGCCTTTGTTCTACATTTTATATCGGTCATTTTATATTACTAGGTGTGTATATATGCATATTAGTGCCGTAAAGTTAGCAGTTCGAAAAGTGACCCAAGGCTTCAAATGATTTTCTTAATTCAATATTTTTATTAAACTCTTTATATATAGCTAAAAATACTTGAACAAAGTGTACGTTTTCAAATGAATTGAAAAACAAATATCGGTTAGAATAAAGAGGCGATAACCGTGTAGTACCTGCATATTCAAGGCAGGTCAGAGCTTTCAGTAGATTATGATGAATGTTCTAGTAGAACTAGAAACTACAAAGCATGTATGTATAATCAGTATTAGAAGTTGCAGCGTTCTATCTTGAATATTTTTTGAAAATGTGATAAAAAAAGATCTTGCTATTGTAGCGAAAAAAAGAACGATATCTGCATACTTTACGGCAATTTATAATTTACGTCTACGTCAGATTATACTTGTGAGGTAATATTAACTTTTTTCTCAGCCTAAAAACGCGTTGGCGAGAACAGAATGCGAAGCAATTACGTGTAGTAAACATTATTGCGATAGAAAAGGAAAACTTCAAGAAGAATTGAATAAATTTAATTTCGTGTACATTACCTACAATGAATGCTTCCAACAAAAACGGGTATAAAAATACTTTCGTACTAGGGCACTATTTTTTGCGGAGGAAGAAAATAGTAAAAATGGTTCGACTTTACATCCGCAGCAGAAAGTTGCTACGAAAACAACGGGTTTCTGTAAGAACGATTGTCTTACCAATTTTAAAAGTGTGAAAGGGAAAGCCAAGAATGTATTTTTTCGATCAAAGGAATTGTGTACGTGGACGAAATACAGTTAGAACAGGATTCAGTTATACGTATATCGTACATAACTACATTGAAAATACTGTGAATGTATTTATTAACATATAATTTATATTTAATTACCATATATAAAAGTTTTTTCATAAAAGTTTACAAGTCATTTATATTTATGTAGTACGTGTTACATAACTTTGCGATTTTATGGACGTTGAATATAAAAATGTTTTGAAATTCCAAGAATAATTGATGGATTAGAAAGTTATTTTGCTTCCCAAGAAAAGCTCCCATTTTTTATCAAAAATATCTTTGAGGATTCTTCCGGGAAACTTCATTTACAATTTGTGTTTGATTAGCTACGTTTATTTAACGACACGATATTAAAAATGGGGAAAGCTGGTATAAGATCAATAAGTTTGTGAATTTTATTCTAAGACTTTGGGAAGATAATTCTGTCAAAATTGAATCACAAATATTGACATGTAGCAAAATAAATTTGGCTGTAGTTGAAAACTTTGTGGAAATTCCAAATATAGTAATTTGATAATAAACTCTGACAGTCTTTTTAAGGAAATAGTGCTTACTAAGAAATTTTACGAGTGACAATGAGAAAATGAGAAATGCCACGAACGAAGAAAAGGGAGTTGAATTATTTAAAGATTTCTCCGGCAAAATATTTTACTTGCACAATTTGCAGAAAATTATTGGCTTTATTGTTTACCTACTACATTAGCTTCAATTGAAAGACTATGTTCAGTGATAAATAGTATAACATATGATCGCAATCGTATATGCCAGAAAGCAATCTCGGTGCTATATTATTTTACAAAACAAATACAGCTGCAAAGTATACAGAATTCTATGAACAAATTAAGAACAATGACAGATTTCACACGAAAGTTGTGTCTACAGAAAAAAATGACTTGACTCCCAAATACATGGTTGCTATATTTTTAATTACTGTAATAAAAATACTCTCTATCGCACAGTTTTTGTTCTGTCCTTTTTTTATGTATCCCGGCTTGGTGATGAAAAAATATGGTAGGTACTTACCTCATATTTATTAGTTTATCTACTTATGCATAATTTGTAATCCTTGATCTAACTGGCTCAAATTTCCGTTTATTGCACGTGACTCTGTACAAATACCGAAATTTGTTATTTCCGAAAGACAAATATACATACGTACATCGTAGTTTAGAATTTGAAAGTTCAAGACAGAAACTCTACAATTTTAATTTACGTTGATACGTACTTATAATCAGAGAGTACTAAGACTTTCTATATAAGAAATATTTTCCAAGTAGAAAATTTTATTTCGCCGACAAATCCAAAATAAGTTACAAAGGGAATAGAGTTGGAATTTTTGTTTTTTAAAAGAAAATTCTGCACGGCCGATGATATGATCGATAGGAGTTAAAGAGGGCATATTTCCGGAATTCTAAATCTTGTTTCCAGCGAGCCTATTCGCGTTCGCTGCTGGCTCCGCCTAAGGCGCCAAGCCTATCGCATTCGAACAGCAAGAGAAGCCGAAGAGACGGTTTACTGCGGTAAAGAGTGCTTGTTCGTGTGGGTTTCGTGTTGGTAACGAGCGGATTATACTCTCGGCGTGGTATCAGATGGTCCCGTACCTGGTTCCATGGTTGTTAATTAGGATGGATGCCCACGCCTTGGGCGACTTTTACGAGCGGATGCGGCGCGAACCGAAATAGCGCATCCGACGTTAACGCGCCGACCTTCCTTCGAGGAATCGTAGCGAGCATCTTGATAACAAGAAAATACTAAAAGAACGATGCGCTCGGCTATTTAGAATTATTTAGATGAGTTCCAAAAATCAGATAACCTGGCTGGACGGCAACGTGAGCTTTTTGTCGGCACTCGGACAGTACGATGTCCCGTTCTTTGCCTGACTCAAGTACAACCGAGTTATCCGACTTTATTTCCGGCTATGTTCCTTCGTACGAACTGAACAAACTGAATCACGATACGCGTAAACGACCTAGACGAAAATCGTCTAATTGCGATCATAGAGCTGAACAAATGTACGCGTACGATTGTGGTAGGAATATTTGCGATTACATACTTTTACAACTATGTAGTCGCGATTACAAGTATGTGTAGTTACGATGAAAAGATTTCGTAGGTAGGTGCATGGAAGATCGAAAAAGATTGATAGAATCTTATTTGTAACATTTCGTTGGTCGATGTTCAACATATTCCGGTAAATATACATACATACATATATATATATATAAATTCGAACGGATAAATAAGATGCATCATACCGGGGATAGTCGCGTCGGAGCATGCGTAAAGAAAGATCAATGCGACGGTATTGTCGATAGGAAATATATACGATAGGGATTTTCGTGAATCGCGATGCAGAAGGCATCGGGGTACTAAATCAGCATCAATCGTAATTTTTAATCCTTCGGCAGATCGACGAGCCGATTCGGCTTGACAAGATCGAAAGAGTAACGAGCTGGCGATACCGGGCGTATCCTCGAATGAAATCGTACGGCTTGTTCGTAGTAAATCAAGTGTCCTATTCCAATCTTTGTTGGCGGCACACTCGCAACAGCCGGCGGCTCTATCTATCGGCCACGGGAAGGAGGGAAGTAATCTGGTGAGTCGTAAAACGTGTCAGAATGTCCAACAAACACCTACTCATTAGCCCAGGTAGGCTGGACCGTGGCAGGCAAGATTGCACAAGCACGCATTAACTCCGTGTGGGTAAGTTACGGTCCAGAGAGAGCATAATTCACCCGAGCCAAGAAAGTGTGGGTTTACCTCTCTCGGACGTGTTCGTGTAAGGGCTTGGCTCCTCGTTATTTTATCGGCTGCCGGCCGCCTCCAAAGTCTTCGAGCTAATTGAAATCCACTTTCTTAAATTCGGAAAGACCAGTGCCCCGTATCGACTCGAAGACTTATCGCCGATTCCTCGTAACTTGACGTTGCGGTATCTTTCGCTGAAACATTAAATGGTACCCGCCGCGTGGAAAGATCGATTTCATCGTCTTTGGCAAACCGAGCGGCCATTTCGAAAATCTTTCATTGATTTATTTCGCCACTTTTGATAAAATGCTGTCAATTGCTTCACGAATAATCGACCAACCGGACTTTCGGCGAATTAACGAATCGTTTCTCGATCAACAAATACTCGTCGGCAATAGCTTACTTAAGCGTACCGGTGCTCAACTATTTTTGAAAGACTGATCGCGTTTAATTAATGGTTTCTCAACGCAAAGCGAAACATTAAATTTTTAACAAATATAAACATTAAACAGAATTCTAACAATTTTCATTGTTACCATGTTTCGTGTACCGCGATATTGTACACGGTGACCAAGAATTATTTGTCACGTCACCTTCGTCTGACAAAGACAAATAATTTTCCAACGCTTTTCAAACGTTTAGTTTGTAAACAACGTTATAGGTACGAAAGATAGTTTGTTGAAAATTATCGTCAATAAAGAAAAGCAAATTGCTCGCGTTAAGAAAAGGAAGCGTTTTTTCCCTATGAAACAATGCCATTAGATATATCTTTTAGCAATGATAAAACTTTTGAATTAGCTACTATTGTACATATATGCTTTTATTTAAAAGAATCGGTTGAATTTCCTAAAGAGGAAAGCTAATAATACGAATTTTCACCGATTATAAATGATTATTACATATTTGTGTAACATGGTGGAAAAGCTATGGAAGAAACGAACTGCGCGGCTTCATCGAAAAGTTTTCAACTCGTCTACAGTTCGTGCAACGACCCGAAAGATTTTGCGTTTCACTACGGCCAATATATCTTCGGGATCGGGCTTAGTTGGAGGAGAACAGAAATCACCGCTGAATCGATTTCCAGGAGGTACACGCTTGTCTTTCGCGAAGACCCCTCACCAATGCTCCATGGTGTTCCTTCTGCCCGTGTTGCGCTTCTCCGCTCGTACAAGTATGTGTGTAAGTACGCGGCATCGTCGTGTAGGTGCAATGGTGCAGGAAGCTGCAACAGCTCGCTGGCGCAGCCGCCTCGTACGAGACCAGATAGACATCTTCGCCGACTCTCCCGCCGCCGTCTAACTAATTGGCTACTGAATTACTGGGCGACATGACCAGTTATTGCTTCGTACCTCACCTCACCTGGGTATATCGGATCCTGGATCTTACGGTTCGAAGAGTATACTTGCTTGTTCTCCGACTCTCTTATTCTTTCCTCTTCGCTCTCCTGTCTCCCTCTTCCTCTCTCCCTCTCTTTCTTTCTCTTTCTTTTGCTCCCTCTCTTCACTGACTTTTCTCCATTTTCACTCAAATCTGAGACCAATGTCGCATACTTCTTTGTTTATATTAACGACAACCAACAATGCGTTGTAATCGTGAAATCTTAGCCCGTAATGGACCTACAAGCAATCCGCTTTAGCGCGCTGCGCTCATTTATCTAGGCTTAGTTGTCTTTGCGCGGTTAAAACGCGTTCGGTTTTCCCTATCTTGCTCGTTTGTCCAATCACGCTTTCTGCGTGATATCTTCACGAATACTAACATTTCAGCTTTTCAATCACTTGCTCCTGCTAATTTTTGTACTGGATGCATCTTCTCTTGTAACTGATCTTAATTCATCCGATAGCCGTACTTTTGTTTCGCTTGTAAATAATAATTTTCAATTTCCTTAGATTCTTGTGACATGCTTTTTCTACGTGCCGTTTGATCTGCTTGAAACGTTCGGAGTTTCGGAAGAAGCGTGACTTTGTCTCGAATTGTATTATTTGGCATAACGTTGCGGAAGTTCGGTGTATTAAAGTAACAAATTTAACTATAATTTAAATGTTATATCGAACGATTTCCATCGCTGCGACACCATTGTACGCGGATAAAAATTCAAAGCCATATCTTTACGTCAAAATTCGAATGGCGAGTCTGATTAATAAAATAAATTTTACATAAAATTTACCAACGAATCGAAACGTATTTCTTACGTTAATTACCTGTAAATTGTATAAAAAAATAGATATCCTAATAAAATGAAGATCAAAATATTTTATTTTCTTAAAAATCGTTAAATTGCGTTAAATTCTTCGCGCAATTAAGATAGCATTTTAACGATGTTATTGGAGTTTTACTTTAGTCGGTTGTTAATGAAAGATGAAAAATGTTGTTGCTCGAGGGATCGAGATAAGAAAGTGAACGGCTAGTGGTTTCGATGACTATCGTTGGTAAAAGTTTGAGAATGTGATAGAGCTAGGAGTACTTAATGTAGAATCGTTGTCTTCTTCGCAGGGGTTTCCGTGCGGCGAGTTAGGTACCAGTACAAACTGAGGTACCCCCGTGTGATATACGACTTTGTGGGTGCTCGCGCGATACGCTGCCACTAAAAGGCTTAACGAGCATCTTCGTACGCCACAGCAGTCCAGAGTAAACAGGACGTGGCTTATCTTGTCACGAAAAATCTGCGAAGGGAAGCTCCCGCGCTCACTCTTATTTTTCTTCCCCCTTCTATTTCTTTTTTTCATAATGCTCTCGCAAACACGTAGCTCGGTCAGCTATGGGATGCTTCGCCTCGGCCTAGCTTTTTCATCTTTTTTCTCATTTCGTTCGATCAAAATTACCAAGGTTTCCGCTATATTTATTTAACAGCCATGTCTACGTTTAGGATTTCTATGAAAAGTAATTGTACTTTAACCATTTAGTTTTACACCTCAGCGTTACTCTACTGTTAAGTGTTTTTATCTTAAAATGTTTGTATAATCGTTACCCCGATAATTACGATATAATTACGAATGTTGCAAAACAGTGTCAGTTCATTTAATTAATTTGTTTACTTCGAGTTTCTTGTTACAAAGTGTTATTTTTTGAAAATTGATCAACACCATGTTCGATGTATTAAAACACGTGAACAATAATTTCAGTGATAAATATAAAATGCAAAGATGAAGAGGGAAGTTTAAATAAACATTTAAGCGATTAGGATACGTAATGTCCTACAAATTTCGTTTGCAAAGCAAACGTTCGAAATGATTAAAGTGGAGTGTAGTAACAATTTTTAAGTCTTTCCTCAGTTTCTTTATTGAATTTTTATTTTTTCTTATTATAATATATACTTTGTTACATATACCTTGTACATATGGCCACTTTTCACCAGTTTGATAATTTACGTTTGTATGATTATGTTTTAAATTAATAATAGTAAAATATGATCTTCATCGATCATATTCCTTTTCCTCAAATAGAAAATTTCAAGATGTAATGCATTTGACATATTTTGTTATCGCAACAGCCAGCATGGTATTAACTGTCGTTGAGAAAATAATTGTTTTGTACGAATAATCGCGTATGAAATACACTCGACGTCTTCATGACAGTGGTGGTTTTCAAATAAATCAAACATTTAAATTGCATATTCGCCAATGTTCAACGTTTCGATGTAACTTTCATTGCTACACATGCGCTCGTAACATTGACTACATTATGTCTTAGAACGTTATGACCAACTGACAGTGAATATGATTCACGTCATATGTTTACACGCAGAAAGTACATAGTTAGCGATTTCGTGATTCGTGTTGCATAAACCTGTTGCGTGGGTGTAAACGTATCTCTAAAGATATTTATATATAGATCTTAAATATAATTATATTTTAATATGTAAAATTTTACAAAATTCCTTCAAATACCACGATGACGAGGAACGTCAACTTGCTCGAGGCTCAACTTTTTGGCACATGACGGTTTTAATCCTCGCTGGAAAGAAATGACTCGACGGTACAGCTTGGCTTTCAATGACGCGACGCTAACGACGCCTGCGCATTTATTATATTTATTGTGAGCCCAATTAACATTCGGATCGTTACAGGCACCTCTCTCGTTCAAAAGGTATCACGAGGTAATTACGGATCTTTACAGGAAATTATTAACTCAAACGCTTCATTATCTCCTAATGAAGCAACGGGTATCGGCTTGAGTGCTGATGGAGACGTCGTCCGGCTAATTGCTGCTTTACCGCGTGTGTCACACGCAACAACCCAACGCTTCGATGATTCAGATTACGATTACATGCCGTACTATTCTTTTTAAAGCATCTGCCTTTCCAGTCGACTAAGCTTCTTTGCGAATTAAGCGATAGGTATTATACATAAATATTATCCACCGATTCAGATAAGATTTATTATGGCTGTTATTTCTACACGTATACATATTTTGTTTTTGAATAAGTTCAATCGCAACAAGCGTCTTTAATCATAATTAAGCTTCATGTAAGAAACAATGAATCTGTTTGACGGCATATAATCGTGATCCATAATACATGTACGAGCTATGTATTACTGTCAAGATTATTAAAGAAGATGATAGAGAAAAAGATTTCTTGATTTTGAAGCATTAACGAACATACGTATGTATTTTTTTCTGAATAAGATATCAGAGCCAATTTAAAGAAGAAAGTTGAACTGAATTTCCACTTTCATAATTAATTCACGCATTTGCTTCTTTTGCAAACAGTTCATTATTTATGTATATCGCACGTTTTCTCTGATAAATGTTCGTATTAATATTTATTTAATGTTACAATATTTCTGATGTTTCAGTATTTTATTTATCCTCCAATCTTCTTAATTACTCTAGCAGCAATAACAGAAAATAAATCTTCGTGATATCTTCAATGTTTCCGCTGTTTCCTTGTTGATGTTTATCGAAATTCTACCATCATTTCGCGCAGACTTACATGTTTCTCACGTCATTCACTTTAATAAGACCTTACAAACTACGAGTATTTTTTTCCACTATGTGTTCGCTCGTTCATTTTTTTAACTTTCAGTTGAATTTATGCAATGTAAATCTAAATTTCATAAATGTTACCTTTTCTTTTATAAACGTTTTAAGCCCTGTTCTAATTGTCCTTGCTACCATGTAATATTCGTTAATACGTATTTATGCAAAATAAGAAGTACATCATTTACAGAACGTAATATATTTCTATAGTATAGTGCAGGTTATACTATCGCTCAAATGTTATGGTATATGAACACTAGCATTTTTTTACTACAAGGTAACTTAGTTACAAAGCACAAACAGAAAGACTGAAGGCGACCTTATGCCTTATTAGAGCTGACATATGAGATATTATTGCTTTGCTATTATTTACTTTTAAAAATTAATATGCAATAGAAGAATTGTCGTCTGTAAATAACAAACATTACCATGCAGTTTTATCATTCAGTACAGTTTATTACTTTCAGTTCGTTTGGTTACCAACACATAGATAAAATATAGAATGTTTTCCTTTAAATTGATAGAACGACTATCGTGAGTAATTCTAGCAATAATAATTGTTATTGTTAAAACATGTTAACACAAGTTGTATATTTAATTTTAATATATCACTGATAAGTTTTAAAATAGACGATTAATGGTTCACGTGAAATATGGCTTACCTTATCTAAAACGATATTCAAATGGCGATGCTTCTCGTTGGAAAGATCCTACAAAATTCTTTCAACTAGGCTATTATTTTAGTGTCTTTTCTGTTCAGTTGTCAGGAGAATATAAGAATACAACGACAATTATCGACTTCGTCTCAAAATCTGTTAGAAGATAAACGTAAAAAGGATATAGGTTGATCTATGAAAAGCTGAAGATAACTTTGTAAACTCCGAAAAGAAAGAGTCGACAAAAAATGTACTAGAATCATCTTAAAGTTCTGCTTAAACAATGTTACGGCAAATTTTCAGACAAACAAAATTTTCAATCGGCCTATTATATACGAATACCTTAAATTACCTGAAAATTGAATATAAGTGACGGATAACAGTATTTTTATATTATTCTTTTAAAGCCAATGTTAAGACTACATAGTTAATTACATAAATAATCATAATAATTATATTAAATTGTTAAAACTATTAACCAAATTACAACGACAGTGTATTACAAATATACAAGATACAGCAAGATGAATGATACGACTGGTCAGAAAACAATCATATTTGTTAAAATAAATTTTAAATGGAATAAAACTTTTTCATAAAGCTCAATTTTTGTAGAACTCGATATACAGGGTGGTTGGTAACTGGCGGTACAAGCGGAAAGGGGGTGATTCTGCGCGAAAAAAGAAGTCGAAAATATAGAATAAGAATTTTTCGTTTGAGGCTTTGTTTTCGAGAAAATCGACTTTGAATTTTCGCTCGGTACGCGTGCACTTTATCGCGTCTCGTTAGAACGGATCTCACTGTAGATCGTTGTCTCGATGGAAAAATTAAAAAAAAAAAAATCTTTATTCTATATTTTCGACTTCTTTTTTCGCGTAGAATCACCCCTTTTCCGCTTATACCACCAGTTACTAACCACCCTGTATAGTTAGCTATGCTTGTGTGTATGAATAACATTTTTGTATTTTATTTATCGAAATACATTCAGTTTCTCAAGGTAAAAGCATTGCAAGGAAATAACTACATGTCGTTATATTTATACAATACTCTATCATTTATGCGTTGTCCCTGTATTTTCTTTTAATCATAAATTACAACTATATGCGATACATCGTCTACTAAAATATTATAACGATTCAGACATTAAAATATTTATAGAAGTTAAACTAGGTAGTGATTTAAATAACGCTTAGAAGTCAACTTTAATTTAAATTGAAGGTCAAATTTAATAGAGTAAGGTAGTAATTATTAAAATTAAGATAGAGACAGGTTAAAATTTTACTTCTTGCAACGAATCCTCTAAACTAATAATAGTACAAAAATATGTAAAAGCTCATGATGCAATTTGAAATTATGATTTACTTAACTTTTAGTAACGCAGGCACAATTAGAATATAATATTAGCGCATGATATTTTAACGATGGAAAGGAAACATATACATATACAATATTATTTAAAATATGCTTCAGTTTAAAAGATGACTGAAAAAACGAACCGCTTGCAAAGACTTTCACCCTAACTGCAGACGAGCGATTTTTGTCCGTGCGATATCGCTGCGATCGTATGTCACTCTTTGTTTTCCCAGTTAAGAACAACGAAGACAGACACGTGATCGCAGTGATATCGCGCGGACAAAAGTCGCTCGCTTGCATCGGGCTCTAAGAATAATGGATATAAATTGTTTTCATATTTTTAATAAAAGCACGATCATATATAACTATATATAATTTTAGAAAAACTAGACATGTTACAACAAAGAATATCGTAGGGTACTAACAAATTTATAAAATGAAACCCGAGTATGATTTTGAAAATCACAAGTGATCCATTTGAAGGCAAACGTATATACATCACAGACAAACGTGTATATCAATGTAGAAAATAAATGAAGGATAAGAACGATCAGAAAATTACTTGCAAACCTGTTTTCTCGATAAATGTCTCCATTTGTATTTAAAATTTATTTTAGTAAGTTCATAACTGTTCATAACCTATGTTTCCTTGTTTCTAAGAAATCTTACAATTTAAAGACTATATCGAAATAAAATCTAACAATAGTATAAAATCTTACAGCTAAATCTCGTTAATGAAAATATATACGAGTAGACAATTTTTAACAATACTCCTTTTTACAATGATTATCATCGATCCGTGACAGGATTCTATCGATCTGATGCATTCCTTCGAACCCGTTTCAAATATATTCCAATGATTCGAACAATCGCATAGGCGCCGACATCGAGGACAAGGGTAAATAACACGTGCAGGTTAAAGATTAAAAACTGGGAACCACTGGCAAACCACCTGCGCGTCAAGCTTTGGTGTATCCTTATTATAAATCCGGTAGATAATGACGACATGTTTATATTCTTCATTTGTATGCTAGACGAGGAACTGTTCGTAGCCGTACACCGAAGCCAGCCTGACTGGCTGACTGCTTAGCTTTGCTGACTGCAGTGACGTAGCAACGCTTCTTACTAGTTTCACCATTCAACTGAAATTTATGTATCCTCGCTAGTACGGTGCATTACAGTTATTCTCACGTAGCCAGGCAACCACTACAATTGCTGTGTTAGGACTTGGATACCGCTAAGATTCTCGAAATGGGGCCATTTGTATGGATGACATCTTAAGTTTTTCCAAGATAGGGTACGAAAGTTGGTTACCCGTACGCTTCGACCGTCTCGCGATAAATACAATTAACAGGGTTTCCACGAATGTTACACATTTCTAGAAGAAACGAACATCGGTATCTGTAGCATTTAAGACAGACATCCAAGTGCTCGAAGAGTAACAACGGTAGTAAAAGAGCGATCGTTCGTTGGAGAACCTCGAAAAGACGGTTTAAAAGATAGCGTAGTTCTATTGAAACTATTGAATGTGTATACCTTTTATATTCCTAACAAAGAAACTTGTGCGTTGCCGTCTTCGAGTCGTGTATTCTGTTCGTGTTACGAGTGACGAAGCCAAAGCGGAAGAGCGAACGTTGCTCCGTCAGTAATTAGGATTTATAAATTCCGGAGACCCGTAGTTGGCCGCGGCGATGGAAACGCGTTTGCTGCGTTCTCGATTTCGCGTCGAGTAGTTGCGTATTTCGAGGCAATATTCGTTTCTTTTTTCCTTTTCTTTTTCTTTTATACCCTGGTCATAAAGCACGAGATTCGTGCCACGGCGTAAAATAGCTTTATTATACAAAATACATGCAAATTATCTTATTTATGGTTATGGCCGCTAATTATATTGCGTGCTTATACACAAAATGTCAACGTGGCCAGAGCCGCAGCGCGAACGTGTAATACGTTTAACTTTTTACGAGGCAGTGCGATGCTTCGTATATACGCAGAGGGCTATACACGTAACGTATACGTTACAGGCTTAACGATCGCAAAATACCGACAGATACGTTCCCTCCGTATAGCAATATATGAGCATTACCGAGAGCAGTATTACCGAAAGGGATCAAAGTTAAAGAACAACCGCGGCATAGACGAACGGATAACAACCAAAAACCATTACAAATTTCCAACAATTTAGATGTTTTTTTAATATATGCTATTTTATTTAACATAGCAATGATGTAACAGTAGTTACAGCGAACAACGAAATTTCGTTTTATGATAACGTTATTAAAATTTTCACGTCTAATAGGTATATGTAACGCGAAGCTAAGAGTGAAAATTCCTCACGAGATCAGATAATCAACTCGGAGAGCTATATACTTAGGTAGCTTGGATAAATCAGGATTTATATCGATTAATCAGGTGTCAACAACAGATATCAAAGATTGTATCGTAAACTATCATCGAAAAGCATTTTGCAAGATATTTTATTTGATTTCTCTTTATCTTTATGTAATTTAGGCATTACAATTTATTATAAAACGTTCTTTGTAATATATATAATATACATATTGTGTTATATATGTAGATTATATTATATATTGCCACGTATATATTATATAATATATTATGTTCTATATAAATTAATATGTATATATATGTTAATTTATAGAACAGAGTTATTTACAGATATTTTTACTGTTTATTAACATTGCATTTCAGTAATCCGAAATTTTAACGATGTAAAGTGAAAAACTGGTTTCTGGAAAATAGGCTATACGTAGATACCTATTAAATAAATAAAGACGTAAGACTAATTGCCGACATGGTATTATTTAACGCGTATGTACGTTTAAAGCGTATAAGTATCTACAAAGTTCTAAAGGATCTTTTATAAAAAATTGTTACTGTAATTACTTGCAATTACGAAGTTGCATACACAATTTTTATCTACATGTACATTAACTCAATGATGAAGCCAAAGGTTACGATATATATGAATTTGAAAAAAGCATTTAATTTCATTACATCCGGCTGGAAAATGATATTTATCGAATTTGATTAAATAATGTTCTAAAGCGGCTGCAACTAGTCATTAAAGATAATTGGAATGACGTCTTATCGGCCATGATCTTTATTAAGTAAAATATTCTATTACCTATACTTGCATCGATATATTATGTACAATACATATACGCACAATATATGTACACGTGAGTATGTAAAGAATATTCTAGAAAGATATTAAAAAATGTAATTAACAAATATATGGAAGTTCTAATTACGCGTATTTAACAAATTACAAGGATAAGGAAAATTCACGTAAGCAGATACCTTTCAACGTGCATCCATCGCTGAACGCTTCACATTACGATAATTAACGTTTTCTTGGCATTCAATTTGCATAAGGTAGATGTATGTCAAATGGTAATAACATCGCATTCGTTTCAAGTACGTGGCAATAAAATGCTGATAGTGATGCTATGTACGTAGAGTACATTATGAATGTCAACAATGTTAACAATTCCCTATTTAATTATTGTGTTGGCAGCTGGTGACGCATGAAAATGACATTCGCCACCTAAAAGTACTAGATGATTCATCGATTAGATAGAAATATCATTGCATAATTCTACTGAAACGTATTGTTGCTTGCATCGTATATTATCCTGGATACTCGGCCGCATTTGTCAACCGTGACATCGACAGATATTGCGAGTCGCGATTGACCAGCATCTAACGCTTGAAAGTAAAAACTTACAACAGAGTATACCGTTCTATTCGACCTTAGTTTCGATGCATCTGTATATAACTCAATGACGTTGATGCAATTAATATCGCTGTCATGTTGTAATTACATATTCAGGCACGTGAAAATGTTTAAACCAAACGATTTACCAATTCAATCGGCATCGTACAGATTATAAATGATCAAGCGTATCGACTCGAATTTACCTTTGAGAAACGATCAATCTTCTCTGTGATCTTGATAAGCCGCCGAGTGTACGTAAATATACGTGGCATTTTCTTTTTCATGCTAGTGTCAATCCTTCCGTGCACGTGGTTGATAGTTTTGCTCATATTTTTCTAGAATACAGCGTTAAACTCAATCAGACATCTGCTTCAAGTGACGTAACAATTTTTTCCCTGTTTACGTCATTTCATTAAACAATATAAAAAAAAATGTTCGCTTTGTATTGTTTTCATTTTACGAATATCTTTCAGATAATCTAAAGAACGAAGTAAAGCCAATATTCGCATCGATTGTAATTTATTATCAAATATATTTTAGCCTTATACGATTGAAACTATAGAAAAAAATTGATAGAAATTATCAGAAACGTTAAATTAATCTAATCTAATTTTGTGTTCTAGAATATAATTGTACCGTATGTCGCGTGTAGAAATTAGTTCGAGTTTTATCGTATAATACATTTTAGCGAAAGATAAATTTCAGGATAAAACGATCTTCCAATTTTACATCTTGTATTTTGTAGACAAAGTGTACAGGCAGTTCTTTTGTGTACACAAATGTGTACATTTTACCAAAATTTCTTTAAACTATAAGCAGCGAAAGCTATTATCTCGTGTGAAATGCAACAAGCAGCCTGACTGCTGTAAACAAGAGAATGTTGTTGCAAAGCTGACAGAAATATCGAAATCTCGTTTCAACGTCGTTGAACAGTTTCATTGATAGAACAATGTAAAGCAGCATTTTTATCGCGAGCGATAGTCGGCGATTTAATAAAATACAGCAAAATATTTCGTTGCCAGCTTTTGTAATTTTCCATTTCAAAGTTTGACACAGAGTGTCACAATCTACGGGTCGTATCGCGAAACATTTAACACAGTTAAACACGCGAATAAAGATGAAGCAGATACGAAAATAAATATGACCGAAACCCAAAGTGCATTCCAGACTCGAATACAAAATGACGTCCGTATCTAAACGGCACACGCTGTTATGGAACCAGTATCCACGATCTTCAATGTACCCGCACGAAATGTAGCCGTGCATTCGAAATCCACGACATAATACGTCTACCAGCATCGACTCTTAAAATACACGAACCAGCAGCTTGTTGTTCGTTGTTGGATTGGGGCCGAATAGGTTAGCTTGACAGCTCGTTTTCAAAATTTATAACATCGTAGTCTACGCGCACCGACAGTATTTCGGCAGGAATCGTGGAAAGCTTTTCGCGTGAAATTACCTTTAATCTTACTTGTTTTTATTTTCATTATATACCAATACAAAAAGCAATAATCCATCCCTACAAATACAACCACTACATCGAAGTCACTACTATGTCACGCTATTGCGATTCTCTGTCTTTTTTTTTTTTTTAACTTCTACCGAACTTTAAAAATACGATTGAACGGCTTAAGTAACGGTAAAAACCGTACCGAGTTGATAAAATACATTTAAATAGCAATAATAATGAAAATAAGTTGGAAAATAAGATGATACAATATCGCAATTTCCATCTATGGTGTCCTCAAAACGTAATACTTACAATCTTTATTGTTATTTTATTTACTTTTATATAGGGCGTCTCGTATAATTCTGTTACACTTAATTACTCTCTTATTTGTCATGATACAAGAAGATGTTTCAAGACAAAGTTATTCTATTTCAATTTGAGTGCCATCTCAATGTTGTATCTTCTGAGATTTTAATAATAGTAACGATTGTTTTAAACGGAATAACCTATTGTGGCGGATCGGTATTAACAGGAGGCCGACAAGTCGAGGCATCAACGCGGCGCAACACCTCCCGGGCGATCCGCTGGTAACCAACCGCCAACACTAGAGGGCTACGACGACAACGAGTCTGTCTAACTCGCTAGCGGTCGAATATAAGAGCGATTGATACAAATACCGCACCCAGCGAAACTCCCTCTACGTCTAAGGCAGGAACTACCGAGCATAGCCTTACTGACGAGTCCACCGGTAGTCCCGGGACGAAACGCACAACTCTCTTTTCATCCGCCACACTATTTTTTTGTTTATCATTTAAAAAGGTATGCTCAGAACGCATAGAGCCATGTACCATACCATGAGCTTGAAATGATCTGAACCGCAAATTTCACAAGTAAATGATTGAAATGAGAGCTCATAGAAAATGATCGCATTATTTATTATTTTAATATATGCTCAAAGTGTTGCCCTTCAAACTCAATATGAAAACTTATTTAGGCGCGAAGCTAATGCATGTCAAGCTCTCTTTATTGTATTCGAACATATGCTTGCACAGGCGCTGGAAATACGCATTTGTATACCTGATGCCGTTGTCGGAACGTCGTTTCACACATTCAATCGATAAACAATGCGATTAACGTATTTATTTTGTTTCTGCAATTCATATTCCGTGAGCTTCCACTTCAGTCATTTACTTGCGAAATTTTCGGCTCAGATCATTTCAGAATACCTTCACCTTTTTAATAGCAAACAAGAAAACACATCACCTCGTTAAAAAGATATTCCCACTATTAAAACCTCAGAAGATACGAGCTTGAAATGACATTCGCTCTCATAGGTTAACTTCCCTTCTAAAATACAATGACTTTATCTCTAAACATTTTTTCGTATCGTGACAAATAAGAGAGTAGTTAAGGGTAGCAGAGTTAGGTGGGGCAGCCACTTACCATTGTATATGTACAGAGTGTATACAAAGTAAGTGCAAAGGCCACCACAGCGGAGTTCTACATCTTTGGATTGGTGGGCGGCATTTGTAAACAAAAGTGCGTCCTGGAAATTCAAAGCCAAATTTTGTTTGCTTACATCGTGTTGTATTCGTTGCGAAGACCAAGTTCTGTATTCTCGAATTTTGACTTTTGACTTCCCAGAGGAAATACCTAATTTTCGTTTTATTATATTTAAATATTGTTTACAAAAATTGGCAATGGTCGAAAGTAATAAGAAATAATTTCATCATTGATAATGGTTATCGGTAACAAAGAAAAAGTTCCATCATCGATAATGATTATCGGTAACAGAAAAATATTCCGTTATCGATGATGGTTATTGGTAACCAAAAAAAAAAAAAAATTCCCTCGTCGATATTGGTTACCGGTTACCGTAAACCACTGAAATTTAATCCATTTATAATGGTCTAAGCAAAACTTTTTAACATTTAAAAATTGATATTTTCTAATCATCTAATTCTTTTGAAAAATTTCTGTAACATCCAGCGATCGCTGGCCCTTCCAAAAATTCCAAATCTACCTTTTTGTCAACGACTCTTTTCATGAAAATTGCAGAAACTTCATGTATAAACAACTATTTTTTATCCTTGAATAGACGCTCATATTGTACATAGATATTTCAAGTGACGAGGAATAGGACATCAGAGGAAGAACATTTAAAGCAAGCGAAAACATAGAGGCAATGGTATTAATTGAATAAACGCAATCGGAGTCGCAGAGGTAGACCGTACTGATTTTCGCGAGATCAAAGACACAAAGAGGCCATGATTTCTGGTGGATAAGACGCCTCTGGCGTCGGTGCACCGTTGATAATAATCGAGAGTACGGTACGATTGCAATCCGAAAGAGGATCACAATAGAGTTAATTAAACATCTCAATAACAGACGGCTGCCCAAGGGTGATTAGGCATGCTGCGCGGTGACACAAGGACACAGGGAAACCGCCAGTGGCTATTGTACCCCTGCGGAACAACCAGTCGCCGACAGAATACGACAGAGTCGCGAACAGAGGACAGAAACGAGCCTAGGAAGACCAAGAAAGAGAAGTACGTATATGGTATACCGGAGAAAGATCGTGGTGAAACCAAGTCGAGAAAAGGATGAGCAACCAATAGGGAGCTTGACAATGAGGAAAAGAGAGAGAGGAAGGAAACGAGAAAAGGGGAGGCAGGAGAAGAGATCGCAACAAGGAGAAAAGGAGAGAAGGAAAGCAACAACACAATGCAGGTGACAGCTTGCGCACCCCACAGACCCTGTCTCATCTCTTTTGTTCCTGGCGTTTCGTCGGCTTTCTTCCCCTTGACGGCAAGACAACCGTGGTCGCTGCGGCGTCTCAGTCTCATGTCGCACTGAAATTGCTCAAATGGAAACGAGTGTGTCATTCTCACTACGTCCGCCTGTCACTCGGAGCTGCGACTGCTTTCTCCTTCTCATCCTCCTCTCTTTCTCTTTCGTTATCCGTTTCTGTTTTCCTCTTCCATCATATCGTCTACTTATACATCTCCTGCTCTTTTGCTCACCTCAGTTTCGCGAAACGCGAATAGCGGCCATATTTACCGTCGCCACCAATGTTTACGATTTAAGAGCTTTTAACAAGTACTTCCGTAGGTATCGATCTTTCGTCGTAATTACGCGTTATTCGTTTTCAATGTCTGTCGTCCCGCTTTGTTGTTTTTAACAAATTTCACACACCACGCAACAAGTATGCCAATATTTATTACTGGATTTAGTACTTACGTTACAATGTAATTGTCAACAAATTTCCTTCTAATACCATTGCATAATCCTTATTCGTTGACTAACTTTTTACTTGCAAAAAAGCTGTGGTATATCCTCTTTTCTAAATTACTGGCATTTGTAGAAAAATCGTTTATAAGAATGAGCTGAGCGGAAAATCAGATGTTTTGGATAGAAAGTAATACGTACAAGAATTTATGGAATGCAAAAATCGCTATTACCGCGAATAGCAGAATCGGACAAAATCTAAGAAGAAAGGAAAGCAAGAAAAGAAATGATATTATTGGCTGTTTACGTAGCGAATGCTAAGGATCGAGGGCAAACGGATATCAGTTGAGTCGGTCATGAGATAAAAAGCGAAAACGCTCGGTCTAAATTATTGTCCTCTTGTGATGAAAGATAGGAAGGTGCGGAGCGGACGAGGGTCCGGAGATAAGTATCGCGCGTCGCGCGTCTCATTCAAGCCGGCAAACAGCGTTCGTTGTCAACGTGGTAGGTAGCGTGTTAGGCGACGATATACACGCGTTCCGTTAGTCAGCCGGTTAGAGACAAATGGACGTCCTGATTCGTGACTACCGATTCTACGTTGACTTATAATTGTAAACCTTCCGATTTTGCTTGCGATAAAAGTCCAGCAAAAGAGAAACATCTTCGAGGATGTTTCAGAACTATCAATTTCCGATACACGTGTAATCAACCTGTCTATGGATGATAATCTTCACGGGAAATGAAAACACAAAGATGTGTCACACATTGATCGAAGTTAATTCTTCTGCGTGAATCAGTTACGAATATCATAATTGTTAGTATAATAACATAAATATGCCGTACATTTCACGGGGGATGGGAACGAATAAATGGCATTATACTACATATGTAGATTCGTATTGATGTAATTTACGAAGCAATATGAAAAATGCATATCTTTTCGATATTATCGCTTCTGAGAATTTAAGATAGTTTAATGCATACGATTATCGATTTTGAATATTTTGAATATTTTGAACGTATACCTAAATCTATTTTATATATGTAGTTGTGTCTTATATATGATATTAAATTACAATTAAAGATACCGTGTAATATTTTACATGTTTTAACAACATCTTCACAGAACGCTGACTAATAAATTTTACTGAACATCTGTGATCAAAAATAGAAAAGTATTCGTGAAACTATAAAGTTTCGAATAAAGGATGTTTAAAACCAAAATTGAAACAATCAGAATATAAAAAAGGGAAATAATCTATAATAGAATACGTCAAGTGGATTATAACATATCATCAAGTTCGGATTACTAATCTAACTCTTTATTAACCTTCATATTATGTGAAACATCTAGGGTAAATAACACAATCTTTGCAAAATGATTAAAGGAAGTCCTAATAAACATGGATCGAAAAATTAATAGCTTCAAAGTCATAAACAATTTTTTGTTTCGGTCGGAGCGAGTGGAATTTTGCGTCTACATTGAATTATTGCAAATTAGTCAGTGTAAGTTAATTTGCTAAATGCAACTTATAATAAATTTTCAAATAATTACATCTACACTAAAGCATGACTGATTTAAAGTTAGGTATATATATAAGCGGCCAAAGTGGTTCCCATAATTCGAAGAAATATTACATCACATGTCTTGTGCTTTATTCACAAATCAATCACTGATATTTAAATATTTCAACCACTGATAATACACTTATAGTCAGAATTTTGAACTTTGACTAACTATAAATCAAAGTCACTTCGCATAAAAAAAAACATAAAATAATAATCCTTAGGTCGTTAAATATTCTGAGGTTAATAAAAAGTCAATCGTATCAGATAAAAATAAAAAAATAAGCTCGCTATTTAAGGAATAGGCGTAATCTCCAAATCTTTAATATAGCTGTATTCATTAAAAGACTGCCTGCTTAATATTCTTTATATTATGGATTCCTTTATAAAACTTTATGGAACTTTCATCAGTTGTATTTTTTCGAATCTATAAAAATATTATATGTGTTTAAATTAAAATAACTCCTATTACCGTATTTTACGAAAGGAGACATAAACCATATTAACACATTGAAAATAAATCATTTTCCAAACTCTTCTAATCGTTACTGGCTATCTAAAGACTGAAGCAATAAGAGGAAACAAACTTATCTTTTGACTACGCTTGAGTTTTACATAACTCAATAATAATTAAACGAAATTCTTTATCTGTAAATCTGATTTTGTTGTGATATTCGAAAGTTATACACTGTACATATCTCTTGATTACAAATCTTTCGATTTCGCGATACTTCACAATATCGATAAATGACTTTCTCCTCTTCTCTATGTTGCATAACTTATATTTAAGTAATAACACACGAGTTATAAACGCGTACGAGTGATTCGACCAATTCTTTTTATTCGTGTAATCGCGTTACATTCTGCATGACACGACAGTAAAAATACTTTATTTCGTCTTTCAAGAAGCAGCGCGAAAAAACAGGAAAGTATGTTCACTGTTTTGTAGAAAAACATATCACACAGAACTCATCTCCATTTTCCGTGGCTTCGGCGAACTGTTCGGTAGCTGATAAATCACGGCTGTCATACGCCAGGTGTCGTACATCAGGATGAAAACGCGTTCTACGTCGCCGGCAACGTTATGTCTGCTACACGAATCCGATTTTACGCACATCCCAACGACAAATACAAATTACACGGGATCTCACGAGGCACTCGTGTTTTACGCCTTGGCAGGCGCAATTCTCTGGATTCGCAATGGGGTAAAATTCACCCCCTTCTTCCTTTTCGTTGCGATACCTTCAAACGCATGTGATGTGCGCGCATGAGACTCGTACAGACATACATAGGTACATACCTAAGTACGTGTCAGTGGTATTACATGCTACCTATCACCAGTTTCCTTCGATCTGTGTATGTATACATGCTTATGGGTTGTTTGACGGAGATTCGATTTAAACGTGTCACCGTGTGTGCGTCTTTTTACGAGCAACATGCATGGAGCTAGTTTGCTTAGTATACGTATCAGACGGCATGTTCTTGAATACGTTGGCAGTACGGTTTATGCGCCGATCTCTCAGTCCGTTTCCCCCGGTCTGGCCGCAGTTGTGCGTTTGTGTGAAGTTCACGACCACGGCTCTTGTACGGCTCGTCTCTCCTCATCAAAGAAGCGCGTTGTACAGACACAGCAAGCAACACTCGTACAACTCGGAATATAAACAAAATTTACCCATGGACAACACACGTGCGTTTGTCATATTTCAAAACCCGACGTATTCCCCTTCTCTATGTTCGCGTCGCCAGTAATTTCAGCGTTGTACCGTGCCGACTTTGAAGGCGGCTTGTGTAAAAACGCGCGTAAAAAACTGTTAATGCCTGTACGTCGTGTTTGTCTCTGCCAGGATATTTCGTTAACATGCGTCACTCCATTTGAAATTTCAACTTGAAAATGAAGGAACTACGAATTCTGTCCATTCGACCATATAAGAATAAAACAAATTCTCGACACGATTTTATGTATGTGTAGTACGATAAAGTTTTCAGTTAAATTCAATCAGATATTACCTGTTTCGACAAAAAATTAACTGGGCTGCGAACATATCTCTATTTTTGACCAGAAAAAATAATATCGTCTCACCATCTTTCAATAATTAACTGTCACCGAATTTCCATTCAGAATTCACTTTTTCTAAGGCTCCGTCTCTACTGAAGCAACAATGAACGACTTTCTGTTATCTGTCGCCTCTTGTTGCATGTTCCAAAACATTTCCGACAAACAGCACCTTTTAGAAACACTTCGCTCATACCAAAATAACATGCGTCGACTTCTTCAAGAAACATGAAACAGCGACAAACATTTGCTCGACATCGTCTTAGTGAAAACGGGACTTTAAAATGGTAACGTCATTTATCTTTCTCTGAAACCTTGAATAAAATCGTTTATCTTGTCATATATTTAATATTTGTAAATAACGATTAACTATAATAAAAGTGCAGACTCGATTGTATAGGGTGTAAAGGTATTCTACATACGTTACAATAATCCTGTTTATCTTCGGATTGCTGGAAATCGGCTAAGAGAAGACAACAAAGTTGTCCTTGACCCTGAAATTTAAGAATAAACTCTTTTTATTACCATGACGACTAAGCTCGTCAGAAGAACCGTATGTCGTAACTAAACTACTTTCTTGAAAAAAGATGTTAAACTTTCAATACTCTTTAGACTGACTTCATTTGCAATTTCATTTGCAATACGTTCACATGTCACGATCAGACAGGAAGTGAATAGGTATTTATTGGAAAAAAGAAATCAACATTTTAAATATTTGTTTAAATCGTAGAGCGAAACTTTAAGTATATACATATGTATGTGTGTACGTATTTGGTTCTTTGATTTCATGTATCCGTGGAAACGTGAAGGAGGAACAAAATCACATTTTGGTCAATTAATCCGTATAATAAGCACGTCGCGTTTCCTGTCACTGAGTAGCGTGAAACAGTTAGGATCGGCTGTCACGATAGGTTTTCATGTTCCAATGGTTTCCCTGGTGCAGGGAGACGACATATTGGTCGAGAGTGCGGGAGGCGACGTCTAGCATCGAATGAGAGACGGGTGTCGTGTTGAAAGCAGACGGCCGAGTGACGAGATGCCAGGACTTCTCCTACCGTAGAAGACAAGATGTCGTCTCTGATTACACACAGCTCTTCCAAAATTCCGAGCGAAGTCGAGAAAAACGTATTACCCTCGTGTTCGCTCCGAAACGAAACGATATTACTGCCCTATTGACAACATTTTCTGTATTTTACGTTATTATTTACTACTGTATTGGAACATCAAGTCGTATGTGGTTGAAATCTTAAAATCAAGTTATAGATATGCTAATAAATGTAAATACATCAGTATCTACTTAAGGCAACAAAAAATCTAGGAAATAAATAAAAACTTACGAAATGGCGCTAATAGAAATAAGAAAATATAAAGATATATTACTAATTAGTAAGTGTTGGTCAATATGAAACAATTACTTACCGAAGTCGAAGTCAAATTCGCTGATCGTATCGCTGTATTCCTGAACGTGTATATTTAAATGATGCAGGTTGAAACCTTTTACATTTCTCAATAATTCACGATCCATACAAATAAATATGTATAAAGATATGTTCTCTTCTGTGTGATTCTTAGGATAATAAAAACGTAACAGAAATGTATTAAAAAAAATTGCAAAGTATTAAAATTTAAAAAATGGTAAACGAAAATAAAGAAGATTCTAAGCATATAAATAAATAAATGTGTACACACAATGATAGATACTTACAAATTTACGATCGCATGATTTGAAAGGCATTAGGATTATTGAGAAGATAACAGTCGCGTGATTACGATACGTTGTTAGATCTGTAATGATTTTCACGTGTACTAATAGTAACGATACTCGGTTCATTCGGAACAACGATTCATCATCCATGCGCGAAACAATTTAACAGTCACGTTCGCATCGAAACCGATAGCTTGGGATATTATACCGTCGAGTAAACGTATCATCAGGAATCAGGACTCCTATTTTAATAACACGATTTGGGCAGGGCGTTCGTTCCCTCAGCATTGTCATTACATGGTGGCCGTTGGGTCATTTCGTCCGAAATAATTAGCGGTCCCAGAAGAGAGGGTTGGGATGTAAGGATAATGGCAGGGTGCCCTCTCCGATAATACCAGCGAGAACGTAGCTGAGAACGAATTCAACCAGAAGACGGGGGAATTAGTCACACGACGTAACCTCATCTAAGAGAATCTAAAACTATTCGACATATTAACAACCGCAATGTTACCAGGCACCGCACCACATAAATAGAGGGCTCTGAATGCCGACTTTTCGGAAATAAAATTGCTAAATCGTGTATACTTCATAGCCATAATCATCCTTATTCTCTCCCTCCTCGTCTTGTCTCTTGATATGATTTAACGTAGACTTGTTTATCGAAAGCAATGTCATTACGGTATATGAAGGAGCTCGTAAAAATACGCAATGCATTTGCGTGCTACTATAGATAATCTGCGAATTTTTACTGCACGACTGGTTAAATAGGCAACTATTTTCCCACTTCTAGCTTAATAGACGTGATCTAGGTTATCTTTGTATACAGGGCAATAAAAAGAAAAACCTACACAATAAGATTTATCCTTTCGATATAAACTTTTACATTACGAGCCTTCGAAGTCGTAAATAAACTTTTTCATAATCGATTGTATGTAAATAGAGAAATTGATTTATATAGATTCTTTCTTGTGGAATAATTTAAAGCCTTTAGTATAGAGTAACGATAGTCGATCTATGATTATAGAAAATAATTGTTATATGGATAAGAGATATAACAAAAATGCAAGTATTTGAAAATTACTTTTATGTCGAAAAATATAAGCCTTGCATTGAATTAAATATTGTAAGTGCCAAAATAGATTTTTATGTTCTCTGTTTTTAAAATTCGTTTAAACACATATGCATAAAATCTTAGAATCTTTTTTCCTTTCTGTCTTATCGCATTATATATGGTTTCAAACTGTATAGTATGAATAATGGCGTGGATACAACCAGGCTATAATTGAATACCAACACCAACTGACGTCTTATTGTTAAGGTAATAGACCTATTTAGGATAAGTACTGCATTCTATTCTAGGATATCGTGTAATAAAGAAGAATTATGATTTATGACTACCGGTTTTACTTTACAAAAAAAAAACTATAAATATTAATTAATATTTCAACAAATTGGGTAATGAAGAAGAGAAATTGTAATATGAATATAAATTTATACATATATATTTCATATTTCTGTTCATATTTCTGTTATGTGTGTAATTCTTTTATTCTGACATCCAAAATATAATTGTATATACACTATACATGCTTTACCGACCGACGATCTTATAATTTTGCAATTAAATAGTTTTGAAATTTTTATAGCCATTTGCAAAAAAAAAAACTTTTACTTCGATGATTTAAGAACGTTGATATACACACGTATATATATAATACGTCTATACATATGTATAACAATTTTTATTCGAAATTTACTTCAAACGTGTATCGTTAAACATATAATACATTAAAAATTCTACACGGATATGACAGAATAATTAAAGAAACATCGTAGAAAGATAGAAAAAATCGCCCAGAGAATCCAGATACATATGTCGACACGCCGCAATAGATTTGCATGTTGTAGCCGGACGCTATTGTAATAGTATTACGTTTAGCGTATTTTTTCTCTGTCCACGTTTTTATCCGACGTTTTGGAGAAAATCTGTACGCGGACCTTACCGCCAACATAAAAATGCAGGTCGTGCACGCCTGCGCAATTGCGCATTGGCTGGGTGACCCGACACGAGTGTTTTATGGCCGACAGTTTTGTGTGTTCCGAGTAGGCATTATTTTTCTTTCTAAACTCCGTTATACCTGGAACAATGGAGAGATTAAAACATAAAATATGATCCCCAGGGTATAGTTCGGAGTGGAGATCGGAGGATGGCGGCGCATAGTGCCTATAATAAATTCGATATACCTGAAGCTCCCTTTCGAATGACCTTTTTTTCGTCAGGTGCGATACAGTGGCACCTCGAGTTAATTCACTCCAAAGTCTCAGAAATCAATCTGTATTCAACAAGCGTGTTTTTCAAAATACTACACGGAGAACGTTACAGACGTAAATGCAAAATAAGAAAAAAATTCTTGCAGAGACCTTTCTTAATTTTTCATCTCATCGCTCTATGACTGGATCAATAAATTGAATGCGCTTTTTTATAAGAAATCACAAAAGATACGGTACAAATAAGTACATAATACATTTTGCTACGGACATATCTTCTCGTATGTATCCATATGATAAATATGTAATATATGGTACATTACATGTTGATACCGTGTTTATAACAATGAAAGTTCATACAAAAATAAACGTATCACGAATAAAATATATCATTGTGTGCACGAGTGAGATACATCACAAAATTGCATACTATGTGCAATTTACTTACTATACTAACTTACTACAATTATGTATATACTGATTTTACCATTATTATACAAATTTAATATGATTTATATAAGCGTCCCGGCTTTTCAGTATGCTGAATATGATTTATGTCTCCATCTTCGTGTTTCGTCTTGCTTCATTCATATTTATAAGCGTATAAACAGACATTTGTGCTTCGAGTAATTAAGAGATTTATAGTAGATCGAATTAGCATTAAACGCTTCGATAATTACCTATGTAACTACGTCAAATGTTTAGATAATCAACAAAGAACCATGATTTTCCGTGGTATAGATTGAAGTTATTACATTAATTATGAACGGTAACCGAAAGATTAATAATTTTTTGTAGCAAATTGGATATTCCGTTTTTTACATTGTCTATATACAATTATAATTTTATAATTAATAAATGATTCTTAACACATTGACAGTCGCGACGATTTTTCATCATACAAACACATTACATACACTTTCAACAAGTCATTTAATCGTTAAGCCGCTATTATTGATTGACACTGATAAACCTATTTGATCGAAAATATATATGTACAAGGTAATCGATGTAGAAAGACGATTGACGAATTGTCACTTCGTCCACCATCTCAATTAAGTTATATAAGTCGATAAAATAATTATGTATCACACTTATTACTTGAAGCTAGATATTATACAGTGATACCGTCCCATTAAATTTTAACTGCAATTTTACATTTCGTATTCATATTTTATAATTTTTAAGATTAAGATATATAATGTTATTCTACAATTTTATTCTTAAATTATCCATCTATCTATTTTAAAAAATCCGAAGAAACATCTTATCGAAAAATAATCAAAAGAATAAATAGTATCTATCATCATACATTAGAATGTTTGTAATATTACGAAATACGTGGCATTTACGTAATAACGTTTGAAACAAGGTAAGTATTTTCCACGCATTATATAAATTCATTTTACGATTTCTTGTACTTCTCAATACATTCTTTTGTTAGACGATTAAAATAAATGGATTCCGTAATAAAATCCAAGCTCGACTAATCTGCAAAATTCAATCTTGAAAAATACTAATAGATTGGTGAGATGGACGCAGTGATGAAATGAGAAGAAATGTCCCGTAGCATGAATAGCAAAATGCAGAATGCATAATAGAATTGAAAGGAAGAACGAAAGTGGTCGTTCAAGAGGAGGAAAGCATCCTATTACACGATTCGTTTTTCCATAAAAGCAAATGTCTTTTGGCTAGCGGCGAAGATAGTTTGCAATAGTGGTTGGTCCGGGTCGCGGCCGTATCGTCGCGCCGGACCGAGGACGCTCTTGTATTTGTCGAATACGAAGTCACGTACCGAATACATTATCGGGTGGAATACGGTCTATGCATGTGAAGGTTGAAAAGCAGGCATGCAGGCAGGCAGGCAGGCAGGCAGGCAGGCGGGCAGGCTGAGAGCAAGCTAGCTGGCGGACAGACGGACAGACGGACGAACGAACGAACGGACGGGTGGGTGACTATATTGATTGTGTAGCCGGCTGACAGCGACAGTGACATATGTCACCGAGGCTTCTCGTTATCGCTGATTTAAACATGAGGCAACGAGGCCCTTGCCGAGTTGTCTGCGCTGCACCAGCTTCGTATTTCTGTCTACGTCTCCATCCCTCCCTCCAGCCCCTGTTATTATTATTGCCGCACATATTTTTTTCTCTTCCTCTTTCCTGGTCAATGTATTGACTGTCACATTGTCGGAAGCCTGACGACGTGACCTTTTTGATCACCGTACCGATGAAACGCCATGTCAGAAATAATTACGAGCTAGTCGCACGCAGCTATGTTGTTGTTGCTTGAGCGCTCGTTACTGTTATTATCACTCACGCACCGTATAATATTGCACCAAATAACAGTTTTTCCCAGAGCCATACGACATATATTGTGATTTCATCGAATATTTGACATTGAATCATGACATTTCAAATGACACTGTTTGTTTAAAAAAGAATTTAATTTTCCTATCTCCTATTTCAATAAACAATATATTGTTGTGTCTAATATAGGAACTCGTAAATTTGAAGATAAACGTATGACAAACAGGTCACATTTTGGCGGAAGTTGCTACAACATAGATTGTATTGGAAAGCAACGATACGTACATAATCACGTAGCGCCCCCCTGTCATTTCGTGCTTCGAGTTCGATATATAAGACGTAAGGGATGAGGCGAAGGGAGAAGAAAGAAGACTGCTATGATTTATTACCGGCCGCAAATTCTGTTTCTCCTCTGTGCACGCCAACTGCGTTTGCGTTCATCCATCTTTTTCCCTTTCACGGCTCACCGAGCAACTTTTCCCCAGCCTCCCCTCTCCTTCTTCCTTCACCCTCTTTGTTCCGCGCCATCTCTCAAAGTGACTGACTGCCTCCTTTATTATCCGCTTGTCAGCATTTTTACACTTTTATCCAGCGTTCTAGTATCTATTGTCCCCGAAGCGAATTCGTTTGGTCACAATACGTCATGAAGAACGATCATCCTGAAGTATTACTAAAGTATTGTTGAATCTCGTTGAAAATAGCGGTGATGTTTGAAAAGCTATTGCGGTCTAATGTCTGATTCGAATTGACGCATGGATTATAAATTATATACTTCGTAAGCGTTCTTTGGCTTTCGAAATGGAAAAATGGAGGACAGCTGCCGTTTCCAGGCCAATACACGTTCACTAGTAGCCAGTCTTATCCATTTCCATATATTCAAATATAAACAATTCTAAAAACTATTTTTCTTAGAAAATGATTTATAGAAGCTTCTTTTGTCATCAAATTTCAAGATAAATATAATTGCATCTTATATATCGATTGACACGTCATGCTATTCTTCCAAATTCATAAAATATAATTTTTATTATTGTTTATGATTCTTCATTCCCACTTGACATTTTTATAACACAGCCCATAAAAGCTTTTACGATGGGCAAAATTTCCTAATTTCTTAAATCTATTTACAGGCAGGTATGACTAACCAGTACCCTAATGCCAGTCTGTAATAGCTCGGAAAATTATAGCCTAATCATAATAAATGTTATCTATCATTTCATGTATTTTATTTATCGCATTACCTACTTATATTACCTTCCTTTCTCTCGCTCATTTTACAACTACTGTAAACTAGAAAGGGTTTGTGTACGCATTATATTACTGTTACTTAAATTACTTTACAATAGCATTATTGTTACGTTATTAGAAGGACATTTTCATAAAACTGGCATGATCTATACCTATATTTATTAAATTTATTGTTTGCATACATGTATACATTTTCCTACGATTAACGAAATAATGCATATTTCACATCAGATGCAATTAGCATTGCATTTTACATAATAAACATTGTTTATGTCACTGCATCTGTCAGTAACACATCAAAGCTGAATCTTTATCCGTCTGGTAGCTGACGTTTTGAAATCTCCGAAACGTGGACTGAAGGAGCGGCGGAGATGAAAGAGAACTATATTAGCCGTAAACTCATCCGTCAGCGTCAAAACGTCAAAGACTTGCCATTGGGGTATTAACGGCGCCATAACTTCAGAGAAACAGAACAGGAGAAAGGAGAGCGGAGGAATGAGAGGGATACAGAAAGTCAAAGATATAGAATGGAAGTAGAACTCCCAAAGACCTTTATTTCTTCTGGGAAATATTACACGATAGAAAGATTTAATATTACCTTGTATCCCACTGTTTAGTTGAAAATGGAAGTTCAACGGATATAGACGCAATCATTCTTATTAGTAGACTTTCACTATTATTTATCATTATTCTTAGATTTGTTTAATACGTTACGATCTTAACTATGCAATAGCAAATTGTAATAATGTGTGTGAGATTAGACATAATTAATATACTATAATTGTTGTTCGTTTCACCCTTCACAAATAGAGTACGCACGATAAATATGTACAGAAAGTTATTAAAATTCTTAAAGTAATTTCTTATATATCTACATATCTACATATTTCTAAATCAGCAACAAATATTCTATATTTTTATTCTTTTTTTTTTTATTTGTTTCTATTGGAAGTTGACCTAAAATTGAAACTTTACATAGGACACTTTGCGTTTAAAATTGATTATATTTTATTATGTATTATACCATTTCGAAACTCCAAAAACATTATGAATTTAAATTTAAACTGCAACTGACATAACTGTATACATTTCTCAGACACTATTCGCGTACATTTCTACACAAAGTGTTTCTCGGGCTAATTATTGCTTACCGCGATTATGCGGTCTACGTAGCCAGCGTGTGGATATTGTCATAATTCGTTGTAATTACCTTGTAACATAACTGCTTCACCGATCGCTTTATCTTACTTAAAGTCATACCGCGTGAAATGGCCACAATCCCCTAACCGCGCGGAACGTTTGAGTTTCAACGCAGCTGGTATTCAAGTTTTTTAATGGCCACGTTTGGCGGGTGCAGCAGTCACGATGCGTAGCTTTTATTAATACACAGTACAGAACACACGTTTGTTTTAAAGGTTTCGCATAAATACTGTAGCGACCGTATTGCGAAAGCAGTTTCTATGAGTCGTGAAAACGGTATTTTTCTTCCAACTAATACATTATTGATTACATATTATGATAAACTATGACAGTTACCCAGCTAAAGTGGAAATCAAAACGCATCTTGTTGTGTTTGGAAAATAATTTATAGCGGAAATACGCAACGAAAATTTCAAAGACGTTTATTTAAAAGTAATGCCAGCGCTTGTGTTTGTTCGTTATATTTTGGTAGAATGACGATTCCTCGAAACGTGTACATTCCATTACTTTACATTATTTAACGGTGTTATCTTAGCACGGAAGTCAGAAGAGATCAGTAGCTCGAATCGTTTAGTATCCGGTGAGTCAGTATGCGACAAAGTCGAGGCGCGGTTGGGGCGATAATTAAAACGCTTTTACAAAACTGTAGGCAAACAGCGCTTAAGTGGCTGTCATTCGTTACCCCGTGGGCTGTGGCAAGTCGGTAAGTCGCTGAGCGAGCAATCAATCACCCGACATTCCCTTCCCCACCGACCCATTACATTTCTATTTTGAAAGCTGCTTATTAAGCGGGGCCGGTCGGAGAGACAGACAGGTTTCACGGTATAAAATATCGGGTTGCCGTGGTGGCAGGGACGGTTCCGTGTCGAGGTAGCTATGGTAGGCAAACTGGAAGGGGTGTGCAGAGTGAGGGGATGGAAGAGGAGAAGAGAGAGAGAGGGGGGATGGACGGCTGTAAAAGCGGTGAAATATCAAAGCCGGGATGGGAGCTGTCATCGTCGGGCCAACATCATGGGTGGCGTGTTGAATTAGAATGCCTTCCCACACCCCACACAGGGCCAAACCCCACCGCAATTCTCCCACCATAATCCTTCGACTAGAACTGGTGGGGACGACAAGAGAGGACAGGTTATACACCCTGGCTTGCCGAAGAAGGAGGGGTAGAGAGCGGATCGTGTCGCCAGGCGGCGTTGCGGTCGCATTCCACTTCGTGCACCGGACAGCTCCGTCGAGAGCTGCCACTATTTTCCTGGATTCCACTTGGTGTACATCGTTTGCGTTTAATCGTTTCATATCACGGAGAGATTGATCAACTAACGCGTATACCGAAACTGTGCCCCAGAATATTTAAAACGTTTACGTTCATCAGTTTGTTCCTGTTTCGTGATTTGTGAAGATTTACTTGTAGTTTTGTGCAGTGATTGGCTTAATAAGTGTAAAACCAAATGGTTGTCCTCGAGGAAGGCGGTATGCTGACTACTGGACACAATCAATATCTACAACCGGATTATCTTTCTCCGCTTCCAACTACGGTTAGTATATGCTTCAAAAAAATATTGTTTTTGATAAACAATTTTTAAATTATTTAATTACGGATGCAGTGAAGGAAATGGAGTACTATAGTTTTTACATTGTTCTATTTCTTTTTGTTATTTTGCATATAAATTAAAATTAACAACGTTGTTTTTTATGGAAAATCGAATGAACTCCGTTTGAATATTCAAAAATAAGATGTTTCATTTGTTTGTCGTATACCGACGGTACACGATGTCCGACGGGTTGCTGTACACTAACTTATTCGACTTTTTCTTGTGTATTTCATAAAATAATAAATGTTTCACGATATTACGTTCAAAGTTTTAGTATGTATTTATACAATATCAAACATCGATATTGATTTGTAACGAGTTGCACAACTTTATTTTACAGTTGGATGCGAAGAAGAGTCCTTTAGCTTTATTGGCCCAAACATGCAGTCAGATAGGTGCTGATTCTCCAACAAAGCCTTTGATTTCTCCGTTGGATAAAACGCCGAAGAGCATGAATACCGGTACAAACGCAAAATCTCCACCAGCTGCAAAGTTGGAACGGAGTAGTACACGCAGCAGCCCGTCGGACGGGAAATCCTTGGCTTTTAAACCTTACGAAACTAATGTTGTTTCGAAAAAATCTACTGACGAAAGTAGACCTGCGTCGAAAGCAAGTGTTCACAGTGTTAGTGGTCAAGAGAGTGTAAGTGTGAGTGATACCAGTCACACAGAAAAAAAGTCATCAGGAAATCGAACACCCGTCGGCCGAAAGTCAGCCTCTCCCGCGACTCAAGCGACAGCGACGGCAAGCACCACTCCATCCACTGATCGGAAGACACCGGCGGATCGGGACAAAACCGATGGATCGCCACGTAATAACAACAATGGTACTAGCCCGATCATTAGATCAGGCATGGAGATTCTTTCTGGCAGTCATACAAAGGAATCGAACTTGGGTGCATATAAGCCTAGTCTTCCGGGATTTTCTGGAAACCCACTCTGTTGCCCACCTGGATTGGCAGAAAATCCAGCGTTTAGACCACCGTTTGCTGGTGCATCTCCCTTTTCACATCATCACGCTGCAGCAGCAGCTCTTTTGGGTTATCCATCAAGTACTCCGACAGGTGGAAACCCTTATCTGAGTTACGCTCGTGTCAAGACTCCGGCCGGTGGAGAGGCCCTAGTACCGGTTTGTAAGGATCCTTACTGTACTGGTTGCCAATATAGTATGCACAGCGCGCAGCTAATGATGAGTACTGGAACTTGTCCGAGTGGATGTACACAATGTGATCATCAAAAGTACGGTTTGGCAATGGCATTGTCATCGTTTGGTCCTATGGCTCCACCGTCGCTTTCTTACCCGTCCACATTAACCGGTGGTAGACCATACGTTTGTAATTGGATCGCTGGTGATTCTTATTGTGGAAAGCGATTTACTACATCGGAAGAGCTTCTTCAGCATCTTCGTAGCCACACAAGTTTAACCGGTGGCGATCATGCGTCGTCTTCAGCCGCTTTACTCAGCAATCCACATCCGCATCCTTTGCTCTCGCCGTCGGCAGCTTTACATCGTGCGAGCGGCGGGTCTTACCCGACGCCTTCTCTGAGTCCGTTGAGCGCCAGATATCACCCATACGGAAAGCCACCGACGGGACCTCTTCCAGCCTCGCTCGCCGCATCACCTTATAGCGCTTTCAACGCATTAGGACCTTATTATTCTCCATACGCGATCTACGGCCAGCGAATTGGTGCTGCAGTACATCCTTAAACTGGTGCTCCGGTGTAAACATTTTCAGTGTACAGTCTACAATAGTGTAAAATAGGAAATTGTCAAAATGAGCTTTTGACAATCTGTTGTGTAAATAATTAAACGTGTATAATATAAATTTATTTAAAAAGATACCTATATATATATATACAACATGTGTGTATAAATTCAAGATTACAATTAAAGTTTATAAAGATATCTTGTGACTTTAACGTTTCACCATCAAATCATTCTTTGCGGAAAACCTATATTAACGTACCTCCTAACGTTTGATCATTATGTAGGGAAGAACATGTACACTGTGGATAGACACCTTAGACATCTTCGAATTGATAGGAATGTTTCTATACGGCACATTACTGCGTAAAGTATTTCGATCTTTGTAACCAAGTTCAAAAACCTATGGATAAGTAGCAAAAACGCCATGCGTAGCGAAATTTTCGAGTGCTAATTAATTTTCATGTTTAATGGGAAACATTCGCTTGTTTCTTAATTGTGTTTGAAGTTTAAAGTGATACAATTAGTCGTACGGAAACAGTGTTAGGTGTTGATGAAAATCGTAGACTTATGTAGCGATACTCATTAATCGCTTTCTTCTATGATAGTGACGATAGTCTGATGGCGTGAATCTTGAAACGGTCGTGCATGTTCTAATGTCCACAATGTAACTGTGATATTACGCTATTTTTTCGAAAAAATAATAGGTGATAACATTAATGATGGTATCTAAACTATATCTATAATGAAGTGTATCGTCTAACTTATTCGTATCGTTTGTATAAGTGACAGATTGTAAAAGTGATGAAACTGAGAAAGAAATGTGCTTATTATTTCCTCTGAATTTCCGAATGCAGTTATTATAAACGGAATAATTAACAATACTTTACATTTATTCAGAAATACATTGGATTTTTATTCTTCGTTATGTAAAGTACTCTGATTGAACGAACATAATGTATGATAGACATTATTTGCACTGTAAATATCTCTTGTAAATATCGTTGAGTTTCCATACCGCTTTAATAAAAACAATGTTTGTGAAATCATTAAATTTGTCTTCTTATTAATACATTCTCCATACTCATTGCTTATTTAATTCTTTTTCATTCGAATAAAACTTATTTTAATAGAAATTACTATTTATTATTTTTTACGTTTGTATAATAAAATAATTTTTATTATCATTTCGTTAGAAAAAATATTTTCGTATCTCATGTGACATACTTTGCAGTACTGAATCTTTTTTATTACTATTGATCTACATATTTTTCTGTTAAGTTACTAGCTCTGGTAGACCACAAATTAAAGATATTATGCTTTAATAATATAGTCCCCTGTGACTTAACGTCAAAAGTTTAAGTCATTTAAAATGAGCATATGTTGGAATAGTTTTGTAATCGTACCAATTGAATATATCAAAAGTATTAATGCGAGTACAAAATTAAAAACTGAAGAGAAATAGTAGGAAATGTAGAAGACGACAAAGAAGAGGCAGAGGAGCCGCCGTATCTACGCTTCTGATGCGCACCACCAGGGTGCTCGTTGTTCATGTGCGCGCACGAACGGTGAGTCTCAATCCCCGGGGTACCCAGGAGAGTAAATTTATTTCTTTCATTACGGACGGAGCAGGTCGCGAGTTCTCGGATATCAGCGCTGCAAGGCGGGGCGCATAAATCTGCAGCGTAGTGTCGGAAGGAGGAAAAGGGGCAGGGTGTGGAAGTAGGGAGGAAAATGCGGAGAGGGGGTGGTGGAGTGGGTGGTTGAAGGTTTTTAGACCCATGCAGAGGGAGAGACTTGCTTTACCCTCTGCGAACGTCGTTTCTATCGCCAGGGTGCCACGACAGGCGGTGGCAGGCTCAGCTGGCTCAGCAAAGTGAAATATTTGGTGATTTTAAACGTCGGGATGAATAGTTTCCTCGTATTTCGCGTTCTCGACCCGTTTCATGGATTGGAATTCATGTTATTTCGGTATCATTATGTGCATCGTTGGGTCTCAATTAGTGGCTCGTCCATTCTAAGTAGAGTATTTATACGAACATAGATCGATTCACGTAATTTACCCCTTGTGATTGAATCTGCTAAGAAATATGCGCTTCTTGGAAAATTAATATAAAAGCGGCTATGTAACTGTCGAAAATGTATAAATATATTGCATGTAAATAAAATATATATCGGATTTTCAATTATGACTGTGCAATAGCAATAAATAGAAGCCTAATTGTGGAATAATAAGACTATTCTTGTTTATGATGTAACAAGCAGCATTTCAGTTAAACTAGCTTAAATTTTCAAAAGAATGAATTAACAAATAAATGAAATAACAAACAAATATAAAATAATCATATATTTTGTTACTCATATTTTATTTCTTTATTATCTGTAATAAGGTTGTTTTTCTTGAAGTAAAATTACAATTTGATATTTTCTGGGTCGTTAGTCCCAAATTTAAACTTCAGACATGGGACAAAAACTTACGAAAATCCCATATCTGCGCACTCAAATACTCCTAACTTCTTATCTATATTTTAAAAGGGTTTATTTTTTCTATGCTTTTCTTTGTTGTTGTCTTTTTCTCTTTTTTTGTTTGAGAATTTATTTTGAATCATCCTAATAGTGAACTTACCCCTTCTATTTGAAGAACGTATAAAAAGATATTGTTCTGCAATTTTGTTGATTGATCCTATAATATATATTTTAACAACATTTATGTATTTAAATTTAGCAACAACTGTTCGTTATATTGCTTTTTGAACTTATTATTTTAGTATTGACACGTTATTTTAGTGTTTGTGCTAACATTGGAAAAAAATTAAATTTATTTCACGACAAGACTTGTCGAGTATGTACATCTCTGATTGTTTTCTTATACAATGATACGTTCTGGCTATATTGCTTCTTACAAATTAACTACGTTATTTGATAACATGTCTATTATCCTCCCTCCCTTGTTTCTTGAAGCCAAACAATAGACAATTTGTGTGATAGAAGTAATTCATATTTCACTAAATTTATTTATCCTTTAATTACTAAATAATTAGTACCTGCACTGCACGCTAGGCTCTATGTAATAATTCGTTGAAAATACATAGCTAGTACTTTAGTTAGTTTGCTTACTTATTTCATATAACGGTAAATCGCCATATTTTATGCCAGGCTATATATAATATTTCGTTACTGCTTTATAGCAGATAGATTTATTATATCTACAGGGTGGTCCATAAATCACTTTTCCATTTGAAAGTTGTATAACTTTTTTAATTGTATATTTTTATTTATTATTTATTTAAAAGTTATATAACTTTTAAATGGAATAGTAACTTATGAGCCTGTAATAAATCACCATATTTAAGAATAACCTATGCGTTTTCTTATGAAAAAGTTTAAAAATAATTTTAGTAATTTGGTAATATCTTTCAGTATCGGTATAAAATTAATTATGTTTCATTTTTTTTTGCTTTGTTGAACATTTTGACAAAATTCATATATACACGATTTAGAGGTTATTTTAAATTATTTATCTATTGTCTATTTCAAGATAATATATAGTTTATTATGAAATGAAACGAGTAATAATAATTCGTGATTGTTTGCATTTATTTAATCTTGAAATCTTCTTTGTTTGGCGTTGCCGTGTAAAATTGCATCGTCAATGAAAGTAATAGGGTAGTGCATGACGTGTTGTTTTTTATTACCCAGGCTAAATAATTTTGTAGCTTTGATGTATATTTCCTTTGAATGATTCGATAAGTCGTTGCAGTAATAATTATATTTTTCCCTTTTGCACAACCAGATTATAAATCTATTTCAGTTAGTTTCTTAAAAGTTAAACGTTGCGCTACAGATAGCAATTTATCATTATTTTGTAAGATATGTATAGCGTGTACATTATACCTAATGCGTATTCTCTTTTGCTTGGTGTCTTTTTGTTATTCTATCCAGATTTATCTTGATAATTGGGAAAAACGGGAACATGTACAACGAGACACAAATAAAGGTGACAAACGATTTATTACCCGTTATTTCTAGAACGTGAGTTTCTCTTTTGCTCGAACCATTATCAACCTCCTACTCGACTGGCTGGAAAAAAAACTTTGAATTTTAATTACAGAGTATTGGGGGAATAGCTTTGAACACGGGAACTAAGTTCTTCGATATCCAACAACTTACATAGTATGTTACGTACATATATAGACTTTACGTTACCAGAAATTTACTATAATTTTGGTTAAAGAATGAAAGTCCCTGGTGTCATCGGCTGAATCTTTTTGTCGTTGAGAACATATCCTCGAATGACGTCTATCAGCCATCCTGCCCAGTCTTACGAGTCACAGCAGACAATTTAGCACATCAATAACAGGCCGCAGATAAAAGCAGCCCATACATCGTGGCTGACGTATCGTTTGTAATAAAACACAAAGGGGGTCTAGCCGCCAGCGGCATCTGTGTACCGCGTTGTGCAGCCGTTCGTTCATTCTTGCTGTTATTAACAGGCCGTACATCGTGGATGTTTTCTACCTACCATCTCCCGCCGAGTCATACATCACCGTTGAATGCGCGACAGCAAAGAGCAACTATAATTCATCTATAAGCTACAGCCGATCCCCCTCGGCAGAAATTGTGGAAGACGAAATCGATAGGTCAAACGTCGCTGAAGGTTTTACGATGTTCGCACTTCTGTCATATAAAATTGAATTTTCGGATAACGCGATCAAGACACCGGATTATTGCTTTCCTATCGAATTTACTTCTTTTCCGACAAACAGAGGATTTTTGACAAGCTATAATAAATCTCAACTTTTGATTACGTGACGACACAATGACTTATCGTTGATCGGGCACCTGATAACAGTAACGATACATTTTGCAAATAAATAAATTTTCGATTTCTCTTAAAATTCATAATCACATAAAAACCGCAGCAATTCTTGCGATTAATCTTATATAAGTTGATTTTCTAGTAATAACGCATAATCGTAGCTATAACTTATTGGAACAGATGCGATTGGAATAAATGGACGAAAGTAACGTTATTGTGTGAACATCGATCGCGATATCTGTGGACATTAAAGTAAAACTAACACTGTTATCGTTAGATATAATGCAGCATTACGTATAGCACAGGTATGTACCTCGTCGATTTTGTTTCTGCGGCGTCGCGTCGCGTCGTCTCCCGCAGCGTCATCGTGCCGGGGGCGCTGCACGGAAGAAGCAACAGCAGGACGGTGATGCATTATGCCTCCTTGTTACTTCCATTTACACCCAGCATGAGTGCCAGCCACTGTTTGCGTATGAGCGTATTTAATTTCGATGATGCGACCTACCTGCGGCTGCCCCTTTTCAAAGAATTTCTTCGATCGTCGTGTAGCGAATTAATTTTTGCTTGTCATAGAAGAAACTACGTGTATTTCTTAATAAACAGAGTGCGCGAAGATATAATCTTTAAGCGTACATATTAATAAAAGGAATGAAGTTTCAGGCCTGTCCTAACGAAGCGAACTATAATGTTCATGAAACATCGGCATAAAGAGTAACGCACGATTAAAACGCAATCGAAACTCGAAAAACCATAAATATATCACCAAGGTGACGTCTTTTTCGATTTAACTCTTCAACATCGATGGAATGTTGAAAAGTAGCAAGGCATCTTTGCAGTCTCTTTATAGAAGTCGTCGACAAATAATGTAGAAATTAACAAAAATATGTCGCGTTGTAGACGTTGATTACGATAGATGTAATTGCACTAAATCGCAAAACAATTAACATTTTTGCTCAAAGAAAATGATTAGAGATTTCGTTTACGTGAAAATATATTTTAGTTTGTTGTTCCGGACAACATGTATAGATGTAGTCTTCGTTATAAAAAGTTTTATATCTTTGTAATTAATTTTGCTTATCGCAAAAGTTATTGCAAAAAAGATTATCATAGCATCTTGATGTAGCATCTACTTCAAAGCAAAGGTTAGACGGATACTACATTATTTTCATCGATCATGTAGAGTCAAGAAGACGACGTCCGTCTCATTGACGAAGAAGTATTGCTCCAAAAGGCACTTGGAAATATCTTTCAGTTTATTTTTCAAATATACATTAGAATCGATATTTTTAAGATATGATAAAATGGTAAATAGACTTTTCTTGCTCGAAACCTTGCAATAAGTACAATACACGCTGGATAGCTTGTACAACAATGCATCCGCAATTTTGCAAATTATAATTGAAATATTCAAGTCATCTGTACATATTTAATTACGATATTTAATTACGTCTAATCTTTTACGTAGGAAATGTCAAAATAGGATTTGGAACTACTTTTCAAAAAACTGTTTGAAATGAAGCCAAAAGATCCTTTATATTTCTTCAACGATCAATATCTCAAGACTTTTATGTTACTTATTACTGCTATCATCGCATTTTACACGTAAGATTGTACCTTCTCAAGCGTCTTCAAGAAAATCTCGATTAAAAATCATAATTGCATTTGGTCTGGTATATCATTGTAATGATCGACTTACCAGAACATTGAAGATTATTATCGTATTATATTTGTTGATGGCGTAGATGCAAGGCCAAGAACTGATTTTACTTTAGAAGTTTGGAACGTTTCTCGACGAAATTTTTACTCATCGATGATGAAACAGCTGAAGTTAGCAGAATTTCATCGCATAAAACTGGTAAGAATCAGAGTTCTTGGAATTACAATAGAACCCAGCAGAATCGACGTAATCTCGAAAATATGTTAAGAGTCGAACGATGGTTTACGATCCAATAAGATTTGCTTGATGAGAAGTTTTACAAGGATCAATCGGCGGAGATTAACTAAAAGTACAGATACCGATCTGGCCGTTTCATTGATCACATCGCCCGATTGCTGTCTCAGCGAGGAGTTGAACAGATTGATTCAGACTCAGATACTTAAGTGGCTGACATTTCCTCGAAGCAGTCGAGTAAAAGAAAAGACATATGCCTAGCTTTTTCGCTGCTATCATAGGGCAAATAGCGAAATCAGACGCGCGCAGAGGTGAAAAGTCGCAGAGGCAAGCAACGTTGAAAACAAAGGGAGTTTAGAGGAAAGAGAAAGGAAGGGATTGAGAAAAGTGGACGAAGAACCGAGGAGAGGGTTGAAGTGTGTGCCAAGCGGACACGAGGAAACGAGATGGTTAGGGGTAAAAGGAGAGCAGAGGGAGAGAGCAAACGCGACGGACCGGATGATGAATTAGCCGAGGTGACCTCTCGCGCGAAATCTCTCCTGCTAGCTCTCGCGGTAGGCAGCTCCCGTGATGTCGGCCCCGAGATGATGGATCGCTCCCCGTCACGGAGCCATTCATCACCTCCATCTATCAGCCACCCCTTCACCTTGCTTTAGAAAGCGAGCATTCGACGGCTATCTACTCGCTTCGGATAGTGATTAATGTTGATCGGAGCGTACCCTGTTATTCGACCTCACTTCCATCTCTATCTTGCTCTCTCTCTCTCCCTCTCTCTCTCTCCTTCTCCCTCTCCCTCTTTCTCCCTTTCTCACTCACCTCCACCGTTTCCCTCGCTCTCTTTCTTTTCTTCCTTCTCGTTATCCCCTCTATCCTCCTCTCTCTTCTTGAACGACGTACGTCCACACGTCTCTGGACGTTGACTTAGTATTGACTATGCGCGTTCATCTCCTCGATCGTTGGACAGCTCGTTGGAAACGGCGTAAAGGATGACCTCCGAGCTGCTTCGTCTGAAATACCGATCTCCCATGTTTCCCTTCGATTTTCCATACGAAGTGCACAATCCATCGCCGAGCTTTTGCTACATCTCCCTATAGCATTAGGCCATTCCTCGTATTTCGTAAGTTACTACGTCAGTACCAAATGTGTCCCAGTCGGTCGTCAGCACCTTGAAATATACATATTTCGTTACAACAGTATCATTTATTTTATTTAATGATTGCATTTGATAGATTGTTATCGATCTCTTCATTACCGATCATCAAGAGTCAAAGCACGAAGGCTCTTGAGTAACTCCCATCGAACAGTTCCTTTGCTATGATATGTTGCAAAAAATATACAATCGGATAGAAATATTTTTATATACCCAAAGCGTCGCGAGTCAGAAGCACGCGGCGTCGTCGATGTGCGATCGTTGAAAATTCCAGGAGAAAGACACCAGGAAATCTTTACAAAAGTTTATGTGTACACGCGAATAACTAATTGTAGGGTCAGAGCTGATGTCGAGAATTTACATAAAACGACAGCGGCATAGCGATCAGCTGAGTCTACCGGCAGTGGCTAGGGAAGAGGCAACTATCGTTCCGCTGGAATGGCTGATAATGTTGCACAAGTCGTATATCGTAGTCTTCTTAATGGGATAGCATTAACCTTTTTTCACGTGGCTCCTTCTGCCATGAACTTCGGTTTCGTTCGCGCCTCTTTCTCGCTTATTTAAAATATGTATATAGGAATATAATGTATAATGATAATTGATCGATGCTTTTGGATTTTCATTTTATTTCATCCGTCAATGCCGCGTCACATTGTGCCGCATTGCGTCCGTGTGTCGTGTGTACAATTCGCGCGCTTATAGCGTTTCAATAAAGTACAGATTTCTTTTATCTTTGACTGACTCGACTGCTTGTGACATAGCATCAACTTCGTGTTACAACATACCTCCGGCATGAAAGCGACTATTTTTTATATTAATAAACGGATCAAAATGAAACATTTTTTACGACATTTCTATCCAACGAAAGAACGTGTAGTACATTCAAAGTATCGAGTATGTTCCTGTTACCCATGTATTTTTTACAAAGGTGTGTATTACTTTTTTCAGTAGTTTATTGCGATATCGATCAGTATTCACTAGCAAACGAAAAGTGTTATTTAAGGGCTGGCTGTAAGTATACCTATAGCACAAAGAATTTAAAAAAAGTTTCTTTAAAATTTTTTACCTTTTTTCAAGTATGTATAATATGTATTGAAAGGAACGGTTAGGAATTTGAAAAATAATGTGCGATGCTAAAAAATTCAGGCAATACGTAGAAGACTATGTAAAGATAGTGTTATTACTCTCGTGTAGATGTGTGTTTTGAAACAGTTGTATGCAATACCGAAATCGTTTAAATCGTTAAAATTTATGGATATACAATTTATAGTGTATTCGAGATATGTACTGAAAAACAAAGAGAGACTGTGAGAAATAGAATACATTTGATGCGTATAGTAAACAAAATAAGGTTGCGTCAGTTACGTTTATAGAAATGATCGTCTCTCAGTTCAAACTTGTTAATTACAGCGATTATTAACACTTCAATGCACCATTATGACATGAAATTAACGTGCACTTTCACCTTGGTTTAAAGTGACAATGAAATAATCGTGCGTTCAAGCGTATCGACGATGCAGATCCAATTAAACGGACGCATTAAATTAATTCACCTGAAATTCAAGCGGAATGGCGTGCCATGAAAAATATTTTTATTACATTTTCCTTCGTTTGTGAAAGCGATCCTACCTCTCGAAATCAAATTAATTTCAGAGCCAATCACTGATCCTCTGTTAAAAGACATTTCACGTTACGATGTCGTGAGTCGTGGCATGGAACGCAGTTTCAAATGTGTTTGCCTGAGCCGCGTCTGCAGCCTATCTACCAGCATGCTACGCTTGTAATTACGTTAAATTATTGGATCGAGCATGAAGGAGCAAGTTATCTCTCAATCTAGTCGACTACAAAGGAGCCGACCGAGTAATTGTGATTGGTGTAACGGAGCGGACTGACAAGAGACGATACTCACATTTCATTATACATATATATGTCATACTTGCATTTATCTGTGAGCGAGCCATGTAGTTATTATATACGGCATTTATGCTTTTTTCTTTTGCTACTCCCGTCCACAAAGCGCGGCGTTCAGTCGACATTTCTCAACGACTGTTACCGATTTCGTGGTAACATGGTGTCGAGAGGAGAAAACGATATTTGATAGAACATTTTATTTCGATGATTTTCAGAAAATTATCGCAATCAAGTACGAATTTTATTTCGCCGCTACTCGAATTGTTTCAGTTGTTTCTATAAACGAATACACGAGGAAAACGTTCGTATCGCAATCGCCAAATACAAGTACATATATTTAGTTATTGAAAAGTTGCGACATTTTGTACGCATCGTTAGATATTTTAATAAACTAATTGCTCTGTTTCGAGAGATTGACCCACGAAACAAAAGATGATGGATTTCTATGCTTTACGTTACAATTCATTTGCCATACTTGGTTTGATTTCATCGAAACATGATACACGATATCCATTAATTACACTATTCCGTAGATCGGAATTACTATGAGTCAAGCGTCTTTGTTTCGCTTAAAGCACGGTATCGTAATTTCCAAGTAAAATGTTAGTGACAAAAGCCGTATAACGAGGCACTCGAGAAGAGGCAGGAAGTCGCAGACGCCAGGTTGGATGGGACATTGATGAGGAAACTTCGGTTGGTTATAGCCGGGGCTGGTGATAAGGAGCCAAGGAGTTCCTAAGTAAGAGGAGGTATAGCGGTGCTTGGCGAGGGGTTAAACCCGAGCTATCTCTTGCCTCGCGTTATCCTGCGAGCCCGTATATATCCGGCCCAGTCGAGGGTAGATATACCTTCGGATGGAAGGCGCCTTCGCACTCCTTATCGCGTCGTTTTACAATCTAAATACAAGGAATCAGGAAGGATCAGCCGCAACCTCGTCTTAATGAACCGCAATGTCTTTGCCGGGCTTGTGCTCTCTAGACAACAAGCACCGCGTAACCTCTTGGGTCGATATTGCAAATAGAAATTAAAATCTACACCAAGAGACTTTTATTGAAATAAGAAAGTTTATTGCTGCTGGAATTATCGAATCAATTATCGAGCTCAATTTGTACGCCTTCCAGACAGGTCTTTGATTAAACCGTCTCTGCGACTTTTTAAACATTCACCTCGTTGAAACGATACCTTATATTACGTTACAGAATGAAGCGCGTGTAATTGCAACTATATACATACGTATATATTTTGATCGCTCCGCAGATAAAAACTTTAGCGAAAATTGTTTCAGATAAATATCATACATGGTTCGAGGAAAGCCATACAGATACTATTTAATATTTTTAATCACCTGCCGAAATTTCGAAATTTCTACATCGCTTTCGATCTTTTAAATAGATAGACACTATATTTTTTTTTTATAACAGAAGTTATGAACAATCTTGGAATAAATACGGCCATCTGTATTAAAATGGTTATTAAAGGATTTTTAAGGAAGGTGAAAATCGTTTATGAAAATTGTAATTGTCGAGTAACACAAAATAAATCGTTTGCAAAATCGCACAATGATCTTAGAAATCAAGCTACAATGACATTTCACGCGAAATAATTTCCTAACATAAATATATTTTTCATATATGATAATAAACTTTTTCGAATATTGTAGTATAGATTTTTAATAATATTAATATCGTATAACTTCAATTCTTCGACACCGAGCAGAAGAGGAATACAATTTAATAAATATATATCCTAACTACTCTTGTTTAATTGAAAAACTGAATGTCTTCTTTTCAACTTTTGTATTTTACAGATTTGTAATATCGGGTAATTTTCATTCGAATAAAACAACAAGATGATATTTTGATTATTTGGAGCATCGTATGTAGAACGACAGGAAACTTTTCTGTAGTGAAATGGTCACATTTTAATCGAAGTGCCGATTATCCATTCTCTGTTGTTCGTCTCGACATTTCTGTCCTCATAATCATGTTCGTATCGCTGTCGAGCCTCTGTGACACTTATTTCATTAGCTCCAAATAGAATTACACAAGTTACAGTCAGTGCAAGTCAACCGCAGGGTTGTGTGAGTGGTTTTAAGTGATTCCGAGTAGGACGATTCAATTGCCGGCTTGAACGAATTCCAAGTAAGGAGGAAGCAGATCCGTCGAACTATGAACATGATACACACTACTTGCTTAAATACGACTTATAAAAGTATGTTTCGTACTCCCATTATGTATTGTTTTACTCCTTTTTGTTTTTGAAATCGTCAAAAGCTATCAATACGAAATTATATACATATTTTCTACATATATGTGAAATGACAATTACCGAAAATGTACAATAGACATATCACTTTTATCGAAATGTCTTGTCATTTTTCTCTCTGTCATTTATAAGAATTTGCTTTGTAAATATACATTTTTTAAATAGCTTATAAAATAAAATATTATATTTGTAATACGCTCCTTTTGAAATCACTGAACATTTCTTTTATGTATTCTTCACTACAAATAATAATATTGATATCTAAGGTAATAGTACCATGTGCATCATTCGGCGAATAATGTTTCTTAAAGATTCTTTATTTTATCAAATTTTGCTTATATGTATGTACCGTTATTTTTTCTTTTGTCACAAAAAAAGTTTTAACATACGTGTATAGGATTCTACGCCAGTCATTTTATCCATTGTATAAAACCATTAATATAAAAAGCTATATTTTCAATAGGATCAAACATATCTACACAATTTTTTAACATTTAAATAATCTTTTATTTCGTCCTTTATGATATATAAATCATGATAATATATAGATGACTTTGATTTTATAAAATTTTACTTAATTGCTTCCCAATTCTTCTCCCAGTTGTAGCAATCGTTTAAACTCAAGATACGATATTGAAAAACAACCGCATTTAAAGAGGAAATTATTAGATAACCTGTTAACGAACAAATTATTAATTTTCAATACTCCTGAATATTATTTATGCGAAAAATGAACATTCCAAGGTAACAGTTCAATATCGATTGCTTAGGATATCTGCAGATATTTTGCCCTATAGGAAATACGTGTAAAAGGCGTTGCTGAAAGCGATAATTATGTACAACATACTTCGCCCAGCATAATTATATGTATTACACTTTTCTGATCGAGATAGGTATTCAATTTTGTTTCTTTAAATTAGCGTATCTAAATATTGAAAATGGAAACGGTGTAGACAGATTCGATTAAAATTCAGAACGAAACGGCTTACATTTAAATACTCGTTTTTTGGTATCGTTCGTTTTTTATTTGCAGAAGCATAAAATCTTAGGTTTTACGATTGTGTTTCTTAATGTAATGATTCATTCGGTGTTATATCAGATAAAATCTGTCGTTAAAATTTATAATGCTATTAACGCAGAAATTCTCGATGAAGATTATTATTCGACTCAAAATACCTCGTAACTCTTCGTTATCGACGGCACGGGTTAATTATATGTATCTGTAGGAATTACAGGATCGTGATGTTCGATCTCTGAACGCCAATTTGAAAATGTATCGATGTTGGCATTTTGTTAACAATCCTACTTTTTGCATTTTCCTAGAGCCGATTAACATAATCGATGATAACGAAATAAACCGAATTTCTAGGCCTTAATGACGTAATTCATGATTCATTTGTGGTTGTCAGCAAGTTGTTACGTTGTCGGGTAACCGGCATATTCCGAAATCGAATAAATTAGCAGTTACACACTGCGTGGTATTTTATATCGTTGGCGAAGTATCGCCGTGTAAAGGGAAAAAAGTGGTTCTTTATAATCGCCTGAAATGGACGTTCATTTGAAATTCAACGGGTGGATCCTCGCGAGGCATCGTTGTTTGCGTGTCCGTGTACCGTAGTGAGAGAAAGTCGGTGAATTACTGCCATAATTCACGGAGAATAATGAGGGCTTAATTAGCCACGTGATGTAATGCATACGCGGTAGGAACGAAACGGAACGAAACGGAACGAAACGAAAGGAAAGACACATCGTGCTGTGCGCCGCTCGTAAACCAGCAATTCTTACGATTAATGCGGACATTGTATCTGTGTTGTATCTGGCACACTATGTTTATGAAGTGATTAGCCAGTAGGAACGGAGAAGTACCTATTAAAGTTTAAAATTAACGAGCACACTTTACGGATCTTCAACAGCTTGCAACTATAATTTTCCGTTTTTCCTTTATGTGATTTCAACGAAGATTTACACCGTACGTGTTCGGTATTGTAACGTCCATCTAGCAAATAATTTAATACTTCGCCATTTTATCATGTAAGCATCGGGCAACCGTTCCATTCCTCCAATGATGTTAACTATATAAATGTGTACTAAAAAAAATTTCTTTGATAAAACTTGTATCGTTTGTTATTCGTGTTTCTTTCGAAGCTTCAAGTAAATGGAATCTAAACGGAAACTACGCAAGTGCCGTTGGTAGTGAAAGAGATGCCGTCTGCTTGAGAATGGTTGGAACGATGTACGGAAAGTTGCAAGAAGTATAAGAATCTACGTAGGATGTATTGCGAGCTGGCGATCGGCACAGCGCAGCGGAGGTAGACGGGGAGTCACGCGAGACCGGATAAAATACGTGACCAGCTGCAGCGTGGCGTGGCTCGCGACGACAAGCCGAGGCTAACCATAAAAATAATAGGGTTTCCAGCGAAATAAATTGAGTTATTAACGTGACAGTATCACAATAAATTATGATGAAACGGTTCTAGGGGCAAAAAGGACCGGTCAGATGGCGGTTGGCGAAAGGTCGGACAGGGCTAACAGCGGTTGATTGCCGGTCGCTCGTTTGTCTCCATGTAGCTTGACAGGAACTATCCTGTCTGGAGTAACGTCAACTGAGCCTGCTAGCCAGACCAACGTGATTCGTTCTGTTGCGCTTTGCTTTGCTCTGCCCTGTTCTGCCCTGTACTGCCCTGTTCTATTCCACTCGGCTCTACATTGTTCTGCATCATCCTGCGTCGCCTGTGGAAACTGACCGGTGAAGAGACCCGAATACGAGCGTTATTCGATGCTACTGTAATTATCTCTGTCCATAGATTGAAACAAATGGCACGCGGCACGAGACTCATTTGTACGGCGACGCTTGTGACGTGGTGCGGCGATGCGGTGCAGCCCAACCCGCGCCACGACCATGATTAACGCAACTCGCGCGTCTTTCTGCTCGTGCTGCTTTGGCTTTGCGCTACGGCACGAAACAAACTGACAGAGGGAACTTTGCGCTTCGTCTCTTCTCACGCCTTACCCTCATTCTGACGTCACACAGCTCAGGTTCTATCATTTCCCTCTTTCTTCTTACTATTGCCATTAACCATACTTTCAGCACGTTAATATCATGTTTTATTAGTCTGATGTTAACTACGTTATTTCGTTATTCAAAGAACGTAAAATAGGGACTATGGCGATTTACTGATCAAGAGAATGATTTATCGGCAATTTCGTACAATACACGCAGATATTGATCGTAATACCGTGCAACGTTTTAAACGTGACGATATTAATTATGATCAACCACGATCGTACTTGATAAGGTTGGACGCCTAGGCTTTTGTATTTTTAGGACAATTGTAGAATACGAAGGAATTGGAGAAAAGTTTGTAGCAAACTTTATTTGTTATACACTACATAATTTTACGTTACATGACTCTGCGATTAAGATAATATAAACAATAGTTACTCGTAACATCTGTGTAGTTGCCTAAGAAGAATTATGCAGTTCATTATAGTAATATTCCCATAATCTCACCTTGTAACAAATTGCACTCTGCGATTAAAATATTAGAGATTAAAATTAATCTGTAAATGGTGAGCTTCTGGGAGAACGAAAAAAAAAGATTACGAGTTTTTGATAAGTATACTATATACGCGTAATAACATCTTTTGACATTATTATATATATGTAGATATGTATGTATTATACCACAAGATATTGTTTAAGAAAAATAGTTGTGTATTTTACATTGCATTGTCGTTATGAAAATGGCGTTAACGAGGAAGAATAATTTTATTATTCTGATTATTCATTTTTAACAAATTGAAAAAGTTAATTAGATCGCATCGTTAAGATCGCATGCAATATCCTGTATTTAATACGTATAACAATAATGAAGACTACCAATAAAATTATAAAACTCCTAAAATCATTTGCGATTACCAGTCAATTAATGGAAGTGTAAAACTATTTGTAGAAAATAAAAATTTTTTGTACATACATATAATTCTTATTACATGCATCAGTTTCCTCTATGTTTTTATTATTTATTGCCTTTCAGTACGCAGAGATTATTATATCCGTAACAGTTTAATTACTTTTGTGTAGTGGATATCTATTTTAGAGTTTATATTTTATATAAGATCGGTAGTTTTCTCTTTACTTTCTCTTAATTAATTTCTCTAATTTATGCCGATTTATACCTTTTAATTAAAACTAAACAAATATATTTTATGGCAAAAGAAATTTTAACGATCCTTTCTCATATTGTTAATTTGAAATTACATATAACAATACATACTTTTTAAATTATGATTACAGAAATTTGTTTTACACTAATTTTTACAAATTACCGTTAACTAATTTATTGTAATCCATTTTTATTATATTAGTTATATTTTGATGTTTTCAATCGATTAAATGTTTATAACCATAAAAGTGGTATTATTGTATAATATTAACAAACAGGTTATAAGAGATAAAATAAGTGGCTATATTATATTTATGGCCAATAAAATCATTCAGTCGTTTTTTTATTCAACTCTTTTATTACCTAAAATCGAAATGGTTTTGCAGAAATTATTATCGATGCTAAAATTAGTATAACATCATTAATGCAATTTCGTTTCGCTTGGCTTTATTTTGGCAAAGATTTTTGCTATCCGATATTCTACAAAAAAGGTCCAATCACATACACCGTAGTAATTTCTTTTCAGTTGGTGTGTTTTAATAATGTTATCTTGAAAAAACGCGTGTTCGATTGAAAGAATTTTACCGTGTTTGAACATCGTATTACTTTACGGTTTATGAATAACGAACGATCAATAACTTGATAAAACACTGATACTCGTATGAAGAGAGAAAGTATGAAAACGGACATGTGTACGTATTTTCACACATACCTAGAACCTTCACTTATACATTCGTATCTTAAAATTAATCTTGCTTAAATCATACTACAACGAAATTTCGGGATCTCGCACCTGTTGCACAAGCAATTTTCCTCTAATGAGAATAGACTACGTGATTATGATTCTCAAGTATTTCCGATATTCGTACTTTCGTGCAATACGCTTTAATATACACTACTTCCATGAAATTTTATTCAGCGTATCTGTTTATTATATATACAGGTCTATTATAACGAACTATTATAACAAGTGAAATGGAAAAGTAGCGAGCACTTTCTGAAGTAGAATATTTATAGTCCAATAATTCACATGAAAATCTAGCTAATATAAAAAGATCAAGTTGCATCGAGTCTCGAATGGATTTCACTTGGAAATTAATTATATTGTTTACAAGCGGCAGTTGCTACGAGAAAAAGTAAAATACAAACGCGCGAGAAATTCATTAACGTTACAGTTACAAAGAAATTCCAGAGGAATCAGAATGAATGACTGTTATAAACTTTCAATGAAATTGGGGGCGAATGGTTCGGCGATGTCTTCTTGTAAGTTAAAGTGTCCCCCTCCTCGGTCGGAACACCTATGGTCTGGTCGAGCCATTAATTACCTTTATTGAGCTTCTGTGCCGGTCTCGGTCGTACTTGTCGATCGGCCCTATCACTGCCAATCAATCTCGAACGCAACAGCGGTGGGGCTTCGTCAAACGTCCCGACGAAATCAGCCAATCTACTGCGGGACAATGGGCCAGCATGATTCGATCGTGTCTCGCCGGCTTTGCATCAACTGGCCGTCCTCTCTCTTTTTTGCCTCAACATCTATACATACTCTGTTCCAAGAACGCTTTCTCGATTCTTTCTTCGTCTTTTTGCCGCGGCCAAAGACGGTGAACATTAGCTGTTACGGTTGTCCGCAAGATTCGAGCATTAAATGAAAATGATCGTGTGCACGTCGTTTCAGATAGGGTAGGATATACGATGAATAGTAGATTCATTTCGCTTTGTGGGATACGCTTTCACGAAATAACGTGTTTTAGGTGATATACTTTCATATAAATGCGTTGTATTTTCCTTCGCAACACGTACATATCTATTATACGAATTCTTTGTACGATGAATCGGTTATATACGAAAGTATGATAGTTTGCGTAATTCGAATCAAGATTTTTTCTTAATATTGCACATAAGATTTAGTTTATGTACCGAAATTTTGAAAGCAAGTGGAGTATGTATTAAAATATCATACGTTTTAAGTAAAAAGGTTAACAAATCAGCGATTGATCGTATTGTAATAAATGTTCCTGTAAAAAAATATTTTAAGTAAACAGGTAATGTAACAAAAATTCAATTATAGATACGTGGAAACGTGCAATTCGTATTCGAATCTGTACGATGATTGATTCTAAAATGACTGACGCTTACACAATATCGGCCGTCTATTTGAACGCTAAACTGGCAGACACGTATCAGTTAAGTAATTGCTATTACATTATTTAGTGAGATTTCATTAATAGAGGTTCAAGTGAGCTACTAGAGAGATACGATGGGACGTTAATTTCATTGGTGAATTTAGTTCACTTCGTAACAATTGCCATCGACACCGATAATCCAATGAATCGAGGTCTACTTACTTCGTTTAAACATCAAATTTTACTAATTTTAAAAGTATAGAGCGAACAAGACATTATGTTTGCTTTCTTATTTGTAAGAATATTAATAAAAATTTCGGAGTTATTCGATTCCTTTGCTCCAGCCTCCAGCAGGCATATAAAATAATCCTTTGAAATGCATTGGTAGTATCTTTCATCTTACTTCATCTTTCCTAGAATATACTTATTACTTATTTTAATATTTCGTTTATTATTGCGATATTAGATCGATCTTATGACTATACCGTTCCAGTATTTATCCGAAAACTGAAACACTCGATGTTCATTTTATAATTATCTGAAGTACTTTTCCGTTAAACGCTCTTATTAGTTTTATTATGGAAAACAAATTCATAATGTCGGCAAGATACGGAAGATTTTCTTAATTACTTTGTTATGTGTTCGGAGATAAAAAAGTTTTTGCGATCAAGATTGTCAGTGGTAAATTGAATAATTGTCAAAGTAATTGGTGACTCGAAGGAGAAAGATCTATTTTTACTTATTACTTCCTGACAGCCCCAACGATGTGGGTATGTGACATCTGAATAGCTGGCGTCACGTTTTCAATTTTCTACTCACCGGTTCGGCAAGCTGTCCTTACTCGTTAAGTGTACTGACAGCATCACTGGAGCGTTCCCCTTAGATAAATTAAAATATCGATCGGGACACGCCAATTATAAGTTTGACGTTGTACTAATATCAGCCACGTCACCGTTCCCGCGCACACACTTGTACAATATCCTAGTAAACGTTGTAATAAATAATTTATGTAAATTATAAAAAAAATATGTTTAGCTCCTCTTTCGAAACTTTAACATTTATTCCATTTAATTGTCTTTTTTCCTAGGAAAATAAATTGTTTAGTCCGTCGAAATAATAGTTGCTTTATTTAAATTTAAGAAGAGATAAAATAAAATTAATACACAGCTACCATAATAGAAAAGCTTGGGTTTTGGTCAGAATTTAATCGGCGAACATAAACGTATAACAGGATATTTATAAAAATTGTATACATAAGACGTAAACTTTTCAACTATGATAGCACCTGCATACATGTATGTATGTTAAAAAGTTATAATATATTCAGAAACGTTGCGTTTATAACGCATATACAACGAAGAACCCTCAATTATATACACAGTATGAAAATTAAAGTATATAATCCATCTTCCTTGTCTTCGATTAAGTCTGCTCGAAAAGCAGTTCCTACGACAGCTTGAAATTTTGACGCTCGTCGCATCGCATTATCCCATGAGTCGGCGAATGAACACGGCCACTGACGTATAATATGTGGGCCGAAAAAAACCAGTGACTCGTTGATACCTTGGTTGAAGCAGCTCCAGGAAATCGATATCGACAAGTTGAATCATTGCTTCTGCGGTCTCGCGGTAAGCAGTTAAAGTGGTTTTCGGCAGTTCGTTGTACCTTTCCGCTGTTGGCGAGAGGTTAATGGACTATGTATCGGTCGCGGTACGTCAATATCACGCATCTGCAAATTATTTTTCCGGTTATTTATTTATACATTTTGATATATGTATAAATTTCGGTTGATTTTTTTATGGTTGAGCCACGGAAAAATTTTAACGCATGGACAACAATATCGAGAGGTGTACTTTTCGAGCGATGGCAGCAGCAGTAGCGGCGGCGGTGGTGGTGGAGGCGGAGGCGGAGGCGGTGACGGTAGAAGCAGAGGCAGGTAGATGGTATGCAGACGTTGACTAGAGTCAGCCGGGGTGGTTGTGCATTTAGCAAGCTGTCGCCCCCAACCAGTCCGCCGTGTCAGGCCACTGACAGTTTTCATTCCGCGCATACTTGACGTGCAACCGGCTCCTCTTCGCTCGCTTCGTTTCTACTAGAACCGCCAACACCATGCCGATCGCTGCGATTAATTATTTTGTCGATCCACTACCTTTTCTTTTCTTCGTCTAACGATGCCAGTCATAGCTCGTTTAATCTCGATAATCTACGTCCTATAGTCGTTTGCGTGGATCCGTAATAAGTTGCGCGCATCATAGGTAATAGTCGTGTAGCATTGTTGTCGCGAACGTGGAAATGAAATTCCTGAATTGGAAAAAATCATATTTTAATACCTTTCGATTTGTCTAAAATGCGATATGACGTGAAATTTTTTTTAATTTAGAAAGAACTATAAACTCGTCTATTTCAGGATTGAACATTTACAATCTATCAAGAAGCTATTAACTTCGCCAGCAAACGTAAATAAAAGTAATTGGTTTACGAAACATTTTATGCTTGAATGGTGAAATTGGTGATTAAAATTCTTGAAGAAATCCCCGAAAAACATGATTAGAGTCCGAAAATATTTGAATAATATTATCCAAATATTACCTCACTATAACATACGAGAAATATTCAGAATTTAGTGATGGCAGGAAGGACATGGTGATAATTAATTGTAGAAATTGGTGTCATTTTTCCAAAAGAATAAAGGCTATAATATGTCAAGGATCAAATGTATCGTTCATAAGCGTTTTATATTTAAACGAAATAAGCAAGTTGTTTGTTTCAAGATAGATTTCAAGCATTTCGAATTTTGGACAACATCAATTCATATTTACAGAAGGGGCAACAAGAAACGACATACGACATGACGCGACGTGACGCGATGCGAAGAGTCGAAACGAGACGTGAAAGACGTGACGAGAGGAGAGGAGAGGAGAGAAGAGGAGAGGAGAGAAGAGGAGAAGAGAAGAGAGGAGAAGAGAAGAGAAGAGAAGAGAAGAGAGGAGAAGAGACGAGAAGAGAAGAGAAGAGAAGAGAAGAGAAGAGAAGAGAAGCGAAGAGAAGAGAAGAGAAGAGAAGAGAAGAGAGGTGGAAAGTAGCGAAGAGAAGAGAAGAGAAGAGAAGGGAGGAGAAGAGGAGGAGACTATAGGATAGGTGGAAGTTCGATTCAGGGCGAAAGGGAAGGATTAATGGTGCAGGCGGGACACACCGCGGCCATAAATCGCCGCACGGCCAGGAATTACCGGCTCGCAACTTGCGAAATATGACGGTCTCATAAATCCGAGTCCACTAGCCCGCGCGCCTCCATCGACTACGTCGACTAGTCCCGCTTCCAGTCTCGCGTCGGTATATTGCGATCTCGCTTCTACTTCTAACTCGCGGCCTAACGTCATCTTCGTCCGCTCGTGCTCGCGGGAGAATACACCGTGCACCCTGTGTATACGTTTCAGCTCGGCGTGCAACGGCCATTTATAACTTGCGCGCCTGGAAAAGCGAGGTCCATAACCTAATACGTTCGTTCCGCTCGCCGAGGGGAGGCGAGAAAGGAGTTAAACAAAGAACGGGGCACGCCGATTTAAAGGACGGGGATAGATGGATGGAGACACCGGTGTGTCGTAACGATGTGCCGCCTCGAACGATCAATTCACTTACCGCTTACCGTGCTTAGATTCATGTGCCTTGCCGCGATTTTCCATTCTTCCTCCACTATTTCACTCTTCTTGCGCCTCCTCGGAAGTTCGATCGTACCAACTCGTAATTGTTCCTTCTCGTAATTGTTCCTAAAATCCACCGATCCAACTTATCCTCGGAAACTTCGTATTATCGTAAACTTTTTAATGTTTAATGAAGTAACAACACTCTCTAACACTCTATTCTGAGAACTCTGCAAATTATAATTAGCTTTTTGGCATTTTTAGTTTAATAATTTCGTAAATACATCGTTAACCAGAGATGTACTTATAAGAATGAATCGGAATTTTAATATTTTTACGATTTGATACGAGATTATATTTTACTTGAACGAGAATTTCGTTGAAAGTACCCTGCAATCGAATCAATTGAATTTTCAAATGTGGCTCGTCAGCCCTAAAGTTTGACTTTATGTTCTTATCCGATTTTTCTATATTTAAGTAAACTTATTTCAAAAATAATATTTGTTTGTAAAATAAATGCTAGAACTTGTGAAATGTCATTTTTCTATTTACTTTATTACTTTATTATGTATTCTATGATACATGCATTTACATACGTGCGCTCTTAATTAGCTCTTCAAAAATGCCTAAAAATCTATCACTAGTTTGAATAATTCTGTTTAGTACATATAATAATTATAAGTATAATAGCAAATAAAATACTTGCAAACAAAGATGAGCAGGAAGGACATCCTAGCAATGTTTAAATTAATTTCTTGATTACGCGACATACATACATCTAAATACATACATGAAACATGCTATGCATATGAAAGAGCAGCTTAAACGGCGTACAATAGTCGAGGCACTTTCCGACCACGATAATGCTTTAGCTTGAATTATTCTGTAATTTTCACGAAATTGTCTCTGAATATGATTTGTAGAGTTATTAAGATTTACAGAGATTAGAAGAGTACCCATACTAAACATAGATACGGTTATTACAAAGCTACGGCTAAAATGCTATTACATATGTATATATCTAAGTATTATGAGTAACCTTAAAGTGCTGATGATATTATTTGACTTGCATCAAATATATTGTCATCTATTAAACGTGTGATCGTTCAAGTAATAAAAATCAAACCAAGAAACACTAAACTATTGTAAATTCATAACGTAATCACTTTTTATTGATATTTTTATATCCTGAAATCTAATACACAAATATCATATCCAACTTACGCGTTTCACACGCGTAAAGAATCAATTTTCAATTTTTTTTATTATAGAAAAGCGTGAACACATTTGGTTTATATTCGACGATTTTTTCCAAGCGAAATGAACAAATACTGTAAAACGCAGTTTATTGCTCCTTTAGTAGATACTACGAAATACAACTAATGTTTATGTCAATTATATTAACAGTAATTACGATATGTGCTGTAATTGAGAATTACACGAACATGCTGTATCAGGATGCCGGAATAAAATATCCCTAGTGTATGTACAGCGTACATGGGTATCCGCCTATCGTTATCTAAATCCATGGAAATCGAATTTATGGTTTGGCTACCAGCCATTAAGTAATAATAATTTGTTTCAACAAACATTTGTTTATTGATTTTACGCAGTCTGTCATGAACGCTGTAATGAGCGGAAGTTTTAAATGTTGTTCATTTATTATTTGTATATTACCTGCGCTTCCAGTATCAGAATTGGTACGAATAAACGTATCATATATTATCTGCTTTTACAAACACTTTCTATTTGAAACGCTTTTACAATGAAAATTTATAAATATGGCAATTAAAAATTATAGATGTTGTCAGTTTGAAAAATGTCAATAATTTTTAACACTGTAATTTAAAATAGATCATTTAAAGCCTCAACCATGTTATTTTATACGTTTACGAGATAATTGAGCAAACCTAAATATCTAGGTAATAATAATTTTACATATTTTGCTTTAAGAACACTTTTTAAATTATTAAATTTGAAAGTTTCACATATTAATAAGAAAATTCTAATGAATAAAAATGAATACTCTAACTAATTATTACTGTATTATATTATTATGTTTATCGTATAAAAAAACTAAGTAAACCATTAAAAAGGAAATATATTAATTTTCATAATTTATTTCATTTTTTATTATTTTTATACGTAATACCTTATTATTTTCCATATTTATTTTCTCGGAAATGAATCTTCTAAGGTTAAAACAAAATAATTTAATTCTTTACGTAGTCGTGCCACATTTAATGAAAATTTATAGTAGTTAAGCGAAAAAGAAGGGAGATCGATAAATTTAAAAGTAAACCTGAGAAAAAGAGTATATATACATATATATGTGATCCGGCTACAATAGGTGTTAGTTGTGGATAAAGTATGCGTGTCGATAACCTTGATGCAGTTAATTACTATTTCTTCCTAGGTGAAGCAGCGTCTGAGTACGTAATAATGAATCAGTGAATTATAAAATGAAATGGCTCTATCGTCAATCATAAATTTTCTGCTTGTTAATTAATTTTATATGTTATGTGGGATATTTATGCAAGTGTGACAATTTTGAAAGTGGAAATAGCAACAACTCGGCAACGTTGTGTCAGCGTTTATATCGTCATCGATCCTAAAATTTATACGTTCCATAAAATTCCGGAGCGAGAGAAAGGCTATCGAAATTCATAAAGTTATAATAATAAAATTTAAAAGCAGCTTCGATTTCGCAGCATGTTGGGTTTCGCGGTTATCGCGATAAACATGCGAATTGTGCAAAAAATTTATAGCGGCATAACACTCGGCTTCATTAGTTTCCATTCGATTAAAACGACGGCCAAGAGGAATGTATGCGCTGTTCTGCAGGTTAGGTAGTCACACGTATTCGTACACGCGCATGCACGCACCGTAGAAGGCGGGCAGAGCTCGTTACCATTCATAACGTTATCTCAAATTATAAAGTATCTTGCATTTCATATCTTTGGCTCTTTCTCGTATCTCCTTAACGGCTGCCCGACAGGCTTAATCGACCGTTAATCGAACGAGCAACAGGCAAGTAACCTTAGTGGAAACGAGAATTACAGCCTGACAGTTATACGTTACTGTGTTATGTATATTTCTAGGATATTAGAAAGGCACGCATACACCGATCGACATTCGCGACTGATCCGTAAAATACCTTAGACAGCTCTTGATAACTCTGCAATGACGCTGAAATACGTGAATACATTCGGTAGAAGATATATTCCAGAAGACTAACTCAGACTCAGCGTATTACATATGTAAATTGCAGGGATAGAAATGTTTTGGAAATTTGCAACTTACCACGAAAAGAAAAAGACAAAGTCAATTAACAACAAAAGGTATGCGAACAGATAATAGATTTCTGTAACTACTAAGATTAAACGGTATGAATACAAGTACTAGTGCATTTTCTTAATTTACACTCGGACATGTTGAACATTTTTTTAACACATTTCAAATCTTACTTTTATCGTTTGACCGAAAAGTGGAAAGTATCGAGAGATCCTTTTGAAAGTTACGTCATCGATATTTTAAAGTTAATGGCTGGCATCGCAGGTTGAACGATCAAAAGTCCTGTTATAACGTGCTACGTAATCAATGTTGATGGTTGGAAGATGCGATCTTCCTGGAGAGTTTACCTAAAAGTGTGAAATTTATAATGATTATATTCTTCGGAAGAGAGAAAGAAAGGCGTGTGAAATATTTCGTATCAGTGGTTGTTGGAATCTCCTTAACGGCTGTCACATGAACCTAATTGATCGCTAATCGAGTGGATAACGGGCAACTAGTTTTAACAGAAACGAGACTTACGAGCTGACAGCTATACATACCGTAATTCTTCGCGATAATGGTGAAAAGGAGGGGTTCCAGCAAACCTTAAAGGCAGTGACAGTGGCGCTAATTGACGGGTTGCCAGTTGCAGCCGGGAACGTGAAAGTCCCCGCCGGAACCGCTGTCGCCTTTGGACTTTCTGTCTTTCGCCTCGACACTATAATTAATCTGCTGCATGTTACGATAACCACAAGAATCATTGACTGCGGGTGATTAACGTTGAAGCGTAGTAATCGAATCGATGATTGCGAACCCTTAAAACTTATTACATTCACGTACTCGTAATTAAAAGGAAGGCATTTTAACGACCAAAAAGAAATCGATGACTAATAGAACCGATATGATATTAAAATATATATAATATACGAGTTTTTTAACCTCTCGATACCAAAACGTAAAAAATAATTGTAAGACGAAATACTAACAATAAACATTAACAATTAACTTTATTATATCTTTACAATATAGGTATAGTCGGTGAAAGAGATACATATAGCGAAATATTGTAAATTCGATCAACTATCGAAGTTGAAAAAAACCTGTGAAGCTAAAGACTAAAAAATTTGATTAGAATCGCGTAATGTATGCATCCTATGTAAAGATGCATAATATTGTATACGGCGATAAATGTCATTGTATCATATGTGAAGCTTTGATTTCAAACTTTCTTATATTTCTTTTCTCAAAGTAGTTTTCAGGGCAGACTCCGTATATGTACAGTGACTTAGTGTTTTAGAATATAGATTAGTATTCGGACATCCTTTCGAACGGAATAATTTTTTTAAGATTGGACGAAACGACTTGTGTTTTCCTGGGAAGTTAGAAGAACTATTTTACTAGATGACGCGTAAAAAAATTTTGAAAATATAGCAATTGCAATTCAATGACCAAGCGCAACTTGCTACAACTTGTTTAACTGAACCTGCAATGAAAATGTAAAAAATACATTTTGCAGATTTATGTCAATTAGATATACATGCCGGAAATTTCATCGAAATCAGTTGATGCAGAAATAAGCGACAGATATGGAAAGATATTATAGCAGCTATAAGCCGCAAGTCACGATAATCTGCGATTTTTACCATTTTTAACAGTTTATAGCTCGTAAGAACGTACTGGCAAGGCTCATAATCTATTTCGATGAAATTTTCAGTATGTATATATAATAATTCTCATAAATCAACAGAACGTATCGTACAAATTTTCATCACAGGTTCAGATAAGAAATCGTAAAAATCTATTCCACGAATCCCTCGAATTTGTCATAAAACGTAAAGTCCAATTTTGGTCCAATATTACAAAGGTTATTCCATTTTAAAAGGTGTCCGAATATTAATGTGAGCGACTGTATATGTGTGCACGTATATACGTATATGTATACAGGCATGCATAAAAGTGTAAAATGCGACTGATTTATACCAAAGTTGAGTGTAATGATAATCATGCATAAAATAATAGAAACAGGGTGACGTCTCTATAACTTACGTTTCATAAAATCGTAGTCCGGGCTCGTATCTTAAACCGGACAAGGAACGAACTACGAATCTCAAAGCGTGTCTACTGTCTACATTTACTGAAATATTATCTAGATATTTGTTGAACGTCTAGACAGCGATTACATATTCGGCCGATATCACAGTGCAAGAATTAACTCTTTGGCTCATATGTAAATCCCTGGGTGATTCAGCACGAATTACGAGAATTTCGGAGAATGTACATGCGAGTTGGATCGTAGATCGTAGGCATACAAAGTTTTCTGCATACTGGTCGCTATTTTCGTACGTCGACCGAGAGAACCGAGATGGTCGACGACTCGCTTTGAGCGAGATATCGCGTTGTTGACCGCATAAATCGACGGTAGATATGGCGGTTAGTCTTGCATATACGTAGACACGAGTGAGTACAAACGGATACACCCACACGGTAGGATTTTAACACGAGTCGGCTGCCGGACAAGCGAGCATACGTATGTAGTATGTATGTATTGAAAGTAATCTACTGTCGGATTACTTTGATGGCGCAGTCAGCCTAAGCGGATCAAAGAGACTCTCTCTATCTCTCTTCCTCTCTTTCTCTCTCTCTCTCTCTCTCCTTCGTTCCTCCTTCTCTTTCCTTCTCTTTCTCTCTATTTCGCACAGAGTACCAATGCTCTGCTATAGTTCTTCTCAGTTCCTCTTGCCCACTTTATCTTTGTTAGATACTTCACGGAGACGTGTCTAATGTGCTGTCCGCATTAATACTAACCGATCCTACACGCTCTACCCTGCCTTTCATCTCATGCTGATTTAACCGTGTTGTAAAAAGAATTTACTGGATCGCGTGTATATCTAAATGTAATGTCTTCGGTAGGGGTAGCAACGAACGGAGAACGGGAAAATCCACACAACACACAACCCATCGACGAAACTAACAAAAATAGATACCGCTTCTCTGTGCCTGTCCCCTTCGTTTTATCGTTCACCGTTTCCCTTCTCGTTCCTGCTTCTCTTTACTTCTCCTTACTTCTTTTCGACAGAGACGAAGAAGAAGACGAGGACATTGAGAATTGAGAACGAAGCGACGCATTGATAGTTTGTCGAGTGAGTCACGTAGAGTGTCGTAGAACGCTGCGCGGGGTGGAACGCACGGTACGTTTATCCGGGCCCCTTTAAAGCCTCCGGCTTCCGTAGCTGATTCGACTTAGTCATTTCTCTTTTCGAAACATCTTTTATGTTTTACCCACGCGCGATTTCGAGCAGTTTTATGTGCCACAGGTGCGGATACTTACGGTGAAATTGTTTTCAGAAAATATTTTATATCGTTACTCAATGGCATTTACGTATTTATAACCCGCATGCGAACAGGGGACATCTTTCTCGAATTTACTTTATGTACGATTATACATCCCTGCGATTTGTTTGAAAAGCTTGGATTTTCCGAAACTAACCTGTATTTTTCTTACTTCCTTCGCTGCATAATCTATGTAAGATATTAAAGTCTAAAGTACTTTTTTTAAAAGCATAAACAGTGTATAATATGCTTTATAAAATCAACAATGGGCTGTAGTGACTTTTAGGAATTTTTCTTTGCGTAAATTGGTAATATTACAAGAAAGAATGAATTCCCTAATATTCCGCGTAAGTTCTTAGTTATCTTCGTTGATCGTTTCCTTCAAAGAAATTGTTCGATGTATTAATAAACAATTTACCGAATTCTATGAGAAATATTACTATGAAAAAACGGATATTTATAATCGATGAATTATATGTTACATTATTCTGTACTGTTCACTGTATCATATGCCGTAAATTACAATATACTGTCACCAGTGAATTGATATCAAATTGGTCAGGTATGACATATATCAGATTTTGTTCTCTTTTTTTAATGACATTTTTGTTACGCTATAAAATCACAGTACCTTAACTTATTCGCGTACGTATTCTGAATACGTATGTACGATCTCTGTAAGAAATCGTTTCTCTCAAATACGTTTCACTTGGTTGGTTCCTTTCGTATTAAAATTTTCATGTTAAGTACGTTGAAAGGAATTATTGCGTATGCAAGGAACCTTATAAAATGTAGATATATTAGCAAATTGTGTGAAGTATCTTGTTGAAAGTAATTATGTGAAATGCCTCGCTGTAACAAAATTCTTTAACACATTATTATACGCTATCTATGGAAAACGATGTTAGATACCTAATACGTTTTGTATAAATGAATATTTTACGCATTTACGGCGTTGGTGTCACAATGCGGCGGTTTCTTAAGAAACGTGGGAGAACGTTTAACGAATAATCAACATCGAATACAATAATACTGCGAAGAAAAATGTTTTCAGGTGACAAAGAAGAGATAATGATCATCGTTCCCACAATGACTAACGCGATTATAGGATTGTGCAAGAGTTTTATTAGTTTTGACGTGTCGCAACGAGTACATGGCTGGTTGCATAGCGTATAACGTATTCATTATCTGTGATTGTGCAGACGCGCGAAGAAATTGATTTAACCTTGTTGTTAAACGATAGTGTCTTAAATCAATTCAATTTATTGGCGATTATGGATTCAGTTATTGGTATGCAAATGCGGAGTAGATACAAGTAAAAGATTAACACGCTTGCATCTAGCCCAACTAGCTTTTGATTTATGCTTGTAATAAAGTATAAAACGTTTTCACGCCGGAAGTTTTATATACAGGCGAATATGAACACTTTTTAAATAATTACCTATCAACGTTAAATAATTGATAATTGGTGTGGATGAAACTCGGTTCGCGCTTAACGCATAAACGTTTATCATCGATGAGAGATCGAGAGATCGCTAACGTAAATCGTATAGCGAAGGACGAGTACGGACGTGTCAGGCTACGTAACGCTGGAACGTGTCCGGTTGAGCGGAAAATTAAAACGTAAAGGCTCGCGAGGAAGGAACGAGAATACAATCCTAACGTGAGCTCCATGTACATTTCGTTATCTGCATCCGGCCCATCGAATATCCGGAGGACGTCTTCCATCTCGAAGGAATATTTATCGCGCGAGGGAAGGGCGCTCTGGTAAGCTGGAAGCGCGAAGGTGAACGTGCGACGCGACGTATCGGGAGCGCGAAGAAGACAGCTGTGTGGCTGCGGTTGTGGAGAGGTTAAAAGCGGTTGTAGCATAATTGTACTCGTGCTATGAAGCGCAGTCCAGGGGTGAGATGCAACATATTGCCCCGTAGCCGACTCTTATCGACTGGGAGCAGACAGGCGGGCTGGTAGGAAGGCTGGCTGGCTGGATGGCGGGCAGATTTACGAGGACCGCTCGGATAGCGAATGATAAACGCGAGTCGAGATAGCTTTATTTATTCGCGCCGTGCCTACCATCCCTTTGCCTCACGTTCCCCTTCTTGGTCTGCTCGCCAGTTTGGCCGCTTCTCTACATTCTACACTCTACACGACGATTGTCAGAGTCGTGTCCGCGCGACGGGATTCTGCTAGGTCAAGATGCCTCTTTGACATAACGACTTTGTTTTACATGCGTTGCCAGCCGACCGTGCAACGTCGATATAATTTATGTATCTCAAGACGCGACCACCGCTCGCTGCCACACCACGCCGTACCACATCGCGCCGAGCTTTCCATCGTAGTTAAATTTTTTTCGTGTGTCATTTACTCGCCATTCGCTCGTTACCTGCAAATCCTGTAATTACCGCGTGCTGCGGCACACCGCGTTATAATGCTACGCGAGAAATCTGTGTGATCCTTTATAACGCAAAACAACCAACTGCTTTTTGATTTTCGTAGAATCTCGAGATTCCGTTGCTAATAAACCGGTAATTACTATCTTCGCCGCGATACATACTACGTATTTTCACCACTCAGGAATTTGAAACTATTATCGGGCATTGAACCACGCGTATCGTGCCAATCTACGGGCTACTATCTTATCATCAATTTTTACGTGATATTTTATAGCTCGATATGCACTTGATTTTCTAAGCAATTACCAACTTTCGCAATACTTTATTTTAATTATAAATGCCAACATTATCATCTTACTCCACATTAGAATTTTATTCCATTCCGTTCTGCATCGAGAAAATTGAAAGCGATAAGGAATAATTATAAGGAGATTTTCAGAGTCTTAAAGTATTTAACGTTTGGAACATGAATATGTACAAATACTAATAGATTATAATCTTCATATTATAATAATTGTATTAATTATAATTATAATATCAGCGGTTCATAATATATACATATAACGTATGAATAGTAATAATTAATGGTAGTGAATATAATGTACGAATAAGAGAATAATACATACGTGTGAACACATACTGTTGTATATGTACAAGATATACAACTTTTCAGCTGGGCACAATATTTTATTTCAAACTAAAGATTATCGTCTTTATACGTTCTACCTATTAATCAATTTCGTTTAACTCAATCATGACACGTAACTATTTGACATTTCTAATCGTAGGAGTATCTACTTTTCAAATCTATAAATTTTGTTCGCCGAAATCATATTAGCCCAGGTGTGTTTAGCTTCTACACGAACCTTCACGTTTCAATCCAACGAACTATTTTTTTTACACGCGACGTAATATGCGTTTTATCGAAAATACTTCCTTGAGCATAGGTTCTCCAGCAATTCTATTTGCCACCAAGCTTTGTTATTCCACGTGAACGAAATTCGCTTGGTAAATCACGACGAAGGTTGAAAATCGGATCAACTATACATACACACTGCCAGATAAAATTGCCAGCTCACTATCTCTTTACTGTTATTTTGTTCAATAAATAACTGTAAACACTGGTGAATGTGAGAAATTTAAAAAAAAGAGAAATGTTGTTTCAAAATTTACCCCCACTACTCATAAGTTCTGAAATTTTATCTTGTGTTATCACACCATATATGGTCTTTGAAGAGCTTTTTACGAATACATAAATGATTTGAAACAAAAAAATTTTTGAACACAGAAAATCGAAGGACGTAACATAGAATACCGACCGTAAGATCTTGCTTAGCCGTGGCAACTCATGAAAATTATGTATATTAATTATATTATACTAATTATATTAAATTACTCACATAATTTCTCACACATACAAGCATAGGGATTTGTAGCAATGTTTATGTCTTAATATCTTTTTATAAACTGTTTATTTACATATTAAAATTCCTTTGATTAAAATCGTACAAACATTACATAAACTGGATCACGGTTACATTGCTCTATTGTATACAACGCATTTCCTCATCCTTTGTTCAAGCGATACAATAGTTGGATATTAGAGAGTTGGATGCTATTGCAACGATAACATCTACTTATGTCCGGTTTATTTCACTATAAAAAAGATAGAAGAAATTATGTACATATATTTAATATAATTAGTATATAATTTTCATGAGCCACAACTAAGCAAGATCACACAGTCGGTATTCTATGTTACATCCTTCGATTTCGTGTGTTGAAAAATGTTGTTTCAAGTCATTTATATATTTGTAAAGAATAATATCTTTTTTTTTAATTTTTCACATCCACAATGTATGTTAGAGTCTTTGCGTATAGCTTTCATGTTAATTTTATTTTTATAATTCTTTTTTAAAAAAAAATTTTTTAATTATCAAAGTTTTACATTTTTTTAGTATTTCATATTTTATTACCTGAAATCTTCTAAACAATCATCGTTAGATCAGCCAGAGCAGATTACAGTAATTCATACTTTGTTAAAGATTTCTCATTCCTTCCTCTTTTTCCTGCTTTCAGGAAAGTACCTAATGGTAATCAGTTCTCTGATATTCCAAAAGCCAAGAATGTAAATAACCTCGTAATGTGCATTTCATTTAATTCCACTTCTGGTGTTTTACGTTAATTATTATTAATTAAAAAATAGAGTGCGAACGTAAATTTGTCCGTAAGTTTAAACTTCTTATTCTCTTGAATTATTATCACTAAAATTGTACGTTTGATACAAATCAATCTCCCATAGAAAATAAAAGCCGAAGAACCACAAACATGTCAGTCTTTAGTTGTTTCAAAGTTTCCAATTAATTAACACAGTCTTTAAGAATAAATTATAATATTCTATGCCTCGTTATCTCGTTAGATTTCTTCCACTTATTCCTTTGGATTCGATGATTCCTGCTTGATGCCGAGCTGTATGTTGACATCCCCTGAGCCACAACATCATCAATGACAACAAGTTTTCGCATCTCATAAAATAGTTGTATGCATTTTTGCTCCTCTGGTCACTCAATCATGTCGTAAAATGAAAGGTTTAAATCGACACAGGTGACTGGTTGTATTACGTGAAACTTTTGAGCACAGTGCATAAAACATAGTTATTTATTAGTGCAGAATATGTTTTTGTTACACGTCACATTTTTAAATGTTAATAACACTTCATTAATGACTAATATACGTATACAGAGTGGAGCACTTAAAACAGGCAACATAAATAAATCTCTTGCTTTTGCAAATTTTTTTGATTTTGATGCATAATCTGTTGTTAATGATCTTTTTTATAGATGGGGATATAGAGGAAATGTCAAAGTCAGCTTCATTTTTTTAACTTTCCTTGTTTACTTATTTTTTACTTATTTTCTGATGCAGCATGTTGATATAAATACAGTGACTTATGACCTGTAGTACACTCCTTGTATAAAAATATAATATATGAATATAGGTACAATTGTTAAATTATCAAAATATTACAATATAAAGAACTGATATGAATAACGCAATGTTGATAATTAGTATATGTATCCGTGAATGGAATTACAGAGTGTGTTCATTATAATTATTTATAAGATCAAAGTATATTCAAGATGATCTTTATAGCTCATGATTTTCAGGCTTATTTTTTCTGTATTCATTATGTATGTATCGTATGGTTACGTTGGTTAGCTGGTATGGTTAGGCTGTGGAATTGCATCGTTCTTTGCTATTATATTCCAAGCAACATAGTTTTGAAATATTAATAAACTTCGTAATTACTATCGATACGTTCGCAATTTACGATGTTAAAAACAACAAATTGAATAATAGTACAATTATTAATCTTAATAAATGATATGATAATGAAAAGTATACAATAACGGTAACAAATTTCGTGTTACTTATTTCAATAATATCATTTATTCAGATGACGTATATACACATGATTATGAATATTTATATAATGCGATCGACGACGAATATTGAATTAAAATTGAAATTGAAATATATCTAATTAAAATCGAATATTTATGTATAAGTTTTATCATTTTATTTTACGCAATAGTAGCTAGTCTTCGTCAGCCAACTTCAAGAAAATAGTACGAAAATTAGAATGTGAAAGTATTCGATTGTCCCGAGCGTCTTGAGACGTCTTTCTGCTGTAGGCTTTAGCGCCCGAGTTATGTATAAATACCATGAAGTGAATGTGTTGATACGCTTATATTGCCATCTTTGTAATGTAGAATTAGATAGGATAAATAGTATACTTCCTGGCGCGTTTGTTGTAATTGTAAGTGTGTAAGTAGAACTGAGTAGATTAGCGCAGTTTCTGGTCGGATAGGCTTATCCTTTCGCTTGTCCAACCTGTCTCGCGAAATGCAATCTGAAAAATCAACGGCGACGCTGGCACAAATGAAGCATGCCAGTCTTCTCTAGCTGCGCCCTTCGATTTTTTGAATTTTGCGATTGCGGTCGCGACAAACATATCTCGAAACAAACTCCGTATATGTACGAGTACTGTAATTGCTCGAGCATGTATATGTGAACGGACAGCAATCACTATGATCAATAGTCGTCCACGTGAAATTGAATTAGCTTACGTGATCTATCTTTTTATTCCTTCTCTATAAGTAGTTTTTTGTTTTACGACTAGAAAGACTTGGGTCTGGATTTAAGTTTTAGCGATGTACCGTCCGGAGAAAGAAGAGACTTTAAGCAAATTGCCATACAACAAGGCAACTACCAATGGCTTCTCAATGGTTTCAATGGATAAGATGTGCTTCATAAAATGTTGTTTGAATACACTGTTACTCGCTTGAGAAGCGTAATATAAATTGATTTCTTTTTAAATATCGTGTATGGCATAGGTCTACATATTTCATTTTGTTAGTCATAAGTTTATTTTTCTGTTTCTCTTGATCTAACAGAGACAATATCGAAGGTAGCTTTTAAATAGACGATCTTTCATTCCCTCCCTCCATAATCAATTTCGTCGTTGTAATTTTTTAAGCTTTACAATCAAGGTCCGGTCGGCTGGTCTGCTTGCATTTCCATTTTTATATTACACGTAAATACACATGTAATTTCGACCAATCGCGGGGAGACGTACTCGCGAGGAGAGTCGTCAACGGGGGTCGTAAATCCCCGTTACGATTATAACAATCGACACCACGAATTGATCGATCCCCTGATTTCCGGTGGGATAATAAGGGGTGATTGATTTGGTATAACACTGGGATTCACAGTATTATAAAGTATATATTTCCAAGCACTTAGTTACAAAAGGATTTGCGTGAAGTATGCGACTCTCGCGCTATGTGTAGATTGCCGCGTTAGGCGTTAGTTGGTAGACTGTCTCGTTAGGCGTTAGCTGGTAGACCGTCGCGTTAGGCGTTAGTTGGTAGACCGTCGCGTTAGGCGTTAGGTGATAGACAGTCGCGTTAGGCGTTAGTTAGCAGACCGTCGCGTTAGGCGTTAGGTGGTAGACTGTCTCGTTAGGCGTTAGTTAGCAGACCGTCGCGTTAGGCGTTAGTTAGCAGACTGTTTGTCGCTCTTTTGTTTAATACGGAAGAAAGCTCGGTGTGGGTGTGCCCCTGTGCCTAAAGAACGCGGATTCGTTGGTCCCACTTTCGTTAGGAAAAGTGAGGGTAACGAACCGCGGTGTCGATTGGTCATGCTGCACTACTGCTCGAAGGGATGAGCAGGGCGTCTTCTACCATCGTGGTGCGTAAATGACGGTGTGTATGAGAAAACCTAGCCTGTTTTATTACAGGGCTATTCGGGTTTTCCTAATGGGTGCATACCCGCTTTCTCCGTGTTTTAAAGGCGACTAATAAACCCAAGGACACCTATAAAACCGACTGTGTTTCGAGCATATTTTTAGGTTTTAGCAATTCTTCAAGACAATCGGATTGAAGACATATGGCTAAACAATGCAGGGAAGTGAAAGTTATGGTGGGTCCTTAGGTTTATTGAGGGTCGAAGTGCCGTTACGCAGGTCGGATGTTGTCCGGTCGCGCGGGCTGGCGTGCAGATGTTTTAGGCGTCGTAACATCCTCCCCCCGTTGAGAGGGCACCGATCAAATTTTCATTAAAGGTGGAGTTAATTGATGCAGCCGCCCGACTCCTTGTTGATTGCTGATTGTCCTTATTCTGCTTGATCGGGTTGGTTCGATGATAGGACGAGCTGTGTGGGACGTCGTTCCAAGATGCTCGCTGCCGTATGACTTGTGGTAGGCTGGCTGAGGCCGTGGTCGCCAGGATGACTTCGAAGATGCAGTCGAAAGTCCGGTGCGTTGAGGATATGTTGTCTTCCTTGCGTTCTGGATCGCCGTGGTCATCTGCATTGCCTGGCGATTTTCTATTGCGGTTCGCGAACCAGGAAGTGTCGTGAAACAGCTCGGCCCATGAAGTATCGTGAGACACCTCGTCCCAGGAGGTGTCGTTGTACAACTCGCCGATTTCACAAAGGCACGTGAAATTCATGTGTGGTGGCACAATGAAGACGTGAAGGAGGTCTACGGTGGATTGGGGGACAGGGCTCCCCCCGCTGACCCATTCGTATCGCGCCTTCTTGATGATGCTTGGTGGTTGGACCGGTGTGGTCCAGTTTTCTGCGAAAGACAGAATTAGGGACATCTTACCTTCCGTTTGGTTAGGTTTGGATCTGGAGTGGGAAGGTTTTGCATCTCGGTCCAAGATGCTCGGCTCCGTATGAGTCGTTGCCGTCCGTAGGTGCCGTAGCTGCCAGGGAAAATGGATGGCCAGGCCTAAGGGTTGTTGCGTTGAGAGCAAGTGGTCCACCTTGTAGGCTGCACTGACATCGACGAGTATGGTGTTTTGTTTCAGCCCATTCGTCGGTGTGCTCCATTTCGGCGATAATGTAGTAGGAGACGGCATGTCGGCTGGTAAGGTTTCATCCGTCTGTTGATCCAGAGACTCTTGAGCGGCTGTCTGATTCAAGGCGTCTGATGGCGTGTAATCAGATTGTTGCGATGCTGATGATGTGAGCGAGGTTGTCGTTGGGTCTCGGGTGGGTGACACGTTGTGAGTGTCACGCGATGAGGTCCGCATGTCATGCGACAAGATCGGCGTCCGAGTCGATGCGATATTCTCCGTCGGCTCGGGTTTCACGCATGAATCGCGTGTTTTTGTTGTCGACGGGGTTGGTGCTGAGATTTGTTCAAAGAGACCGAGGAACCGCATGTCAAGCTCCCGATGCTCTTGCAATAACGAAGTTAAAACCTCAGCTTCCCCCTCATCTAACCCAGCTAGCTCTTCTTGAACCGCGAGTATCCTCCTCCAAATTTCATCGAACGAGCTGCGGCAAGATATTAGGAAGATTCTGTTTGCCTTCCCAGACGCTTCGTATTCATCGAGTTCGCGCCTTATGGTTGCAAGTCGACGGACTCGGACGTCTCGTCTCCGCCGTAACGTGTTGATTGGTTCAGCTTGGGCCATATTTGATTTTGATAACAGGAACGATCTTCCTTGATCAAATGGACGTTGATCTGGGATTCGGATGATGATCGTTACGATGCGGCGTGGGCTCGTGTAGAGGCTGCGCGACGGAGGTGCTTCTCACCGATGGCGGTTCCCTTGCTCAGTTGACTAAGTGGTTGGAACTTGGATCTCACACGACACTGTATAGTCACTGGTCAGTGCACTTTTTGGTGGCACGAGATCCGGCTCGAAGGACCATGTAATTTCGACCAATCGCGGGGAGACGTACTCGCGAGGAGAGTCGTCAACGGGGGTCGTAAATCCCCGTTACGATTATAACAATCGACACCACGAATTGATCGATCCCCTGATTTCCGGTGGGATAATAAGGGGTGATTGATTTGGTATAACACTGGGATTCACAGTATTATAAAGTATATATTTCCAAGCACTTAGTTACAAAAGGATTTGCGTGAAGTATGCGACTCTCGCGCTATGTGTAGATTGCCGCGTTAGGCGTTAGTTGGTAGACTGTCTCGTTAGGCGTTAGCTGGTAGACCGTCGCGTTAGGCGTTAGTTGGTAGACCGTCGCGTTAGGCGTTAGGTGATAGACAGTCGCGTTAGGCGTTAGTTAGCAGACCGTCGCGTTAGGCGTTAGGTGGTAGACTGTCTCGTTAGGCGTTAGTTAGCAGACCGTCGCGTTAGGCGTTAGTTAGCAGACTGTTTGTCGCTCTTTTGTTTAATACGGAAGAAAGCTCGGTGTGGGTGTGCCCCTGTGCCTAAAGAACGCGGATTCGTTGGTCCCACTTTCGTTAGGAAAAGTGAGGGTAACGAACCGCGGTGTCGATTGGTCATGCTGCACTACTGCTCGAAGGGATGAGCAGGGCGTCTTCTACCATCGTGGTGCGTAAATGACGGTGTGTATGAGAAAACCTAGCCTGTTTTATTACAGGGCTATTCGGGTTTTCCTAATGGGTGCATACCCGCTTTCTCCGTGTTTTAAAGGCGACTAATAAACCCAAGGACACCTATAAAACCGACTGTGTTTCGAGCATATTTTTAGGTTTTAGCAATTCTTCAAGACAATCGGATTGAAGACATATGGCTAAACAATGCAGGGAAGTGAAAGTTATGGTGGGTCCTTAGGTTTATTGAGGGTCGAAGTGCCGTTACGCAGGTCGGATGTTGTCCGGTCGCGCGGGCTGGCGTGCAGATGTTTTAGGCGTCGTAACAACACATTATATCGATATATATTCATAACGGAGTATGATGTATTATGTACGATATGGTAAAAATGGTAAAATTAGATACTAAACGAAGAATTGATAACAGAACTGACTCATAGTATAATATTTAAAGAGTAAGAAATATTGAAAATATAACCATTAAAAGCTCTCTAAAATGCTAACTTGGTTGGTTAAGAAATACTTAACGAAGAAAATATTAATACGGTTATTGAGAAAGATAAGTTCGCAATCTATGCCGAGCAAGTCGTTACGAACAAGCCGAAAGTTTATAACGGCGTTAAGTAATTGCGGTAGGCGGAGTACGAACGCTTGGCCGTTAGTGTAAAATATCAATTCATTTATCCCCTGTTCGGCGGCGCGGTTGTTCGCAAGCAACGGTCTCTCTTATGAGAGTATAATTGCACGTAGACGCGCAAAGTGGCGTGAGCTGCGGGCCAAAGACAATCAAGATTATTATTATACCGCACACAACAGATGTGCTCCGTTTCTCAGTAATAATGCTGGTAATGGTCGTGGTAATGATAACGATAATAAACCATGGACCGTTTCTCTATATATAAGTACGGTGACGTGGAAAGATACGGGGCAAGTGATCGTTGGAAATAATTATCAATGTACCAGGTTCTCTTTTCGCTCGGTATCGGATATCGATTTATGTAAAACAGGTTTGGTATTAATCGATCAGATGTACCTCTCTGATCTATCTTTAGTTTATAAATGAAAGAGAACTGGTTCGACTGACGTATGATCATTTGCTATTTCTTCGACTAATAGTCGATGAAATTCAATTTCTCAGTACCGAGCGCTTTCATTGATCGCCCCCTATGAAGCACCATCAGATCGGTAATGTTGTTCTATCGGCGTTAAATCGTATAATTCTTGCTTCATGTACTTATTATTTCATGTTCTTACATATTATTTCTTTTTTTCTGGTTAAACATTTGGTTTAGTTAAAAAATGTTTTTTCGTATTGTCATTTATCTTTAAATTATATTTAGAAATACGATTACATTCTAATACGTATTTACTATCTTTCCTTTTAAAAACTTTTATCGGTAGCAATAAAAATGACAACATATAATATTTTTGAGACAGTCATTTAAATAACTGTTTGTTAAACGAGGGTCATGTTTAAAACATACTGTTTCGTTCCATTGTTAATTAGTGCTATAGTTTAAGGTTATTGTCGAAAGGTCGTTTACCAAGTACCTAAGTCATAGAGATATTTGTAGAATATGTAATACGTAAGTATGCATAAATATGTTATCCTGTTTGGACACGATTACAAATGATTGATATTATTTATGATAACCACCAATGATAAAAATGACTTGAGTTACTGAACTAAAATTTGCTAAAATTTATTTTACATATATGATTATACATTATGCAACGGAGTATCGGCAGCATTTTAAATTATTTAAATTTGTAAAGTTTATTCTTTGAGGACTAAAAATAAAATTATGACGAAACAACTTATTTTAATATAAGAATTTATCATTATTTAATATAAGATATAGCAAATTTAAAACATGTCCAAAATTACGTGTAAAAGTAAAATAATATCTTAGATGTCAAACAGCATGTTAACTTCAATTTATACAATTACGTATGTATTTATTTTTTAAAATAGCGATTCAATTCTTAGGATTTCAAAGTTGTTTGAAGAAGAGAATATAAAATGAGAATAAAAATTACTTTTGAATCGTTTCTGTTAAAACTCAATTTTCGCTCATAAAATAACTTCATTTATTCAAGATGTCTACTCTATAACTATTTTATCTCTGTAACTCTATAACTATAACTATTCTAAAAATATTTGTTGTTCTTTCAGAAACAGATCTAAGGATAAAAATGTGCATCATAATTCTAGTTGAAATATTTTTTACAGTCCTCGGCATAATCGATGCTAACTTGTAATTAATATAAAAGGAAATTAAATTGTTGGGATTTATTCATCTGACACAGAATATTTATACCAACAGCTACATGTGTACATCTAATTGTCGGATAAAACAAAACGGTAATCAGCGGCACTCCGATTGCATAAAATGCTGTTTCTAATCCAAAGTATAAATCTTTTAATTGAACAAAAAACGTACGGCATGTAATGAGTACTTTCAAACTACTTTAACACACCTTCAAACCAGTATACGTTGTTGATTGTTGGCGGAAATTTATGCGCTCTATTCGCCTGAGTTACGAGTAGAAAGTCGATAAGGCACATCGTGCTCACGGTACAAGAATAACCCAGCATATTTATGATATTCGTTTCAATTTTATCTAATCGGCTCCAGGGCCATTAATTATTAGTAGCTGTGAACAATTACGCTTTGCGCGCGTCTTCCTGTAACTTTCTACGATATCTCGCGCGTTCCTTCTGCTATTTCACTTAAAACATAAAACATCTTGTTGCGTAGGCCCTACTATAGGTATACATACATACGTTGTAACGTTTCGTAATTGATCAATTCAATAATCATTATCCCACTTTGTAAAATATCTATTGTGCATTTTAGCATTTCAGATTTCACTGAAATGGTTTACGTTTTTTTTACACATGCAGATATTAATTATATAATTAATCTTTCATTAAACATCTTTGTTAGGCATGGTAAAATATAATTCTTACACATATTATTCATAATTTTAACATTACATTAATTTTTAAAACAAACTCGAGAGAATTGTATTTTTAACATCATTTTCTACTTTCCATTAAACTTTTTCAAATATACATAAACAAATGAATTCCAATGAAAATATTTTTCTAATTAAATAAATAACCTATATATAATACTTTCGAGTGATTAACGATCATAAAGTTTCTTCGAAATGTTTTTACAATGAAGGTCTGCCTATGTAGGTAATCTCAAAATACAAAGCAGTTCAGCCTTTCTAATTTTCGATCTAGTCTCTCATATTTGGCACGTACTGCTTTGGAAATTTCTAAAAGATTTCCAAAACGCGGGAACGTGTTTCACGAAAACAAAATATGAATGTTGAAATACTCGCCTTGTTAATTAACCTATCGTTTCATATTTCCGCTCGCCATCTTTGTATAGTTTAAAAATGTACAACTCGATACGTGTTCAGTTTATGAACGTATCGACGGTTCCATTAATTAGACGCGATATCAGAGAAAAAGGTAAAACGTTGATTTCCCTATTTTACAAATTTTTCGTAAGAGTAAAACGGCGATAAATGTTTCAAACGTCCTATGTATTGTGTTCGGTATGAAACTTAGACATCGGATCGCGTGAATTCACAGATGTTTGGCAAACGGCTTGTAAATAATTATGACCTAATAACGCGTTCGGTGTATCACGTGAACGCGCAGTTTCGCTTTCGCGCCATTTTGACGAAAATCGACCATTGTAGTTGCCGTTGGTAACGCAAGATCATAGCCAAGTAGAAAGAGCTGACGATGAGAACGAAGGTAACAGCTTGTATAAATTTGAGAGTGTGTACCAAGCTGTATACAGACGGTAACCATTTTCTGCGGAAGCAGCCTTTCTTTGAAACGATCCTCATAAGCTCGACATAAAATAACTCCATTTTCACGGTGCCATTGCGATGCTTAGCACCTGGAGTGGAAGTCACGGCGTAAGCGCGGCAGCTCCACGTACCTTGAAAAATACACAGACGACGCTCCGTTTATGGAAATGCGTTTGGCTTATCTCATATACGCTAAACAAACTAAAAGTTGGGTGTTTCGGCTTTTTCGCTTGCCGAGGAATTCCGGAAAACGAACGTTTATATTCGACCGTCGCGTCCGTTAGATCGGCCAATTTACACAATAAAAGGCTTGCGTCCCCATTTTCATTGACCGAATTCGTTACGCTGCAACAACTTTCTAACTGATAACAAAATACTATGTTAAATTATTCGTCGTATTATTCTTGCTTAATTGGCCTCTTGTACATTCAATGAACGTTTAACATTCCCCTTTAATTATTCGCCTAACGTTACAAAGACTGGTTGTCTCTGTGGCTATGTAAAGTACAATAAAATTTTGCGTTTTTCTTTAAACTTAATGCTACATTATCATTTAAGAGATGCAGATACATGCACGAAAGATATGGGATGATTCCACCAAACTATCGCGAAAACATCAACTTAATTATCAACATCTGACACTTTGACAGCGCTTTACGCATAAGCACGTATATTGCATATTTATATGAATAGAAACTTGTAAATTTAAACAGATTTTACTTGAATTATGCATACATATACTATAGAAGACTAATATTTTGGTTAATCACATGTTTATAATTAACTGGTTCTGTGCCCTTTGGTTGGATTTCCATGAGTCACACAGAGACAAATCGGCAATTGAGAAAGGAGCGAAGGATTAGAGACGAAAGAATGAGAGCCACTGATCTTTCACGAGTTCTTTCGCAGCAAGCAAATGAAAAGTTAAGAAGGCGCGCGCGGTGCCTTGTCGTACCGCTTCGCCCGGCATAATGATTAGCAGGGGACCCGACGTGGATACACACGTAGGCCAACACAGGCACACACGTCCGATGAGAAGATCGACGAAGACGTGTTCAGTTGGTCGGGAAAGAGACGAAGCAACGTGGAACACGATCGGAAAACGACAGGGGAAGTCGGCCGGTGAAAGAGAAAGAGAGAAGAAATGAAAGGGCCAACAGAACCAAACCTATATACTGGTGTGTAGGGAAGAGAAAGAACAAATGAATAAGAGGAGAAGGAGAAAGAAAAAGAGGAAGTGAAAGAGAGGGAGAGAAAGAAAAGGAAGGGAAAGAGGGAGAGACAGATTCGCCTATCCTGTGTGCCTGTCCCGTTTGTCCGTGCACTGTCGGCGGCATGCTTCATGTCGAGCTGACAGCTCGTATCTACATTCTGCCCGCGAGAATCTTTATAAGCGTTCGTGGGCGAGTGACGAGCTCGATGACTGGCGGGCGTGACGCCTGCTGCCTTGCCTGACTCTGCCTGACTGCCTTCCTTCGTACCTCGTTACGACGTGCCACGGGGGCTGACACGAAGGGCACGGGGTAAGGAGTTACGATGCCTAGCTATTGCACGGGACAAGCCTTCGATCTGACAGTCATGAATTTCCGTCGGCTTTCATCGTCCTTTCCGTCAGCTCTCTGTTAGGAACTGCTCCACTATACCTTGATCGGCTTGTTCTACACGCTCATTTGTTTCAACTCACCCTTGTCCTCATACACGATCTCCCCAATCCTTCTCAACCTCTTTCTCCCACCCTTTTACATTCCACAGTACGTTCTACTTGCGTGCGTCCATTTTAATTAGCCATCTAAGCCTGTGCCGCTTGTTTCAAACTTCTTCGATCGTTTCCTATAATAATTATTGATACTTAACCGATAACATATTTTTAAATCTTACCAGGTAATGGAGAATATTTTGACTTACGTAAACGTTAAAATTATCAATGTGTAGTACAGTTTTTATTGGAGCAGACTACTAGTTGGATTAAGAGACGATCGATTGATCGGCAAACATTTCTCAAACTAGGTATTATTTATGTACAATATAAATATAATATATTATAATAAATGATTTATTTAAGCGGATAAATAACGAGATAAAACTAGTAATTTTCATTTACTTTCTTACAATTGTTTTTTTAGAATTGATTTGTTATATGTGTTCCTTTTCCATTTTTATCTTCTATATAGCTTTCGGATTTTTAAGGTCTTCATTTTCTGCTATTTCTTTTTAACTATATAAACATGTATATCGATACAGAATGCTGATAAATTCTTGTGAAACTTTAATTATAATTGCTTATTGTACATGCGATTTAGAAGTTTTATAACAAAACAAGTGATATTTTATGAGGCTGTAAAATGGGTAATATTTGCCTATAATATCTTTCAAATAACTAATACATTTACACTGATAAACAGTAAACTTACACGTATGTTTTTAACGCGAAACATAATCTTTTTCCTGTTCTTTATTAACAGCTGCTACGCAGACGCAAACGTAGACAATATAAATGGTGGGAAATGAGGAATTATACTGCTTAAGCAGTTCAGTCATAATTTCCAACTGATTTTCATTATCCTTGGTGTTAATTCTTTAACTGGAACCAAGACAATGTTAGATATCTTATCGCACGTAAATGTTCTTTAAGCAGTACGCAGTTATGTACGCATGTACATGAGCGAGAATACAAAGTAATCTTTCTTTGGATTATTGGAAAAGTGTTTCTAGAAATATTATAACTTGGCGGAAATGTTAATAAAACGCATAAAAATGTATATACTCCGAGAGGAAAATTTAATAACGGCGAAACACGCTCTAATAGAATACTGTCATTGAAAATTTAATCTTCTCGATCTTAGAAAAGAATTAAAGCATTTATATATTAATAATACATTTCAGTAAAAATATATTTAATCGTGAATGGAATATTTTCGATTTTTTAAATAATTCTCAGTTACTTTGATATCGTTTGCTAAATATTTTCATATATTGTGTGTGCTTTTTGTTCAATATTTGAATATTAAACTGAAATGCTTTATTTATCCGTTATATTATAAAACGTTGTAATAGGTGTAAGCCTCGGTACAATAAACGAATAAAATAGAAATACCAGATATTGGATTTTATTAGTAGATTGTTAGATATTAAATTATTTCTTAGTCTTATCCCTTTTCAACCATGACCATTTTAACGATACTAATCTATAAATAATAATAATTATTATATATATATTATATATATATAATTTGTAAATAAATTTCTATTTTTTGTTCAAGGTGTGCTTTATATTTTATTGCAGCTAAGTATTTATTTTTATATTTATATATATCTTATCTTAACTGATTTATATGCATTTGTAATGTTGCCTTAACAAAATGTATCTACAGAAAACAAGGAAAGATACATTGTTGGAAAATGTTAAAAGAATTAATTTTTTTAAATATATAACAGCGTTTTCTATAAAGGGATGTCTGATATGTATTGGTATAACAATTCCGTTATTAATTTGTTACTATTTTATATTTGAAATGTACCTATCTAATAACATTTTCGTATATAGTCTGATGTTAACTTAATATTTAACAAAATTATAATTTATTATTTTTCCTGATATAAATAATCCAAAAAGGAGTTCAATTATGCCATTAGACTATAAATGTTTGATTAACAATTGTGTTCTAGATAAACTACTCTGGAGTTGAATATCAGAGTAAACTATCCTATAAATTAAAACAAGAAGTATATATACGATATAATTATTAAAAAATTAAAGTACTTTAAAATTAAAGTTAACTATATACACGTATTACATCACATTAATTGTACACGACTAATCTTTAAGTTATTGATTTTTAATAACGCTTTTATCAAAGTTTTAGCACATGTAAATTTATAGGGGGAATTAGAAAAATGATACGTTTGGAACATATAAAAGTTAATCTACTATAAATCGCTGATCGCCGAACTGAAAAGATTTGTCCTTTATCAAGTTGGAATCGAGATTTCTCGGATTTGTATCCAACGGTTAACTGAACCGTTTATCTCGCTAACACGTGACACGATCACACTGTTCGTTTCGGGTGAATGGGGGTTTTACTGGAATCCGAACTTATTTACGAACCATTGTAACGTTACAGAACGTGACTCCACTTCCGCCAGTACAGACTTACGTGAAATTCACGTTAGTAGAACGTATTATGATAATCGACTGGTTTTTTGTTCGAACGAATAGGATTCCAATGTTCGCTCTATTGCCTCACTTTGATTGTTCTTTTGGTTTTCGAAACTTTATGACTCTCATTCACCAAGTTACCTTAAAAAATTATCTGCCACGTGTACATATGTGCTTTATTTTTATAATTCGAATTCCAAAAGCTTTAACCTCTGCTAGTTCGAGTTTGATCACTACTGCCTCTACTAGAACACGAAATACTATGTAATGTACATGTTACATGTACAATGTTTATAGGAAAACTGCAATAAGAAAAACAACTTGTGTTTCAACTTGTACCCACCATAGTGTTGACCCTTATGCCAGAATATATGTACAATGTACATACGTGCACGTACATACATGTGTACGTTATTTTCATTTGTAAAACTTCTCTTACTCGAAAAGCTCGATAAAACAAAAAAATTTAACAGCTTGAAAATTTTAGCTTTTCCTTTGAAATTCGAGTTATTGAAATTCCACTGCGTTATATTTTTGTATTCTGCGTTCAGATTCTTTACTCGATGCTTTGTAAAAAGAATATATTTTCCATTCTTTTCGCTTATATTCTTTATTTAATTTTCCCATGTGTTGCAAATACGATTATCTACGTTCGTCAAAAAAGATTTCCTCGAAATTACTGTGCAAGAAATTCAAGAAGTAAATACAATTTACTATTCTAATTTATTACTGCCAGCTATTTTCGTACGATACGTTAAACTGGTTTTTATATAAGCAACTGACGGTTTCGTCAAAAGACTCAATACAAGTTCATACAACTTTATAATTGGGGAGAGAATGTGTATAATAGTACGATATACGTATAATAGTGACATACTTATTGAATATTCGTGAGAATTGGAACTCGTTTCGTTCGAGCCAAACGTCAAAGAAGTCCTTGTGCATTAACATTCTACGGTGTGTCTTTGGACTATTAAGAGGAGCCAAAAACCAGTCTTCTGATGCATTATTCCGTTAAGTGGTTGTCACAAATTCGACCTTAATTGTAGGAATGACAAATGGCACGCCTGTGTTCGGCGTGTTTTGTGTCTTCTCGGACGTCAGCGACATTACAAAGCGTTTCACGACGTTGCCAACAGACGTTCTATATTTGAGGACTAAGAGACTTAATTAAGAGGGACGGTAGTGCATACCTTCGATTTTTAAACGTGTCCATTAGCTTTATTCGATGTCGTTTATATTTACTTTCTTGTTACGAGAACCATCCAAATTATATACAACGAACATAATTCACATCAACGATAGATAGAAATATCTCTTTTGTATTGAGTACAATTTCTGTTGTAGAAAGCAAACACTCTACGACAATATGTCGTTATTATCATTAATATTATCATTATTTTCGTTGTTCAAATTATTAGTTTAGATTATATAAATAAATTTAAAAATAATTTTTCAATATTTTTTAATTAAAGAAAAGAAATTTAAATAAATAATAAAAAGTTAATAAAGGGAATAGAGAAATTCAACACGAAAGGAAGAGAGAAAGAGAGGAAGAATAAATGTTATATACGACAAGTAAAAATACAAGTTACGAAAAGTTTATTCCAACCTAAAGTAGATTTAATATACGTACATATAGTCGTAATAGACTATAGACTATGTCTACATACATATAACAAATTTATTTCATTTTTATTTTTATTTTCGTTTTCCTTTCTATATCTATCTTACATTTTCTGAAATACTCGTAACTACCGTTAAACATTACATGCACGGTAAAGTTTGTAATAAACCTTGAAAAGCCTTAATTAGAGGAGAAATGAAAGTGTAACGTAAGCCGTAGTGGTTCGCCTTTGTCATCGAGCAAACGAGATGGGATGAATTCCGAAATCTCAGTGTCTTTGACATTCTGCCGCAACGGAAACAAACTGCAACTGAGAGCAGTGTTAGGCGTGCAACCGAGTTGAAATTAAGTTAGAAAACGCGCCTAAGTGCGGGGTAGACGCGTGGAAGATCAAAGGAACCGCATGAGTGACGGAAACCAGCTGCTAGACTATGTTCCCGACTCTCCAGATTTATACACCCATTTTCTTCCTTTCTGATGCTTCTCAAAGCACCGTTTTTCTGGCTTCTATCCTCCTTTCTATTACAGCTTACTTAGCGTCATTAAGATTATCTGTTGCTCGTTTTGCTGCATTTTTTATATGACTAAATGTGCGACTATTAAGAAAATAAAATATTACCCATTTCACACCAGGAAAGTGATGTTTTTATACCATTATGAAAGAACGAAATCAACTAGCAGTCCGACTTAATATTTATATTCACTATTTTTCTTTCTAATAACTACAAACAGTACCATGCAATTATAACGTATCTTCTTACAGCGGACATTAACGGGTATCCCTTTTCCGGATAAATTCCACAAAACTTATTAAATAGTGATTAATGAGCTGTAGTGATTAATGCAACATATATTAACTCACACCAAAGTTATAATAAGGAATATGATTTTTTCCCGAATTATATTCGCAATATTAGAAGCCTTAAATTTAAGACAAAAGTTATGTAAAAAGTACCTTTCCTCTGTCGAAGTATTCATTTAGTTCATTCTTTTGCTCAGCATCGAGTATAAGCTTGAATCTGTCCAGTTGTTTTATGGTAACATTTATAACACGGCCATTTAGATTTGAATCTTTTAAACTATCATACAATTGGGCACTATACATTATACATATTAATCTGCAGCCGCGTTTTTCGTTTTATCGCTCCTTTGTCCTATGACTGGTAATTTACCTTTTTTCATGACTTTTAACATGAAAGGAAATAATCCTAAAAGTCAAAAGACATGAATGTAAATAAATATAGCGAACGCTTTTATTTTAGGGTCGGTAAAGCTTGGTACACTTTGGTACACTTTCGCAAATATTTACCGAAAGTATAACATTTATATAAATTCTAATATTATAAAAAATACGAATACTTTTTATATCTGCCTTATATCTCACTTCGAAATGAAGAATTTAATTCTATAGACAAAATCTAATACGCTCTAGTAAATATTTCTCCATATAAAATTTATTATTCGAAACTTATCAAGGAATAACTCGAGTGACTTCGTCAATAGTGTCAATATTCGGTAGAATAGTGAGTAAATAATTCTAAAAAATGATTTGGGCCATCTATAAGTGAATCACACTGTTGTTAGAACTGTAGCTACCATATGAAGTGCGTGTATAGATGGTTGTTTAGGATTACAACACACAGAGATAACCACGGGCATGAGATACATAATGCAGCAGGTATTGTAAACCATACCACGCCCTCCTGCATACAATACGCTCTACCGATGCATTCTATTGTTGTCTTTTGGAATAAACTCAGTCAGCCACCACCTCCCTGAGGCTCTATATTATCTTCATGCGCGTAATACATATTGCATTCACGAGTCTCTCTTAGCCTGCCATTTTACTTGGTATGTTTGACAGAAGAATTTTCGAAATGACTGTGTTAACTTTGTTCTGATGTGTTCTCTTCCAAATTCACTGCTATAAATATAATATCACCTTAAAAATATTTTCGGAATTATGCACAGAAAATTCTCTTGATGCGAAGGATCATTCGCTGTTTGTTGTTGATATAGGATCTACAACATTCCTTAAAGATATTACTAATTTTACAATGCAATGTATTTGCTCGATATCAATCCTACGAAAATAACGTCCCCTTTATTCTAGCAAAGGAGCTTTCCCATTAGGGAACAGGTTGTGTCTTTCTACTTGACAGGTAAAGAAAAGACAGGATGACATAAGCCATGACAGCGGGAAGTGGCAGGCAAGGTATAATATTCGAAATCCGGCATCCAAGTATAGATCCTAGTTTCGTCGTAGGAAGTAAGAGCCCCTCGGGGAGATGTAATCCGTGATAAGCCTCGATTTGGTTGGTAGTTGCTAACAACTGCGGCATCTGTTAATCACTGGCACGTTTGGCAATGCATCTTGAACGTACTTTAAATGCTGATGAGTGGGATGATTCTTTGGCAGTTTTCCAGCAATATGTCATGTCAGTTTAAATAGAAAATTTTAGACACGTCAATTTTCCTTGTCATTTACTCGATTTAAATGTTAAAATACTTTAAAGTATGAAAATATGTAGCTACACGTATATTTTTAGATACGTTTCAAAGACTCGTAAATATCGGGTGGAGGAAATATAACAAAGATCGATCTAGAATGGCGGTCATGTTAAAGTCAGTTTGAAAAAGGAATAAATTCACCTGCTCGAAGCGGCAGGCGTGCGATGATACCATCGTCGAATGCCTGAATCACGGTATCGCGTCCGATAAAGTCGACGAAGCGGAGTGTACGAGTGGACTGTCACGCGATGTCGTATTCACGTCGCATATACGACGTTCCGCGCTAACTGGAACGAACGTTCCGGACGTCCCTGTTCGAAAGCCGCTGCGTCGTTTTCCAGTTCGTCGGCGCGTTTATGCATCCGCGTCCCACTGCGCGTGTCAGTACCAGTATTTCAAGCCGAACCATGTCCCCAAGACTTATAATTTACGAACGAGTTGAGTGAAGCGCACAGAAGTGCACAGCGCTCAACCTCTGGCGTTGATTTTGGCTTTGGCGTGTTCGCTCGTTTGCCAGAGCGTATAACGAAGCGAAATGGACGTTCCACGTGCTTCGAGCTACACATAGGAAAGGTGTTAGGATCTTGTAGAAAGATTGTGATTGTATGCGCGTTCGAAATCCAGCTATAGTCCAGCAACAGGAACAGCAACAGCAGCGGCGGCAGCAGCAGCAGTTCTGAAAGCGATGGTGGTACACCGGTACACGTCCGTGTCCGCGTGCTGGCCGCAGCCGCGGTAGTGGCACGGCGCGGCGCGGCGTGGCTACGGTGCGGCTTACCATGGCGTGGCCGTGACTCGAGAAGTGCCGCGACGTGGAATCAGGGCCATGCTTATGCAGCCCGCCGCTTCTCGGCCTGCGTAACGTTATTTATCACGGCCGCCGTAGGCGCGCAGGCGGCAACTTTGTGCCGACCTCGCCGCTCGCAGCCAGAATCGCGATACAGCCGACCAGATATAATTTTATTATACCTGCGAAGTGAGCGCAGAGGGTAGTTTATCAGCAGTCGAGTGTACCGGTTTTCTATCTCCCTCCAATTCTTCCGCGTCTCTTTCTCCCTTTTTCTCTCCCCGCTCCTCTCCTTCTTACTCTTGTTTTCTCTTTTCGTATTCTCTCGCCTTTCACCCTTCCTACCCCAACCGTTCTGTTGTATCCCTGTCCTCTTTGCGCCTCCTTCTTCCACTTCTATCTTTCTCTCTTTCTTTCTCTCTCTCTCTTTCTCTCCCCCTCTTTCTCTCCTTCCCCTTCCCGAACTTCTCTCTTTCACTTTCTCCATTTCTCTTCTGCTCACGCCGCGTCGTTTTACAGTACGCCATGCCATACCACACCGCACCATACTACGCCACGCCACGCCACGCCGTGTCAGGGAATAATATAGTGCTGGCGGGCTCTAACGGCGGTAATGTATGGCCGACACTCCGGGCAAAAGGGTACGCCAACTCGGAGGACGCCAAGGGTGAACAGGCCGAGCCACTCTGTCACGCAGTTTTCACTGAGCGCCTCTTCTTCTTCCTTCTCCTCATCCTCCACTTCCACGTCGAGAGATTACCGCCTCCGATAATTACGACGTTTGCACCCACCGGGGCCGATTTGTCTTCCACGTTTGTGGAGGGGCTGCGATTCGATGTCGAGCGCCACGCTTACTGACATTCTTCGCTGTTTCTTCTTTCCTTTAACGAATCTCCGTTTACGAGTACAAACAGGACACGCGTCATTTCCAATATTTTTTCCACGACTTATTTGCATAAAAAGTATAATTTTTTAGCGATAACGATATTTATGAAAATTTATCTTGATCTAACTTTGCGACGCAATATTCTCAATATTACTTTTTTTTACTAATACTTACGGTAACAGGAATTAGGAGAAAGTGTCGACATGTAATTTGTAAATAATATGCAAACGCAGGTGAAAGATATTAAAGATATTAAAAAGAATCGTGCATGGAACTCAAAATAATTAACTTAGCAAGTACAAAATATAAAATGCTTATCTGCATGTGTGGTTGTAAAAGCTGCTGCTGCAGCATACAGTCGAAGCAGTAATAAAATCAATGTTTATCGTAAATGCGATATCCGCACAGCCTAAGATACATCAGGAATGTGTCAATTTAAATGCTTATCTACACCTTGCACGCCAGCTCGCGACTCCAATATCACGATATAATTAATTTCATAATACATATTCCTTGGCTTTGCTCCGCTTAATTGCTCACTGTTAGCGGCGAAGCGAGAGAGTCGACGAGGCGGTACCTAGATTCAAGGGAGTAAAGGGAGAAAAAGCGAGCGGAATAACGATGATGAGGACGGAAAGAGCAAAGAGAAAGAAAGAGGGAAAATAGGTGTAGAGAAGGGAAGAAGCGAAGCGGTGTTGCGTAGGTGGAAAGCAGTTAGCAGCCTCTCGGGTTCCGCTAAGCGTTTAGCGGTAAAACTAATTACCGCAGAAGTTTCAAGGAATGCGTCTAGTATAAAATGAACGCGATTGATATCAAGCGCGCTTCTGTGTAAGTATAATTCATTAGGATTTTCGAACGTGTAGTAACACATATAGATGCACTGGTCCCGAATGAAGTTCCCGATCCTCATGAAGAGGTAGCTGTAACGTCTGTACGTTTCCTCTAGGAAAAAGAGAAGGAGGAAAAAGAGAAAGAATCACAGCGGATCTTATTCGTAATTAAACTGACGCGAATGGGGCTAATAAATTTGTGCGAGAGCATAAAACAAGTCTTGTAACTCTATCGAGGTAATTGCGGCGACCACGCCTCGTTGCCGTGGGCTGCGGTTGGCTCTCTTACACCTTTTCGCATACCGCAATTTGATATGCTATACTACAAACCGCTGTAATATCTACGGTGTACCTTGTCAAAGCGTCAGGCCACGCCAGTATCGGCGTCAGCAGTTAGACAAGGAACAGGAACAAACAATTAACGAGACACCCGTTAACCCATAACGTGTCTATTCAATGCAAATGACTTACTAATGAAAGATAAATCTTACACAGCTATCGAGACGTGCACGAAGGTGAATATTAAAGCGTGTTATCTCCCGGTTCACGCGTTTCGCGAGAAACAATCCGTGGTTTTTCTTCTTTTGTAATATCTTTAAAATTTCCCCAGCTCAACGCAACGATAACCGCGGTTGCGCTTTGATCCTTCAAACGAGCATGGAGAACAACTATCGACAACTAACGCATCTGTGCATCGATGTTTCAAAGCATCGACAAAGGCAAGCGAATCGGGGCGGTACTTTGAAACGAGTGGATTTAAAAATCAATTCTGCCGGACGACCGTGCTTGGTAATATAACGACGTTATTAAACAGTACAAAGGAACTCGCGCCACACGAGCCATTAACGTCGAGTAGACTCGGATGGACTTCCGAGGGCGCCACAGTCGCTGATGTCGCCGAACACTGTTCATTCGGTGTTTATGTGTGTCCGTAAAACTCACCGTGTGGAATATACCAAGTCGGAGGAGCTAACCGGTTCCTGGAGTCAAGATGGCCGCTGTGAAAGTAGAAGGGTGAAGAAGAAGAGGGCAGTTAGGGAAGCAAGGAGGTAGGCAGCCAAGCAGCCAGCCGAGCAGCCAGGGTGGGCACAGAGCGATCATAACTCAGGTGGCCGCGGACAAGCAGCGCTTGTTCCGTGCATTCGGAACACGGAACACACACGAGTTCGCCGACGTTCTGCACGACGTGCCTTCCATGGACGCCTGCAACACTGTTCTCTTCCCTTGTCTTCTCTTCTCTTCTCTTCTCTTCTCGTCCCTTCTGTTCCCTTCTTTTCCCTTCTTTTCCTTTCTCTTCTCTTCTCTCTTCTTCCTTTTCTATTTAGCTTTTCGTCTTTATTTCTTTCTTGACCGATCGGTTTCTCTCCTACTTCTCTGTTTCCCTTTCTTCTTCTCTGGAGCATTTGGACGTTCGTGGCGCGGACGGTGGCAGCCGCGGCACGCCACACAATCCGGCAATCTTTCTTGCGTATACTCACGTGCAAAAGTTCACCGACAACCAGAAATTGAACACATTTTTTTCGTTCACGATCAAATATTCAATAAATTTTTTGTAATAATTTACTATATTACAATAATTCATACATTCCGTGGTTTATTTTCTATTGTTTCATCTCCTACCGTGGACTATCACCTTTGTGTAAGACGCTTACATCTTGAAAATGCAACAACAATAACTCCGAACCGAAACGAAGCGAACTGAAAACTACAAGAAGATACGATCAAGTTAAATTCTTGTAAATGTAAGTAGAAGTAATTCGAATGATTCTAACTTAGTGATATATTTCCTAGTGTATATTATCATGACCGTGAAGGATGAAAATATCATCAAGGAGATAAGCACTTATACCTATAGTAGAATTAATATTTTGTGTTATGCCGATAGCGATATCATAAGATCATTACAAATAATGTCGCTAGAAACCAGGTTTTAATATAAGAAATACCAACTATCGAGCGTGTTAAAACTTTCATGTCACGATCGACCGCCTTATCACGAAAACTGTGTTACACATTCGATTTAACGCGGAGAAAGAGAAAAGTGAACGTCCGCTTTATGACATACCATTGTATATACGTGCATCAACGGGGCTTTGGTCGAGGTCGAAGATATAATGAACTTTTGTCAGCGATTGTACCAGGTCGCCCGAAGAAGAACTGGATACGTGGTCGCCAGGTCGTGTCCGTCCATCCGTCGCGCTACAAATGAAGACTTTAAATAATTTAGTCACCGGCTGTAAATCCCGTCGGGAAGCGACGTTAATCGATACATACCGCTGTGTACCGTGCCGTTATACAGCTTGGGAACATTTATGAATGCGCGCTATGAATCACGAGATAATAATATCGTACGTGTGTAAGCGTGTCTATGAATGCGTGTAAGTACGCTCGCGGATGCGCATCACCTTAAATCGCAGTCTTGCTTTGGTGTACGCCTTGAACAATTGTTGTGATATATATATATATTTCTTCAAACCGTCTAAAAATCGCCTATCCATTTTGAAAATATTTAAAAAATACTGTTTGTTCATTTCTGATTAATTGCGCCAGTAAAAATATTTTTGTAATATTATTTATAATTTGAAATTATAAATTGTAAAACTAAATGCATTTGAACAAGATGAATAGTTCGATAATTGGATCGTTTAAAAATTTTAAGACTTGCCAGTCTTTTGTGTAATTAAGCTTTCAATCAATGTCGAGGAAATGATTTATTACGACGCAGATTGTTAGCGACAATGCAGAGATCAAATAATACCATCACTAAATTTGTACGGTTGATTATAAATCCTGAGTGTGAGAATGAGGACTTCAATTGGCACAATGTTTCTTCCACAAAGTTGTCATTCTTACTTATATTTTCTTCGAAATACGAAACACTACATTATTTAAATGTCTTTTGCGCAGTCTCCGTTTTTTGTCCTTGTGGATATATTTGATGAACATCTTTCTTCCATAGTTTAAGTTGCCAAGACGGATATTTCGTTTTATAAAAACAGCTAGTAACAGTTATTAATGAGTTCTATTAAGTTAACAGTTTTATTAATTCTATATATAGATCTTCGTATACTACTTTGCTAAATGTTGGCTTATTATAGATCCCCGTTCTGCTTAAGCATTTTGAATCTTAAATATTAATTTGATCTCGTGTATTTATTAATTAATCGATAAGTGATAAATTGCGTAACTAAGGTGACTAAAACGACCGGGAGAAGATTCTATAATTAGAGATAATGAAAATACGTTATTTGTTTTTGTATTATATTTCATGTGGTTCTGTATTGCATTCTACGTGGTTGATAATAATCATCCTTCCTTACAAAAATACGATATTCGAATAGTACACTTAAACGGATGTGAACTAATTTGAGTTGGTATCGCTTTTATTTAATAGTCTCATTACGATCGTGATCGTCTTAGATTATCCGTGATCCGTTTTTGGGGCGGCTACGATGGATCGATTCATTCTCCGGGAACTCCACTAATAAATTACGATAATAGCATTAAGATAGATCGACGGATAGACGCGTAGGCGTGGAGACGTGGCGGCGGACAATATTTTAGCGTGCAGTAGCTTTATGACCAGAGGTTACGAGCCAGGAAGAGCCATAACGCCTCGTATCTCGTTGCTTCGTACCCCTACGTTCCTTACATTTGCGGGAAAGCTCAGCACGGGTGCCAATTCCTAGGAGCGTATCGGACCATAAACTGGGAACGTGATGTATGTTACCTTATACCCTCTTCTCCTGCAATCCTTCCAACATTGCTTTCACCCTAACGTTCCTCTTCTACGCTTATACTCGTCCAGCGCGTCCGCACTCTACACTCGTTACTCTTGACACGTGGTGCCATGAAATTCGTTGTATTTGCATTGATTTCTCGACAGGGACAAACCTACCTACAGAGTATCTCATGAATGCGGTTTCAATTATTTCAACGTTCCCAGTTCTTTAGCCGTAGTTTCTAGTTTTCCGTACAGACATTAGAATTCATATCCGCGTGACCAGGCACACTTTTAAAGGAATTTCTGGTCGCGAGGCACGGACGATAAATTCAAAAGTAATTAAATTCAAATATTAAATATTGAATACGTTTCACTTTATGGAAGTCGATAGATCCTCGTGAAAAGAGTGTCATTCGTTGGAGCATCAATAGAGGAACGTAACGACGCTAGTATTATTGCACGGAAACCGCAGAAAATTGGAGAAAAATAACCATTTTGGTGAATTTGTCGAAAATCTTGCTTTGTATGATTTTAAAATATGTCGTAAAGCTCAACATTTTGTACAATTTTTTCCTATACATATAATGGCAGTTGGCTTTAACTTCGGAGTTATACGTAAAAATATCTCGCTGCTCGGCCTTAGCAGTTAGTATGTAGTAATATTAATCCGGCTCCATGAGGCCTTGCGAATCCCCTTATCTTTATTAATATAAATAATGTTGGCTGGCTGTCTCACGACGCGGTGCGCAGCCGGATTAACATTATGTACTACCAATCTTATAGTTATATTTTGCATATAACTTGAAACTTATATGTATAGGAAGAAGCTGTTGAAAATGTTGAGCTTTATAGCATATTTCGAAATCATTGTAGCTCAAGAGAAAACAGTTTTTTAACAAATTCGCAAAAATGGTGTTTGTTTTTTTTTCAAATTTCTAGCGGTTTCCGTATAAAACCGCAAGTGTCGTTATACTTTTCTATCGATGCTTCAACCAATAATACCTATTGTTTCAACATAACAGATTATTGTGAGACGTGTTACGAGCTATTAGATGCCATCCAAACGGTTCTTTCTGTTTTTGTTTTATAATTGCTACATGTTTCTATTAAGATGACACTTCGATTGGGTGAATTCATAAAATCTGACGTTCAATTAGTAAGGTGTTTCGGACGGAGCAACGATACGTCTCATTATTGTCACGCGTGTGTCGTCGGACAACTTTTGTACGACCAGTAAAGTGGAACATGGCACGACAGAAAAGCGCGGACCTAAATGAATAAATTAAACTATCCGGACGGTTGTGTATCGTAAGCACAAGTCGTAACACTCAAAGGCCCAGTAATGAGAGTAAATCACGGATTTATAGCCGTCCGTCGGAGATTATACGGTAAACACGTATGCAGTTTATCGTCGGTAACTGCATTCAGCCGTCGCGAAAGCGCGCGCGCGGGCACACACACGCGTGACGCTCATATTTTTCGTCACCTAAATGCCGAAGGGAGACGTTTCAACACCGATATAATATTACCGGCCTATTCACTTTCAGCAACCTTCGCTCTGATGCAACCCCTCCAGTGCCGTAACTAACGAATCCTGCTACAAGTTTCTCAAGAACCGCAAGTTTTTCCTTTGAATAATTTAAGCAAGCGATAATTTAATCAACGTTTCATCTCAATATAACGTTGAATAAAGTTTTAAAATATTGATGACACTTTTTAATCTAATCAAGTATCCTGATATACTTTGGTTATTATTATACCTTTTATTATTCATAGCTTTTATTTATACTGCCGATAAAAATTATGAAATTGGAATATGTTGAAACGTATAAGAAAGAAAAATTTTTTTACCAATGTATTATAAATTGTAAAGGTTTTTCATTGTAGCGTATAATCGAAAATTCAGTTCGCGGTAAAAACAATGTAAAATTACGGCATGAAAAATTCTAAGAGCGACGATATTGTTTCTGATGAAGTAAAGTTTGTGGAGTTGCTACCTTGAGAATTACGGCACTGTCTCTGTCAGAGCTCTTCCTATTCCCGACGGCCGTTCGTACACGCCTATAGACTTGGATGCGGCTATAAATTAGGTTTTATGAGGGAGATAAAATGCGCGTTATTATCTAAACGGCGACGCTTTTACAGAGATCGTGGCCCACGCTATTTTTCGTGCACGTAAATGTGTATGTGCATACAGACATTTTCTTATATATATCGTGCATTCGCGCACGGAAAGGCATTCACCCTCGAATACATCGTCTACGACGAACCCTTCGTAATACGCATAGATTGACTGTCAAGTTCAGGGAATGAATAGGAAATTGGATGGAAAGGATGATAGCTCAAGACACGAAATAACATTTATCACGTAATGTTTCAGTATAAATGCAATTTTTTTTAACAAGTCGCATTTATTATAGGTATACCTACATATTTTCTTATTTTTGTCTGCATCAGAAATTAAGCGAATGTAACAAGCACATGGAAAATGGAATATTTAAAAATTTTCTATAACAATTTTTAATCTTTCGCAAGCGAGGGATTTGTACTTTTTCAACGTACAATCGTGATATAAACATTGATTTTTATGATATAACGTCATAGGTTTGCCTATTGTATGTAAAAGTAGCTTTGCACTTTGTGTATGCTGCTGAATCGTTTGATATTTAAATTGCGAAAAATGTCATGCAATCATGTAGACTATAAATAGCGATGTAACCAGTTGAATTTGACAGTGATTAATTTTCTCATTAAGATGCCTTTTGAATAAATTAACCGTTTAACGTTTTGTCACGCTGACGTCTCGCTTCGAACGCGCTTCAATGTATCTACACACACGTAAACGCTTCTCTTACCTTCGACTCGTAAATAGCGTTTTTAAATTCTATGCTAACTACGAAACTTGAGATCCTTCTATTTATATCTAAAAATTAAATGTTGCGCTTGGTCGTTTTCCACATGACGTCAGTACGTAATATTTTATAAAAACGACGTATTTGCCGATATTTTATCTTTGCCACTTAAATGCGAAGCCATCGATCGTGCTTTTTATCGATAACAGATTAACGCGAGCGGCACAGACTATAATTTGCATCAATTTTTCACGGCGTCATTTTTCCTAGATGTATTATCGGAGACAGATTACGAGTATCGATGCACGGGAGAAAAATAGAAAACAACCGTCGTGCAATTTATCTCTCCGAAACAACGATCGAAATCGATATGAAGCCGTTACGAGGATGCAAATTAATCTTCGATCGCAGCACCATGAAGGGACGCTGTCTGTTTATGCACCCAGAAAGACGAAACGCGCGACTTACGAACGCGGGACCGACATTCCCTATAATTTATAACAGTGGGTTTCGCAATAAGAGCAGTCAGAAATGACCACCCAGTGGCAGGGTAAAGGATGTTCAGTCATAACATCTGATGAAGCGAAACATTAACGAGGCGATATATCAGCCGGCTCTTATAGACGTAGCGTGGGCGGTATCTTGGACATCACCCAGAAGAACGAGCACGAAATGAAATGTGAAAGAAGTAATTTCTCGGGACTGCCATGTCTGTTCATCGAAGTGGTAAGAGACTCTTTGGCTTATTCACGACTGCCATTAAACTCTTCAAATGATGAAGGACCGCTGAAAGTATGAAATCAATAGTTCTCTGTGAGATAGCCAACGTTGACAAAATGCTGTCTAAATAATATTCTGTGTGTGTTACGCGATGCTTTGCTTCGTAATGCAATGTACACAACGATGTATGCTATTAATATTGTTTCGCAATATTTTGCAAACGATGTCCGATTTTAAACGTAATTGAAATATACATACTATTTTATACATACTGTATACGTATACATACTAACATACATACTGAAATATACTATTTGAAATTTCATCGACGTCTGTAATTAATATTAACACAGCTATTCCAGTGAAACGTCTAAAATTGATTATCGTAAGGTTGAGTAATGCGTTAAACAGTGAGATATAATTCAGAACGTTCCTGATCTATCGTTTAGAGTCTAGACCTAGATTCCTCTTCCGAGAAATATCGTGAGAACGTTTATTTGCTAATGTACTTTCAAGCACATTGGAGTGCGATTTATGTGTTTCGAACGCACATTCCTAAAGTATTAAGGAAAGACCGTAACAGACTACCCGTGAAAACATAATTCACAGATGTTACACGGACGTTTATCAATGCCTAAGAAAAATTCACATCCTCTATTCCATGAAACGAACTACTCAATACTTTACGTCCGTTATATGTCTGTCGGAACCTACCTCATCTATCATGTATAGCTATTCATAAATAATATTACCTTTCGTCGTAGATTGATGCTCAACTACTATACGCGAACTATTAACGAGCATTTGTAGTTATGCGAATTGCATATTTGATTATTAATAATTTCAAAATGTGGATAACTTGAATAGCAAATCTGGAAATGGGACGCTTCAAGTTTTCTTTGGAAGCTATTAATGATTAATGTATTTTCTAGGATTCATGTACCATGAATAAAATAACTCTTTCGTGCCTGATATACTCCATTACAGTTATATTAATAGCCCACGCATTTATCATTTTTCTAGATAATGATTCAAAAAATTTGTTACACTCATTTTTAAGACACCATTTATTCTCTGAGTCAAACAATCGTGTAAGCTTTTATACACTGCATAATATACGAGTGTATTAAAATAGAAAAGTGAAAATAAAATATCATTTATTAAATAAACATTTACATAAAATATCGCACCGAGTGCTATTCGATTCTTCAAAATTTTTTAATGTTTTTTATCAGTTACTCTACACGATGTAAACATAATCGCGATGGAATATCATAAAGGGCGATCGTATTGATAGACTTGGAGAATAACGGGATTCCGTATTAAAAATAAAAAAAGTTTGTTCGTGGCTCCATCATCCACCGCAACGAGCAGTTTCCCTTAAACACGATGCGTTACGGGAATCTAAGGCTTCCTGGGCCTTGATGTATGCTACCTATTTCGCTGACAAAAAGCAAGAAAGCTGTTCTTGAACCGGCAGTATAAATAATCGTGACTTGGCGGGTTAGCGCAATAAGTCCGCGCAGAAAAATACGAGCAGCAGCGGCGGCAGCATTGGGACGAAGCCCATTATTCATTGGCTTAAGCCAGGTTCCGAACAGCTAATGAGGCCGGAATACCGGCATGACCGTGATCATCGTAACCGGTATACCTTTCTTGACAATTGGTGACGTGCAATAAGATCGCGACTGTTGGAAGAATGCAATAAACCTTCTGTGAATGTGTTATACGATATTACAGCTACACGAAAAAGTGCAGTAATAGCATCGTGCACCAGTTTACCGATATGAAACACGCAACTAGCGATGAAAAATTTTCAGCAATTGTTATTTATTACATAAGTTCAATTCAGTAAAATTTACGAGTTTCTAAGGCAAAATGATATTTCCTTAGTTTCAACTAACTAAGATAATTTAACAACAAATTGCGAATGATTAAAGTATAATCTGGCAAATAAATAATATAAATAATCTCATTAGATATAGTGTAACATATTGTTATGTCGTACTGTTAATGTTTTGTTTTTTTAGTGCTGCTTTCTATGTCCTTACTTTATATCTCGATGCTATAACTATTGCAACTTTATGACTTTTCGATTGGTAAAATGGCAATTTGAAATTGAAATTTTTAATAATACTCAAAAATTCGTGCTTCTTAATAATCCTCAACAATAATATTTCATTATAATTTCGTACTTTATTTTATATAGATAGATATATCTACCGTTTTTCGTTGAATCGAAGAATTTAAATCGAGTACCTATATTATATTGATATATCGACATGTAATTTGCATATGAATGGTATTCATTTTTTGTTATCCTTATTTCGATTTTCTTTTCACTTATAGCTATTTTAAATGTTTCATATTTAGTTGAATGATATTTGAGCAATCAAAATTTTGGTTGCGTTATGAATATCATTAATTTTATATATAGGTATTATTGTTGCAAAGAGATTCTAAACAAATCAACCATCCGATTAACTGCAATACGTACAGCTTAAACTGAATAATCTAATCTATGATTTATGTGGTTCGAGGTTAATGAGAATTGTAATCTAGTATAATCTCAAATGACTTTGCTATCGATTCAGAATATGTAATATATACTATAAGCATACGAGTTCATGATCACATCTGTTATACAAGTATTGCAAGAAACGTTACTGTTGAAATAACGTAGAATTCCAATATAATATCGCAAATGTAATGCTGAGTTGCATTCGAAAGAAACAACAGTAGATCAATCACGAAACGAATGCTTGAATGATTGTACTATCGTAAAAACAAGCCAATTTGTTCAATTCGATCAAAGTCTATAGACTCTCTGTATGTATCTAATACTTATAAACGATTATAATTAACATATTAAAATTTATTTTTCAGTCTTTATTTTTATCATCGATTATTAATATAGATTCATTAGATTAAAAGATTCGCTATTTTTTAAAAGAGTTACACTTTGTAGAAACACTTTCTGACTGCGATCTGCAGTACTTTAATTTACTTTACTTTACTTCCTATACTTTACTTTAATTCCTTGTACTTTAATTCCTATAACTAATTTCTACAATCAAAATAAGCATTATAAAAAAATCATAAGGAGATATTTGTACTTTTTCATGAAAATATTTTGTATGTTATTTATTATATGCTGTCACGTCGTGGTTTATAAATACGTATTTTACGCGTGTATACACCAAATTTTGTAAACAACTGTGTACGTAATAATTCGTATTATGTATGTAATAATAAATGTGTGCATGTATTTCGCTGGCCATTTAGGTAGAGCAGAATATGGGATTCTGAAAATGAAAGCGACATCTCGGTAAAAATTTAACGGCTGACAGCATGGATTATATAGCGTGCTTAGCGAACGGCCAATAAAGGAAGACAATAAATCCTTCGAGAAAGATATGAGCAAGCATGACAGCGGCACTGTGTCGAGGCCCATTATTCATTGGCTTAAGCCGGACTCGAAGCAGCTAATGAGGTCGGCATACCGGCGTGTTCGCGGTGATCATAGCCGATGGACAGGCATAATAATCCGGCAGAGATTGCCGATCGGCGAAACGTCCGTCGGCGTGGCACGGTAGCCACAGATGGAACTTCGATATGGTCGTTGAGTGCGTGTCGAGACCGAGCGAGAAACCATTCCTGGAAGTAGTTAACTACGTTGTCGCGTCCTGACGCGTGTACCGATTCGTGTACGTTCTACCAGTTAAGGTCTCGGTACGCGCTTTTCATCTATCGACGTTCGATCACAGCCGCACGTCTACATATACGTCCGTCCAATTTCCTGATTCTTTTTGTCATCGTTGCGATAATTTTTAATTGTGTTGCTCACGTCGTTTACTTGCACGTACATATTTGGATCATGTTACATATGTGGAAAAAGCATTGTAATTTTTTCGTTTCCCAACTGTTATTGTTAAAAGATTAAACAGTTATCTATGGACCGTCATTTAGATTATAATTGTCTATACGTATATATTGGTTTTACTCGTACAATTATGTCGTAGTATATATGCATATAAACTTTTGTTTACAACTAACGAAAGTGTATCTGACGATGAAGATGATTGGCAACAATCGCGAAAATAAACCTTAATTACATACTAGTATTCCTTAATTACTAAGTATTATTAGTGCATCTTTTCATGCAATGTATCTATTGATTATGGAAACGATACAGACGTATTTTCGAAATTGGTCAAAAATAAGATCAAAGCATTTATAAGCAGAACAAATTCGATAATTTACTAAAGCATAAATCACATTAATCTATTACAAAAATCTACTAACTTTGTGTTGCAAAACTTTCATATTTTATAGGATATTTCAACATAAAAAGCGAATGTCTTTTATACAATTAGATACTATCTTGAAACAATTGATAAATATTGGAATTTTCTTAGAATTTGACTCAACTAGATAATATGAAGCAATACACGAATGACTGGTCTAGAAAGTTACACTAAAGAGTGTAACGAACTTTGTTTATAGTTGTCAAAAAACAGTACAAGTAAATAAGTGTAGCTTGCAGCAAGTTTTCCTTCATGAGATATAGGTACAAAAGATTTAAAAATGTTAATATTTGCGTATGTTACAAAAACATACTAGATATCTAAGTGCAGACAAACTAAGGTACATAATAATAATTTTATGCATGATCTTTTTTATTTGTTTACGAGTGCAACAGATGTACTACATTTTTTGTCGATAGCGCAGGCCTTTAGCTGTATGAATACAGGTGTGGTCAAGGACATATTATAAAATGGGTATGTAGGTAATTTTACGTTCTTGCGCAAGTTTCTAGAGAGCAAACCAGTTCGTATAAAACTGCCGGAACCAATTGCAATCTTTGAGGCAAGCTCCGATTAATTTCGATGAAACTAGTCAATATACCATAATTGCGATACAAAAGAAACTATTGGAATTGGCGGTAATAACACGATAGATAGGGACATCGTCAATTTGCATGGTTAACTAAATGCAGTAATCAATCGTTGTTCACTTTCTTTTTCTCTAGTCGGATCAACGATAAAAATCCACATTTCGATGATTATAGCTTCTTGGACTGGAAGGTGGCGTAATGAAATAAATAATGAAGTAACGCAACAACTTTACCCAATCCATCGTTATGATGTTATCTACACTTTTCCACGTAGCTCGTAAAAGTCCGTTGACTGAAATCTTTGACAAGCGATGTTTAAATCCATATGTATATGTCTAAAAATCACTGTGTAAGTAACATACAGCAACATACAAATATACATATAAGATGAAATAAATTTTAATTATACCAAAAATATGTACTGTATGTATTTAAGAAAGAGAATAATAATTACCTTACTGTACATTTTGTAAATACGTTTCAGAGGAAAGTTGTTTCCCTTTCGAACGAATCTTCGTTTTGTGTATTCGGCTGAACAGTTTTATTTTCGATGTATATACATCTTATTGTTAGTAGTACCGAATATAGAGTGGCATTCTTGATGCCAGGAAGTGTTCGGTTTCATGCATAGACTCCCGTCGCGTCGTTACGGCTTTCTGTAAGTACAACCTATAGGAAACGGAATGTAATGGAATATCAGGTTGCTTACCTTGTTACCCCCACCTTACTATTATTTGATGTCAGTTTTATGAAAATATGAAACCCATAGTTTTTCGATATCGGATTTCTGCCATTTCTACGGCATTCTCATGATATGCTATTAAATTTTCTGAAAGTATACCTAACAGTAACTTTTTATATACGCTCCTAAATATATTTTTAAATATATTTCTTCAGTTTCTTTTTAAATATATCTCTTTTAATAAACGATATTTTCGAATATGCACGTAGTGCCATAATAAGTATTCGATATACATAAATTACTGTGATTTACTAATCATTATGTTATTAGTTACGTTTTTCAAAATACTTGAATGATTAGGTGGTTTTAGACTAATACTTAAATTCATTATCTATACCAATGTTATAAAGAGAGAAGAGGTAATCGTACATATCCGAGGTAATCTCAGAAACTGCTTAACCGATTTGGACGATCCTCTCACCGTTGGAAAGTACATTTCCATCAGATGGACATAGGTAATATTATATATTATTACCCTCACTCTTTAGGAAACCAAGCAGTGAGTATAAATGCAACGTAAGTTGGAATAACGCAGCTCGATTTCCACCACTACACAATTGCGGTAAATGGTAACTTTCTAGAAATGATGCGCTCAGTGGAAAACAGCCACATGCCACATATGTGTAAATTTTCGTCTTTTGTATCATTAATTCGTTCCTGCAATGTGGTATATATCCGTCAATCTTCTAATATAATAGCATGCACGTTTCACCGAACAAAATCATATTATACTTTTTTCACGCTGAGAAGAAACAAATACGTAATGGTACCATGACACTCGGCTCTTTAGCTTTGGAGATACGTGACAGATCTTGACAGCAGCTGTCATTTACCATGTTATTCCAGTCCCGGTTAAGATAATTACGATTTCATACCGCATTTCCCGTGAAAATAATTTTTCCTTCAACTTGTTCTCCGCTAAAATTATAAAACGGTCGCTGCCTGTTTTCCACTGAGTCCCCCAAATATCTCTCAAATACCATGCAAATACCATTTAATTTCTACGGTTAACGATATTGAATCTTGAAGCACGAAGAAAAATTCTGGAGAATAGATACGAAGCATCCAAATGTCAATCAGTATAATAGATAGATTAAAAGACAATTTTCCTGCAGTATTTGAGAAAAAGAAAACAACGTTGCCGTGCAAATTGGTTTTTGGAATACATACTACCTTTTTTATAATATTAATGTACATATATCATACGTATAGACAGTATAGATTATTTAATTCATAATTATTTCGTTATGTACCTAATCAGAATTGATTCTTAATTTCGTTTTGTAAATAAAATGTTTAAAAGAAAATTTCAGTCATTCCGAAACACCTCTGCCTCAAGGTAAAAATGTTGTCAGGCCTAGCGAGGCAAAAGAAGAACGGAAGGATCGTGTGTGAAGAAACGATGTAAGCACTTCAGCGGCTCGAGTTAAAAAAGCTATGTAATATCGCCTTGAGCGACTTACTAATAAGAGATTACGAACTTCTCAGGCTTGAGCTACAGAAACAAGAATGTTTTTACGTCGGTTTATCCGAATTCGGAAATTCAGCAAACCAATACGTATTAATTCCTGTCAGTAATAAGGCTAAAAATGTAGGTTATGCAGAGGTATTATAATATCAAAAATTGAGTAGAAAGAAATATCACCTGCTTTCAATTGTACGCGGTCTGAGTCGCGGACAAGAATAAAAACGCTGATTGTTTAAAAGATATTTCAAGGTTATTATGTTTGAAACTCATCAGATGGATACATTTTGGTTCAATAATAATCTAATTTTTTAATTAATAATCTAAAATTTTATATTTGAAATTGTTCCTTTGATAAAGTTGAAAAGAATTATGTAGCTAGAATATTTGTCCGATTAATATAAAAAGTGTTATATCCATAATTGCTTAATTTTAATTCGATAGCGTTAGCTGAGATAAATATTACAATCATTAAAATATGTATCTATCTATATTATAAATACATATATGTAAATATAGCTACATATACGTAAATATATTTACATTAACGATATGTATTAACATTGAATAGTTCGAGAAAATTATCTTGACATTTGAAAAATACTTTGACAGCACAGTATTTGCATAGGTATTTAATTGCGTAATTTCGTATGTACATACCCTTCGATCGAGCGAGAGACGTATTAGCGTAGACTTGATCGCTCGACACCTCACAGTTTATGATACGATCGCATTACATATCGTCGTTTTGTTGTATTGTACGAGTCGCGTCAATTTATTTTACGTTCTCATGTAGGTTGAACAAGTTGAATGATATAAAATGACAGTGGTACATGTTTCTTCCACCTTTTACACGACGCACACATTGATCGTGTCGCCAGATATGCTCAGCTACTTTAGGAAAGCAGCTCGACTTTCTCATAACTTAATCCAGCGACGAGAGAGCATTTTTATGAACGAACAAGTTGAACGGCCGATAAGATATTGACGAAAATGTTATTAATACGCTAATATAGATTTGTGTTTATCTCCTCAAGCATTTAACGGTTTATTACAAATTATTGCCTACAATTATTCGTATGAAGAAATTTGCAAAGTAGGTATAAAAATAAATTTGCAGTGTACTTGTATCTGTGCCTGTAATAAATGTAGAGAATTTCCAGACGATACTAGTATATTTATTGCATTCTTTTCGTAGCTCTAATAAAACGTTTTGTCGTATACATATAAATAGAACATAACAATAAGCGTAATTGAAATGAGATAATTTAGTAAAGACATAAATTTACTCGAATGGCAGGTGTATAATCGTGGCGCGGTATGCGGACTATCATGGTATAAAATATAAATGAACCGCTTCGGAAACGAATAAGCAGTGACCGTCTGACCGTCTTGGCCAGTTTTCACTAAGGGGCTGAAACGTGTCAACGTGTCTAGGATAAAAGACGAATGTCCCAGGAAGGTTCTCATTAGTAGACCACAGTGGGGCGCCACGGATCTTCCTTGCTATTTCCAGTTTTCCACTTTTCCGCTCACCGTTCATCACCGATTCTACATAAATTCTGGGGAAGAGGATTCTCCAGGTGCTCGGTCGTGTCAAGGGACTTCACCAACCCGCCTACACCAACGCCTACCAACTAATCTTTGCATTCATTCGGACAAAGGTCATGACTAATGATCTTAGTATACTGGCACAATAAGATTTACTTCTCTTTTTGTACCCTTCTGTGCTGTGCCAGCTGAATAACGTTACTAATTTCTTTCCCAACTTTGTCACCTGGTGGAAAAGATCGTCCAAACTTTGCCTATTCCGGAAATTCATCTCAACCGGAATACTAACAATGCCATTTTCAATGCAGTAAAATAAATTTGAAATTAGGAAAACTAAACAAAATTATTCACGATTATAAAATTCAGTTAAAATAAAATTTGATGTTTATATTTATATTAAATAATAGTTATTAATTGTGTATTTCAATCTTTAATAACTTATTAGTTTTATCTATTTTCATCCATTCTTGATTTGTTAAAAGCTCACCTTTTTCAAATATTTTCCATGTGTTTTATATAACAAATTAAAATTTTACAAGACTTAAATTTACTTAATGCACTTACTTATAATTAGTCAAAGAAGTGATTAAAATATTCTTATAAAGAATATACGAGATATTCAATTCATAATTAACTACTAATATTTCGTTGCAAAAAAAAATAATATAATTAATTGTTAGGTAGTTTTGTTCTATATAAGTAATAGGTATTTTAGTAAAATGTTTTAATTATTTATCTGATGTTTATATGTATATTGTTTTGACAATCGTTGTTCTATATTTACTGTTGAGCTATGTATGTATTTATTTTTAACTACCGTTTCCTTATTAAATCAAAGGTAACTCTGAATTTTTAGTAAAAGTGAATTACAATTATGGTATTATAAAATATTTGGTATTATAAAATATCTTCTCTTAATTTACTTAGATTAGTGTTATTCAATAGTAGATTTATAAATTGCTTCGTCTTTTATATGATACAATGTAATTCTTTGTCGATTCGTTTGTATTGAAACATCGATGTAAGCAAGTCATGTTTTACATAAAATCTAAAGACGTTTTATGAATAATATTGATTAACATCTTTTAGAATCGACATTGACGCACGACAGAATTTGATTTATTTCTTTCTCAGGCCCTTCTACCTTGACGGTATCTTCCAGAATAGTACATGGTGCTAATTTCTTCTGGATCTTGGTCGTTGTTCGAAAGGAACCGGAGCGTGCTGGACAGGCTGTATTCTTGTCGATGATTGCTGGGCGGGCTGGTCAGACAGGTCATAAATTTCTGTCTTGAAAATTGTAATATATTCTACCAGCCCTTGATGACTTTTATTGTATGCCAGCGTTGTGGTTAATGTTTTTCATGGATGATCGAGACAAGTAGTATCTATAATGTAACACGTTTCCGCCTCTCTCTCTTGACCAAATTGAGAAAAGAGTGTTTTGTCTCTACGTGTCATTATTTAAGATTTCGACATAGGTAGTGTTATGTTAAAATATCTTTCGTTGCAGAGATTTGATTAATTATCTCTTCTATAACTAAAATATCGCTTTATCTGTTATATGAAGTTTTTACTATACATACTTGCAAGTTACAAGTATTTAATAATTTTCTATATATAAGCTAAAGGAAAAAAATATTTCAGATTATATAAAGGAGCATATAGCGAAATTGGAAACGTTTTATATTATTGAAGATCTTTTTCATAAACTTAGACATCATTTTCTACAACTGGTTACATAAATGTAGAAGCCCGTTAACTTGTTTTGCAAAAAGAAGTTTCCTTGCGCATAATTTACAGGCCAAGAAAGGAATTCGTTAATTAAAAAAGAAATTTATATTGCCTGTCATTATTGTTTTCATCCTACTTTATTGCTATGATAATTTCTTTAGATAAAAAATTCAATTTTAATTTCTAGTTAATTAGTTAGTCTTTACTTTAGTTAAAAGAATACATTAATTAATTGTTGGATGGACATAATGTTGGAGCAATACATTTTGTCGAATTCCTGTGCAAACGAGTTGCGATGTAAAAGAATTATAACTTATATGAAGTTTTATCTACAAAGTAATTACTGGATCGCGTAGCAGTAACGAATGACTCACGATTATGTTTTCCTTCGGTCGTTCAAGTTCTTTGGAAGGCGAAATGGAGCGGTTGGAGCGAGGTACGTAGGTTGGGGCAAAGCAAAGTAGTACAATCTGCGAGACTGCCACTTGGTCGTAACAGATACGCCAGGAAATAAATGTCTGTATAAAGGAGTTGGCAAGTTCCTCGGATGATATCAAGATGCCGCCGGCTAATACAGCTTGCGCGAGACAAGGGTGAGGAAGCGTTTCACCAAGGACATACCCCTTTGTCCTGCACCTTTCTTTTTCTCTACGATGTATCTCGATATCAAAAGAATTTTGGCTTTATCTCCGCGCTTTTATCCACTAGGGAAACGATATACTATATCCAATAAAGAGAAATTATATTCTGTCTGAAGTGGGACTTCTGCCCGAATACGGGAATAGCTTGGCTTCCATTTTCCTTTAAATATGTTCCTCGTATAGCTTGCGAAAACCCGTATACCTAATCTTTTCCGAGCTACATACCAGCAACCCCAACCTAAATTGATCACCTTGAGCACCTCAGTTGATTTTGAGTATAGGAAAAAAAATTTGAAATTTTTTAATAATTTAAAATATTTAATAAATTAATTACCTTCATTGAAATACATAAACATGGTGTTACTGTGTATATTAAATTGGTATGATCTCTCGTATATTGTTCATAAACATTGAAATGTTTCGTATCTACTACTAATAACAGTACAAAACATCATTCAGTATTGCGATCTTTCAAGAAGAGATTTGTAATCAGAAATCGTTATAATAACGAAGAAACAATTGAAATATTCTTAATTTGCGGTGATTGTATTCAAGTGATCAAATCACGTTGTTCATCCTGTATAGATACAGATATCTAACCGTCATTTTAATAAATTCTCGATTGATATAACTAAATACATATTAGGTCGTCCGAAAAGTTTCTTCCGTTTTATAAGGAAATAATGGACGCACAACATTTTCGTTTCATATTATTTTATCGAATTACGTATGATCCATTTTGTTCTATCAAGATAAATATTACAACGTTCGACAGATTAGGTTCCATGTTTGTATAAAGGTGCGTTGTTGTAAAAGAAAGAAGTTCTCGGAATATCTAATACATAGTTTGCCTCTTATAATCTTAAAGCTATTTAAGATTATTACCTTCTTCTAGTATTAAAAGTTTGAAGCTATTTATTTAATTGTATATTCATAATTTATAATTTATAATTTATATTTATTATATTATATTTATATATAAATATATTTATAATTTAATTGTATATTCTATATTTATTTTCGTGTTTTGAGAAAAATGCTTTGCTAAAAAATTTAAGAAATGAGATGTTAAAAAGGTGCCAATTTTGTATATCTCTCGGCACATAAAATTCGAATGAGGCATTATTCTATGGTCGTACAGAATCAGTAACGCATAACTTTTTAACTCGTATGTCGTGAGGAAGTTATAAAAAATGTAGATGAAGTTGGTCGTAGTTCGGTAGACGAGTTGCACCTTTCTGACTTTAAATGATCATAATTTCGGAATGAATGCGTGGGATACAAAAATTCCAATTCTATTTTATAAAAAAATGTCGATACTTATGTAATATGTAAAAACATATTGCTCATATTGTTAACCAATAAGAATAAATCGTTACAAATTAAAAGGAGGTATTACAATGCTAATATTCCATGAAATATGTTTGTTATTATACTATAACTTGCTTTTGAATCAAACTGGAATGTAATGAATCATCGCATATGAGGAATCGTTGTTATATTTCATCCCTCACTTCTTCAGATGATAGTTTTCCAATTCAATCGGCGTTAGCAATAAAGCACGCGATGTATACGTATCGCATAGCGATTGTATCAATCGCTAACGTGCAGCGTGCATTTTTTACACTTCAGACGATTCTGTTAGTTTAAATTGCAAACGGTTGCCGCCGATGCACTCAAGCGTCTTTTTCTCGTTCGATGCTGCTGCGATCATATGTCATTCTTTGTCCTCCGGTTAAAAACAACGATGACAGACATATTATCGCAGCGGGATCACTCACGAAAAACACTAGAGTGCATCGGCGGTAAACGTTTGCAATTTAAATCAACAGAATCGTTTGAAGCCTAAAAAATACACGCTGCGCGTAAACGATTGTATCATATACATACTTTACATACGTATTTTATCGTTAACGCTGATTTCGTTGCAAAACTATCATCTGAAGAAGAGAAAAATGAAATATAATAACAATTCTCCATATGCGATGCATTCCATCTTGATTTAGAAGTAAGTTATAGAATAAGAAACATACATCATGGAATATTTGCATCGTAACTTTTAATAATTAACCTTACTTTAATTTATCGTGTTTCATTGTTATTAATTAACAATAATATACCCTTTATAAGATACCCTTTTATAAGACAGCGTTCGAATTTTTGTATTTCATGCACTCATTTCGAAATTACGATTATTTCAAGTCAGAAAATTTCAATTCGTCTTCCGGAATATTGTCAACTTCATTTACATTTTTTTATAACCTCTTATCACATTTGACTTAAAAAATTGTGCGTTTCTGATTCTACGGGACGTATAGTATAACGATTCATTCGAATTTTAGCATTTTTAACATTTTCCTTTCATCGGGTAACATTCGAACAAATGTTCTTGGTTGTATTAGTTCTCGTGTATCGATACAGTCGCTTGTTCTCGGTAGTATTAGTACTCGGTAGTATTGCCTATCATCCTTATGAACTATTTGAACGACACATCTATGTATCTATTTTCTCTTTTCGTAATGTTTCCATGGGTCTTTTATTCTTCTTGATACACTGGCGTTAGTTTTTTGCGCAGTGTACGCACCATTAACTAACTCGTGCTGAAATAGAATCGTAAAGATACTAAAAGGGTGCGTTTTGTGACTCGATTTATCATTCTATCAAAAATGATAAACATCTCAGAAACGAAAGTTAAACAAATAAAATCCTGTGTTTTCTAACAAACATTTCGTTATTTTATTGTGTAGCTTAGTTCTTTATTACATACAAGTTATTTCTTGTATTTTGTTATTACAGCCATGTTTATTATTATATTAAAATCATACACATGTATCTTACTTTCACTCAAGATTTTCTCACATGTATGTTTGCCGTAACATAAAAATTTAAGACTATCTCTACGTACATACCACAAGTGAAAGTTCTATATAGATTTGGCGGCATCGTACAACCCATGCAACCGTTATTTTTAAAAAAGTTCCACGCCGCTTTGTCTTGAAATATACGTTTTTCAAGTGAAGTAGCTAATGCCCACCTACCTTCTCCTAATTGTTTGACAGAGCGTATGAGGGAAGCCGACACCGGACAGGGTGACCATGATTCGTGACCACCTGTCCATGATGGACTTCCCTTCGAAGGAGGGCGCGTGTAGTGGCACAGTGTATGGTGTGTTCCCTATGGGTAGTACACTATTTGTTAATGCTCATATGATGATCGTGTGGCCTCTATACAAACATGTCAAGTTGTCGCGGTGTAGTAACTCCATTCGTTGGCCATAAACAGTTGGCTGCTCGGTCAGTGTTGCGTGTCACGGTGCTGTCGCTATTTAACCTTCTATCAGATGCGACTTTCGCGCCATTCATGTAACACTCGCATTACCAGCACCTGCTGAGGCCAGTTTCAGTGGCTGTTTCGGTCGCATTTTAGTTACATAATGGCAAGTTACTTTACGTGGCCGCGAAACAACAAGCTATCCGGCCGATTAACGCTAAATTATACTCTTTAGCTGCAAACTCTTGAGCATCCTTTTAAAATTACTTGCTTTTACCGTCCGTTTAACGTTTTCTACGTAGACGCTTCCACTTAAGTGCCAACGCACTATGCGCTTTTTAACAGGTTACACCTGTTGAGAAATAAATGAACAGCGGTTCTGCTATCTTAAACTAGCTTTTGTTTATGACGAAATATCTAATCTTAGTGCATGTACAATCAGCGAATAATTCATTTTTTCTTTTAAAGGAGATATGAGCTTTTGTTTTTGTTAACAATATGCGACCGTGTCAGTTTCTTTATGCTTTTTTGTAGTAATTTCGATCTTGTATAACCAGACGGAGAGGGAAGAGATTTAAATTTTTACTTCTAATTAAATAATATAATTTTTGCCTGTCATTTTCTTGTCCAGCATGGCAATCATAAAAATAGAAACAAAAACTAAATTTTGTAGCCATTGTAAAAATAGACAAAAACAATTAATCAACATTTAATTAATATTTCGGTATTTTAAATTGCTGTTACTCAGTAAAAGGTTAAAGGTCTTTTAGCAACAAGCTAATATCTCATTAAGGAAAAGTATTTACATATATGGTTCTGAAAAGTTCTTATACATTCCAAGATAATTGAAAATATTCTTAAATTTTTTTCTCCTCATTTAAAAAATCGATCCCGCATTTGTGAAGCTTTTATGTACACTCATGCAGTACGGACTATGAAATTGACTTCTACAGTTTAGAAAGGTCACTTTCGACAAATCATCGTGACAACGGTTTATTAATATTCCAAATTAGAATAGCTTGTCATGATTCACGGAACTAGGCTTTTGTACGAGCCTGAGAAGAGTTCCGGGGACACTCACAGCATAAATAACGATATCTCCCTTGGTCCGTATTCAGCTGCTGCTCCCTAACCAATAGGTGCCGCCTCCTATCATCAAAAGTGACTGACAAGCACTCCATCAGCATTATATTTCGTAAATATAACGAGATTAGGTCGCATTGTGACGGGACTCGGAGTTAATTTACATTCTAATCTCTACACGCTACTGTCGCATCTTCTTTCTTCTTTCAGCAAATTCAAGTGCTTCGAAAACTGCTTGCAGGCCACTCTACGTCTGGACTTCGTCTTTAACTTGTAGATATTAACTAGTATCTCGATGAGAGTGGACTAACAGATTTTTCTTTTTGACAAAAATGATATTCATGGAAATGAGATGAACCAGTACAGAAGTTTTCGGTTATAGTTTGGTTCACTGAATAATACATGAAATATGCGGAGAAGACACAGAACGTGTTCCATGAATTGTATTTTGTATAATAAGACGTCAAATTAGTTTTGTATATCTGAACGATTTATCGCGTTATGCAATTTTGAACATTTACATTACAATACAACTACATCACAAGCTTAATAAAAAAAAATTGTATTTCCTTATTTCCTTCATTTATGTTATTTGCTTTATGAATATTACATTAGATGTTTAGGAAATACTCAGAACCAACTAAAGTCGTATAGATCATCATTTAATGAAGAATTCGAAGATAAGCATTTATAGCCAAACATATTTTATTTTTTATTATTAAATTTTGTTTTAATTACTTAAAAATACGAACTAAGAGAAGTATAAAATGCAATAAGTCGCTCCTAAAATAATTTAGCTGCATGATATACCTGTACTTACATAGCATAGATCATTATTTGTATTTTTGTGTTTACAAGAAGAGTAAGATTTATTTGTATCACTTATATCCATTATTTGGAACGAATTAAATAATGAAAAGAAAATATATCTATAGTATATATGTACATAAAATAAAATAAACAAGAAATAAAAATAGGTTAGGTATCTACTTTCAATTTTCCAAGCAGAATATAAAAAAATCAGAAAAGTAAAAAAGAATATATACATAAATATCAACACGTATCCATGAAATACATTAATAAACTATATTGATTATATTCTAATAGAATTCAAATTTTTCATACGAAAATTATTTCAAATATCGTTAAATAGAAATAAATAAACGAATTATACATATCTATACCAGTACTAGTAAATATATACATTGTATGTATAAATATAAGTAATATAAGTATATAATTAAATATATATATATATTTTATATATATATATATATATATATATATATATATATATATATATATATATATATATAAGAAAATAAAAGGAAATTAAATAGAAATAATAGAATGATTATTAAAGTTAATGGTTTAAGTTCTTTAAATATACAATGAGTGGTTATATACAATACATAGTGACAGGAATTCATCTTGCGAACATGTTCCATGCAGACTCTGTTTCTTCTCATTGATAGGGAACAATATGGACACGATGGAGTAGATGTGAGCAAGGGAAAACGAAAGCGCGCGTCAGATGGAATTAGGCATGCTTCAACAGATTAACGGAGCTGGCTTGACGCGATGGTGGAGAGCTACGGTTCAAGCTCTAGTCGGATTGAATTAGTCGAACGAAGGTAATGTTTGCGAACCATAGCAGTCAAACACATTTTGCTAATCTTGCTGATTGTTCGGATGCAATCGATAAAATCGTAATGATATTTTAGTCAAATAAAATCATTTAAATCTTGAAATTATTGTTTGCCCGTATAAGCAGATATGTATTTCACAAGATAATTATATATTTTTATTATTTTATTTGTGAATTATATATGATGAAAATTTTAGGGGAAAATTGATTAAAATACTACCTTTTGAAAAATGTAATCTTCGAATAATGGTACATATAATTGTTCATTATTCGTTACAAAGTTATACTTATACAAGAAACAATTTGTCAGTACCAAATCTATAATGTTGACAATATAAGATAATTTGTAAATATAACAAGTATAGAGCAATGTGTTTTCAATCAAAAAAAAAACATCCGGTTATAATACGCATACATATAACGTGTCCGGTTTAACCGAGAACAGTTAAATACATATCTCAAGAAATACGAATCATATAAAAAAAAAATATTTCAGACAAGAATTGTATGATACTGAGGTGCACGTACTATGTAAGTATACCCTTGTTTATTTGACCTTACGATCACCTAGAAATGGGTTGTGAAGGCCGTATTAAATTTAACAAATAGAAACCTACTTTTTTATTACATATCCTTGTATGTAGTTGATATCGAGACGTTTTCAAAACTGCGAACTCGTGTCTCTCGCATCACCCATGATCAGCGTATGACCTTTCAAATTCGACATGTCGACGGCATTAGCATCGTTCGATGTACACCACAGGGTCACATAAACACGTTTTTCATAATGTTATCACTGGTATGGCGTTGCTGGAACACAAGGTCGCAATTTTCTAATGTTACCAAAAATGTCGGTCAGTTCCGAGCATTTACTTTTAGATAGTTGCCTGTATTGCTCTGTCGAATTCGTAAGTTCGCAGCGGAAGGAGATATGGATATGTATGTGTACACTATTTTAAAAATCATCAGCCTTCAAATTTACAATAGATTTTCTCTTTTTGATGATATCTATGACACGCAATACATTATTTTGAACATACAGATAGATATATGTATCTATAAGTATAGGTTAAAGTTATAAGACGTGTGTAATTATTCTAAACAATTTCGCCTGAATATTCATGCATAATGACGTGTAAAGTATAATACTAAAGAATTAAAGAACGAAAGAATTGAAGAAATAGCAAGTAGAACTTAAAACGACATACGTATGTATAGTTTATATAACGTTCTATCTGCAATGAATATTTTACACTACATCTTTTATATAACAGTTTAACGATCTGCTATTAGGATTTAAATAAATTATCAATTGGTCGATGAAAAAAAGAGTCATAAAACCTTAGCTCACTTTACATGTGAATGATTTGATGGAAAAAAAACTAGAAGATTTATTCGTAAGAAGGAAGTGCCGCTTTAGAAGAATAAATTCATATGCAAAGGAATCCGCACACAGCAGAGGTCATGATGAATATGTGTCTATATCAAACTATCAGCGGCGTCTTAGCGGAGGGTGCTGGCATCGTTATGGGTACGACGTTGACGGACGGCTCTCTTACGCACAGTTGACGGGAAACACAAATTGTGGGCGCAGCTGCGCCGATAGTAATCAAGAAACACGGTAGGTAGCGGAGTAGAGTGGCCGGATAATAATTCTCTCTCTGTCCGTGGAAGCGTGTACACACACGCCCTGGGTTATAGACTAGGAAGAGATGTGCGGCGAACATACAGGAAGGAACGGTATAGAGGAAGAAAGAGAAAGCAACATGGAGAGATCAAGCGAGAGAGACAAGTTCGAAGGGAAGGGAAGGAGGGATAGAACAGGACAGGGTTGGTGGCACTTCACAGGAAAACGATGTTGATCCAGGTCGATACCTGTCATCCGTTGGGCGATGCACTGTCGAGATTGCTCCTAGTTCAGGACCCGTCTCGCTTTACATTGATATTCGTGTGTCCCCCTGTTCTGTCTGTATATTGGCATACAATGAACGCCGAGTATAGTTTGCTATTTAGTGACGACAGCCGCAGTACGATATCCAGCTTGAAAAGGTGCAAACCTTTAGGTTAAATGGACAAACTCGTGCTTACAAAATCTATTCGAACGTCGTGGCGTGCATAAAACATTTTTGAAAGAGATATGGTTACAACTGGCTGGCTACGTTAAGCTAGAAAGTTTGAATATTGATTAAGAAATAATACTAGATTCGATGAAATTTTATCGACGATTTCAAGAATTTATTATTTTTCCTTGATCTTTGTTCTTTTCTCTTTTCTATCTCACATGTAGAGTCTATAGTTTATAATCAATTCTTAATTCCAATCGATATTTGATTTTCAAATACGTATAATATAATATACAACATAATGTAACATTTATGTGCAAATACGTAATTATCGAGGTAAATAAATTTTCTGTTAGATATAGATACATGTACGTATGAGTTGAAATACACCTGTTAAACGTACATTTTTTAATATGCTTACGCTAAAATATGTATACTGGTATGACTTTCCTACTGCTTGCTTTTCACGAAAACTTTAGCATTACTTGTTTACATAGTCACAAACTATGTAAAATCATTGATATTCTAATGCAACACACGATAATGTATATAACGTTATTTATATTTTCAACTGACATTTTACCAGAAATTTACTAAGCGTATTACTAAGTACGTCTATTCTGATTTCTTCTATGATTCCTTCTTTACGATTTCCTCTATTGATTATAATTTCATGAAATTATGTACACTTCGTGGCTAAGAGTTAAGCAAATAGTAAAATTATGCTGCAGTACCGTGAAATCGCGTTTATAGCTACAATTTTACTTAATATATGTACATACGTACGTCACATTAGAAATACATATTCCGTTAGTCCGTATTCCAAACACATTCTAGATCAAATGATAAAACACAAATGCGTAAAAAGCATCGAATACAAAGTTGATTCCATTACCATAAAGAGGATTTCAGTATGAAGTGGAAATGTAGTATTTTCAGAATCAACATACAAGCACAATGGAAAAACTTTAGAAAATAAAGCTAAGCTAAGTTTAAGTTTTCATCATAATATGAATCAAGCATCGAAGCTTGTCTCTATTTTTATTACATTTTTTATAATATAAGAATACTTTCAAACAGAATAAGTTATTTAAAAATTAGAATGGAACGTTATTTTATAATTAATGTTAAAACATGCAAATTGCCCTTCCACAGTTGTACCGTAAGTGATGCCAATGTCGTAGCAAAATAATGCAATACGGTTTATAATATGAATGCTCGATCCTGTGATTGAAAGGTATATCGAACTCCCAGTTTCTTTTTTACGTTGAAACTCGAAGAAGTTGCGTAAGTAAGATTAACTAAGATCATATTACATGGCTACCAATATGTTGCACGTTGAACATAAGCTTCTTTGCGATGTAATACCGCCTTAACAGTTAGTGAATATATCGGTGGTAACGTAGCGATTACATCTCTCCTTGTGTCACCGTTTAGGTGTGGCAAATTGACCGCTGACATGTAATAGCGTGATTAACAGAAATTAGTTTTTTGTCATCGCGTTGAGTTATCTCTGAACCGTTCGAAGTCAAACACAAATATGCGTTAAAGACACTTCAAACAGCATGATATAATGATAATTGACACAACGTCAACAAAGAGACAATGTCTGATACTTTCTGAATACTTTTGTGAAATTACGTATATATGTATTACATAATTAGTAATATGTAATTATACATATACATATACACCACACACACATATATATATACGAACTTATTAGTAGTAACAATGACGATAAATTTATATCGTTTAATAATTCAGTAATTGGGCAACGTCTTTATGTTCCAAAGAGCATGTTGTAGCTTTTAAAGTGTTAAATGTTTTATAATGTAACGAATGTAATTTTTAGTTCGAATAGTATATAATAAAGTACATAAATATTAATATTAAATAGCTGAATATGTATTGTTGCATACATGGTACAAATTAAAATCCAGATAATGACGATTTTCCTTACATTTTTTAAGTGTGTATTATGTTGAACGATGTTACTAATATTTTAAGCAGTATGTTGCTTACAATTAATTCCAGTGATAAATAAAATCGGCATATTCACGAATTTCGTTCGTGGCATTACGTTAGCAGATGCACAATAGCAAAAGATCCGCATATATATAATAGTGGATACGAACGTTCTAGCGTTCGTTTTGCAAGGCAGGAGAAAAAAGTGGCCGAAAGACAGTTTAAAATTTACCGCCGATGGATAGAAAAGCGGTCCCGTGGCGGACTGTCAGCTGTTTTTCGAATTCTGTCAATTCTTGTCAGTTGCACCGACCAGTTTAGCATAAAAATGCTGTTTGGTAGATGGTCGGCTTTCGAAGGCTTTGGCCGACACGGTACAAACGTATCGTATATCAAAGCAGGCGGCCATGGCCAGGGAAAATAAGAAAGTTTTTGTTCTTTTTATGGAGCTACGGTCGCCGTGGGCGGTGTCTGATATACGATCGGAGTTCAGCATTTTGTTGACGAAAAAGCTACTACCTTGGCTCTGATTTTTCTACCAGGAGTACGAGTAACATAAATATTGCCATTTTGTAAAACAGCTTTCATAAAACTTCGAGCATTGCAAACATTTGTACGATTCATGGAATAGTATCGTGTATTAATTATTTTAGAAATTGTAGAAACTTGTAGCAGAAACACACATAAATACGTATACGCGGAGTATAGGAAACTAAACTGACATTTTTTCATTTTCTATATAACCAACAGCAGGAAAAATTAATTTCACTCATATATTCGCATGTGGTACATATTATATATATGTGTGTATCCTGAAAGTATAAAAATAATAAAAGGTGTTAATTTTATAGAGGATTACCGATTGGAAGTATTGATTAATTAAAAAATAATCACCCGATATATATTACCGTAATTAAATACACGTTAAAAGGTTGTGCAGTTTGTGTAAAGGTTTTATTGTCACATCAGTGAACTTTATCTTATTCTAAATTATTAATTATGCTTTCCATTAAATGGAATATACAATATGCTTTTACGATCAGTTATTTATTGATGACTGTTATTGAAATGGTTATCATGTAAAATGTTCAAAATTCGTTAAACCATCTTGAAATCGATACACATATACGTACATAGCATAGGGAGAACGCAAATTCCTTGGTATACCAGTTTGGGCCTATTCCCGAGATGCCTATTTAACTACTGTAGTTAACGTAATATGACATCCGCCACGGCAAGCGATTACGGAGAACACGCGATGCAAATTTACGGTATTATCGTAATAAACAGGTTATAAAGGTTGATAGCTTCCTCGTGTATTGAAATTATACCGCAGCAGTAAGGTTTCTGCATGTACACTGCCACTATGTAAACGTGTATTTTATATCCTCATGTACGTAGCATACTTTTTTACCTGTAAGAATGTGTAAATTTCTGTATATGTGGTTAGATATGTAGATGTATACGTATATAGAGGAGTGCGTTATTAAGAATGTTAACGTATGTTCGTGACGGGTTGTCAGGAACCCTCTTATCCGGCTGAACTCGCTTCGGCTGGTAGATATAAATATGCAATAGCGCTTGTCATGCGCAGCGCCTAATAATTGAATGTATAATAAAGAAGGCGTCGCTCGGTGTCATGCTGACAGACAGGCTACAGAGAGGCTACGAGCGAGAGGAGCACGCAGACAGACGTCAACTGTCAATTTTATTTGCTTCTTTCGCTGATGCTCCGTTTTGCAATCTTTCGCGATTCGTCTCGACGATTGCTGCATCTGGAATCAGTGTTATCGGCATCTACCGATATCGTATACTCTTCATTAGAATACCTACGGCTCTTTTGACTCAATTTTTTCACTGTCCGGTATCGATGAATTAAGTCTAATTTTTGTATCGTTTTATTTTATTTAGATTTAACGATTTCATTTAAATTTTAAATGATTCATAATACGTAAAAGATATGTTATTACATTTTGTAGAAAAATACTGATAAAATGTAATAATTCTGAATTCTTAAGCAAATAAGTTTTGATTAAATCTGTTTACACAGCTAAATCCATCATTTGAAGATACATTCTCTGTCATACTTTCTATCATCAATAACTTTAATGATGATCTTCAACGCTTGAATAAAATTGATGATTGTCATTTCAAGGTAATTCTTACATGATGGTAATCTATCGAAGTGTTACGTCATCATCGATTTTGATGACTTTTGGATATGTTGTACAAATTAATATTGTGAACAACTTTTTCCTACACGTATAACTGGCAGGTATGCTTAATTTCTGAGATATTCGCGCAAAACTGCCAGTGCTAACACACTGAATTCTGTCTATAATTTTGCGTTTGTGTTAGTAGTATTGGTTGTCGACGGCCTTACGACGCGACGTGGCGGTCGGATTACATGACACTTAACCCAAACTAAGTTCGTATCTTTATGTAAACTATAAGCAAAACATAAGAATTAGGTTTGGGTTAGTCGTCATTTAATCCGGCCGCCGTTAGGCGGGCGGCAACCAATTCTAACACATATGTTACTACGGACGCACAATTACGAATTTATTGTGGTGGTATCGACAATTTTTTGCAAATATCTCGAGAACTAAGCGAGAGCGCCGGTTATACAATATTTATAGGAAAAAATTGTTCAAAATATCGATTTCTACAACACATCAAAAAGGTATCTAAATCGGTGAGGACATAATACATCGATAGGTTCACCAAAATATTACAGAATATTGGATAAAACATCAGTATCTGCGACGGTGTTGAATATACTCATAACTTATGCTTCCTGTTTGTCGTTAGTAAATCAATCACTATTCGTAATCTGTAAAGATAAACGTACGTATCTATGATAAAAACGTATACCGGAAATAATTTTAGGGAACTTAGACCAATATATTTATCCTTTCCTTCAAGATTTTCATGAATGACGGTGGCCCATTGATAAAAATATCACTGAAATGCCACTGGTGGACGATGGTATACGCAACGTGCGGAAAGAGGGCTGTAAACGGCCGATTCGATATCCATTCGAGACTGAGAGTGCCCTTCACTTCTCTGACAGCTAGGCAAACACTGAACTGACGTTTAGAATAGCTCTTATTTATTCTAACCTGTTTATTTAGGCTGCCGGGATCGCATTACCTGAGAGGCTTTGAGTGGCAGGGAGAGAAGACTACCGTTGTCAGCACTGAACTCATTGTCACGCGTCAGCTCATCTAACTACAATATCAACATGTGCTACCGCATATGAATATGTGTCTATCAATTTAATTGAAAGGCAATTGTCTTGGCGACCGTCTTTTTCTTGTTTTATTAACGTTTTCATCTAATTTCATGGCTAGATTTCAACAAACAGCTTATATATTTTAGCTTTATCACGAGCTAGCGTTTTTTATTTCAAATGAAATTCATTGAAAATGTTCATATTCAACTTGAAGGTTGTTTAGTTTAGGGTTAAATAATAATTAAGTCCTGCTATACAATATCCATATTGCTATAGTATATAGTATATCCATGTTCAATTTTATGAATCTCCTAAATCATTTCTTCGTTACTTTTTACTTGTTTCAGTTATTCTATGTTATAATAATTATATAACAGTACTTTTATGTCAAAAGTTGACCAATTGCAACTGAAATCTTTACCAATGTTGGAAATAGTACGATAGGATTTATTCATTTTTATTTATTTTTTTACTTAGGAATTCATACTTTTCTTGTATTTCTATTAATTTAATATCTACTGTTTTAAATGAACGTTAAACAAATTTAGTTACTGTTATAATAACTATGCATGTATGATAGATACTTTGCGTTCGGAATATTTTTTTAGTGGCACTGCCAACTATTCGAAGCAATAAATATTTACAATTTGAAGATAAGTTTTGACTGCTACCATTATGGCGATATCCTCCTCAAGTAGTTAATATTTTTGAACTGCTTTTTGCTTCTGTTCAATTTTAAGTTTTTACATCGTTTAGCGATATGTGTATACCTATATTTAAAGTCGAAAATATGTGTACATGCGGCAATACTATAATACATAGTATTCGATTATATTTTATCTAGAATAATTATATATAGTAATTCGTATAAATAGACGCATTGAAAACAGAACACAAGAATTTCAAAGAATATGCCTAAATGTACCAACAGATCAAAATTCTTGGAATTACTTTCACATTTTATAATTTCTTGGTATTAATATAATATAACGTTTGTTTTGTTTTTATCTATTAATATACGTTGATACAAATTAAGTATTATATCACAATATAAATATAAACAAATTTTTGTATTACAATATTGTCTAAAGTTCACGTTTAATGGTAAAATAGTAGTAATATCGTTCACAGTATTTGTATTTCATATAACGCGTAGATTTGATTTCAGAAAGATGTTAATACTACTTGTATAAGCATATAAGATTTAAGATTTAAGCTTATAGCACACGCATTAATTTTTATAGTTATGTATGCAAATATTTCCGAAATTTGTTACTATGACGGTAATTTGATAGAACCGATAAGTTAGAATTAGCAAGTATCATGTAATTTTATAATTCAACCATATTTTTCGCTTTATGCCAATTAAGCTGAATTCTTAAGTACTGACCAAGTTAAACGCATCGCAACGTATCTCATTAGCTTTATGTACAACGTAGTTTATATATCTTTATGTAATCGTAACTTCTTGCTACATATTAATAATATCGGCAAAGTAGTAGCTTTTGCGTTATTTGCAAGCAAATGTTTTTAGAACACCCGGTGTCCTGGATACGAACTGGAAGCGTAATGTATTATACCAGCTAGGCAGGTATATTACAGAGAGCCGCAGTTATGCGCGACGGGCTATGATTGATGACAAGTCGTTGCCTGTTATGAATATAATATCGATCAATCACGCTATTTATCGGACGAATGCATAGACCCATTCTATCGTCCTATGCTTGCCTACCAACCTATCTATATCTATTTCGACTTGACCCGTTTCCATCGAAATTCAAACACATTTTTCATTGCATGCATTAACGAATAACGTGCATACAACTTTCTGGCATTAACTAGTAATTGCTGAAAGAAATCGTTAATCAAATGTAAATCAATATGGACTAGAATTCCTTTAATATCATTAACATCGCCTTAGAAGCTCTGCCATAGAGTAGTTATAATGTGTCGCAATATTTTCTACAATTTATAGCAGTTCAAATTATTCATTTGTATTTATGAAATGCAAAAGATACAACAAATTCAAGGATATCGAATAACTTTAGCGAATTAGATAAGCATTTTATATAGGTGTTTGACCACTTTTTGGTTACGTAATGTGTAGCATATAAATGAACTGTATAGTTACGTATGTATGTATAGACTTAATACATACTTGATCGATGTTTTTCAAGTTTATTATCTTACGGAACACGGAAACGTTTGATATTAAAAGAGTATGATTTATTTTCGCTATACGAGGGTAAAAATTGATATTTTTTAATAAGTAACAAAGAAAAATAATTCTTTTTCTCAGGATAGAGTACGCTTGAAATATCAAGAAATAACAAAAAAATCTTTCTCATTAACGTCAAATATTGCCGAACAAGGTGACAGATAAATGACACTTAATAAGAAGCGAAAGCTCGTTAAGCTCTTGATAATGGGATGATTATTTCTTGCTTCTTCAGTCTTTCGAGTACAGCCGGTCTCGTTCCGAGTACCTTCAGTGCTTTGTGGAGCACGCCGTGTTTGAACGAAAAAGGAGGTAACATCCTCGAAGAAGGCGTGGCTCTGAACCGTGCTAACGACTCTCGCAACGCAAAATCGTCCCCCTGTGCTCGAAGCGCCATCTTGAGAACTCAACGTGATGTTAAACGAACTGCGCTTCAACGCGGTGCTATGAAACAAGAAGTTAATGACAAGGAATGCAGGAAAATTCATTGATCATTTATCATTTATTAGTTATCATTTATCAGTTATCATGCATGAGGTGCGATTAAATTTTAGGATTCCTCATAGAACTGTAAACAAAGATATTTGTTGAAATTCTTGAAATGGTGCCATTCTTCGTCATACAGAAATCATTTACTTACTTTCCGGCGGAGATATTGAATTCGCGATGAAAAAACTTGTTTACAATATTTCGACCATTTAACAGTGACAAATTTATACGTATCTATAACATTCTATGATTATATAATAGCATTAGTTTCATAGAGATAAGTTAAACGCAATAATAAGAGTATACTAATAGTATACTAGTTAATAAAAGTCGGAAAGTCTACATTGGTTCATGATAAATACCGGATGTTTCTCAAGTAGAGAGGCACAAGCCCCATAATTTCTATTTCCAGTACTCTTATTTCCCAATCTACATTCACCGAGAGACAAACAAAAGGGCCAGGTTTTCTTTGAAAGGGCAAGGATTTAAAGCGGGATATTCAAAAACATCGGTCCGACCGTGCGATATCTGATCATCGTTTCCGCACGCTGTCTCCTTCATGGGACTGTATTCGACTATCGGGAGCTTATATACATTTTTTGGCTAACAAAAGGTCGTTAAAAATCCGTTAGATACGGCTGTCAGATAGGCGCGGCTCTAGTGTGCGGTTACGGGAGAAGCTCTCAAGTTGAGCTCTTTGTGCGTGATTTGAATGCAATCGGAGGGATGCCGTACGGTCGCCAGGGCGAAGGGAGAGGGGAAAAGTAGGGGATTGCTGGGGGAGGGGTTAGCGGTGCTAATCTCCGATCAGTGTCGAGAGCGTAACACGATCCGACACGACGTGACGTGATCCAGACTCGATAGCCAGCGAATACAACCCTGCAGCAGCCTTGTGCATGGTGTCGAGAAGGGCAAAGCTGCCGAGGCTTTACAAAGCATACTGCGCTAAAATCGACACAGACAGCTCTACGTGACGTATCTTCCTAAATTCAACTACTTATTGTATAGTAGCATCGACCAGCCTTAATGGTGCGACAAGATTAATATGTATCCTGGATTAGAAATTTAGACGGCTATAATGGAATTGATCCGGTATATACGTTATCTCTTTTGCATAATAACTAAGTTTCAAATCTAACGCTCGGCGTTAATTTGCGAAATCCTAGTAACGCGCGCGCTACTTTGAGCGTGAACAGTCAAATAGATGCGTCGGTGTTGCTACAAAAGCTCGTTTAGTATCTACAAGCGCGTATAAAATTGCGTGGCTCGCATGAAAGGAGAATGTTGACAATAGCGCGTATAAGCTACAGATGCGATTGCCAAGCCAACGTTTTGGAAATACGCGCACGGCGTTCGTTGTACTTGGAGCGTCAAGAGTCGCGCCACCCTTGCGTGCAGCCAAGCGCTTGTAATACAAACTCCAATGTAGTATGTAGTACCCACACGATGCTGTCACAAGTGCTCACACGTCATTGTGACATTGTGAGCGCCCACAGGAGTGTGAGGAACCAGTTGTCGAGAGCAACAGCTGCTCGACCCGTAACCCACATACATCACCGCACGTCATTGTTCACCGCGTGCATTATTCGAAACAGGTATGGGGACGCACCTTGGCATTACGTCACTAGGAGACACTAGACCAGTTAATGGGTATACGTCATCCTACTTGAGGAATGGTCAATGATATTACTCAATCGCGTGTGAAGTTAGTACTGTGAGAAACCTTTCAAAAGAAAATATCTATGTACGTACTTATTTCATTCGCTTTTATTTCTTCGCTGTAAATACGAACATTCTGTTTTATAACATGTTTCTAGAGGGAATATACGCTATATCATACGGTGCGCGTTATATCTTGCATGTTGAAAACTTGAACTTTATGTTCTTCATGATTAGATACTTGGATCACGTACATTACACCTTTTAAAGAGAGATTGCCGCTTACCATAATTCACTGTAATTAGCAGGGATCCATTAGCCACATATATGTAAGTTTATACTTATTGACATGGAAACGTAGATATATGTGGAATGTAAAACGTCATACTGCTTAAATTTGAATTGGTAATCATCGGTAGATTTCTGTTGCAAGAAAGATGTCCGTTGAATTCTGTTTTTCTTTAAATGATTAATAGAAGTTCAACGTCAATATACATACACATACACGCGCGCGCGCACACACACAGTAAATATAATGTATATAGTAAAATAAATATAATGGTAATATTAAATGAGTAATACTTAAGATACGTATGTTAAATAATTGATTTTACGTCTCTAAGAATGAATCCTAAGCAGTTGTCACAAAAGCTGTCAAGGATGCAGACATATTTATAGAGGCTGAAACAAATGCGTACATGTTTGATGGATTGTCAAAGTAGCGATAGATAAGCGTATTTCCATTTTCTTGGACGGGCAACGATGTCTTGTGCAATTTCAATATAAAACTGTGAATAATGCATGCCGAGAGATTTTAAGCCGCCGACATCGTCATGCAGCTCACATCCTCTTGCGATGTACAACTAAGATAGATGAAACGCGGTAAGTTTGAATAATGAGCACTTGTAACGATAATATGTTTGCTCTAAACGCTTTCTAGCGTTTGGTGCGTCGAGTCGAATTGTTCCATTAGCTAGTAGAAAATCCAATAATCTGGAATAATTCATTAAGTCAAATCGGCTGATTTTCTAATCAGTTACATTAATGAAACTCATCTATCATTCAACAACTGATAACGTTCTACGGCGATAGATATTTCTAGATATTACGTCGTTTGTCTAATAGTACCTAATGCTTTAAAACATTTATGTACAGACTAATGAATTTTTTTTATTATTTTTAATTAAGCTAGTAATAATTTAAATGTTTTTGATTTAAAAGATATAAACTGACTGTTATATATTTCAAGCGTACCATTTTAATATTGGCAATGTTTTGTAAAAATATTAATTTGTAAGTTGGCAGACCTTGGAATTATCATTTATTTCCGGAACGTGTACAAAGTTCCGATTCTGCTTATTTCGAAGGATTTTCTTATTATGTATAGGTATTGCGATCAAATCTTCGACTTTATTTGACATTTAAAAGAATATTTAGGTCGTAGATGCATATGTATATCGGTAATTAAGTAATATTTTTATTGGAAAATACGCAGATCGAGAGTAAGTAAGTCGAGAATAGAATTTGTAAAAGATGAAATATTTCGAGATTGTCGTGGTTTAGCGTGTGCATGCTTCGAAGATTTTCAGAGGATAAGCAAAGTGAATATTCCATGCACCGTTTCGCGAAAGTAGCCGGCAGCTTATACTAAATATTGAGAGGATAGTCAACAGAGAGACGGAACAAGCACAATGGGTTCGCGCCTTCCTAATCCTATGGAATCTGGCCATATGTAAGGATTACGTTGGTCCGACTCAACATGGTCGCGTTGTCGCGCTAAAGCCGCGGACCAGCCATTAGCCACTGACGCGCACTGGGTAGCCAGGTCCGCAAGCTTAGAGACGCTATCAGCAATGGCTTAGTTGGCTTTCTTTCTATCTCATCTCGTGATCCGACTAGGTGGTACTCGGTCGTAGTTACAACACGGTGTACCCTCGCCACGTTGCCCGAAAGATGTAACGAGCTGATAGTTATCTTCATCGTACTTGGTTGAAAGCGATAGGACAGATCCGAATGAGGATAGCTAGGTAGGTAGACTGCTCTTCAGGCAAGGTAAGATGGTACCATGGAATAGCGTTCAAGTAATAACAAATGCTGTGCACGATTTCACGTCCGTATTCGTTATGAAGGATCTTTGGAAAATCTACTTCTCGCGGTAGAGGAAATCATTTCGCCATTTTATACGATTTAAGTTGTAATTTTCTCAGTATACGTACATAAGTATCAGAAAGTAATAAAGAAAATTTTTCTAAAAATTTGTGATATATTGTTCAGTTTGTGAAATATTGTTGTTCAAATGAGAATGTTCGTGATGTTCGTCTTCGTAAAATTTATTGCTCGTGCGGATTTAATATTGGGAATATTGGAAACATACAGTTCAAAAGTTACAGGCGAATATTAAGATTTTCTGTTGATATCTGTTTCGTTACACATTGTCACTTATATAATTATATGTACGTACAATCTACAAATGTAGATACAAACATATATCGATTAGATAGTATGTGTTCCTTTTCTTGTCTTGGTGGTTGAAGGTCAATTTGAAACGGTAAAGGTAAATTGCTGTAAGATTCAGCATGCTAAGAGGCGAAGTAGCACGTATATATATATATATATATATATATATATATATATATATATATATATATATATATATATATATATACGTTAATTTGATTTTCTTCGGTGCATTTCGGGGTTGCTAGCTCCACCTATATATTCGAGGTCGCGACGTCGAGCGTTACGTGTCTGCGGAAGACGGGATCGGGCAATTTATCAATCCACAAGCGAGAGAACGACTTCTGGCCGGGCGGGTAATTTAACAAGATTGATGCGAAGCCGACATGCCACAGTTTCGCAGCTCGCGAGAAGGGGTCGGTTGGTGTTGGTGATGTCGGCGGTATGGGGTGACGTCGGAGGGCTCTGAGAGGATGAGAGAGGTAAAACTAGACGTGTGAGCGACTGGTTATTAGGAAGCCTCATCACGCAGACCGGTACAGAATCACGCAGAACATTAAAACAATGCCGGGAGTGATGGAGGTTGCTAACATCACCGTGTCTACTAGTTTCACCACCGTGTAACATAGAATTTGACAAACATTAGTACAATTGAGTTCGTCGATTGTAATCAGTTTTTCAAAGATATTCAGCTCTCTAGTTATTTTAATTATCAAATTTAAAGCTAGCTTATTCGTTACATCTTAAAGTTAATTTATCCGTTAACATGAAAATATCTACTTAGTGCTTTCTTTGTTTTATTCGCTATAGTAAAATACTGTGCTATTTCGAGGAAAACTTTGAATCGATGAAAATTGAAAATTGAAATTTTATACAACATTGCGATAATGTAAGTACCTAAAAACGTGTTTGTTATGGATATGTAAAATATATTAAGTCAACTAATTAATACCTCTTGCATAGAATTCTCGATCCTTAAACTTAAATTAATTTGTTATTGCAAATGTTCGGCCATTTAATTGGTTGATCTTGAAGTGAAATATTCTCAAAATGAAAACTTAGTGCATCTTAGTGCATTCAGTGCCTGTCTTGGGGGCGAATTGTGTGAAAGTACAGAAATATATTATTGAACTTTCTTTATGAGATTTATTTGCTTGTAATTTATATCTTAATATCTGTTGGTATCTGATAATATAGCTTAAATAGTTAAATTAATTATATACCTAACAAATTTTTCACGATGTAATTTACATTGGTATTTTTATATTTTATTACTTTTGGTAGAAGGAGGCGATCGCTTTTGTGTCCCTCTCCTTCTCTAAATCCATCACTGAGTGCATTATACTTTCTTTACAAATATGTTAAAAAAGGTGTATTTCTATTATTGTCAATTGATAAAGAAAACTTTCTTTTCCACATAACTTAAAAGAAATTCGATCTCGAAAGGGTTAGATAATTTATATTTGTAAAATTAGCAAAGTAGCGTACCGTGTAAATAGTAAGTATTTGGGGGAGATCGTTTATTTTTAACAATTCTCCAACAACTATTTGTGAGTTTGCATAATCGGTAATGACGGTTAACCGTGATCTTTCATCTAGAACGTTCCTCCAATTATTCACATACGCGCAGGGATGATCCAACAAGGCGTGAAGGGCAGTAGCAAGTACAAGAGGGAAGCAATATTAATTGGCTCGTTCATAGCGATGTGGGCGGCCGTAAGTGTCAGATTCTCCGACAACTTTCCGTTAGGGTTAGGTGCTGTAAGGGTTGCAGGGGTAATCTGACAGGCGACACGTCCGGTGCCAATAAATCACCGCTATTTTACTACTTCGCACTATGCAATCCCCTTTTTTAAATCATTTTTAGGTTTACGTAAACTTAAATATAAACATAATCGATACATTTATCAATAAAAGTGTGACAAGTTTTATCGTCTAGTACTCTATTGCATGTATATACGATTATTAATTCATATTAATTGATATATATTATATATATGTCGGAGGCAGGTTGGCACTTGGGCATTCGACGAACCTTTACTTACTTTACCGTCGCGAACGTAGCCAATCTCTATCAGTACGAATGTGGACACTACCAGAGGCTACGAGTAATGGTAATAGGCTGGTCGGGATGATGGTGACAGCCAATTCAGGTTCGACAATGAATCCACGGTCCACGGGAGGACTCGTATCAACGTGCTACTCGATTCGGGTAACTTCCCAATAACTCAATCGTCCAACGACACACTAACTAACTGACTAACTCTAACTCTCACTCTGACTCCTTCAATCCAAAAGAGGCTGCCCTTATATACTCCTGTCCCCGCTTCTCAGGTTAATCTTTGTTTTAGGGAGAGCCATATAATCATTTCATACCTCTGTCAGGTACATGTCCCTCCCGTAACCGTGGCTACATCCGGTGACCTGCCATGTCACTTCGAGCCCAAACCCATCGTCATAAAGTCAGATTGAAACATTAAGACTATTTCTTATTTTTATTACTTAAGGGCGGCTATAGTAAAAGTCTGGACTAGTGTATTGGGGTTTGTCCCAACATTCCGGACGAGAAATCCCGCTGTCTTTCCTTCTCCGACATATACAATTAATGTAAACATAAGAAATTGTTCGGAAAACTTATAAATTCATAAATATTTACTACATATAAACATGAACCAATGAAAACTTTTTCTCTTTAGTTATACCTACTTAAGATTTGAGGTTTGAAAACAATCTCATTGTGATAAATAAATAATAACTTATTTTTAAAGTATGAGTTACGTAAGTGTGAGTTATTAATTTCCTAATTTTATTATATAGATACATAACTAATATTCAATTTTCAAGAACCAAGTGACTTATTTTGACAAGTTCATTCGCAAATAATGGTAAATTCTAAGATAAATGATAGAAATAACGTTTATAATATCACAGATGAGGTACAGGTAGTTGATGGTAATACCGTTATCTCTTTATAACTATTTTTGGAAAGCTGCTTGAAATTTATGCGGAGTAAGCATTACATCATTACACAAGTAAAGTGCAAGCGTTGATAGGTTATCTGGAATATTTTCGTTTGTTAAATTGAACTTTCTCCGTGCAACGGCATAAAGAGAACGCATAAAGGAGGTTCGGAAACAGTTGTGCAAAGAGGTGCATCGCTACTGTAGCTACATCTTAAACGTATTCAGGAAATTGGCCGCGATATCGACGCCAATTTATCGCCGTGGGATACTCGAAAGTTGCGGCAATGCCATCCGCGGATGACTCCGCAAACGCGCCAGTTGTCGTCGCCACGGTAACGCAGAACCACTTGCAACCGCGAACATTTGAATAATTCGGCCGTTTGCAAGCGAACTTACAACGCCATGCGCATACAGCCGGATCATGGCCGCTACTTACTGTGCTGTACACCGATCTCCGGGTAGTTTTCGTGTCCTGTGAAAGTGGACATGTTTTTGAAGGCACATCGCCTCACTGCGTCGCTTCTTTCCACCGTTTTATGACGATCGTGCACCCAGCAAATGGCCTAGAAATAGGATCGATTGTTACCGTTTGGTGAACTCTAGTGATTGAAACACGATAGACTAAGAACTGTCTGTTCGGCAATCGTTTCCTCATATCGATTTTAAGTTTCTTCAATTATTTTCAATATAGGCTTTTATCACGTAGTAATACTATTGTTTATTTGCATGTTTCGGAAATATTCGCTTACACTCATGGAAAATTACGAAAAAAATTTTATCATTCGCAAATCTTTGCTTAATGAATGTATTTATCTGAAACTATGTGCGTCGCAAACAAATATTATGACTGTTATATATACCGTTATGTGAGTATATTTAAGTCACGTGTTTCAATATTACATATCAGTGTAAATTTTTAACATTTTAACTTGAGATATATAATCGTGTGTGGCTCAAAGATGCGATGCTAAGGAATCCAAAATTCCTTTGTTAGAGAAATTTATATTTACGTTTTAAAATTTTCAACAAAATTTATTAATCATTTGTGCAAATTTAGTATTATGTCCTAACTTTAAAAAATTTTGCAAATAAACTGTAAAAATTATTTGGCTTATTTATATCATTAATCAAACTTAATCCTCAGTGTAATTTAAACAAAACAATACTTACGTTATTTCATGAATGTTCACATAATGTTTGGTTTACCAACAAATCTGTTAAATACTCAATTCGTAAAAGGACGCAGATAAACAAAGGCTGTGTGATAAACTGATTGCTGATTGTACGGATGTTTGATATATAATTGTTTATTATGTGTATTCTGTATATTTTTGCATCTTTAAATTTCCCAATGAATGCATACAAATTCTCCATTTAGCTGTAAGTTTTCAAAGTTTATCTAGCATCCATGTCTATAAGACTTTTGAGTTGTTTCCAATATTAAGTTGTCTTTTTACAGAAAGAATTATTTAAAAATTATCTCCTCGACATCTTATGCACAAATTAATAGATACGTATAAAAAAATAAGGGGGAAAAGTATGTAATTTTAGAAGATATTATTTTAAGTGAAAGATGGTCAGATCATTAAATGAATGAAAAACATATAGAAATAGGTTTAAGTCGCCGTTGGCTAAATAGATCAGGGGTGCAGTCCAAAAGTATTTATCTTATGTAAATGATGCGCACTGGCGTAAAGTCTGAAGCATAAAAGGCTGAAACTCCATTATAAACGGAAAATAAAGTTTTGTCCAGTAACCGTAGCTGGCACAGTTTTGTCAGGATGAATTTACATTCAGATGGCGCTATCTAATCCACAGTAAGTTAAAAAATTTACGACTTTCGGTAAATCATGACTCTAGCCTGCTTACCCCGCAAGCGAATGGTGCCGTGCGTCTGAATTGTTTATGGTTCCGCCATAAAACAATGATATGAGAGATTATAACTCAGCGAGTAGTGAAGTTCTTTGTGCGTGAGGCATTACCTGCACGATTTCACCTACGTAGAGTTATGACACCTCCGTTTATCAAATATGATTTGCAATCATTCTTCGTCTGGGAAAGTTGAAATGTTACAATTTTAAACCATTAACCTATAAAATTATTAACGAATGTTTTTACATAAGTTTTGCAATCTGTATGGTTAATATTTACAATTTCAGTTACTACGTCAGTTATTAATAATAAAAAATTAATTAAATAATAAATTTAGAAATCTTTAGAGATAATTTTTTAGTCAGCTTCATCCTGTTTGTTTCTCTAGATTTCGCTATAAATATTTAATTTTGTGTTTGCAGCTATTTTCTTTAACGGCAACTGTGTATGAATACGTAAAGCTAAATACGGGATCAATAACAGATATTGTCACAAAGTTCATACGCGTATAAATGATAGCTGTCCACGCGATAGGTATTCAATTTCCTACATCGTATCTAATATTACATCAAACGTTCAGTCAATAAACAATGTGTTCGTAACAACGCGAGGCTATTTCCAAAGTTTTGTAAAAGAAATAATTTATGTTGCATTATACATATTAATCTTTTTAAGTCATATCGTCTTTTCATATTTTTACCTCCAAACGGTATTAAATATTAAATAACGAAAGATAACGTTTAAGATTACGGTATTATGGAATGTACCGTTGGTTGATTTAATATTTTCCAAACGTTTAAAGCACCAACATGTTTAAGTTTATCCGGCGAGCGTTCTTCCTTTCCAGCGTTGTTACGCCACTGAGTCGTAATTTAACCGGAGCGTTTATGGCATTGTTGTGAAGCAGTGCTTGGCGTCGTCTTATAAAACCAATTTCGCGGGTATTATGCAAGCTGTCACTCCCATAAGTGAGTTATGGCAAACGTAGCCTACAGCACAAACACGTATTACCGTGTGCCAGCATTTTTTATATTTACAACAATGCTCGTTATGACGCGAAATTAATAGCTCTTGTTTATGCCGTATCGTATACGTGATCAATTTATTTTTGTTAAACATTTATGAAGAGTTAGGATACCTATTATCTTATACGTAGATATTTCACTCATATAACACCGCTTTGTAGCATAACAACATCGCTATATAGAAATATTTTACATTTACGAGTATTAAACAATAGTTTTTTGATTAAATACGTAATCATAATATTTATACGGATAACGAGTGTACAATATTTCGTACGGGAATATCGTAGCATTAGTCGTAATGATTTGATATTTAAAAACTATTTCAAACTCTCTAATTATAACATTTACGTAGTTGCGTTGAATGAAAATATTTGAGACTACATATCGGTAGATAATTTACTTTTCTATGTTATGGATCTCTACTATATTATGCTGGTTTTCTATGAAATGATTTTCTCGAAAGATACGTGAATATCGAAATTTATTAATCGCCCATGCGTAAATATTGTTCACTGCTACATGTCTTTTATTGCAAAAGACATACGTTATGGGTTATATCGTTTTGCGAAAGAATTCATGAATACGTATAAAACAGGTCTGTCGATGGGATACTGCCATTTCTTGGATGTATTGAACAATAAAGCAGCATGTACACTCTTCACAGCAGCGAGTAGAAAACTAGTATCTGAACGTCGTGTTTAACTCCATTGGAATATACTGCGCTGTATCCGGAATTTCGTTCCAGACCGTTAAGACACTAGATTCCACTTTATCGGCACCGTAATGGTTATATAGCTGTTAAAGTTGCCCCTCATACAACTTTTCCAATCTTATCTTCACGTATGGCTTCTTCCTCCCTGTCCTTTCCTGTCCTACACATCCTTCTCGCTTACGCCCGTTCCCTCGTCGAGGAAAAGCGGAAAGGATTTAGTTAAATTGGACTGCATGCGAGGAGTTGTCTGTGAGATTTGTTCGGGCATCAGAGAGCGCTGACCGTTGTAAAAGCGTTCATACGGGGTTTGCTAAAGAAGAAAAGAGTAGAGAAGAGAAAGGGAAAGAAGAAATCAAGAGGCTGCGAGTCAGGATACGGAGAAGGTAACGTCTTTCTCCTTTCTTTCTATTTGGGGTTGCCATTGAACGCGTTGGTGACCAGCTTGTCGATACGTGCTTGGCATCCCCATTCGATTTTCTCGTCCTATTCCACGGTAAAACTCGAAATTATATGCTATTTCCTATTGGATCGCTAGAATCTGCCTAACTCGATTCCTTTTTCTCTTTTCTAAAATCGCTTTTTGATTTCGGGTTTTATCGGTGTTGTCGTATTTATCGACAAGCCTGTCGAATACAGCTAGATAAAGATTAATAATGCTAGTTTACTATTTGATGCCTTTTTCAGGAATTCATTTTTATCTATTAATTTATTGTTTAGAATGCCGCAATATCAGCGAATCAAATATTATTTGAACAATAAAGCGTAACCCAAAATGAATTTTCTCGAAATACCTGTGCCGAGTTAAATAATAATCTATTTACTGACTTAGTTAGAAATGAAACGGAAATAAATATATGGGAACATGTATGTATAAAATGGATAACAGATTAAATACTGGTTTGTTGAAATAAATAGTGGATAATAAAATTTAATTATCCAAAACTGAGTATTGTGTTTCTCATTAGTCGCTGTACATTATCTTTTCAAGCATGAAATCAGTAAAAAATCAGAAGGATTAAGTATATCATGATAGAAATCAGTAATCTAAGGCGATATAATGCGTAAATGAGACATCTAATTCTAGCCCATGAACAAAGTTGAAGTGAGATATTGAAACAAATAATCCCAATCGAGTTCAGCATGACAAGATAATGCGAATGTCGCTAGCAATAACGTACCGACTTATGCTGTTTCTATTCGGTAAATTTGATAAATATATACAAGTACAAGAAATTAATACAAGTTTTTATTTATTACATTTGGTTATTAATTAATTTAGGTCACTTGTATTTACGCATCTCTTACATTGTCCGATATTATGTGCCCTACATTAATACAATGCAAAATGGGACGTTACAACATCTAAAATAATGAAAATAAACGGTTTCTGAACCAAGACACTAAATTCAAAAAATGTCAGAATATTACAAACGATATGTTTGTCATTGTACATGGTATTTGAAATGTTTTGCGCAATCTTAAATAACACAATAACGTGAAAAACAGTTTTGACTGATTTATATGACAAAATGAAACGTTGGACGGTTTGCATAAACCAGTAATGTTGCCAAATACCCTCGATCGTAGGTCTATGCCAATAAGGTTGGCAATAATTTCACGAAGTTGATTAAAACTAGTCGACGTATCTAATTGCCTGTCATACAATCACTTTGCAATTTATTTTCTCTACGTTGAAAACTGCAATCGTGATAGTCGATAATTTTTCACGTGTCAAGAACTCAGTCCACTAACATAAGGTAAATTAGCATGAATAATGTCTAGCTTAAGACAACGTATTTTAAATGAACCAAAACATGATCTCGGAGAAAAATATTCAGAAGTTACATGCATATGTTAAGAAAATAAAGTGTACCTATTTAATAAATGCTAATAGTCGAAATCAGCAAGTATTTAAGATCGTATGTAGTAAGCTATTAATTTTGATTGAAATTATATTCAGCTTCATTTTCTATGAAACGGCTGCACATTTGTGTTTTGTTATTAATACTTCATTAGTGTTGAATGTAGTATTAATATTAGGTAGCAATTAATTTCCTTTATGTCAGTTATGATTGGAACACGATAGCATCCATAAATTAATTGCCTTTTATACTTGCATTACAGGTTTTAACTATGAACGTAATCAGCATCAGTTTATTTCTCTCCGATTAACTTTTTGAGATGTCAAATTAGTCAGATTTTTTAATTTCAAGTTTTCGAATATTGTAATGATAGGAAGAGGGAAAAAGAGTGAAATTAATTTGCAAGGTGGAATAACGTGTTTTAGTTAATGGAGTGAAAATGACATAAACTTTTATAGGTATAACCTCTTATAGGTATAACCTCTGTATACGATACACAATATGTGATCAAGGATAACGATAGAACGGCTGAATTACTGTGATTGCTTCAACGGAGTCAGATAATGGATAATACAATTCATATTAAAATAAAATGATACTTTCTTCGTAGTCACAGAAAATGTGGTTAATAGTTCAGGAAATATACGAGTATGCAGTTTAGGGGTTTGAACAAATTGCGCAATCCGTATAGGTAGAAAGTTATTATCACAGGAATGACGAATAACGGTGGATAACAGCAGTTAATAGCCGAGAGAAATATCGGCAGCGTTGTGATTTCGGTGCGCTGGCAAAGACAGTTAAAAGATCAGCTAATGGGGCGAAAATCACTTAACCCCTGGTCGATGCGAGGCGAATGCGCGTTATTCAATTCGCGCTTAAGCCAACGATAATAACATCAGCCAACGGCCAGGCAGCAGGAGGCAGGAGGTAGAGGCAAGCGGTAGGCGGCAAGCGGCAAGCGGTGAACGGCGAGCGGCGTGCAAAGTCAAGGGCTGACGTAGCGGTGAAGATTTACGGGCACGGGCCGGGGCATGCATCCTGTATGAATGTCGGGGCAGCTTGTAATAATTCAACTCCGCGGCCACACCTCGGCCACTTCCCGTCTGCAGTCTGGCAGGGCACGACCACCGAACGGACTGCTGCTCCGCTGCGGAGGGGTTTCCGGTAACTGCGCGGTCGACATCTCTCCTCTTCTCTTCTCTCCTCTCTTTCTCTATCTACTCTTCTCTCTTTCTCTCTGTCTCCGAATCTATTCTTCTCTGTCCGTCAGCTTCTTCCTTCCTCTCACTTCTCCACACCCACGCCCCGGACAACCACCCTTATCCGAGAGAGCCCGAGCCGAGAGAGCGAAGAGCTCTGATATATCGGCCGCACACATTGCACTGGATGGAACGCAATATGTCCGCCGAGAAAGGCAATAACCATTAGGTCCCGAGAAAACTGCCCCATTTCAAACGACACGAACGGTCGAATATCAGGAAATTTATATCTGGTAGCCTTCGCTCTCTTCCGCCCTCCTACCCTCTCTCTTTGCTCCTGTCGACCCACCACCTTCTTCGTCCCATTCGTCGAACCCAAGCGCGAGTCCTGGAGATCGAGCCGACTAGGAGCCTCTGAGACATATCGTGCAAAGTGGAAAAGGTTATAAACGTGGAAGCAACTCGCTGGGTAGGTCGGGCAAACTTTTCGTGAAGGACCTTATAATAGTGAAACTGTAGGTTATGTTCGCGTTCTGCTTTATACGATCGGATATGAAGTGGTGGTCACGTGCTCGCGGCCAACCGGCGCTGTTACCTACTCGATTACACCAATTTGTTCGGTTACGTTCAAAAGTCATCACTTTCGTTTCTCTCGTTCTTTGTCTTTCTTATTTTTTTCTCTCTACTTATTTTATTAGAAATTCCGTTCTATTTTCAAACATAATGGGACATTGTTTCTTTTTTAACATTTTGAAGGAACAGCTTTATTTTGTTGATAGAAGTAACGTACGCGTATATACAATGTTTGAGATATTTAATTTGTTTTCTATTGAGATTTATTCTTTATCAATATGGATATATTTCTCACAACGATAATGAGATTTTTTTAACAAATTTGTCTACTTTTATTTTTAATGAACTTGCGATTGGAAGGTTTTCGTTGCATTGAAAGGCAATGAGTTGCATCTGCAAAATTTGAATATTTATATTGTCGATAAAAGATAAACACATTATCTACACGATATAAACGACAAATTTATGGCGGAAACCAAAGCGTAGGCGTCGTACCGTCGACTGCAAGAGAAATATTACGCATTGCTCTTTCCGTGCGACGACGGCCGAGAGCTGTCGCGTAACAAATGTTTGTATGGACACTCGTAAACTAGACTCACGCTAAAAGCTTTCGTCGTCTTTCTGCGCCCTTTCTTTCCTATTGAAGGGTACCAGATTTATTTCACGTTTCACCGGTGCCAAGTCACTTTTTCGGCTACATCGACGGTAATCGAATTTCAAGAAGCATGCCGCATACTGTTTGAGGGGTAGGGCCTTACTCGAAAATAAAATCGGGGGCACGTGTCGAACGCGTTAAATATGTTTGCAGTTTTCTTTTTTAGATAACAGACCACTAATCGCTAGATGGCCACAGAATTGGAGAAAGAGGAACTGGCTGGAATATTAGACGTTCCGTTAAGAGGTGAGAATCGACGTATCCGCGGCATGTCGTAACGTACATCGAGCACGAAGCTTGAGGCAAGCGGGCACAGCACAGGTCTGCAGGCAGAAATTGCTTTTCCCCTATAAGGCGCCATTATCACGCACCATCTTGTTCGAATGGCTTCGTAAAATGCCAAACTGGGAACTCGGTATTGCTGTGTCCAGCGCTGCGGTCAGCTTTGGCCGTCGCAAAAACTCTCCCTCCCCCTCCTCTAGGACGTTCCTACCTCCTCTTCTGCCGCAGTAACACGATTGTGCGGCGAAATTGTGGTTGCTCTTTCTCCTCGTGTCCTCTTTACATCGACTATGCCCGGCACCTTCGTCTTTTCTTTTTCTAACGCCAAGTAGAAGCACTTTTCTTCGAGGGTGTTGGAGTACATATATGGCGAACATCGTTTGGCGAATACGGGGCAGCAGTTGGTGGTGGAACAGAGAAAGACCGGATAGCTCGACGTAATATCACCAGACTACCTTACACATGCTGGCCAAACGTAACGGTACAACTTTTGCCAAATGATGCCATTCGTTTAATTTCTTGGAACGACTGAGCGGACATTTTCCGGCCGAAATATTAATAACATACCACGCCCACGGCAAAATTCCACGACTGCTATTCTACGAAACTTTGTAATACTTTTACATGACTTTGTCTGAGAATCTGTGAACGCTATTTCGAAAGCCACTTTTCACTAGATCGTATTGAAATGAAATCCTCATTTTGGTTATTATAGAATTAATTACAATGCCATTGTATTGATAATAGAAGTTATAAAATATCGTCTTTCGATTTTTCATGCTGCTCAAGATTTGAATCCTGAACATTGAACATTATCTTAACTATTAACCGTTCTATGAAAATTTAGTTTGTTAAGAATTGTCATACTCCCACGTGAAATGTTATATTGTTAATTCTTAGTACTTTGTTCTTGTCAAATGTTTTGCGAAATGTTGACGATATTTTTCTTTCTCCTCATGTCCTTCCTGCCCGCGAAATGTTCAACTGGAATAAAAATTATATTATTTACTTGTTAATACGACGTAACTTCTATTAATAACTGTTGTTTTTAAAAAGATTCGATGTTATGTTATATGTTCCTAAATAAGATTTGATATTTTTATAATAAATCATAATATTATAAACAATTAATATACATATATATTACATTTTGTTTATTTTATATATATTGTTACACCGAGTATGATTTATCTAATTATTTTAATAATTATAATGTATGATAAGTTGTTAACTTACCTCAATGCTTTTTCTTTGTAACTTTATTTTATGAATGATGATAATAAAACGTAATTTGTTATAATAAAATATATTTAATTCTTGCTGTTATGTAGGAAACTATTTAGTGTCTGAAACTCTAATTTCAGGTTACATTGTTAATAGAGCAGATATTTAAGAAGTATGATGTTCTACATTAATAATTGAAACCAGAAAAATCAAAGTCAGCATTCGTTGCATTAATCTATAGTAGAATCATTCTAAGCAATATTATTTTACAATTATATCATCGTATTGTATGCGTATAGTAATAATCATATTGTAGAACTGGAATATGCCTTTGTATGTACGTATGTATATCAACTAATATGTTTTCGGAAAAAAAATTATATTAAATCATTATACAATATGTATGAAAGATCCCCAAAGTATTATATGAAAAACAAAACACTTTTTTCGCACATTTAAGGAAAAAAAATACGAAATAAATAAGAGGGTAGGATGAAACGGTGCTATTAATGACAGGGTTGGGATTATGTGCGAGGAAACACAAATATTTGTTTCTTCTTTAGGCGTAACTGGTAGCACATGGACCACATAAATCCATTCATCTTTTCAGCTATGCTTTACGGATACCGAAGTGTCATTGTCGTTGCAGGGGATGCGTTCAATACATATTGTCTTTCACCCTACGTCAAGACTTATCTAACTAAAATTAATTATCCGCCCAGTAGGTCTGTCGTTGTTATATGAAACCTTTGCCCTACACGTGAGTTCATAACCCTTTAGGAGATTAGGTACACAAATTCTACTATAACCTATTCTAGTGCAGTGAGATCCTTTATGCGACTTTTACCATATTTCTTTTCTACCATTTTGATTTTAAAGCAGAAAATGATATACGAGATTTAGAAAGCTCATTCTGTATAAAAAGATATATACACACATATATATATGCTTCATACACGTAATGTAATAAAAAGAGGATTGATTTACGCCATCGTTGTATATCGTTAAAGACTCTTTGAACAATATATTGCGACATTTATCTTAAAGGTCAAAGGAATTAGAAATTTTACATTATTAATAACTATATTTAAAATATATTAAAAGTAATTTTAAAAGTATACGATCAAAGTAATAATACGTAATAGAAGCCATTTGTCTATTACGTCCATTTACATAGTCTGCGACACAAGTATTCTTAATGTTTCTTAATGTTTTCATCATGGTACTTATAATTATTAAATGCATTATCTACAAAATGCAAAATTTTACAAATACTTGTCCAATAATGTTTATAATTAATTGTAATACAACTTTCAATAAATGGAAGATTACGATTATAACTAAAAGTTGTGTAATTTTTTTTTCTTCCAACTTCTTCTTTCTAGTTCACATATCTCCGAAAGATTCCGAATATATATTTTCTTCCGTTGTTGTACCGAGCCAAGAAGCAATATCGCCTATGATGGTACATCCGAACGAAATCGAAAAACTTTCAATCCTCGAAGGAGCTATTGTAACAAACGTGGGCAATAAACGCCACGTATGCCGCTAGACATGGTATCGCAGTAGAAACGCACCCTTGAGATGCACTCTAGCGTTGAAACTTAAGGGATGGTAGTATCCTTGCTCTTTTGCTTTTATTGTTGAGTATCGTCAAACCTGAATACCTAGGCTGGATGAAACTACTTTTCTTTTTAAATTATTTACATGTATAATACAAATAGTTAATTCCTAATACATATATATATATATATATAATATAATATAATAATATAAAAGTATATAATCAGAATGTGGTGCATATTTTATGTAAAAAGATATATATTTAAATAATTTTAATATTAAGAAATTTTGTGACAGATAATTTACAGTTGATAATCTAATGAAATTTCATGCGCTTCTTCTTAAATGTAACTATTATAGAAGTTTGAAAATAGTAAACAACTGACAAAATTTGAAATTACTATTCAACTATTCAACTCGTTACCGTTTTATGCTAATCATTCATAGTACGAATCTTTTTCGAACATCGGTTTAAGAGTATAATGAAGCAAAATTTATCATAGCAATGATCGTTCATAAACATGAAATAAACATGATCGTTCGAACGAAGAGAGACCGTAAAAGAAAGAAGTTAAAATGAGAGCGATGACAGGGTCTAAAAATGATTAACCACCGCACGTTACACGGTACTAAACTAGACTGATGTTCATGGGGTGCGTGGTTCGAAAGATGGAGGTGCTCAGCATGGGTATTGAGACGTTCATTAGCGGCGGGTATGCTCTCAGCGTGAGGCAATAGGGACGATGGCGTTACGTGTGGTCATGCGAGAGAACGGGGAAGAGAACCACCATTGATGGTTGATGAAAGGTTGTCCCCTGTGGTGACTTTACGTACACATGGTATCGTTCCACCAAGTGATATTCAAGCTTGTTGAATCTTACCAAAGGTCAAGTTTATTTTCTCTTATATTACGTGCGACGTTTCTCTTTTTATTCTATAGTTTTGTCTTATTTGTAGATTGAGTACGTACAACTTTCATTATTCATATAAATCATGTTTGTTCGAATAATCGAATGATTTTCTTTTCGCATGACAAATAGTTATTTAGTTCGATCTGTTTATTAATATTAACAGTAAATAGAAATAAAAATATTTGAATAAGGATGTAATAATTCTTCGTTTCTGTTCCTCTTTCAGAATTCTTTTTTTATAAGAGGATACATAAAATTTTTCGTTAATCGATGTTCCAATGAAATCGATACTTTTATTAATCGCTGGTCTAATAATTAAGATACTGATATACTTGCAATTAACTTTTTTAACCACTTGGGTTGGAATTATTTACAGTCCACGACTGTACGAGCCACAGACGTCTATTCAATTTTTCAGTAATTAATGGAAGAAAATATTGAATAAAATAATAAAATTAAATGTTTATTGTTTTTGTTATTATAGTAGCATAAAAGCGAACATTTTATTACTTAGAATTAATCGTTCACATTACATAAGATAGAAATCCGTGGCCCACACAAATTATTTGAATAAATTGAAAGGAATACAAAATAAACAAAAGTCTACTATTTAAATAATAAAAGATATTTATTTAAGACAAATTATCACAATAAAAGAGTATTCATTCCATCGACATTTGAGTATCATTATCAAACAAATATGGTTTACTGAAATTCAACACTATATAATGTGTAAGTATTTATACTAGAAGAACAAATATGCATAGAAAAAAAGTTTAGATGCTTTAGTAGGTATTTCGGTAGGTATTTTTTTAGTGTTAAGGTATTTTTTCTGGCATTCGGAAATATGTAAGACCAGTAACTAAAGTACTCTAAAGTAAAAAGGTCATACCACGAGGGGGGCACGTCTGAATTAGCTATTACGTGCAAGAGACATTATTTCAAACCTAATTATTTAACCAGTTAATAATGATTATAATTGGATTTAATTTTAGTCTTTTTAATTTCACGCGATTGCTCTTTATGTCCAAGATTTTATTCCTCTATTTTTTGCTTTATTGTTGCATGTTATTTTGGAATCCTTCGCATTGACCGAAAATTTCGATTCTACTTGTCCACTATGGCATATACATATATCTTTTTCTGGGACTTAAGTACAAGAGTCTTTACTTTATCAAAGTTACAAGTCGACATTTCCTTATCAACGATCATTAAGTATGTCTTTCATTTATGCGGTTAATACGACGTTAAGCTGTACATTTTTGCGTGTTCATCGAACTTGATCCGGTGTTGTTTTGTCTGGGTGTTAAGCCGCGACACGTTGTCTGTTCGGTTTCCTCGTTGGTCGCACCGCATCGCTTCGAGTCGACTTGAGTCGCGTCGATCCCCGTTCGACTTGGTGGTTCATCCGTCTTCGTCCATAGTGGCTCGGTCTCTTTTTGCGGTTCCATCGGAGTCGTTGTGTGTTCGGTCGGTCGCTCCACATACCGGCGTCGAGGCATCATTAGCCGGCATTGTACTCGCAACACGCATACCCACTTGAGGTAAGAGTTACCGCGACACCCGCTGCGCCACGGAGATCTGCGATAGAGTTAATGATGCTGGGACCGCGGCGATTTAACAATAAGCCGCATTATTTACAGTCGGCTCTTGGCTCCATTACCACCGGTTGTCCGACTCACCTGGTCGTGCTTCGTGCTCCTTTCTTTTTTCCTTCTCATTCTTTCTCTCCTCCTCTCTTAGTCGTTTGTTCACCATCTATCTTTCCCATTCTCGCGGTCAGCCTCGTACGTCTTACGCGGCGGCTTGCATTACTTTACTGCAAATGCCCGAGGAGCAATATTAAACCTTTATAATCAGTCGGCACCTACGCCGCGTAAACATATTTATGTTCAAGCCTGTATACGTCTAGGTCATTATAGTACCGGATGGACCTCTGTATAGATATGCTTCCACATCCGACGAATTAAAATCCGGATATTCTAACTTTCAGCATTTTGCCGTTTTCAACATTTTCTTCTATTTCAGCCTTATATAACGCGTTACGTTAAAGGAACTCGTTTCATTTACAACGCAAATTATGTAATTGTAAGATACATATCATACACAAAAACTTTATTTATATCTCTTATTTCATATATATACATATACACAGATAAATTAAGTTGTTTCAAATAAATAAATTATGTAGTTATTATTAATAATATATACATATATGTATAATCTTTTGTATATATATATACAATATGTATGTATATATTTATTGTAATTGTATGTATATATATATACATACATACATGTATGTAATTGTATGTATATATATATTGTATATATATATACAATATGTATAATGGGATATGTATATTTATTGCTAGCATGAAGGTATATTAGAGCATAACATATTCAGAACTTATAATTTTTATTTTATTTATTGGCTTCGAAAAATATGGAAAATATATATGGTTACTTTAGTGAACGGCAGTCAGAATTTATAAAAAACAAAAAGGAAAATAAATAATCGAAAAATGCCATTACACTCACTCGTTTAATCGTTATTCTGTTAAATATTTATCCCTAATTGGGGTTTATGATAGAAAATAACATGTTAATAACACACTAATATTTAACTTTATATAAAGATACAGAGGAAAGGAATAATGTGAAAATCCTTGGAGTTTGGTATTTTTTATGGTTTTTAATTAATTATTTATTATATTTACGATTAGATCTTCACGTTATTTATTTATTTTTTGCTTTGCATCTCTTAATTTTACAAAATCTTTAAAAACAGTTCTAGGTAGTTCAATATTAATTCAAGTGTTACTTCAAGTTAATCAGTTAATGTAACTGTTCGTCTCAGTGTCTTGACTTGAATGACAAATTGTAAAATATCTTCAAATGTAGTGAAGGTAATTAAGAGAAATCAACGATAAGTTCTCCTTGAACGATTCATTATCTGTCAGCAATAATTGTTGGGCGGAGCATTTGTGAAAGTGGCAACTTTAAGGAAAGCCTCTGGGGGGCGCGGAAACACTCGAAGTGAAAGGGGCGTGTTGAAATCTTCAGGAAGAACGTAAATCTTATTGTTTTAACCTATATTATCGCTTCTTACAATTATCCATTATGAACTTCTGTAAACATTAAAAATATAATGCAAAACGTAGCTATTAACGTAGAGATTTTAAGTATTGTAGTTATCAATTTTGTATTTTAAAATATGTATTGTATTTTTTTTTATATAAAACAGAAAATTGTGACATCATGAATACCAATTTTCCGACGTGCACTTTGGGATATTTTAATAATCTTTTAACCTTTGTAGTATTATTTTATGAGAAATGTACAGGGCATGATGAAAGTCTACTATAAAATGAATTATTAATTGAATAAACATTCAGCAGGCGTTTTAAATGGAAGAAGCAAATTATTTAGTGTAAGCAGACTTATAGTACATACGAACTTAGTAAGAGCAACGGTGCGATAATAACTGTTGGGGTTTCAAGTTCAGTAAGGTTTAATTTTGGGTAAAGCTTGATAGTCGCTAAGGGAGGTTGCTCGTTACACCTTCAGCAAACCGGTGGCTAAAACGGTACACGCGACAACACACTTGGGAAATATGTGCCCGAGTTTCAATCAAAACCGCAATCCTAAGGATTTCTCGATTTCTCATTGTACCCATGTAACTCCGTCTATACCACTACAACTTTCCTTCCTTCCATGAAGTGAGATTAAATCGGAGTTATGCTCAATCAATTTTGTATCCTCTACATTAATCTAATTGACAGCCACGCAATTAAATTCTTTTTCCTGTTTTAAAAGTAAACAGTTCCATGAACATGTGTTGTTTCTAAAGAATAAGATAGTTAGATCGGGAAAATCATATAAAATTTCCCGTATAGGATAGACACAAGTCACTGAAGGCCCAGCAGCTGTTTCTGACAAAAACCATGCGGCATTACAGTGCTTGGAACAGCAACCATTGCTAACCGGATCTAAACTTATCTGTTAGCATTGGCATTTAAGATAAATCCATCTGAAGTCGCGCAGCGTGCAAAAGTATACTATAAATTTTAACTAATTACCAACAGGATCTCGTAAACACACGAAAACTTCTGACTTTTCATCGAAATTCTAAGAAGGTAGGAACTCGGTAATAGTTAATGAAAGCTAACCGTTTTTTCTAGAAGTTGCTATAAGATTTTTGTTGCGATTTAATCTTTCCGATAAATAGTATTAAAATGTAGTATTTAAATTTACGGACGTAGTCACGGTATATCACTACATTAAATGCATTTTAAATACTTTTTACTTTAAATATGATTGTTTCTTAACATGTTTTGTTTTTTAACATTATTTCATAGCAAAATGTGATAATTAGAAAAATTTAACAAGGATACGAGAGACAGATTGATGATTCATAATCCAAACTTTCTATGTAGAAAAAAATTAGTTTTTAATATTGTATCACTGTTTTTATTCGTTTCATACACAAATATCTCGAAATATTTGATTTTTGTGTAACTTACTAGAGAAATTAATATTTATTTTGAACCTAGAAATCGTTTTGTAAAACACATTTTTTATTGTTGTTTATGTTTCGTTTTCCCGCTTTCAAATATAAAAACAGAAAAAAGATGGTAAGATTATAATATCAGATAAAATTCCAGTTCGTTAAAAATATCGCAATCAAAAATTCTATTTCTTTTTTTTTTTTTTTAAGATATGTGCTATAACTGTTATATAATTATCTTATTCAATTTGTTTAAAAGGACGAAATATAGTGATTGTTTTTTTATTTAAATTCGAAGTCGATGCAGCAAGTGGAATAAATTTCCAATAAAATTATTTAAATTCTAATATTAAGCAAGTAACAGCAGGATGACTGGTGAATTTAATCGACACAAGAAATCTGACTCGACATCGCCAGCTATGACTTAGCTGGCAGACATTCGCTGGACAGATTAAAATACAGCCATTTGCTGGCGTCGAATTCGATTTAATAAATACGTTGCATCTGTCCCCTCCCTTAATGAATTCCTGATTTATCATCCATTAAGGTGTCAGGACGCGCTCGGGTTTCGTTGCTCGGCTCGGACTGGCGGAAATTTATGTGGATAGGTGTGATTAATGCGATGTTCGCGGAAACACACGGACATCTGTGTTAATGGTGACGGATGGCTGCGCTAATGGTGTCAGCCAGCGTCAGGCGTTCTCGTCGCGTTCTCCTCTGCTGACTATAGACTCCTGACCGGCTCTTTCGCTAGATTGAAACTACACTTACATCGCGTCCATCCACTTTCCTCGGGATTAGAAGATTTCACGGATTAATCACACGCTTCGTTGCATCGCTCCGTTACTTTGACAGTTCGTGCAGAGCTTTCGAGAACACTGTCAATCAAAGAAACTTTCTTCGATAATTTCAAACATATGTCTATGAAAAATACCAGGAAATAATGAATCAAAAGTTTTATAATACCCGTTTTTAGTAGTAATACGTACGTAACAGTATATATTTCGTTCGATAACACCTATCTATGAAATTCCTCTTTGTACAGCATTAACAATTACATGAATTAATCACGTATAATTATTCATTTGAATGTATGTATAAATTTAAATAGATAAAGCCCTTTTTCGAGTTACAGGGTTTAGGGTATAGTGTACGTATATAAGTGTTCAAACGTAAGTAAAGGTGTTGGAAGAAAGATCTATCTGATTTAATGCTTGGTGATTATGTTAGCGGCAAGTTGAGCTTACAATCATTGACATAGACAGTGGTTAATGGTAATTAATGTTAATGAGTGCTAGATTGGAGATTTCATTGATTAATTGCTTGTGTTCTGTTGTATCCGTTGAATAACATTAGACATATCTGAAAGTAATAAGTTAATTTGTCCGATGTTAAGTACAAGCCTATTACAAACAGCCAACGATCGTACGTGTAAAAATGAGTGATAATAGGAATCAATAGTACGTTAGTAACATATATAGATACACGTAGTTCGTGTTATAGTGCTGATAAACGAATCTAATCTATAATAAACTGAATGTTCGTCCATATATGACAATAACGACGCACCTAAAAGAAAAAAAATTGCAATATTTTATTACAGAAAACACGGAGCTATAATTTGAAACGTTCCTGACATTTGTCGATGCTTTTTGGTAGGAACGATTTCTTTTATAACTTTACGAATAGTAAGAGGTGTAGAAAGGAACATAACAAAGACATCGGAGTACATGGGAACGGAAGGTTGAACTGCGCAATAGGCGTAACAACGATCTTAAGAAAGAAAAAATTATATCTTCCGGGACATAGGATGGAAAAAGAAGTAAATTTCATAACACGTCAAAGTTGCTTCGCAACGAGGGGTGTCGAGAAAGTAAAAATAATTTTTCCAGGCAAGATATGCGATTACCAACGAGCTGAACGAAAACTACCCCGACATACACCGACACCGACACCGACACCGACACCGACACCGACACCGACACCGACACCGACATCGACATCGGATGGTCCTTGAATGGAAAGGGAAGGAAAGCTGCGGAACGCGTTGGGTAGGCAGGTAGGCAGGCAGGCAGGCAGATATTGAGCTCTATATTTCCATAAGCTGATATTTACGCGGCAATATACGCGGCCGTGCCCGCTACTTTATGGTCCTCGTAAATATAGCGGGCCGCCGGGAATTGGCTGGCAAGGCGGCCGCGTTCTCTCTCTCGTTTTCTATCCTGTCTCCCTATCACCCTCTCCCTTTCCCTCTCTTTCTTCCTGTCTCTTGGTCACTCTCTTTCTCTCTTTCTACATTCCCCATGCCTGCTTGCCTGCCCTCATCCGGCGCAAAGACATAAATCGCCGCCAATTGTAAATAATACGCGACATATGCTGATCTCCGTTTCTACGTACCAACGCCGCGGCGCGGTGCGGCACGATGTACGTACGCGCGTACAGCCGGCGTGTAGACGTTAAGAATTCAGCCCTGCAGAAGATCGGTAAATTCAGTTGCTGCCATCCAAGAAATGAGTACTTCATCCAATCGGCCACGTTACATCAACTTTGCGCTTTCTAATGTTTATACCTTTCAAAAATTGTTGCCCGCTATTTTTACCTTATTATCGTAGTCATAAAATTGGACAAGGTGCAGGAAAGCCTCTTGTCAGAAGAACCAATCTGCAGTTAAACGTTAAACGCTCTGAACCAAGCTGGTTTGACTTGGTATTTAAAATGTGCAATTACTGCGTACTAAGGTAATTGTTAGAACGCAAGAAAATTATTATAAAAGAATCGTATAACTTTAGAAGGTGTCACGGCGAAAACAAAAACTTGGTTTGTACATACGTACGTATATACGTTGAGATAAAAATTGGTGTTTGTATGCGAGTAGCATTTTTATGGAAATTTTGCCGGATCAGACGTACAACTCGATGTTGCAGCAATGTCAGATATGAAATTTTTCTATCTTTTACCCTCTACGACCAGGTGACATACAACCATAAGTTATAACCAAGATTAAAAAAAGCTGCAGTATAAGAATTAGTACGGTTCTTCTACGGATCGAGTGTCAGTAATATTAATGAAAGTTGACAGTGATCAAAAGTAACCAAAATGACAATCCGAAATGTCTCATCATCGACAATGGTTATCAGTGTCGCAAAAAAATTCTGTTGTTAACAACAGCTATCGGCAACTAAAAGAATTTCAATATTGATAATTGTTGTTAGTAACAAGAAAATGAATGGTTATTTAAAATCAGAATATCAAAAAATTAATATTCTTTAATCATTTAATTATCTGAAATATTTCTTTAAGGTTTAATGATCATTGTCTTCCATTTAAACAAAAATTACTTTCTTCTCAATGACCTTTCTCATAAAATTTTTACAAATAACTGTTATTTTTGGTTCCTGCATATTGCCGTGGTGTTGAAAGCATTTGGATTTCACGTACATACCATAACGGTATATGTTCCCCACTTTCCCCACGCGATCGTATACTCTAAGCACAAGCGAATGCACACCTTCGAGGATGATGGATGACACTGCATCTGTGTTCAGATACAATCCGATCGCTTCTATGTACCAATACATTTCCAAAACGTAGCATATATTTTATTTTATATGTAGATAAGTCATACAGATATTTATGACAAGATAACTTAATAAAAAAGATTAACTTTTTGATATGAAAGTGGCTTGCAGAAAACAAATATTTTAATTCTTTATTTTAGTATCTAATATTTTAATGGAATATCTTGATAGAGTTGGATGATAGGGTTTTAAAACTGTAAACACTTTCTATATGTTATACTTGTAAGATAATTTCATTTATCTACGTTCCTAAAATATTACTTGTTATTTGTGAGATAGTAGAAATTCTTTTGATTCGATCTCCTATTTTTCTTACGCGATAACATCTTCGATACAACACGATGTAATCTTTTTAGATCGGCCAAAGTAGACTTAGATCACGCTGTAAGATCTTACTTGTAGTCTGACTTTGGTTGGCAGCCGGTGATTATCCGTGAAGTGGAAAGGGGCTGATAGATGGGGGTGCTTCCCGTCGATATGCTCTACCACACGCTACTACTTTATCATCCCTCGGCACCCGACCGTCCATCATTCGCAATCACTTCCTTGCGCATTTACTCTCCGTGAGGTGAGGCGATCAATTCAAATTTCGTTTCGCTGCACATCTTCCAAGTTGCAACCATTTTCAATTTTCTGAAAGCTCCTTGACAATCAGAATCACGTAACATCCTTATTGAAATCTAACAATAATTATTGAAGTTTAGATTTACAATACTCAAATGAAACGTACGTTTGCAAAATATATGTACAATTTTGAAAATAATGTTTACAAGATTGATACAACTGTCATATTTATAATCTACATAAAGATTTGATTGTTATAATGATTTATGTAAACAAACTATTTTTGGATAACTAATGCAAATAAAGTTGATCATATACAGAGTGAGACATAGAAATCTGACGAATAATTTAATAAACGAATGACGAATAAATCTAACAAATTTTTGAGGTTTAGATTTGTTTTCGTTAAAGGATGCAGAGAATTGTGTAGCAGTAGTTATAAATAAAATATATTTTGTAGTAGTCTACCTATGAAACGATATAGATGTTTTAAATCAATACGCATATTTTATTAGCATATGAAGAAACTTAGAGCATATATACGTTATATTGTCCATATTTCAACTTTTATCTTATATATTTTTGAAACTTTGAATATATAAATACTTATTTATAATGTTTAGTTCAGTAGTTTTACTATTAAATTTTATACATGGTGTTCTTAACTAAAATATGCTAAGACAAATGAAATTCATTTACATCAGATTGATAAATTCTGACTGCGTTGGTGACGTCTCTGTGGGAAATTATGTATATCGCTGCTAACTGACACATTAATTAACTCGGATCATTTTCTATGCTATTATTTCCTCTATTTAAGACTTCTGACACGTAAAGTGTTGTTTCAGAAATAGATACGATGTAACTTTTACGTTTGATACCTTTATAGATTTATTCACTGCATAGTTTTGTTTAAGTATCTTCTTTATATAAGAAAGTTAAGAATAGATTAAACACTATTACTACTATTATTATTAAGCTTACAAAGAAGTATTTATATTGCAGCTTACATAAGTATCTTCTCTCTGATATATTTAAATCATTACAGTTAACATGATGCAGTAATAACATTAAAATGTAGCTAATTAAGTAAGAGAAACGTATTGCGATAATTTACTGAGGGTAAATATATAAGTATTTTATTAATAATTTATTTTAATTCTTTAACATATGCAATAAAGTCGCAAAGATAAAAACATATCCGTGTATATTTCAATTTTCCATGGAATATAATTTTACTATTAGTTGCTAAATTATATAAATACTTTCTTTAAATAATATGCACTTAAAGACATATTACTTAATAATTATATAGATATTAGCGTCAAACATTAAGAGAAAGAAGCAATATGTTAAATATTAACATATGTTAAATAATAAAATATAATAATTAAATAATAATATAATAATAAATAAAATATAATAATTATCTTATGTTGAATTGCTGTAATTGATAACTATTTGATATTTCGTAAACAATGTAATCAGTTGTAATCAATTTTTATACAAATAAACAAGCATGCATTAATAATAATAATTAATAAAATATCAATTACTTATCAATAGTAATATATGTTAACAGTTAAAATTATATTGTTAACAGTAATGAATATACATATATATAAATGTAATCAATGTTTTACTTCTTCTTTAAAGAAACCTCAATTTGTTGGTTCGGAGAAATGATTAAATGATAATTTGAAATCTTTCAACAAACCTGATTCGTCAAGCTTTTGTAAAAGGCAATACCATTCTTCGACAAATCAAGCATCATTTATCTCACAGTTTCTTGTCTTCTTTCTACTCCATTTACCGTTACGTCCGGAACATTAATTTCCTCTTATAGCCGCGAAGAGTCGTGTTTATCATTAGTTCCCCGCCACTTAGTCCTGGAAAATGTACATATATAAGGCTTCCTCTGACAGCAGGTTATACCTATATCGTAAGTGTAAAGCCTACATGGTACATAATAATTTTGAGCCTGGAAACCAAATGATCGAAAAAAGCGCGCAGCTGCTTGCCATAATTTCATCGAGTAAAGTATCTTCAAACGTTGCAATAACTGTCAAGAGGGGACATGGTGGAAAGCCTGATATAAGAGGTATAAGAGGTACGTCTGTTTCGATTTGTCTTGAAAATCTCTTGTTTTTATAAAAAAGTGTATAAGTAATTACCAATTTTTCAGTTACAATTAATTCGATTTCTTTTTCTACTACGTATTATAGTAACTGCAAATGGTAAATGCAAAGCTTTAAAGTATTATGGTTTGTAATATTCCTGAAGATATATAAAATATACTTATATTGTTTTAAACTTATGGTCGAACGGTGATTTATATATATAAATGTTTTGCTTGCATGTTTTTATAGTATACCACTACAAATTGTTAGATCGTTGTAAATCTTATGGTTGCTAAGGATGACAATTTATTATGCTACATGCTACATATTTCTAGTCTTCGCTATACTTCCTGTCAGATTTTCTTTCCCTTTTCAACTTAGTTGATACGTGACCTCGTGGTGTATTAACGGTACTAAATAAATTCCACGATATAATCTACGGCAAGCCAAAGTTAATAACCCAGAGAGTTTACGATGAAGTACATCGTTAGCTTAATTTTATTCGCTGTAAGTAACGATGCGTGACTGGCTGATGGTTAGAGTTAGAAACGAGAATGTATTTAGTTGACACAGAAGTATCTAGATACATAATAGAATTTATTTCCTCCTTTGTCTTATTTAATACCGATGGTGAGCGCCAATTAATTTAAAAATAACGAGGAATAATGTAATGCAATATGTTAGCAGTTTTGTGCGTGACCTGTTGAAACTCCTTGCGTTGACTAAAATTTTTAATTTTACGTTTTATTATTGTCCTGTGTTCAATTTTACTTGCGACTACTTTCAAATGTTATAGTCATGTGAATATCTTTCGCAACATAGTTTTTGGAAGAAAATGAAATTCAATTACTATGGCAAATTATGTCTCAGCTCACTTCCTGTACATTAATTAACGGAAAATGTTCAAATTCATGTTTCTTCTTCGTAAATACAATTAATCTAATTGTCTCAAATTATACAGGGTGTCACAGGAATCGTATGATTGGTAATAAGGTGATTCTACGTGAAGAAATAAGTCAAAAATATGGAATAGAATTTTTCGCTTTCGATAAAATCGAGTTTGTAGTCAAATAGACTTAAACTTGGCTAATTCTGAATTGAACAGAAATAAATAATAGACAATAATGTAGAATTTGTGAGATGTTGTGTATTTGATAAAAATAAATTTGAGAACTTATCGTGCCTGCATACCAGGGCAGTTCTCAATCGAAATGTGTAAGCTTTATTTTCTTATAAATGAAGCCCTAAACAGAGAAATTTGTTTCAAACTCGATTTTCTCGAAAATGAAGCGAGGTGTGAAAATATTTTATTCTATATTCTGAACTTGTTTTTTCACGTACAATTATGCCTGTTAAACACCCTGCATATATTACGTGTATTTTTAAAAGTAAGCGAACTAAATATGAAATCGTGACTCTAGTCTTCAAATATAATTTAAATATATAGTATTCGGAAACGCGTACTTCCTAATGAAAGTAATAAATATTGTACATCTACAACGATATGAATTATCATTAAATAATGAAAGTATGCTGCATCGCATCCGTTTGAATGGTTGAAACGATGCGTACGGTTGCCTCGAAGGAAGGCAGCTGGTAATCCCTTGGAATAAACGTAGTAGCCGATAGCTGGATATGCCGCAACACTTTTCGTCCGCGTGGAAGATATTTTCGTGGTGCTCTAACGATGTGTCACGAGATCTACGAGGCTGTTTGTCGGTGAGCACAAAAATAGGCCTCACTCTGCACTCACTTCATCACTCGAACGAGCCGCGATAGCAGCAATGCGCCTCCCCTTCTTCTTGTCGTTAGACAGAACGGATGCTCGACGACTGGTTGGCTGAAAATGTTGGCGACGTCGTGCATGCCATTAGCCCGGCGTCGCGACGTTACCGTCGGATTAACCTCAGCCGAGGGTTACGCACGTGAACTTTGCGATTTCATCGAAGCTATGCGTTTTCAAAATTTTATGGTATCTTGGCGTCGCGTCGTTAGGTTCTCGCTATTTGACTACAGGAATGTTTCTCGCGGATAGATACGTCTGTGTATTTTATTTACTGATTCACTACAATTGATGTCAAGTTTTTTTATATGTATACATATATTATCATGTTTAGAATTTATACTTAATTTTCGGTTATCATTGAATTCGTATAAAGTTCCGAAATATTATATACGTATTATAATAAATAACGAGCTAAAAGGATAACCATTTATTTTATTACATGTCTATCTAGTAGCAAAGAATTTCTGTAGGACGCTATACGAGTACGTTATTCGAACCGGTAGAATCGTTTTACATTGGTGATATTTGTTAAATCGTATGTATAAATGTCGTAATTATTCAATCTTTTGAGTCACAGCTTGGAACGATGATAAATGTCACTGGATGCCGAATAAGCGAACCAGCGACGAAGATCTAGCGCTAACTATATTCACCTTGTCAAGTCATTCTGACTTAGTAAACACCACGACAAGTAATGCCCAAGATTTTACGGTGACTTGACTTACGACAGAAGCGGCTGTTTATCACGGTGTCAGAGTGACGCTCGTGCCGTTCAAGACGATAAAACGAATGAGCTATGCGAGGAACACTCTGAGAAATGGTGTGCCGCTTTCGAGGACCTTTTGTTGCGACACTGATTTTAAATTAGAATTTATAGGGTGCCTGAAAACGTTTCGACGAGGCCACTGTATTTACTTGGAGAATCCGTTTATCAAGATAATCTCTTAGCTCTCTGCTTTCGTCAACCAAACGATATGTATAATGCTTTTCAGTATACTGTAAAGATACATTATTACCTTTTTTATCGAATAGATAATAGGGATAATCGTTGTAGAACAACAGAGACAACGGAAATGTTAATGTGATCAACGTTAATATGTATTTTATAGCAGTTAAACTCTGCAGAATGTCAAATATTAATATGTTTCGAGGTATGTTCGATGCAAAATGTGAATTCCGTGATGTATTCATTTTATCGATTACGTTCTATCGTTTTTGATAGGTAATTTCTGTAAAAGAACTATTCTCTGCTAGATATAAATAAATCTTAATTCAATTATTCAACGCGTTTTCCAGAGTTTTGCTATTCAGCGCGAGCTCTGAATAGAATTTACGGAGCCGTTGCGTTGGAGCTTTATTTTTGTCCACGCATATCACTCGACGATAACACAACGATCGAAACAACTGGCAGCCGTTTGGCAGCGATTTGGGTCGTGAAAATTTCAATCATGCTACACATTAGGGGCATTCAAATCATCCAGATCAGTCGTCAACGTGTTTTAAGCCGCGCATCAATCTGTTCGGTTCAATCGAGGTGCGTCGCGATGAAAAGACGAATGCTTACGCGGATAGGTGCTTTGGCGATCCGCCAACCTATGATCACTACGTTTATTCCGGCCAACTGGTTTGTGCAACGCATCGTATCGAGGATCCGCTTTAGTCGCAGCTAGCATACGTCTCCGGCTTTTATTCTCAAACGGTTTCAGGTTTATATGTATCGTATAAAAGCTGGTTGCGTCTCAAACGAATCGTTTCTAACAAAGCGCATTTCGCATTATACCCATCGATTTGATTTGTACTAGTACGATCAGTGAAAATCCGATCGCTTCCTTTCGTCTGTATTTAATGTTGCAGTCTAGTGTATTACATGTCGATGAACATTGGGAAAGTAATATATTTCGAAATATCGTGATTAAAATAATTATAATAGAGATTAATATAATAAATAATTATTATAATACTATAATTAATGTATTATCAAATTGATAAAATGTGAAAATGAGCCACATTTTTACAATTATGTAATTGTTATATTAGAAAGATCGAGTGGGTATTTCGATTTCAGAGACCAATAATGCACTTAATTCAAAATTGACAACCTTGTAGTTGTGCTATTATTCTTTCGGCCCGCGATGTGTATTGTACATTGTATATGAAAGGTAATTATTACAAAGCACAACGTTTAATACTCTGTAAAACAATATTTAGCTGTGCGGAGAAAACAGCGAATGTACAAAATGTAGAGCTTCCGAAAATCCGTATCACTTATTTTAAAAATAATTAAAACAATATGAGAGGAATTTGAATGTTGAAAAACTGACGGATTTGTCTTCCTTTGAATATCGACAAAGTAATTTCAAGCTATCTTTTGTTACCACGTAATTCTACTGGTCATGGTGAAATATGAGATGAAATTTGTAGGACGTATTAATGTAAACGACCTAAATATGACAGTTAACTGTTTATAGGACACAATAAATAATGGTCATTTGTTAACGCGACAACATGAACATTATATGCAAGGATCGATGTTCAGTTAGCTTAGCGTTCATTTCTCTCCATTAATCACATTCATGAAATCCAAGTGTGCCTATGTAATGGCCTATTAATAGGATATAATAGCCATTACGTTCGCTGACATGCCACTTATTGTCGGCGACTGAGTAATGCATTGATGTAGAATGTAGAATCAAACAGTTCGAAGTATCACTTTTGTATATTATTGATAAAAAATGCGCTATTACGAAGTTATGAATAATACAGTAGGAATGTATGCAGGTCATTAACAATAAGATTAAATTAAAAATGAACTGACACACTTTATACTTTCCGATTGCAGCAAGATACTGGTAAATATTCACAAAAAGGGAGCCACCTCCGATTTCGATAATTTTTTGATATGGTCAAGGTCATTACTATGTTAAAGTTATTACCAAAAAAGTTTTATGATAAAATTATTTTAATATCTACTAACTAAAGAAACACACTAAATATACATACACACACATACCACATACGAAATACAAACCCGACTGTGCACATATTTGTATTATTCCAATACCCACGACTCACTATTCATTTAAAGTGCGATAAAATGGCGCTAAAAAATCGTACATTAACTTTTGAGAGGTCGTTGTAAAATGGAAACTTCCCTTTAAAAGGTCATCTTTATACGAATCCCAAAAATAATTTTTTAAATTCCGTAGAATTGTTTGAATTTGTAAAACTTGAAAAGAGGGAAAGTAACTTCAGTTTCCTACTTCGTATTGCAGCAGAAAAGGATCTTTGGAAAAACTAAGTTGAAAGGTGTTAAACTAGAGGCTTCATCCTTTAAAATGAACCTAAGTAGAAAGTCGTACGATTTTTTTTCACGAAGTTACAGCAGTTTAAATATGGACGATTTTTCGGTCAAAATTTAGTAGTCCTTTAATTTTATGACGTAATGTATAAACTGTTTATCCCCTGACAAATTCAGACAAATGAAATTCTATTATATTATGATATCAAAGAATGTAAATGTAAGCAATACGTAAGTAATATGCAAGTATATACTTTGCAATACTGAATATACAATATTACTTAAATTAATGATTCTTGTCATAAATGGCCTAGCATCCTATTAAGAACATATGATTTCGGTTGAGAAAACAAAGTTAATTTGCGTATAGTCTGTAGCGTGCTGTACGGGATCATCTATCAGAACCCTAACCATACTAAATTGTGTACTCTTTGAAACTATTTCTGAAAGATATTTCATCAATAGATTCATAGATCATCGAGGAGACTGAGTCAGATAGGACATCTGTATAATTAATAGTCAATTCTAAGTTTCTAATCATTGGATATAGACAAGCATCTGTCACTCTGTATTATCACGGAAACGACATAGAACACGACAAGGTGCGACATGAATTTATGTTTATGAAGTACTCAACGTATAATTTTCGAAACAAAATTCATATAAATGACGCAAGTAAAATATTAATGAAACGAGAACGAATAGGTAATATCGATTAGTTTATAGATTAGGTAAAATATTTAAATATTTAAATCGACACATACCGGGTGCGTTACGTAATTGGACAAGGTTATATCTCGAAATCGTTAAGAGATGGAAAAAAGTTGCAGAGGGAAAAATTGAGTGATATGATAAGATCTATAATTTTGCAGGTATTCATTTTTTTAATATGCAACGATGCACAGAATGGAAAGTACAATTGCTCTCTTTTCTTTATATGGGACTCTATAAGTTTCTGTTAATCATTAGATGAATTTTTCAATTTCCTACGAAAAAGTATTAAAGATACTTCAATTTTAAATTTGTAAAATTTTGGTATATAGATAACTTAAAACATATAAGAAACAAGCATATTTGCTTTATCTTTTATGCACTAAATTTGATGAAATTGAAATTTAAATATGTTTTGAGCCAAGCAGTTTTCGACTCAAGTACCTCAATACATTTTTGTAGAGAATTAAGAAATGTATCAAATAGTTAATAGGAACCTACAGAACAGCTATTATAAACTTCTATTTAATAAAAGAGTGCAATTACACTTGCCGTTGCATTGTTACGTAGTGAAAAAAAAGTGAGCACTTACGAATATAGATTTTGTCATACCATTCAACCTTTTCCTCTATAGCCTCTTTTGGGTTTCTTATCGGCTTTGAGATATAACCCGGCTCAAATATGTATCGCAACCTGTATAATGCTTATCGCGAAATATCGTTTTTTTCGTTTGCTTCATCGTAAAATCTAAATGCACCTGAGAATGATAGAATGACACGACACATCTTTGAAGTTTCTTCTTGTGGCCTTATCGGGTCTCCGCTTTTCTCAGTGCTTCTATTCCAGCGTCAAAAATAACTTTAGCCAACAAACTGCAAACACGTTATGCAGTCGAAATGCAGTATCGAGATCGCGATACATTTTTTCGGCTAGTAGATGCCGCTGAGGGTGGCGGGTGTATCTTCTTTCAGAAAATTGTACGGCCGCTCGTAAAGATAAGTACTTAATTCCCTGTTTTACACGAAATTGTTTTTCTCCACAAAGGAGTCCATTTCGCCTTATGAATCACTCAACGAACTATATGCAACGCGTAGGTAAAACTCAACACCATCGTAAAAAGCTGTTTGTTGCTCACCAACACTAGGTTGTGAAATTCGACGAGCTCTATAATCTGTCTTTTCTCCGCCCAAGGCTACATTTTTAAATGTTTAATATTTTATTTGAGAAATTTCTGCACTTACTCAGAAACGATCAATTTTATGTAATCAGTTCCATAACTTATCGTGCAAATGTTTCTCTTAATTTTTAATATATTAAGTAAAAAGTTAAAATATATATGTTATACTATCGAAATTAGTAGTATTTTCACAAATAATGCATATTGAAGATACAGATATATATCAGCTGTAAGTCTTAAATAATATTCTATAGTCTTGAGGAATATTCTACTCGCTTGTATATGTATACCGATTGGGGTATTAGCTTTTATCTTGAATATTTCTGTTATTCTCAGAGATATAGAGAAATTTTACTTGCGAATGTTGTAATCGGAGGGTCCATAATATGGTAGTAATAATTTTTGTGGAGGTGAAGAATTTTCGAAGATTTCACGGTCACTTACATGTTTTTAAATTGCCTGTCGTACTGTTTTATTACTGGTAGAATAGAGAATATTTAGATCATTTCAACGACCCCTAATACATATTATGCTGTTTATATCTATTTACATTATTGTAGTTAGGTGAAATTTGAGTTTAACAACGTCATATTTCTACTGACAATAGCATCTATAAGTTTAAAAATTGTTATATGTATACTCTTAACATATATGTCAGCATTAGTTCATTAAAATTGAAATTCCGTACAAATTTCAAATTGTAGTCTGCTTCATATTCTCTTTGACTTATTTCATATTCTTTACATTCTGTTTCACTTACAGTGTATTGGTTAGCAGAAGTTGCTAGTTGTTGAGAGGAAAAAATGTTGAAACTTGAAAAATGTTAATTTCTTATGCGTTAATGAGAATACTGTAGAGTGGTGAGACTGTAAGAAAGCGTGCAGAATATTTCTACACAGGTTATTTCCCGCAGGGTTTTGAAATGCTTCCCCGTAAAACCGGCAATCAGTCAGTGACTAATGCTACAAGACTACGGTAGAAAGGCCTCAGTTCTTTGACGCGAGTACGCATAGAAATAAAGTGTCGATGGAAACGATGCTTGGCGTTGCACCGAGACATTAATAGCCTTTAGACACGGAGTATTTTATTGCCGGTAACCTTTCAGTACATGCAATCCAGCAGTTCTGCAGCGTTGGCAACCGTTACCGTCAGAAGGTGCACAGTTCCTTAGAGGGAAACGTCGGACGATGCATACTTAATGAGCGGTTCAATACCACGGTTTCTTAATGCATGTCGATTGGAGCAATTAATTATTATGCTCGACACACGTGAAATAAATGTTTGACGTCGGTATAAAATTCATCTAAATCACTCACGATTGATTTCTATGCGTCACGCATCGCCAATGATACTACATCATTTGAGATTTACCACTTTCGGCATATAGAAATTAAATGTTTATTCGATTACTAGATGCAAACCATTCTTTCCTCGTGTTTGTCCTCCATTAAAATATGCAAAATACCAATGTATCAGGTATGATGAAACTTGTATAATTACTTACACATTTATAAATATTATTATAATTTTGTAGAAAATGCCGTTTTAATTCTACGTTACTTTATACTGTATATTCAACAAATTGATAATCTGTAAAATTTATATTTTTTTAGTTCTATAAATATTTTAAAGCAACATACATATAAACGAAAATATAATCAAAATAATGATATCGTATTAAAAATTGTATGTAAATGATACATAACTAAATAGAGTCAAGAGGAACAATATAGTGAATTTTGAAACTTAAAATAAAGGTAATCATACCGTATTTTTATTCAACGTTTGTATCAATTGAATCATTTAAGGTATAATAATTATCATGTATATATTTACTTAGTGAAATGATTGAAAGTAAAGAAAGAACCTACACATTGTCGATGCAATCTCTTTACATTAAATCCTGATTTTCTATATCATTTCTTTATTTTTATTATACGATGTGTAAAATTCCAGTTGTGGAGTTGAACTTTGGAAATGATATAATAGTGATCGATATTTCTTAAAATGAATTCAAGTTTATCTAGCACAATATCTTCGAGCATCTGTTGCAATAGGAAAGGCAGTGAGCGAATATTCTTGCAAATATGTACATATATCATTCATTGAATTATAGACTCTATTCATAAATAAATATAAAGTGATATTTTGTATCAAGCCATCGATTTAACGTCTTTTTCCATTTATCAGCTTTAAAGGATTAAAAAAATATATGATCGATTGACATAAAGGTAAATTTTATCTGCGCCAATTAATTTGTAAAATCAGTGCAGATGGTTCTTCACAATATATTTTGATATAGCTGTATAACATTATATAAAGAATACATTGCGATATCTTACATTATTAACAAGGCAGCAATTACTATGATACGTGTGGAATTAACAATGTATTCTGTCCATTAAGGTAACAATAATTTATGTTCGCTTGTTCACGTAAAGATTGAAAATATGATCTACATGAAATCGTTACTCGCAGCATAGAGGCGTTACAAAGCGATAATTATATGTCAGATGGTAAGTAACTCTAGTTTTATAACCAACGATAAGGTATTCCATGATAGCGATAAGTTAAACACATGAAAGGCAAGGTAATCGGTGTAGATTTGATTTTTTCTGTTTCTATGTTCTTTTTCTTTCTTGAATATTTTTCAAATTACAAGAAATAGTCATATTTATGTTGCAAACTTGAATTAAATCGCGTTTCCGATGCTTGTTTGAAAACAAAATTCCTAACTATGTATAAAATGGCACGGGACTTTCCGATTTCCTTTGTTACATGCTGAAGAAGACACCTACATATTTCTATATTTTAACTTTTTCCATAAATTTAGATACTCTACATATTACGCAATATTTGATACTTAAGAGATATTAAGATATTACGAACATCGACAAGTTAAAACCAGTAACGTAATTGCAAGGCTTGAATTGGTGATCAATGATAAAATCATCTTTTTTCGTTCTGTATAAATATTTAATTAGAAATGTTTGCATTATGTCGAAATAATAAAAATTTACATGCAGTAGTGTAGAGTGATGTTTTGTTGTTGCTTCAAATGTAAGGAGGAAATACTTAATTACATGTTCGCAAGTATATTACATATATACGGTATAGCATATAGTATCTTTAATTAAAACCTGTCTTTGCAGCTTGTTATTTGCTATTATCATTTTGTATTGTTGTAAAATATTTTATGTGACGTGTCTTATATTTTACACTCTATTAATTCTGAAAAGATAGCTTGTCTTGTATTACATGACTCATAATGATATATCTGCCCGATATGTGCTAAAAGCAGTAATTCATTTCCACAATTGTTTTTTTCTCTTGAAAATCTTCATTAAGCACACCAGTTTTCTCGTATACTATAAATAAATAGATCATCATACATTTATGCTGCCAACCATGACAGGAATTATGAATAAATTTTAAAATAACCTGTTATTAACTACTATTAATCACTGGCTTCCGTGACGTCGATTCATTCGTACTAACATAATTGCACAAGGAATACATTTAACGGAAAGATAAAGATCGAGAAACATTACATAATGTTCATTATTTTCACCATAATTCCTTTATATTATTAGAATTCTATTCTTCTTTGTGATCAAAAAGTTAAAACGCGAAGAATTCCTTCTGTGAATTTGTTATTATTTATCGTGATTGGGGTTATTGTAATACTCATATATATGTTATTGTAATTTATATTGTTATATCAATAAATTAAATACAAAAAGGAACAGTTTCAATAGTCGCATGCAAAACAAATAAAATAATCGCATAGAGGAAAACAGAATTGTTTCTTTTGTTTATAAATCATTATAATAGAAAGGAAAATATATATGCATAAATAATTAGATGGTATTATAACGTAAAAACGAAGATAAAATCATATTAGACGGTAGTGCATATATAAGATGTTCAAGTTGTATGTTCATTTCTAATAACATCATATAACACACTTTTACAAATACGATTCGTAAATGAAATAACCTTCACATATTTCTGTAAACTACGTTACATCATATCGTACGTGGTTTGTAGTATAAGCTGGAGATTATCACACGCATGAAGTTAGTGCTAAACTCTGGGTAACAACTAATCTACAGTCTGGAATAATGTGCCAGGTTAGACCTGCATACAAGTTGCTTCATGAAACAGATACATGTATATACAAGGTCTAATCCAGTTCATACATATAACGGATACCTTGCTTTGAAAAACTAATTTTTCAATATTACTCGTAGGAATATTCAACTTCGTTCAAGGTCTATTTAATTTTATTTTATCTGCGTATATATCAAACACATGTACCTCTCTGTCTTTTTAATGTTTCCTCAAGAAAACGATTTCATTATAGAATTGCAAATGTACACGTATAAAATTAATACAACTTACATAATTATTATGATATCGAATTATGAACAATAATCAGTGTAGTTTTTAATTATATGTAGATATTTATACACAAGTTATATGTTAATTAATAGGAATTTAGAAATTTAGACACAATATATTTATAACATTTAATTATAATATTTAGAAACAATAAACACAATACAATAAAAAAATAAAGCTTACAAAATCCTCAAAATTTAACATAATAAAATGTGCATACTGCCATTTATTGTTGCTTATTCATATGCATACCATATCCTAAATTTTATAAAAAGAGTTTTCATGTAACAATCCATAAATATCTTTGAACCAAATGTAACATTGCGAATTAATATTTGTACAAATATTTAAGAACGTAAATAAATTGGATATAGTAATTCGAAGCATTATTTGTAATATTTTCATTGACAACTTTTACTGTTCCTAAAACTATGATTTCAAAATTCACAGAAGCATGTAATTAATATTAGATGCTATAGTAATTACTAAAGATAAGAAATAGAAGCTATATTAATTATAAATTATGAAAGATTACTACTGTTAAAAACCTAATTGATTTCACAATAGATACCTTGACAGAATTTTATTTTTTAAACAATACTCTTCTAGATACAGTGTATTTGTTCTTGCCAACATTGATGTATTACATATGGCCATTAATGGTGAAAATGTCACAAAGAGATTTATCGAACGTTATTTACCATTATTGTTTGATATAGTTGTCGTGGACAGATAGTGTCGATGGTATCACGACGAAAACCTCGTGGCTCCATCACTCATTTCGTGCTATGCGTCATACGTGTTACAAAATCTTTCGTAAACATTTATCCTCGTAACATGGCGGTTTTTCCGATTGGAAATTTTATTACTATTAATTAGAAATGCCTGTTACTGATTAAAAATACCTATATCTAAAGAGATAGAAATTTCAGTATGAATATATTACAATAATTAGACATGCAACAACTACATTGGTGTGTTGCTATTACCAAGAATGACTTAGTAATATAAAAGCAATTGAGTAATATAAAAGCAGTTTTGAGGAATCTGTGGTATGGTATTATGCCCAACAATAATAATCTTTATGTTTTCATAATACAATACTTTTGCATATTAATCATATTTTGCAATTTATTATAAATTATCATAAAATTCTTACGGATTCAACAATTATAATTTCTTAGCATTGAAAAAAGATATACAAATACAAAAATAAAAAATACAAAAATTGTATTTCAGATTACATATGTAGGAAGACTCAGGATTTATATACCAAACGATGCCAACATAATCTACAAGTAGGAACAGCAAAGAATATTATATTAAATATAGCTGCATAAATGATCTATGAAATCGCATCAGTAGAAATAGGAAATAATAACGAAGTAGTATTTCAACCGATACAATGGTTAACTAATTATATGTTTTGTCATCATAAGTCATTAAAGAGCAATTTTTGGGGCCACAAAATCATATATTGTGACACTGAATTTTTACTTCTAGGGCATTATATAAGAAAACTTTTGACGTGGCGAGCGAGGATTAACCCTACAGGACACACGTTGAGCTTAACAGGCCTATGCCCCTATGTTTTATGTTGTCAAATATACATTTCTTTAATTACACCCTTTTACTACAGTACTTTGAATTGTTAATATTAATACAAATATACACATCTTTGAATCTTGATGATTATTTTCCACATGAAAGCTGATGAAATAATAATTACACTGAGGAGAAAGGGAAATAGGCCTGCCAGGTCCAAGGTACACACTGTAGGATTAAAGAGTACGGCCACTGGAATGGTAGAACATCAAACATAGTCCGATAGATTCAACATTTTATCGATATCAATCAGTGTTCGTAAAAATTCTGAAATAACATTAGAGTGAGCGTGATTAATCTATTTCCATGATGTATCGAATGAAAAAGGAGTATATTACTATCTCGGAGTATATTACTTTTCCTATTATAACTTTTTAATAATATATATAGTATTATTTATATATATTATATACATACTATATTTATATATAATATATATTATTTTAATAATATACAATAAGGCATTTATGAACTTGCATACTTACACAATATTTTCTTTTTTGTTTTTATTTATAGGATATGTTAACACGGTTTAACGAGAAAGACTTGAGACATCCTATGTATAACAATTACTTATTCATAATAATATTAAATATGTTAGTCATATCAAAACACTAGATCAGAGGATTCGTTCATTATTTTTGTTGTGTTGCTTCAAAACCATAATTTATTAAAATATCAATTAAAGTTTCTCCTGAATCAATTCTCTTTTGGCATGGACGACTTGATATTTTTCTGTATGGAATAATGAGATGAACATATAAGGAAATGTGATTCTATTTTTAAAAAACATATTTTATTTAGTGAGTATTCTACGTATCCACTTGCAAAAAATCTAATGGCATCAAGTCGTATCTTCGATGCCGTTCAATTTTTGTTTGGAAAGTTACACCATATAGTAAGTAATTTTGTAATATTTTGAAATCATGAAGTTAATTGCTTCATTATTGTATTTGGGGTAAACTACCTCGTGTGCTAAGGAATAATTTGCTGCGTTCTCATTAATATCATGGTATTTACTTTTCATCTGGCTACAAAATGTAAACATATTGCAAATACATAATGTCAATGTAAAAGGCAATAGAACTTTAACACCATTTGAGGAGAATGATAGAATTACAACTCATAGTTCCTTTGACAAGTTTGGTCTTCGTGATGAGTAAAATAGAATGCAAGCAAACAAATTGGATCTTGAATTTTAATGTCAAGAACAATTTTGCTACAACTTTTTAAACAGATTTCTATTAATTTAAAAGCGTAGAATTCTGCTGCGGTGATCGTGACACTACCTGTCCTTGCATCTAGTATTTACATTTGTCTAATTAATCCATTTAACTAGCAAACAAATTAAATACGCATTTAATTTTCCTTATAAACAATTTGCATTACAGCATTGAAAATGCATAATAAGATATTTACAAGTAGGTAGCTGAGGTGTAATGATTGCAGGACTCAAAGAATGATAAAGCTCTTCTATCGATAGAGTGTAAATTCATTTGAAACTCATACAAATTGGTGTTCATTAATAAATATCGAAGGAACAAAAAGGAAAAAGGGAATAATGAAACTCGCGAGAGTCGAACGATAATCTGATGTTGTGTAGATGGAGAAAGAGAAAGGTTCGGTGTCTCCATTTAGGCGTGTAATAAAACACGTACAACGAGAAAAGGTACAACGAAAATGGCATCAACACGAAAAACTCGTTGACGGGAGCCCTAGTTTCGTCGTGTTGCGCCGTGCGATAAATTAATGGTCGGTCATCATTGCGCTCATACGTGCTTGTACAGGCATGCGGACACATCGTAACGCATCATTTGTCTTCTCATTATAAATGTGAGCCACCGCTCTACCGCACCGTGACAGTCGGCCAAAATAAATTGCCATGCGTTACGTTTGTACTTTCATTTTATATTTAAAATGACTACACCGGAGAAGGCTCGTGCGGCCCTACCGCCCAGAGACAAATTGCTCATTTGCATAATGCCGTTATTTATTAATGATTGCGATACAGGTACTTCTGATGCTGTATAAATATCCACCTGCGGCGTCCGCCAATCGACAACCTTCTAATTCGACACTTGTTTGCCGTTCTCCACAGAACGATTTATATATGCTTCGTATCTGATATTATTTCAAGCCGTAAAACGAGTATGTATTATCAACCCTTTTGAAATTAATTCTTGTGTTCGAAATTCCGTGTAACGAATTTGCCCGGACATTTCGACAAACATCATTTTGCAATTATTTACTTTATCGCTACATTAAATTGACAGATTAATAATATACCTATTTGGTATATTATTGTAACTTTAAATGTGCGATTTAGATAAGAGATATAAAAGAAGAGCGCTACTTTTTTATTATCTTCGCATACTATAACAATATTCTACTGAAAAAATTGTCAATTTTTATATTTAATAAATTTTGTTATCTTTATATGAATATTGTATTATTAATTGCTAAAAAATACGTATTTTTATTGTACATTTTTGTGTTGACAATTATAATTCTCTTATTGCTACTTACACATATGATTCTTAATTAGGAACTCCGTACCCACACGTATTATTTGCTACTACTTATAATCAACAAAAAGTTGATTGGCTTGGCATTTAGTTGTAATTATTTATTTTTAATACGGTGCATATGATTTCATTGGAAACGCAGTTAGACTATTACAAAACGTTGAAGAAAGTTTTTTTAATATCTGTATATGAATCGTCACATTTTGCACTTTATGCACGAATGTTTGCAATTAAAAAAATGAATAGTCATGCTTGGCAGTTAAATAGCAATCATGGTCAGCTTAATGCGACAAATTTACCATATAACTAATTGTAATTTGCAAATCCCGTATGATGCCTTAAGATTATAGTAGGTACTTTATATGCAAAGCAGAGGATTCATGTTAATTTTCAGTAAGTGTTTAAAGAAGTAATTTTTATATTCGTTTTGGCAAATAAAAGTTATTATTTTGTATACTACGCTATTTAGCGCTAGAATATTTTATAGTCATACGAAAATTTAAAAACACCATTTAGAATAGAAACAAATTCTTTCAAACACAATGAATAAAATTGCGGTAAAAATTTCTTATATGATAAATGATTTTTCCATTTTTTCCATTATGTATTACGAAACGATATATGTCAACGAGTTTAATATGTATACGGGTTTTCGCACGAATATCGTGCATCAGCTTCCTGGTTACGCAAATTATATATCGATATCAGAAACAGCCATTTATCTTAGTACATGGAAAAGGAAGATTGCAACTATAAACACGAAAACCTGTTCATGAATATAACGTATCGCGTGTCACTTTATCTGTGAGATTCCTTATTTGTGAACAGCGTACAGAAACTGGGTAAGCCATGAATCATTGGATCAAGCAAGAAATATCGAAATCGGATATTGGATATTTATATTAAGCATAATGTATGGTTAATGTATCTCGAGAGACAAAAGAGCGACGTTACGGTAAAAAGATCATGGGATGACAAGCGTTACACCTTTTAACGGTGCCACAGTTCGTTCTAGCCGCTAAGGAACAACGAAACGGTGGTTCCAAAACGGTACAGCGTAAAGCCTAAATCAAACCGAGAGCCGAGCAAATCCAAAGAGGAACGGCGAATATAAAATATCGGAGAAAGATACAGCAAGAGTCGGAATTGCTGGTACGAGTGTGCCAGGCGTTGGAGTTCGCGTGACTTGGTGGCGTAACCAAGATATATGAGCGCTTTTCCCCAAAAAAGTGTTAAGGAATTATGCTTCGCAGAGTAAATGAGATGTGTCTGCGCCGAGACATAGATCACGGGAACGCTATCCATTCTCACCACCGTGGAAATAAATACGATCTTCTTGGCGAAAGAGACTGCTGAGCAACGCGTTGGAGAAAGAAGACGAAGAGAAGGAATAGGTGGTAGAGGGGCGAGAGGAAAAGGTGACGGCAGTAGGAACGGAAGAAGAAGATGCTGAGAAGTGAGGGTCGGAAAGAGATAGGAAAATCGTCTCCTAGCGGCCCGCATCCCGCAGCACATCTTTCTACCCGACACACGGGGGATCCAACGTAGCCATTTCTCTGGCCTGTTATACGCCGCCTATATACGTATCTACTACCCCCGGTAGGTACCTACAGCCAGCAAATAAATTGATCCATTACTCAACCGAGCAGTCATCTTCCTTCCTTTGCTTCTGTTCACTCGCCTCACCCGCTGCCGCGTCCTTCCGCGAGCCTTTTTCCTTCAGACTTTTCCGGGAATGCTGCCAGAGATTCGGTAAAGCCCCTTTCACGCCCTGTTGCAGAGACGATGATACGCTGCGATTTACTCAGCCGAGTTCGTCTACCTAGCTACCGGGAAACCGAGAAATTGATGGCACTTCGAAGGGATTCGCTGCATCCTACCGTATAAGTATGCCGAAAGTGTCTGCACTTGACTTCTTGACAGTCAATGCTTGCCTTTCGGTTCATAGAGGACATCCATTTTCTATTTTGAGCAACATCACAATAATGCGTCCAACGATAAATATGTAGGTATATTCCATATTAGTCAATATCAATTTCATATCTATTCAAGCTAAGATAATAATCCATGTATTACCATAGATATCAGCTTTTTAAGCAAGCTTAAAAATCAACAATATACGATATGTTTCACACATACAGAAACTGTTAATTTATTTTAATAATTATGTACTTTTTAATATCAATAACAATATAAAACAATAGTTTGTATCATAATTAATTATTTCCGAACAATTTATTAATTTTCGATATATGAAGATTCTATGTTATTTCAAATTATCTTTAATCAAATATTATTCAAATAAAGTTATTACATTGACTAAAAACATAAAATTAATTTTGTCCTTTGCGAAAATCGATTTATTACTCAACTAAGTAGTTATTTTACTTTCTTGGTATTACTCGACCACTTTACTGCTTTCAAGGTTGTACTACTACGGATCATTCTCCTTCAGACTTCCTTGGGAATTCTGCCAGAGATTTGGTAAAGCTCTTTTCACGCCCTGTTGCAGCGATGGTGGTATGTATTTCGCGATCTCTCACTGATTTACTCTGCCATGTCTGCTTCCTTTATTGCAGCTGAAAGCATTTACTATACGTATACTATTGATCTAAATATGTAATAAATATTCTCTTTTCGTTTGTTGTATATTGAATTTTTTAAATCATTCAATTCAGTTATTTGAAAGAAGAAATGGAAGAAACTTTAATAGGGGTATATGACACTATTATACAAATAGTAGGAAAAGGAAAATAGTATTATGTTTCCAAATGTATAAACTCTATTCTTAATCAGTTTTCAAATATTTAACAGAAGATTCAATAAAACATTTTTTGGCAGAAACAAGAAAGAGGTTATGAAGCATTTCTGAAAAATATGAACTCGTTAAAACTGATAATTACGCAAGACTGATAAATAATTCTGTCAAATCTTACAAAAAAATTAGTGTACTCAACGCCTAGGCCATTAAGAACTACAGTCAGATTTAATTATTCTACTAAATTTTAACATAATATTAATCTAGCGATCATTATTCTATCAAACTTTATGTTTAACAATTTTTACTTGGGACTGTAAGTTATTTAATTTGTAGATAGACAAATGTTTTGTGTATGATTATTCCAATGTTATGATGTAAGTCATTAAATTTTATGAACGATTTCTCTTTTATAATAATTGCATATTCCTGTGGAGTATTTCCTCATTCTACATTAATAAAATTAATGAAAATCTATTTTCTTATGTAGATACTTTTTATTGACATTTTGTATACGGATTTTTTTTTATTTATATGCGTAGATCTAATTACGAGTACGATAATTAGGTAAACAAATTATAGATAATTAAACTTTTTTTTCAAAACTGATGAAACTCATGAAGCAATCTAATCAAAGATTGCGTCATTTGCCCCTTATACAAAAATTATGTCAACTTTACGTCTACTTTAATATAGTTTGCTTTATGTTATTTTATGTCATTTATAACGGTGGTAATAAACATAGCTACAGCATCGAAAACAAAGATAATAACCATTATCAAGTAATAATATACGAGACATAAATTAAACCTCTTAAGTTCTATTTAATATCATGTACAAAGAGAGAAGTAAGAAACAATCTAAAGATAAACAGTTTGTCGTGTAAGTACGTGTCAAAGATTCAGCAGGCACTGAAAATGGTTGATTTTTGTGCTGTAATGAAGGTTATAAAAGAAAATGGACGGAATCGTTAGTCGTTACGAGTTCCGCTTCTTCGTATCTTTTTCTTTGTAGCGTCTGTTTCCAGCTATCATTGAGACTTCGTCAATGTCCTCAAATGCACCGTGTTTTATTATCTACAATACATGTATTTTTCAGTCCTGTGCATTCAACATCCGGATCATGTTTTAATGACTATTTCGCGTGTGTAAATTGGTATAATTCAGTTTCGCTACATGATTTTCCTTGTGCTGAAATGACTTACTGCTCTCATTGTTAGATACCTCCATCCGCGTTGGTTAATTAAACAAGAGATTAATTAACGCGCCTGAGATTTCCTGTTTTATACAATTACGAATTTGTACAGTACCAAGCTGAAACTCATTACCTCTTCTATAACATGCTCCCAACACTGTTATTAGAAATATAATAACATAGTACAAATATAATAAAAAAGTACAGACTTTTGTTGAAAGAAGATTTGGTTAAACGAAGATATTCCTAATAAAATAATTATTTATAGTGATTTATTGGTTTTCGTTCTTTCAATATTGTTTTTATGATATGTAATATGATACATTGTGTACGATTTTATGGTTATGCCTTTTCTTATAATATGTTTTTATCTCATTGAATATAATTTTCTTCGTATCTTTTACTCTCACTTTAGAGTTTCACAAAGAGCACAAATGTATATTTGCATATTGATTTATATATTCAAATATCAAGCAAATTTAATTATTTCCTCGCGAAACCAATTATCAGTATTTTTTGTTTTTCTGGAATTCCACAATCTCATATTGTGTATACTTGGTTTGGAATAATTTAATAATAAGTAGAAAGCGAATGATGTAGAATAATAATTTTTGCGTCAATTCGTGTGTAAAATTACTTTTTTTATCGAGCACTATCGAACGATTAAACCTGTAGTTGTTTGCATATCCGGTTTATGTTTCAATCTGGTTCCATCAATATGAATAAACACCCGTATGTGAGGTAGCTTGCTGCTGCATTAATATGTATTGGCAATAAATCGATATCGATAATTAAAATCTGTGCCTGCCATAAGGCCTTTGGACGTGAGCGCGTTTATATAAAAGTTCAATTTGTTATATGTAACTGTGCGAGATGACTATAAATATTGCGTTACCCTTTTTAACTGAGGCCGTAAATCCGCGTGATTTATATCCAAACCGTCTGTAAGTGTGTGAAGGGGTCGAGATTCTGTGTATCGTTGCATTGTGTCGCAAAATTTTCATATTTCTTCCTGCTAGACAAAAGCCAGTTCCGTTTTCCGTTTAATTTACGTAATCGATGATGACGAACGTCCAGATACATTTACCACTGCAATAAATATTGAGAAATGTAATTACGATATTAATTCATATGTTATTGTGCCTTCATATGTTCTAAATTGAAAAATAATTACATTCAAATGACTTGTATAACCTAAAAATCGGCAAGAATTACGGACGTAGTATCAACTAAATCAGGATCAGAATTAGGAAGTGTTAACTGTTTAATTTAATTACATCTGTTCTCCTTGATCTCTTTTGATAAAAACTCCAACTCTTACTTTAACGAAAATGATCCCGTTTTTTTTTTTTTTTTGATACGAACTACAAATAAATGAATAAGGAACGAAAAATTCGATTAATTCGTTTAAATACTAAATCCTGAAAATCTTTTACAATTTTGTGACCGATTTTATTTCATCTTATTGATCTTTTAAAAATATTCAATGCTAATTAATATGACAGGATGATTATTGGTTTGGCAGAGTAGCGAAAACAATTTCGGACCACAGTGAGTGCGTCGCGCATCTGGAATGAATTTTTCGCAGGACAACGCGGCTGGATATCGTTGGAGGTTGGCTTAGCACGAGCCGAAAAAATATTTTCGCAGGCAGATGCGTACGGGCGGCGTTGTAACGGGGCCAACGAGTTTGAACATCAGTCACGAAAAAGAGAGATTAAAAAAAAGAGGTAGGAGAACGCCAAAAAAGTCCGGGAGATGGGTTGTCCGAATGAGTGGGTTGAGTGAGTGAATGACAGATAGACAGCAACCAGACAGGAGACTGACAGCACGGCGGCGGGCTGACAGCTTGCCACTCTGCCGAGCGTTCGCAACATCGAGTATTACCGACTACCGTACGTGTTGATCCTTGTCCCATTCATCGACAAAAAGCGAACGAACCCCCGATTTTGTTCTATCTCAACTGACAGGATCGATGATCATTTTTGAAAGAACAAGAGTCACTGGTCCTTACCCTTTCACTTTAGTTTTATCAATAATAGTCGCTCTAGCCAATTTTCTTTTCTTTCTTCTTCCCACTTCCTCTGTTTTCTTTCTTTCTTCTTTTTTTATGTCAGCATTTGTTTACGAATTTTCGAAAATATCTATCATTCTAATGTTTGTTTCCAGTGACATTTCACCGTTTATGTGTTATAAGCGATTTATATATGTACATATCTGTTTGAAACAAAATTGTATCGTCCTTCAAATAAAATATCGTCTTATTTTTGTTGAGTAGTGATGCATCATTGATCAAATTCTATAAAACAAATTGAAATTATAAATGCTAACCTTTTCGTTTTGTACACTAATTTTAATCGTCTTAAAATGGAAGTCGTTTCATAGTTTCATAATTTTGTAAATACGAGAGAAGTATATTTAACACTAAAATGACGCAAATATGTGAATAATATGTTTCTTTCCTGAATTCATGGAAAACAAGAGTGACACTGAATTCAATACTTTCCCTAAAATGCGTAATTAAAACTAGTTCATTACCCAGTTATATGTCAATGTCATCAAATTATTGTGTATGATTTTGCTATTCGTCGTTACAAACACTTTAAAAAAGTAATATTTTTGTTTGAGTTTTTATTTACTTACGTTACCGAATTTAATACTTCAAGATATTTAGTAATTAAAAGAATAAAGTTAAGTTTTCAAATTCTACCTATAGGATTCGAAGCATTATAGTCTACGAGACAAGCGGTAAAAGTTCTTGACGCAATCGTACGAAATGAATTACCGGATTCTTAGGGAGGCGTCATTGTTCAGAATAGGAGCGGCAGTTCCAAGAAAGTACGAATTACTGTCAAAAGTAAACCAAAGTAGGGTATACTTATGACTACAAATTAAGTATAATTCCAGCGGCCGTAATAACGTAACAACGGACCGCTACATAATTATTCTACGTAATCACCAGGACCTTGAAGCACTGTACTGCCTTTTAAAATTGCACTTAAATTACAGTCATACAATATTTGAGGAATATCATTCACGTGTATGGCGCTGAATAAACTCTTAGGCAAGAGATGTTCGGGATATCGATGAAAACGTAATATGTATTGTACAGTTAAAAATTAAATGCGAAGTATTTAAATATTTACAAAATGGATTCGGATTGCTACATTTTGTATAATTCTTGCAATTTTCTGTACTTACGAATAATATAATCTGTATTATAAGCAAGCCGTTTATAAGTTACAAATGTTATTTCTTTCATTTTGAATTATATAGATAAGTTATGAGTAATCTCATACCATTGCAAATTAATATTACGAAAAATTTCTGAGATTATTCGTAATATCTGCTAATGTCATTAAAAAATAAGATCTCATAATTCCACAAATTTAACGGAGTAGAATGTTTGCGCAAACTTTTTTAGTGACTCTGACGGAAGTTCCCTTAATGACGCGAGTGAGAATAATTAATCAATGTTCACTAAAAAGTTATATAATTACGTACGTGGGCAAAGCGTCACACGATTTAATCAGTCCGTGATCACGCTTGTTAGAATTACAAGGAAACGGAAGTACAAAAAACTCGCATATTATAGAGATAAACATGCAGGCCATACGAAACGATACCATCTTTCCTTCCACTCGTGTTTTGGTTTTCGTTAAAAATAGATTTATACTTTCTTTTAGGTATTATGCGAGATTACTATTAGATATCATAATTTACTCAGTTATTTTTTACTTTATGTAGTTATGTGTTTTAGTATGATAAATATCCTTCCGATCTTTATGTAGATAAAGCAAATTTAATACTCATCACGTTCATTAAACAAAAAGAAACTAAAAAATAGTTCATCTTATATTAATTAAAGTGTTAAACACGAACATATGATATATACTTAAAGCCATAATTTAGTTGGATAAACTAGAAGATACACGATTTAGTATAATTTTATATTACACAAGTTATCTATTACCATTTTGACGTGAGTAAAATATTGTAATTAGTTTACAATGATTTGTTTGCATTATTAACATTTTTTACCTTTAACTAATTTTATAGGAGAAGAAAACGATATGTTTATTCTAATTTTTTACCAAGTTCTATTATAAAGTAACAAACATATTGTTTGCAAGCTACTCCTTGTTGAATTTTTCTGAAATTTTATAAAAGATTTATATATGTGGAATAATATAGATGTATATATATAATACGATGTATCAGTGGCGAAAGCAGAAAGTCTTTTTCCGTTAACGGTAGAACTTCAATCTTATCTTATATAAAATAAACGAACGCAGATGACGTATTTCCACTTCGTAGAACATATTCGCGAGCAATAATTCAAATTGAAAAAAGGTCGAGCGTTATGTAGATTGATCGTCAGCTCGGAAAGCAAGGAAATGAGAGTGCAAAGGAAGCAGAAAAATAAACGCAGGAGCGTACAGGTAACAAGAGGCAAAGTGGCCGTCTCCCCACTAGCGAGGTTCCCTCCTTACCCCTGACGTGCACGTTTCTTCCTTCTTCTCCTCTCTTCACTGGGCAGGTGAGCAGCGAGTCCGTGGTGCGGGTTACCATTATGTCTACAACCTTGAATTAAAATGCCGTATAATGACACAGCTAGGCAGCCTGTATAATTTATGTCCATAAAAATAAAATCATAATTACAGAGGCGCGGACTGCGAAAAGACGGTAATAATATGGCTGCCCGCTGTGCTTGTTGCGTGTTCAGCGCGTGTATATCGTGTTCGTCGTTGATGCTTCGCTGTTGTTGTTATTGTTATTGTTGCCGTTATCCTCCTGATGTCACATAGTGGCAGTGCCGCGTTGTATCATATACAACAATGTGCGTTCTACGATTAAACGTACAACGTAAAATTTCATAGATTCTGCATGATCGATAAAATAAATTTGAACCGTTTAAACACACGATTACAATAGAATAAAAAACGATTAAGTGATAACGAATATGTAAGAAAGATAAATTAAGCAAAATTATAAACTTTCTTATTTCATTACCTACGATAAATTTTGAAGAAATAATGTAACTTTTAATTGTAATCGTATATCACACAGTACATGATCCAATCTTATGACTATACGTGTGTTGGAATAAAAAAACGTTGAAAGAAAGATGCAAAAGGAAATAGGAATAAGAAAGACGATTGCTCGTCAGCTTAACGTCAAGATCTTAAACTCTGTGCTGAACGACTGCCGAGTACGGAAAATTAATAAATGTGCCAGAAAAATTAATGGTGCCGAAAACTCCGCTTCGACGACATTAATCTTACGTGGCAAAGTGGCAACGGGTTTTCCAAGACGCGCGCAGAAAGAAATCGTTTCAGCTCCGTTTCTCACCGTCCGTTCGTAGTGCAAATCGTCATGAGACTCTGAAACGCGAACGGAAAGGCGATGTGAGATCGCGTTGATGAATGCCCCCATTACACGAACACCGCTAGTTACTCCTCGGAGATAAACCGCCTTCATTACTCACTTTCTGGCGTGACCTTATTCCCCCCTACGGCCTCGCACTCTCTCTCTTTCTGTCTACACTCCTCTTTCCTCCCGCCCCTCTTCCTTCGCCCTCTCCTTTTCTCTCTTATAGCTATTAAGTTAATGCGAATTAATAACAGTGGCTTTTTCTAGTCAACAGCCGCTTTCTTGCAGCAATACAGGTATTTTAGTGGATAATAAATTTTGACCTCGGGGAATATATTATAACTGTGGTTTGAAAGCGTACACATCAAGGGGTGGCACACTCTTAACAGATTGGATCGTTTGTCTTCAGACTCGAAACTGCATTATGTTAGATACGTAGATATTAATGCGACAATGCAATTATCAGTGTTAGATAGAGCCGACCCACTTGTTTTTTACTTCGTCATGGTTCTGCTATAATTTTCATTTCTAATTTATGGGTTGATTATTGAGAAACGGAAAGTTTATTAGTATTCGTTAACGAGAGGTGTGTATGCCAATAAATTTCAAAACAATCGTGAAACAATCATTCGACTTTCTTGTCAGGCAATAAAATTACAGTAGTTTCTTACCTGGGAGATTGTATATCTTTTTATCATAAAAGTAGGAAATATTCGTAAGTGGAACAAGATCATAAATAGATATTTTTTGCGTTTTTCTTTAGCTATTATATCCTTTTGCGATATCTTTTAAAATAGATATTTCTAAGTGTAGATACCTATCCTAGATATTTATATATACATACACATTCTTAAATACCGTTCATAATCAATGATTAACTGAAAATACTGTATAATTACCGTTCATTATCAATGATCAAGAGAGAATAGAATATTTTCTATATTGATACTTTCTTGAAGGCATGTAAAAATGAAACTATTGCTAACAAAGGCAATTTAACATTATTCATATCGTACTTTCTAAATTCGTGAGCATTTGTCAATATCGTTCAAATAAATATCAGGCAATTACACTTAATGGGTCACGGTACGCGTTCAATGAAACCAGTACAAGCTTAATTGGATATTAAATTAATGACCACTACGTGTGAATCAAACAAAATACTGTAAATCCGGTTAGGAGGGAAATTGTAATTTATATTTCGCTAGACGGTGGTGTGTTCCATGATAAATGACAGTATATTTTTAATGCCCCACTGACATGTACACTTTGAAATACGTATAATTTAATACGTATATATTAATTTCTTTTGTATTAAAACAGTGAGGACCGAAACTATAATTTATCGATATAATGTATATTATTAATATCTCATTGATTTATTACTAATGAGCACCTGTCTTATATCACAATCGGAGATTTTGATTTGGAATCTATTGGTGCTTTGATAAATAGCGTATCGGTTAATAAAGGGATATGGCTTAAATTAATTATTGAAATGTAAATAAAATAACGAAATTTTAAAGCACGACTTCAATGATATACAAGAGAATTTTCTCCGTTCTTTTCCCTTTTTAGATGTTAGATATGTATCAGTTACGTCTTTTGGTATTTAAATTGTTTTCCATATGCAAATTTAATTCAATAAATTTTCATAATTATCCTTGGTGTAATTAATAACAGGAAATTGTTTATAATTCGTGTAGTCAGATAGAGTAGTAATCAAAATCTAGAATACATATGCAGTAATATTTAATATACAGAGTACATAAATTGAAAATATTCGTTTCCAATGACGTGTTAGCGCTTTTATTCCAAAAAGTAAGTCAAAAATATTTTGTGTACCTACATTGATCTTTGTTTTTATTACAATTAAATTTATTTCCACTAGAAATAAAGAAATTCATGTATAAAAAATAATTATTTAGGAGTTTCGTCTTCGTCGGCTCTTGCCGATTTCGGTACTCCTAAAATAAGTTGTCAAGATCATCATTTTGAACAATTTTTTCTTATACAAATAACCGCCGCTTGAACTTAATTTCCAAAATATTTTCAATTGAATGTAGATTACGATTACATTTCATAGGTGGCCGCATTTTAATATCATGTAAATAACAAAGAAAAACCAGTGGGTTATGACTTAGGGTAGAATAGTGTAAAATAATTTCCTATGAATCGATTAATATGTGGTATGTTGCATTTTATTCTGATCTTCAATTGCTCAAAAATATCAATATATAAGTATCAATATATCTACCGTCACTCAAAAATTGTTTACAGGACAAAAAATTATAAAATAAATCGTTAAATAATAGTATGTAATATCAAACACAAATTGTTTTATAACTTGAAAAGCAAAGCTGAGCGGTTGTTACAAAAAAAAATTGTTCAGAATGATGACCTTGACAATATATTTCAAGAATACCCAAGTAAGGAGACTGAATTTCTAGATAATTACCAAAATAATTTCCGTTGTGCAAAAAGAATGTAATCAATTTCTGCAGTGAAAGAATAGCTGTATAAATGTTCATAATGCTGGAATTTGTCAATGTGATTGAGTTGAACAGTAATCACATAATAATATATTTTGAGCACTTTGTGAAGAATAAATAATAATTACTGTTACGGTTTACTGCCATACGATATATTTAATATTTACATCTTTTTGTTACAGTTTGAATATTAATCTACAAAAACAGAGCAGACGTATCCGTTTGTTAGTTTGATCCGTACCTTCAATCTAGTCAAAGTATCGTGGAGAAATCGTCCTCTTTTATGGAAAATGGATCCTCCGAAAGAAATCTATTTATGTCTGTATAGAAGTAAAAAGAACAAAGATTCTTGCAGCATTTAGACCATTACATTCAATGAAGATAAAATCGCGGAGCGTCGTTTCTCCATAACGTTGTATTAAGAGTAACATGCGTGCGTGTCGTCGCAACGTGTCTACGGAATATGCAAGAATATTTAACACGGTACGCTGCAACGGCATGCCCGCAGAAAGAATATTTAACACGGCATGCATACCCGTCTATCTTCATACGTCGTAGGTTACACAGTTACATTAGTAGGAATGTCACGATAACGAACGCGCCGGTACACTGTCAGCAGAGACGTTTCTGCTGTTTCTGGGGGTGCAGCGCAAATTCTCCAGGCACGTTGGTCTCCTTTTGCCCTACGCCACTGGCTATATCCGATATTCCAGGCACGGCCGCGAAAAACAAAACACAGGGGAATACGTTTCCCGCATATGCGTCTCGCGTGTACTCGCTGGATTCATTTTGGTCGGGACATTCCGCTGTCAGCACGGCGTTATCGCGCATCGCCGAGCAGTAAAACGTTTCGGCTGTGCGCCGATAAACCATGAATCCGCAATTTACAGGAAACGTGAGTGATTCGTTTGTGCGCCCGCACGTACCGCTAGATCTACATAACGCGTAGAAACGCGTCAAGTTTATACCTTTTTTCTTCCTACCGTCCTTTTTTCATAGTACCTTCTCCGATGTAACAATTAAGGCCCGTTTAACCTGCCTGAACTTCCGGCAATATCACTTTCAACGCACGCCTGGCTGTGTAATAAACCTGAAATGTTTTGCAGTACGCAACAAATGTTAACGGCAAACATAAATATCACTGGTAATCACGTGCAATGGTAAATATGCTTTTAGTGTCCACATTGGAACATATATTTCGTTAACAGTTTACAGAGATTGATTCTTATAATTTTATACATATCTTACTTTGCGTTGCCTGCTATTTTCAATGTAATATTTGAACAATAATTACGCGTACTTGATACTTTTTAGTTTAGAAATAGTACTTTTCAAAATAAGCTATGTAATTGATGAAATGAATTGATAAAATGTTTCGGTTTCAGTCAAATAAAGAAAATAAAAAGTTACATACTCGTATGTCTGCAATATTCAAAATTGATATTTAAAGATAATATGTAGCTGTACTTTCCAAATTAAAGAAATACAGTTTCCGTTCAAACATCATTTATTAAATCAATATGTAATATGAGCTGATTTGATTTGACCGAAGTTATTGCCAATAATCTTAAACGATGTATTTATCTTCAATAAAACACGATATACAGTTGCTTTTTATTGCACGTTGATTATTATATAGAATATATGAAATGACACAAGTATTGTCGATTAAATATTGATATCGAAATCGCGATACTATATCAGCGAAACAAAATTTATATTAGAAATATGTACTTAAATGAAATAAATCGCAGTTTTTTGCTATTTAGAAAAACGAAGTGTGAGCTCTGGTTATTTATAAAATTCTAGATTATGGATATGATTCACAATTTTACAGAAACATCACGCAAGTATCATACGGATCTATTAGTAGGTGATTACAAACTATCAAATATTACGAAAATAAGTGTTCCACGAATGGCGCAGTATCAAGAATATAAAATCTGTTGTACATTGGAATTATTTATTCATCTTTTTCACAATCGTTGCGTAATACGAATATTTTTAAATACCTATACCGTAAACAGGTGTTTTCGATTAGCACTAAAATCACATTTACTGCATACAATTTGAAATTAATGGACGTTTAATCAAACGATTCATCGAAATCGTGTATTCTTCAGCACATAAATTACTTGATTCTTCGTTTACATAATTCCTTATATATAACATAATTTCTTATATATTATCTACTCTTAATTATGATTAACGTAGTATAATAATGTGTAAGCAAGATAATGATTAACGATATATAAAAAGTATATAGAATTTTAGGCTTTCACAGTTAACGTTTTTCTTCTAGATTTAAAGTATCGATGCAAAGTTACGACGGATGAGATTCAAGTTCGAATTTCTGATTGTGCATCGGTCATGAATACGAATAGAACGAGTGACTATTTGAAATGAAATAAACTAACCGTCGTTTTCCTGACGACAGGCGATACGTCACTGTGACCAATTCACAATAGGGCATTACACCCCGAGACCAGGACAATAGTTATCTCCGGACTGTATGAACGTGTACGTGGTTATTATTCGCACGCGCACACGTGTCACTGCCGACGGCGACAAGTAGCGCCATTGGTGCTGGTTGAAACGCAGCCCCGTAAACGCGAGTTTCGAGTAGCCGTTGCGGAAGCACCGCGACACACGGCGCTTCACTCAATTACCTTGCCACTTAATGCACTCGCGCAGTGATTCACGAGTGAACCCTCGTCTTCCGTGATGGCTTAGAACGCTTTATGTTATACACATGCACGTGCGTTTGTCCAATACCACTTTTTGAATAGAATTTTTCATATACCATTTTTATGTTTCGTTCAATTTGTCAATTCGTTAATTACAATCGTCTTAATTAATACCGCTATCGATATATTATAAATATTGACCGAAGGGAAATGTGTGGAAGTATGAAGTGTAATGCAATTGTTCGCAATGGCAAATAAAATTTAAATCAATAAGCAAAAATTACAAACGCTACTCTCATAACACTGGAACCCTATTTAAATTTAATTTTGTTCTAAATAACGGCCGGAGGATTGTTAAGCGCCCGTGTCGTACTACGTTCTTTGTTGAATAAAATTCAGTTTCTGTTCAGTGAATTTCATTTCGGTATCACGGAATATCTCTGTGAATTACAACGAAGGGGACAAATATTCATTGGCTGTCATAATGTTCGATGAACATCCGTTGCGTGTAATGGATAACGATCTTTAACGCAACGTTTCGTTGCGTTAACATATTCGCAGTTATGTTACCTGTGTCCATAGGGCTTTGGCTGCATCACTTCTCATTTCTCGTGCAATGCCTAATACACGATCACTATCAATATCAAATAATCGAAGTTTAGAAATTTGATCCTATTTCGCGATTTCGCTCACTACCTTAACTACTTGCTGGATGATTCTATTCGATGCATAAGATAAGTTTGAGATCATGTGTAATATGACATCCAAGGTTACCTGTTACCAGTTCTTTTACCTCTACACGTTAGATATGTCTTGTAAAATATTCATATTTTACTATGAAGCAATCTTATACGTTTATCTGTTTACAATTAATCATAATGAAAATGGACTATTTACAAATTGTACGTTGTAATTTTGTAGCCGGTATAGATCGGAGTTACTACTTTTATCGAGATTATAAAGACTTTCATTTACGAAAATTATTTCTTATATGAATAGCCAACTTTGATATTTTCGATCAAATGCAACATGAAGTTTCGTGGTAAATATTAATTTTTGTGTAAGTATTTGAAATAAGTTTTCATTTTAAATATAAGAAATACAAAGTCCAACTAAATAACAAATAAAACGATTTCATTATGTCGCAATTGTTAAAGCTCCGTAAGAAGTTATATGATAATTACATACAGAAAACATATATGCAAATAATTCTATTAACATGAATGTAATTTTTATTAATGATATTCAAACTTCTTTGTAAAATGTGGTATCCAAAGTGGGCTACATATGTATGTACGTCTATATATAAATATGTACGTTCAAATTTTTGTATGTATACGTATATGTAAATTGTGTATACATTGTATCGATTGTATACTGTTAGATATAAATTATGTTTTGTAAATTATTTCTTAAAATACTTGTTAATTAATGTTGCTGTACACCAATAACACCATTGTAATGTCTTTTACAGATATAACATTTATACAAAATGGCATTTTTATATCAAGCAAACAGGGGTCAAAAATATTACTCCTTAAAAAATTCTTCTAGTTCTGAGGGATGAGATGAAAATAAATTCACTGTAGAGAAAAAAGGACGTTTGATAAAATAATCGTTGCGCACGTATCTGGGAACGTGTAAGTTTCGCTACTGTGCGACTGGTAAGGAAGAAAGGTCATAAAAGACTTATCGTCCAATTCAGCGTAATCACTTTCCCGGCGGGGTTGGAAGTGCGCTGAGGCCGTTCGCTGCAAAGTTTTGGGGTGGACGGGAAAGTAAATCAAACTAGAATTACCGGCTGCTTAGCATACGGACCGAAGTCTCGTACGAACAAGATGGGGAGAGGGTACAGTCGACGACGACCGTGGAAGGCAACCAGAAATAATATCGCCATGAATACAAGAGTGAGCGCCATTACACGTAATTGTGATCTATAGGTGTCATATATTACGGCGTCGACGACGTATAAAGGGCGTTCAGGCTTGCACGCGTAAATCCTCGTCCTCTCCCTACCGTCATTTTCCCCATCGGCTTGTACCCCTCGCGCATGGCCCCTCCACCTAACCTCGTTCACCCCACTCCCAGATCATCACTGGTGAAATATTCACGTATATAATCAGCCCATATACGATAAAGTAACTCCCGACTACTTTCATCTCTTCATGGGCTATGCTTATCGCCTGACATTAGCTTTTTAATATTTTCACGATTCGAATATGGGAAACGTAGAAACGTGGAGTCTTTGCTGTTTGATTACTCGATTCGACTTATGACATTTGCATGGATAAGTAGAATTAAGAAGCGAATTTATGCGATGATTTCCATTACTGTCATAAGCTTCTACGGCTGGATTTCTTACGTTAAAAAGTTATATGAATTATAAATAACTTTTCTTACATGCGAAACTGTGCAGAGTTTCAACTACGTACTTAGACTTCTCGCTTAAAAGAATTCCACGTTTCTTAAAGTATATTTCCGTTACCTAAATCTTGTAGAAAAGGCATTGCAGTTACATTGGCCATTTTGTATAAAAGCTAGAGAAATTGCAATTTTTATCTGTGTTGCGTGACATTCTCTTTCTCACTTAAAAATCACTATCGATGTTGGATATGCGTGGCAACATGTCGTGGATAGGAAATGCATAAATCACGGCAATACAATACACGCAAGAAATCAATCTTCTTTCACGGTTGATAGTTTCTTGTTGGCGTTCCGTGGCAAGAGTGTTTTCACGGTTTGAAAGTGGCGCGCGCGGGAAGATCGATTGACATCGCTCAGGGCGATGCGATGGGGCGATCGGTCGATGGCTCTACGTCGAGCCAGGACAGCTCTCTTCTGTTCTCTTTCTTTGTGGAGCCGAGAGCAATATTACATATCGCGGTGATGTATCGTCCCCAACGTTCGGGGTGCGTCATGGTACGTTACACCCGGACCGCTTGCCGCGAATAAAATCATTGTTGGTAAGTGATTAATGATTGTGTTATAAGGGGCAACCTGAATGCAGTCCCCTGTCTCGGTAATATCGTAAACTTCGCGACACTTTCATGCTGTTCTCGTGATCAATACATACCGCAGTAAACCAATCGGTAATCCATAATTTTGTCGGGATGTCGGCTCGAATGATACGCCATTCAATTATGAAATAGAAATATTACCGATGATATTTTTTAAATACGCTTTCGCTTTCGTTTTACGCTAGTCACGCTTCAAAGTTATTGATCAGTTATATAATGCTATGGACATCGCAAATGTTGAGGAACTTTATAGATGTTCCACATCTGGATTCCTTGTAGAAAAAGTTACGCCATTCTTACGGCCAGTCGCGAATAACTTGCGATCCTCAAGTCTGAAACGAATATATAGTTCGTATAACGGATGCCACCGAACGTTAGGACGACTATGTACGTACATATTTTGATTTCGATAACTCTGTATAACTCAATAAGAACCACTGTTACGCGATCAATTTACCAAATGCACGACGATTCTATCAAGGGAAAGAGCATTAATGATTGAATCGTAGAAGGTTCACTGATCGTATCTCAGCAACAGCAACTCCAATCTACACAATTTATCAACACGGTACCGACTCACCCCGCGCTTCTTTCAGATTGATGTTACTATAACAACACGTCAGTTATTCATTGTGCGCCCGGCAGTGCATTAATCAAGCCCTCGCTCTGACATCAAATACAAATGATATTTTATAGCGTCATAAATCTTCGCTGGCTGTCACCGTTCGTGGGCGTTTGCTACGAACACGTCTCTTGGGATGTCCCCTACTCTCCTCTCGTATCCTGCTTTGTCCTGTCGAGTCGTGGCAGCTCCAGTTAGCCGTATGACTTCTCGCTTGTCTTGGCAGTTCGATTTAGCCTAATGATTTCTCTTTCCAATTTCCTTCAACGCTATTGATTCGTGTTGTTCGTCTTATCGTCCAACGATTTACTCTCTTCAACAACGCTATAAAACGTGTTGTCAATAACTTAATCCTACTATAACATTTTATGAGCGTGCATATGAAATTTTATATTGAAGAGTTACTAGCCTTTAAAAATTCATTATTTCTATCTCTCGCTAATGGAACGTTATTTGTAGCGTTATTCTAGGCTTACTTGAAGGTCTTTGTAATTTTATTACGTGTATTATACTTTGTGCTATACTACTATATGTGCTATATGCTAAGTATATTATAAAGAGTGAGTTACTTAAGAGTTAAAGCTGAAATATTTTCGATACTATCAATTATGTCGGAAGATGTTTCAGATAAAAATCAAATACGAAAGACGTAAGGTACTACTTTTGTACTTTTGTACCTCGTCTTTCATACGAAGTTTTACAAAGTAAAAATTAAAATTTCTACTAAACTTGTAGCTTCTCGATATTAATAGGTTAATAGTTTTTATGTATTACAAAGATATATGATTCTGCTTTAAAAAATATAATAGACCCTCACATGAACTTTATACTCTCACATATAGAAAAAACCAATAACATCAGCATATGTCCCCCTTCAAACCATTCAACCTTTATTTGAAACATTTCTCGATATAATTAATAGTACAGAAAATATTTCAACTCAAACTCCTAGGAGAAAGTTAAAAAAAATATAACGTCTATTATAATGAATAATAATATTTTACTAAATTTGAATACTCAAGTGGAATTACTGAAAGTAAAATTATTTATAGATTTTTTGTATTTTATAATTTCACGAAGATTTACGTTGTAGCAGACTAAATAAATTCCTGAAATTTTAAGATGGAGAATTGTATTTATAATCTTCTAATGTAGTTGAAAAGTTTTACTATAACTTAGCTTACTAATAAAAATTTACCCAACAATCTGTAGATTTGTATTTTTTATTTTACGTGTAGTTAATGGTATTTTTTCAGAATGCTGTCTTCTTTACTTGCATTGCCATCTGTCGTAGGCAAGGCTAAGTTTCTACTGCGTTGTCGGTAAATCCGTGACAATGCAAACTCCACCTCCCCCCCGAAAGAAAACAAAATAGCGCAAGACGACTTTAATATTAATGCTAGTCGATTATCGTGAGTATCGTGTTTAGCTAATGATTAAACCCCGAAAGTGATAGATGGATTCTTGTCACGAGGCAGTGAATCAGGAAACAATAACCTACATGTTCAGTTAACGCTGTTGCGATCATTTTATAAAAGGAAGTTTACAATGTGTGAACATTAATTTTACGTTACATCGTGTAATCAGCACTCATATGAGAGTATCGATAACGATTAATTACCGTGATAGTATTCGTACGGAAACGCATTTTATTCGCACCTCGCAGATGTTCCCATACACCTTTTCGTGGCTTTCTGGAATCAGCCGACGTAGGTTATTTCCCTCGACCAAAGTGGTAATTTTCAGAAAAAGTTATGGTATCGGTAAAGCAGCACCGAACGATATAACTTGTTCGAAGCGGTATAAGCAAACGAGTGAGCGTACAATTGGACAAGCACCTGGTTCGGACATCAAATGAAATAGTAGAAGCAAGGGAAGGCAGGTTCATGATGTGCTCGTGGGTGAGGAACAGAGAGATAAGGTGCCTCGGGCCGTGTCTGTCATGTCAGCCGGCGTAATAAGTTTGAAATTCACATCAAGCGATTAATAATGCTCGAGCGATTCACAAAAAGGTGCTGCATCGCCAGTAAGAGAGAAGTTGTTAAGCTAGCCCGAGGCTCCCGCGGTGGCGGCCATGTTTGCTGTCAGTAACAACTCTCCCGCATTACTGCTTACCACTGGTTTATATATCTTTTGCAAATAATAATCGCACGATTTTCTCTTCCCTTGTTGGACGCTTTGCGGTTCGTGCTGTATTGTCTATCGGAAATCGAACAATACGTTTGGCGTGCAAAATACTTTATTTGAAGAGTTTTTGTTCCTCCATCGTTCTCAATTCCACGTAATCTCTTGAAATTGATGTCGTCACTTTCAAACGTCGTCTAATTATTATACTTCGTATATTTCTACCGAGTATCGAGCTGATTAATAAGATTAGAAAGTAAAATGTTTGCGTTATGTAACGTTCAGATAAAAGGTAATACTTTTCGAGATACGTATGTAATAACTGCTGCGATCGGTATACTGAAAGCATTACGTAAACGCGAAAGTGCCAATAATATGCTATAATTTATTACAAGTTGAAAGTAATAACGATGCCATTCTATCTTCTGCAAAGTAGTTTTAAACTTTGTAATATAAGTGATAAGGGTACTATATGTAATTACTCTAACAAACCGAATATTCCATTAAAAAATTTGAATAGCGCGATATTACTTTCGTTGTAGATGTTTTTAACGTTTAACGTTTAATGGATAGCTTTTTTTCATTTACTCGCATAAAGAAACGCAGTTAAGTCATGTATAATTTCGAAACGTTGTTTGCTTCTCTTATGAAACGCAATTGTCAGAAACGTTACATTTGATATTGATCCAAATAACGATTGAAATAACGATTTGTTTTATCAAATAATACTCGTTGCAACGACCACTAAAGAAATATAAATCAACGAAGTGACTTTAACAAATGTGTACGAAACTCGCGACCACGTGATTCTATTCAAGTGAAACATTTGCCGATAATGACGAAGATACGGTTAGAAGATTTATTAGTAGTCAGGCGTGTATACCTGTCTACGTGTGTAGGAAGGAAACGAAAGCTCGTTAGTCAGGTTTGGGTTAGGTAGTCGATATGGACGTCAAGCACAATTCGTTTCGTTGCCTAATTATAAAGGCCGAAGCCCTCGAGGCTTAAAGCGGCATCGTTTCAACTTCTGAACCGGGCCATAGACCTCCGTGCAGATTTTATAAATTATTCAGTTCTCCGATGTTGAGATGACGGCACAGCGTGGTGCAAAAAAATTAAATTTGCTGGATAGTTCCTGTCGTTGCCGAACATTATTGTTATTAATGTTTCGCATTAATTATGGACGAAAAAGATGGCGCTAAAGGTCGACAAAAAGATTATTTCATTGAGTCTGATAGAACGGTTAACCTGTCGGTGTAATCAACGAAATCAATTTGCCAGCATTTTTTACGTATTTCACTATTACATTTCTTTTACATCATTTTTCGTGCCCCGAACGCTGAATTTTTTTAAATGCAAAAATTACACTTCTGTTTGTACTTATCATTGGCATGCTATTTAAACATAAATCAATATCAATACAATTTTACGATAGATGATATACACGAATCATTTGATTAAGTTTTATAGAAGTTTTGGAACTATTACTTATTAGCTGTTTATTAATTACCATTTACTATTATTTATTAGTATATAACAATAATGTTCACTAACAAGGAGATGAAGTGAATGATTTAACATTCAAAGCAAATGAAAATATCGATATGTATCAACAAAAAGTAAATAGGTATCATTTTCAGGAAAAGCATCGTTGTTGGACACAAATCAAATATAAATATTTAAAAGATAAAGAAATTATTTCGAATGGAGAAAGTGTACATGTCGTGTTGGTTATAAAAAAATAATGATTTTTTCCTCTTTTTTCTTTTCTGTTCAAGAAAGCAAATGCTAGTTAGCAATTCAATGCCCTGTATATGATTAGAATACAAACCTCTCTTAAGTATACACAACGCGTATCTAAAATTGCATTTGATGCAATGTGACGAATAAAATACAATTACATACGTTTAATAATGAAAGATATGTCAATAATGATATTAGCAAAGCGAGACGTGCTTATATAACACAAAATGAATAAATTCTATATTTGTAAATTAGCGAATACAGTATAATGACTATGACGAAAAAGGAGTGAGCAAGAAGGGAGCAGTTGCAATTCTATAGAGGAAAAAGCAATTTCCTAAATAATGACTCCAGGATTACAATAATACAAGCCTTGGTATGCAAATCGAGCGTCGTATAACAAATTCTCACATGATAAAGTTTGCTGCTGGGGTTAGTAGGGCTCCGACTGGGTCTCCGAGTACTACGTATAGTGACAAGGTAGCAGATAGCTATCGTAATTTATACTCGGCTAGCGCGTTCAGCATTTCCAATCTAAATGAATGAACACCAATAGATAAGGAGAAGCTAATAAACGGTGCTGCACTAAATCCTTTCGGAACGGATTGCACTACGTGGAATCGATATTCTAGTTTGGAGTTTACGTTGTCTTGTCTCATTTGGTAGGTGTCCAATTATTCGCTGTTACGAGTTGTGTTCATTTATATTTAAATTTACGAAAATGTGCGTCTACGTAAGTATATACACGAATGGCTCGTTTTTATTACACAAAGATAATTAACATTTCGAGGATCTTGTAACTCGATTATAGTTATTTTAATTTAACAGAAATGTTTCGATTTTTACTGCGTTGTATATTTTGCTAGTTAATCCGTTACTGTGCTATGCATTATTTGTAAACTATTTTCTAATAAAAATGTCAGTTTACAAGCTGGTAATTAAATAATAGAAATATAGCCATAAGTAATATAATAATAATAAATATACCATCGAAACTATTTGGTGCTAAACGGAACATTGAGTGGCTAAGTTTGCTTTTGAATACCATTCTCAGCATTTCACTGTTCGCGGAGATATTTTACTTTCTAGTTTGACGAAAAAATCTGTGACGCAACTTTCTCTGAATGTTTCTTCAAGACAAAAGTCCGCTTTATCGCGTGATATCATTCGATTTCTTTCAAAATCACATGTCCCAAAATCTAGATGTGTCGGAGAAGAACGATTTGCAGGTTCGTAATTAGCGTCAGAAACATTATAAGAGACACATAATAGCGATCGGAACGGCGATTGGCTGTAGGACAGTGATAATAATTTGTGTTAATTATTACCTGTCCCTTGCACATTCTTATTATACATATATGCATACATGTATATAAATTATACTTATATAAATTACGTATTGCATATTTCCAAATTATACATAAATTAACACATAACGAATATTTGTCACCATCTTTTACAGTTTATCAATGTTTATTAATATTTTTGCATGTGTAAGAATCTAATTAAATATCAGCGAGAGCTGTCTAGAGATATTGTTCCGCAATGACCGATGTCATGAGATGAATGAGGTCCAAAAGGAAACTGGGAGTTGACACGCGAAATATAACTTGGTTATCGATAGTCGCTCCCGGGATTAGCAGGATTCCGAGCGGGCATCTGAGTAGTATGGATAGTGACTAGGCTAGAGATAGCGATCGTAATTTATATCGAGCTAGCGTGTTCGACGTTTCCAATCGAAACGAACGAGCCGAACAGCCGGAGATAAGTTCGCGCTAATAAATGACGGAAACTGCCTCCTAGTACTTCCTCATAAATATAGTAAACAACTGGCCCGAGATTTATAAGTAACGTTTCTTTTTAGTAACAGCAACAGCACTAGCAGCAATGTCTATGATATGTACGTACGTACATATGTACATGTACTATATTATTTGCAATAACGCCAGTCGGCGATTTCATTGCTCCTTGCCTTTCGTTTACCAGTCACTAAGAGATGCAACATTTCGCCACGCACTATTTAATTTTATGATACGTGAATATCATTATACGATGTCGTTAAAGCAACCGCATCGTAATAAGATGTAATGTTTTACGATGTTGCATTTTCTCCGGTGCATACATTTGATCGTTTTATGAGTATCATAATTTACCGATATTCCGAAATCATATTTTTCACATGCATACAACTATGTATCGCCAGAATTTAGAGCGTTAGAGATTGGTGCGTCTTTTTGATCACATTGCGTACATGTAAATCGTTCCTGTATATCGCAGATAAATGGTAATGCGAGTGTGTCAATTAACACATCGGTACATTAAAATAAGTCAGAAGTCGTGCGACTAGTCGACGCGGCGGGACCAGGTGAAAACTTCATAAGCGTTTCCTTTTCCTACAAGAGACGGAATGAATTACAGGCCTATAATTTATCCGACATTATTGCAGTCTGCTAGTATAGAACTCGGCATACGGTAAACATATGGTAATCAGGCGATTTGACTCATCAAGGCTCAGCTTTGTAAATGGCACGGATGTCCTCGGTAATTTATGTGATACATAAGCGTGTAAGTGCGACCGGCAAACAAGCGAACGCTCACCTCGACATGCTATCATTAAATTCAATGCAAACGTATTACATATCCTCCACTTACATTCGTAGTTATAGGAATCGTTGAGAGCAGGAGAAAAACAGTCGAACGGTTTAAAAAGAAGAAAAAGCAACAGCGGAAACAGCGAAACGATAAAATGTGACTTTCACGTGTTGAACAATCACCTTGCCGACTGTAGAGAAGGTTCGCGAGTAACGAAACGTTCGATACAGTTTGATTGATTGCCAGTTATAAATATTCGGCGTCACATACGTATCTCAGACGAACAAAATATCTGCAGGCAGCGCGCATTTCACGAAACTTTCTCCAATAAATTTCCTTTTTACCTTTGTGCAATCGAAGTTAGCGCGTTACATTCTTAAGCCATAATACGAAACTATGCTTTTTCTTTACGTTCCTTCTTAGCGATCCATGAGAAAATGTGACAATAAATTACGAATTTATGAAGTCTTTCGAACATGTTTTAGCTTATCTTGAACATATCTTTTCTGCTTCTTGATGAAAAAGAACCGATTAGAACATTTAATTTTTCCATTTAAATTTTACATATTATCTTTGTTTCGAATTGTCGATAAGCAATATAATAGTAACGTTTAATCCTGTCGCATTAGTACACCCAATCTTAATCTAAAAACAAACGTTAGACAGTAAACTTATATGTAGGATAAAAAATACTTAAAAAGTGCTGTTGCGGAAGATAGTTAACACTATATCAATTGAAAATAAGAGTATTATAAGTGTAAAACCTATACATATATCTTTTACTTTTTGTTTTCAATAAATTTCAATAAGAAGATTGGAACTTCCTTTTAATTTTTTCGAATATCATTTGAAATAAACGACTAACTCTAGATAAATATAACAGTTTTTGATGTAAGAACCTTTTAAATGAATAAATTTATACTACTATGAACTTCTTATTATAAATTTGGAAATATTTTTGTAAATATTAATAAATCATCAATCTTTTCATTTTTAATAATATGTTATCTACTTAGTTATATATTATATGGATTTATTTGAATGGAAAATCCTACAATCAAATTTTTCACGCATACAGAGATTTATTTTACAAATGTTTATACATATATATGTTAATAGACATAATGCATATTACAATTTCATTAATTGAACATTATATCACCTTATATATGTCACAGATTTTATATTTCAATGCATTTTATATTAGAATATTATAATACAAACATAATAATAATATAATACAAATATAATATTGTAATACAAATAAGTATTATTCAATTCATTTTTTATAATGAAGTAATGAATATCAATTATGTTATTCTTTGACATGTTATCCCGAATTGAACAGGTTTCGTCGCATTATATTATCAGTACCTCATCTGTAACATCGTTTGTGTATGTAAAAGAATATTTTTAACAAATTTGTGAAATTATATAATTTATCAGTTGCAAGTAATATTGAAAGAAATTTTATCATTAGTAAATAAAAGTACATTTGGCAATTGGTAATGAATGTATTAATTGTTAATAACATATAAATTGTAAGTGGATATAGATTATTAATAATTCACAATCGTGTAACATTTATAATTTTAATGGATAATTTATCCATATCCATATTATGGATAAAGATTAAATACATTAAATAAATTTGTTTTATCATTATAAGTATTACAGAGTTCTATTATATCTTAGATGAATACTGTAGAATGCGGTCGGTAATGGATGCTATTTTTCCTGTATCTGATTGTACCATGTATGCACGTTACAAATAAAATGAATCAGAAAACTAATGGAACATTTGTTTCTAAGAGAACTGCTGAGTTGCGGCCCATGATTCCTTTGAAATTTTTTAGTTCCATGATGAATAGACTACGATGCAATAAAAAAGATTTGACTTTGAATTTCAAAATGAAGGTCAATTGGCTACTTTTTTCCGCAGATCTTTACCGATCTACAGATATAGAGTAACGCTATATATGTGTCTATTCTGAATATCTGATATATATTGTTATATTATTCTTATAATACTTTGGTAGAGAATAATTTTAAGCCACTTATTTAGGAAATGCTTGGTCAGACCACCATAGCTTATATTATTCATTATGATAATATACAGGGTGGTTGATAATTGGTGGTAAAAGCGGAAAGGGGGTGATTCTACGCGAAAAAAAGAAGTCGAAAATATAGAGTAAAAATTTTTCGTTTGAGGCTTTGTTTTCGAGAAAATCGACTTTGAATTTTCGCTCGGTACGCGTGCACTTTATCACGTCTCGTTATAAAGGATCTCACTGTAGATTTTTAAAAAAATTAAAAAAAAAATTTTTTTTAAATTTTTATTCTATATTTTCGACTTCTTTTTTCGCGTAGAATCACCCCCTTTCCGCTTGTACTACCAGTTACCAATCACCCTGTATACGTATATTACAAACAACAAAGTACGACAATAATTTGAATACAGCCATGTTGTGCTATCATGTTGTAAACCGTATTTTGCTAGAAATAGTAATTAAAATAATGACATTGTTATAATTATAAAGAGAAGACGTTTGAAATATTTATTAGAATGAATGTCTTTACCTGAGATAGAAACACTTTTATTTATTTTTATATGCTATAGCAAGTATTGTGCTTCTTAAAATAGGATTACAAAGTTTTAATTAACAGCGAAGTTTCTTAAGGATTTAAGCAATTTATACTTTTAGGTTTAAAACATCAAGAAACGTTTAGGTTAAATGTTAACTTTTAGTAATAATAATTTGATAGAAGGTAAGAAAGTTAAAATTCACTGCAACAATGAAATTTTTATTTTTATTCAACCTCTATGTAATGTTGCATAATGTTCAAGTACGTAATGCTCATACTATGTTTCGTTGTTTAAATATCTAGAAAGTATTTGAGAAATCTAGCAAATTAGAGTTGGAAGAAAATTGTTATTAATCACCCCGAAGAATGGCATCTAGAAACTTTCTTACTGGTTTGTCGAAAAGACAGAAACTGTTCCATTTATTTCGTTGTTCCTTTGTTTCGACCCACTCCAACAGTAATTACTTTGTACTACCACACATACATATCAGAGTAGAAATGAATTTGACAAGGATGAAGGCGGAGATTGGAGAAGGATGAATGTAGTGAATGGTGGTCGATGAATTTGAATTTGTTGCAGGAATTTTTAGAGACAGATAGGGAGAGTAGACAGTATTCGTTTGCTGATGGATTACAATTGCGAACGATTTAATTGTATTCCACACGCGTGCATGTTAATGCTACAAATTACGCTTTATCGAATTTCAACAAGGACGTTAGCACTAGACAAGAAGATCGCTTCATCTGGAATAACGATGAATTACGACCTGAATTGATTTGTATCTGTATCAGGAATTTTTCCTGAACAAAATATGATAAAATTGTTTTGCGTACATTAATCCTTTGAAAAACTTTTGGAAATTATCATATGGCTTGGTTTAAATTAAACTTAGTAGGTGTATTTTTAATGCAATTTATAGTTGCTTTAAACAATATTTTTAGATGAAATGTGCATATCTATATGCATATACAGGATGGTCCTGTTAACTTGTACAAATTGAGTAACTAAAGTACGCGTTGAATGAAATATTGTATACAATAGTTGCATGGCTTCGATTTTTAAGTGGAACAATGTAAACGAATAATTATGTGTTTGGAAGGATATTGAGTTCCGAATAATGACGGATTACCTTTCCTTGATTTGAAACCTAATAATTAACGTGACACCTTGTTTTGGTTTTTGAAAATTGTATTTGTTTCTTTAGTTTGTAACTGAAAATGCAGATAATCGATATGTACTGTAGGATTTTAATTTGTATCGTATTGGTTTCAATTTCAATTTGTAATATCAATATGATATATGATACATGATATATTATATATACTGATAAGATAGGTCTTAAAATAACTTTCTACACAAGTAATGTGTTATACAATTCCAAATGAGTTAATAATTATTAGTGATCTAGTGAGTTGGGATCTAGAACGAGATATATTTTTGTAATATACTTTTTAACCACGTATTTTTTAACATCTTTCTGAAGATCTATAAGTCCCAGTATATATAATTTGTATTCTATGACATCACTTCCTGCAATGAAAAGATTCATAAGAAATTGTGCAATTATTTTCATCGATGACGTGTTTAGGTTGACAGTTGCAGTCAGTGTGAGCAGCAACATTCGAACAATTGTAATAACTTAGCTAGTTAGGTAAATCTCATAGTTATAAAATATCGTTATATAATATCCTATCTTGGATCTATCTATCTATTCTATAATATCTTACGATCACTCTACCGTGATGTGTACTTTAGTATCACGGTGTAACTTGTATTATGATATCGGTGAGCACATAAATAAATAAAAGCAAGTAACATCATTTACAATTTAATTTGTTTATTTGTAAATTTAAAGTACAATATGATATGCTTATATTTATGGAATAATCATAATAATTTTGTGACTGCTTATTTCCACAATTTTATTGCTGTACTTTATCGTTTAATAGTTTCAACAACACTTTGGCAGCATGTAATCCATAAATCCAATTTATCGATTAATATCAGTAGTACTGCGCGTTTTATATATGACGTTAAAAATAATCAAACGACATAAAAAAAAAAAAACAACTAAAATAAAAAATAAAATAAAATAAAGTCAATTTTAAATTGAGAATATAACTGAAAACGAGTTAGACATAAAACCTGATCAATGTAAATCCTATTAGTGAAACTAATATACTGATAAAAAAGTACTTAAAATAAACACAAAATGGTTACACAAAAATTATGCCCGCGTAAAAATCTTACTTATAGGACCGAATCTTCCATGAAACTTTGATGTTACCGGTGTTGCAATGGTACCGAGAATACAAGTAAGGAACTGAACAGACATTTTACCTATTTCCTATTATTACTTTATATGCGATAGGACTCGAAAGGAAAGCTTGTCGAAAGCTGGAAGAACTTTTCCGACGTCTTACGCTTCAAGAAGTTCTCCATCTGTATCTGCCCTGTTATAAATCGTTGACAGTTGCCGCAGTTGTATCTCATTTGCGTTTGATTCCAGTAATGTCTTACCGACATATACTATTGGAAGATATATTGGAAGATATAAGTTATATTGGAAGATCAATCACGATCATAAACCCGGAAAATATGTTTGACATCCCATTTGATTGTCCTACCTATTCTCGCCTCTCTGCATCTGTGAAGAGTGCACATCCTAGTCTGCGAGTTTAGATTCTAATGATAAAAAGCGTTATCAGACGCGACGACATACATGCCGCAGCCCAGTACCATAGACCCAGAGTGTATTATGACCAGCTTTTTCAAAAAATGACATTCTATTTGTAATATTATTTCCCGTAACAAACTTTATATTTTTCTCGATAGTGAAAATTCTTTCGTTCTAAGCCATTTGGCTTCTGATATAATACTATAAAAAGCGAAAGTGATGTTAAATCCATATTTTGTTTCAATGTTTTTGCGACTTTGATTTGAACTACTGTAAAGTTTCAAAAGTATAATACAATAATCAGGGTTTCAGATATACGTTATGCACATATATATATGTCGAGTCAACTTCCGAGTCTGGGCCCGAGTCGTCCTGGCGGGGGCTTGGGACAGGTAAGGATTCCTCACTGAAGCTATCCATGTTTTCTTTTACACAGAAGTTAGTTTTATTGACACACACGAAATTGTTACAGAGTTGACACAAACTCACAATGACCGCACACTCGCGACGCTAGTGACAATGGTCTTAGGTTCGATAACGAGTCCGCGGACAACGAGACGGTAGTCGTACGCACTCGCAAAAAATCTAAGTCGGATTCACTGACCGTAAGGCGTTAATCTCTTTTTGTCGGCGAGGTCGCAAGAGAGAGTGACTTTCCGTCCCGGTGATACCCCAGAGGAAAACTATGACGGGGTGTGTCTAAGGACACGAGATCATCGGATTCGTCGGGGATATCACACGTTCGGAAAGTAAGGGAAATTGACGTTGCTGCTAATTGGCCAATCTCCATAACGGTAGTCAGAAAAGGATGCTAGCCACCCTTGAGGGAAGGTTGCTAGTGGGAGACGTCGTTCGTGGAAAAATAGGTCTCTCCTGTCTTCCTGTAACTGGGACAAAGGCTGTGTATCTGTGGAGGGATTTTAGGTAACTAGATATTAGTGTTTATAACGGTCCTTGGGCTAGCCGATCACGTACTGCGGAGACGCGTCGACATCTGGTAAACATCCTGCCCGGAGAATAGGATCTGCGTGTGGCGAGCTACGGGACAGAAACCGTTGGAATGTTTACTGCCACGTGCCGCTACAAATCTTTCTTTTAAGGAGAGCTATAGGGTTACTCAATGCCTTTGTTAGATGGAGAGTTCGTCCCGTTGACCGCGGCCACGTTCGGCGACTAATTGTCGCCTTGAGCCCAAGCTCATTGTCACAAGTCTCAAACGAATACAATTGGGTAGAGTTTTTTTTTTTATTTATTTGTTGAAATTACAATCAATTCTCGCGTTGAGAATTTTCAGTAATTTTTCTGGCGTGGCGCAGTGACATGGCTGTTTATTTACAATAAGTTAATACTTATTATAGATAGGTATAATTTACAAGTATTATAAGTAAGTGCATATGCTTAATTTGGATAACTAAATGAATCTAACGTTTAGGTCTAGCGGGTAGTGCCTCTTCAGCCTGCGAATCTGGTCCGTCGTATCGAGTAGTCCAGTGATTAGGGGGTTTCGGTGTTTGTTGACTCTTTTGCTATATCTGTCGCTATATTTTGCTATTTCCTCTTTGACTGTAGGTATCTTGAGGTCGCGATGGATAGTTTCGTTGATAACATATCAAGGCGCGTCTATTAAGGCTCTTAGCGTTTTCGATTGGAATCGTTGTAGTATTTCGATGTTGGAGTTACTTGCTGTTCCCCATAGTTGGATTCCGTAGGTCCAGACAGGTTTTATTACGGTCTTGTAGAGGGTAATTTTATTCTGTATGTTTAGTTTGGAGCGTCGGCCCGTGAGCCAATAGAGTTTTTTTAGTTTGTCCTTTAGTTGCTTCGTTTTATCTGAGATGTGTGTCTTCCACGTTAGTCTCCTGTCCAGGGTCATGCCCAGGTATCGGACTGTGTCCCTGCTAGGAACTGTTGCATTGGTGACCTGGGGGCAGGTTTGTTTTCGGAGCGTGAAGGTTACATGTGAGGATTTCTTTTCGTTGACTTTGAAGCCCCATTTGTAAAACCAACTTTTCCATGGAGTCGAGACTTCGCTGGAGAGTGGATGAGGCTATTACCGGGTCTGCGTGGGTAGCTAATAGCGCTGTGTCGTCTGCAAATGTCGCTATTGTTATATCGTTTGATATAGGTAGGTCGGCAGTGTAGATGGAGTACAGTAGGGGTCCGAGGACACTACCTTGGGGTATGCCGGCTTTTATTGGGAATGTTGCGGAAGTGGCGTCTAGGCATTTAACCATGAATTGTCTATTGGTTAGGTAAGATTTTAGGATGGAGTAGTAGGGGTGGGGTAGGATCTTTTTAAGTTTGTATAGTAGCCCTTCATGCCATACTTTATCGAATGCCTGTTGGATGTCTAGGAAAACCGCTGAGCAATATTTTTTCTTTTCGAGTGTTTGGCTGATCGTATGAGTTAAGCGGTGGATTTGCTCTACTGTAGAATGATGTTTTCGGAAGCCGAATTGGTGATCTGGGAGTGTTTTCAAGTTCTCTAGGATTGGAAGGAGTCGGTTCGTGAGCATCTTCTCGAATAGTTTGGACAGGGTAGGTAAAAGACTGATTGGGCGATAGGAGCAGGTTTCGTATATCGGTTTACCGGGTTTAGGGATGAGGGTAATCAATGAGATTTTCCAGGCCTTAGGATAGTGTTCCAGGCGAAGGATAGCATTAAAAATCGATGTGATGAGTGCTATCCCTTTTATGGGAAGTTCCTTGATTGCTTTATTGCCTATTAGGTCGTGTCCTGCTGCTTTCTTGGGGTTTAGGCGACTGATTGTTTCTATAGTCTCTGCAGAGGAGAAGGATTCGATTGGAGGGGACATTTGGAAGGGGGTGTGCAGGTATTCAGTAACGTCCGCGGCGGCTCTGGGGGAATGGGGTTTGAATACTTTTGACAAGTGTTTAGCAAACAGGTCGGCTTTTTCTATAGGGCTTCGCGCCCACCCACCTTGCGGACGGCGGATAGGTGGGATTATTACAAATGTGGGGGGCGTGTGAGTTTCCTGGAGGCCTTCCATAGTGAGTAGTTGGAGTCGGCTGTGGGGGATAAGCTGGCGAGGTATTTATGGAAACAGTCGTTTTTATAGTTTTTTAAGGTTCTGGATAGCTTTCTAGTTGCGTTATTTAGTTTGCGTTTGTCATCCGGTGTTCTATGGGCCTGCCATACTCTTCTTAGTCTACGTTTTTCTGCTATTTTTTTTTAGTATGTATTGGGGATATTCTTGTTTGCTGTTAGATGGCTTTGTCGGTGTGGAGAGGCGGATTGCGTTTATTATGCTCGTGTTTAAGTATTCCGTGGCTGCTTCGATTTCTTCCTTTGTTTTTAGTGGGATGAAGGCTGAGGTTGAGTGTGTAAAGACTTCTCTAAAGAGCTGCCAGTTGGTGTGTTGGTTGTGAATGGAGCCATTAGGTGTATTCTCGATGATTGTTGAACTGACTGTTGCTATCACGGGAGAATGATCAGAGGAGAGATCAGCCGAGGAGTTGATCTGGACGTGTCTTGATGAGATATTTTTAGTTACGAAGAAGTCGAGAAGGTCGGGTATTTTGTTGGTGTCAGTGGGCCAGTATGTCGGTTCGTATGTGGTGAGGTAGTTGAGATTGTTGTTTATTATGCTGTTTAAGAGGTTTTTGCCTCTTGCTGTAACCAGTCTGCTGCCCCATTGGATGTGCTTGGCGTTATAGTCTCCTCCAGCTATGAATCTATTGCCCAGGGAGTCCAGGAAGTTATCAAAGTCTTCTTTGGCGATGGAGTGTCTGGGAAGGCAGTATACTGCGGAGGTGGTGATTGTGCCATGACAGTCTTCTATTGCTACGTTTGTTGCTTGGAGGTAGTCTTTCTGGAATGATGGAAGTTCGTAGTGCTTAATACTTGCTTTGATTATTATTCCGGTGCCACCGTGGGCCTTTTCGCTGGGGTGTTGGGTATGTTAGAGTTTGTAACCATTTATTTTCAGGTAGTTCTTGTCGGTGAAGTGGGTTTCCGATACGAGCATTACGTCGACTTGCTGGTGTTTTAAGAAGAGTTCTAGTTCAAGTTTGTGTTGCGCTAGACCGTTGGCGTTCCAGAGTGCTATGCGCCTTGGTTTTATTTTGCGTCGGGGCGTGCTAATTTTTCCACGATGAGTGTTAGTAGCGATAGCAAGTGATTTATTTGCTCTGATTGTTTCTCTATTAGCTTTTCAAGCCTTGAGAAGTTGTCTGTGTTAGGTGGGTTGGGGACACTGTTTTGGGGAAGATTCCTTTGGCTGTTCGGGTTATTTTGGATGCCTTGTACTGCTTGGGCATAGGAGGTTGAGGTGGAGATGAAATTGGTAGGACTGGGTGTTTGGTTGGTTGAGGGGGTTGGGGTAGTCGAGAATTTCGGCGGGCTGGTTGTTTGGTTGGATACCTCTTTTGCTCTGAGCTTAGGGTACCTGTTCGTGTATAGTGTTTTATATGCTGGGCAGCCTTTGTAGTTGGCAGGGTGGTCTCCTTGGCAGTGGATGCATTTCGCTGGGGTTTCCGGTGATTTGGCGCACTGGTCAGTGGAGTGAGAGCCTGCGCATTTAACGCAGCGGAAAGTATGGTTGCAGTATTTCTGCGTATGACCGTACCTTTGGCACCTTTTGCATTGCACTATTTCTTTTTTCATAAGCGGTGGTTCGATCTTTACTATCGCGTTGTACTGATGTAGTAACTGGTGGATTCTTAGAGTAAGTGATAAGTGATAAGTAGAGTTTAAAGTTTAAGGTATTTTAATGAGTGATATTCGATAACAAAAGGACAGACTACGATATCTTCGCACGCCGACTCACACTCCGTGTCCGCTCAACTCGCACTCTGCTTCTCGACTGCCTCTCTGCCCGTTTCAGCTTTCTTTCTTTCAGCCCGTTTCTATTGCTGGGCCCACCGCACACGTGTTCTACAGACACTCGTAGCCAAGGTCACGTAGGTCTTTTCGGCAGAGCTATTTACCTGAAGGACCCGGTAATGCATTGATGGAGCCGACAGCGCCTCGGCTCTCGCGACATTTTCTGTAGTTAGCTCGACGTTTCCTAGGCCCTTCTTCCCGATACTACACTCGGCCATCCTGCAGTAACATCTGCCCTCAGATGTTATGTCCATTCTCGCTATCGTCGGATGCGTCATCCTCGGCGTTCAGGACCCAAGGCTTCATGAAATCTGCAGTCGTCGAGGTGTGCGCGGGTCCTTCATGCTCCCCTACTTTCTCCACAGTGTAGCGGTCATTCCGCATGGCTCGTGCGACCCGGTACGGACCTAAAAATCTTCCCCCGAGTTTTAACCCTGCGCCGAACTGTGTTCTCTTTATGGCAACAAGGTCCCCCGTTTGATATTGCTTCGCGCTCTTTCTTCTTTTATTGTAACTTCGACGGTTCTCCTCTTGAGTTGCGGCGATCTTCCTCTTTGCGTCCTCACGTAGCTCGCGACGTTGTTCTTCAAACCTCGCGGCCCACTCTTCGTCGATCAGCTTTCTAACCTTCGCCTCTTCCCTGACTTGCATTTCGTCCCCGACCAGTAGCTGGAAAGGAGTCTCCCCTGTGCTTCTGTTTACGGTGGAATTTAGGTGTTTCTGAACCTGATCGACATGCTTATACCAGTCATCGGGTTTAGGGGCAGTCAGTTTAGTTAGTAATGGTATGAGAGTCCTGCTTACCCTCTCTACCTGCCCGTTCCCCCTCGGCGCCCCCGTCGTGATTAATGAATGCTTTATGTTTTCTCCTTCGCAATACTCTCGGAAAGCGTTGGACGTGAACGCTGTTCCCCGATCGGAGATGATTCGCCGTGGATTCCCAAAAATAGCCGCTTGCTTCTTCAGTCGGTCGACAACATCCGCGGTATTAGTAGACCTAGTAGGATAAAGCCACGTAAACTTCGTGAACACATCCACCACTACAAAGATGTGCGCGTATCTCTTCTTTGTAGCTGTCATGGGACCCACATGGTCAATATGGTAAGTATCTAACGGCGTGTCGCCTTTGTCCAGCGGATTAAGATATCCCTCTTGCCTGCCTAACTTCCGTTCGGCTAGGATACAGTCGAGACAGTTGGATACCACGCGTTCGACCTTTTCGCGCAACCCCTTGAACCAGAAGTCCTTCTTGACCATAGCCTTTGTTTTGGTAACCTCGAAATGCCCACGCTCGTGCGCTTGCCTGACTACTTGAGCCCGCATCGCCCTCGGTACTACCATTAGCACATCGTCCTTACACTCCTTATACAAAATATTATTCCTTACTACATACCCATCGACCTGACTGCACGTTGCGGCGTCCAAAATCTTACGGACTTCAATGTCCTTGTTCTGTGCCCTTCTCAACCGTGCAATCAGCCCGTCTTCACTCTCCGTTACATACATAGTGCTCGGCAGGGGGTTCCTACTCGGAGCATCTACATGCTGCATACTTTTCTCCGGCCAATGACACACCTGATACTTAAACTCGCCTAGTAACAAGGCCCATCTACCCACACGCACACACAAATCTTTCTTTCTAACTACACCTATCGGACTCGCATACTCCGAGTCTGACGATTTGATGACACCCTCGTTTGTCCACACTTCCATCAGATCATCTTCTTCCTTTCTTTCCGACGGCGCCAGTCTTTGCGGTCTTCACGCTACCGGTTTGTCGCCTTTCAGAACTATTTTCGCGGTTATCCCGACGTCTCTCTTCTTCTCCGGCCTATACCCTTTAATAATATCCCGAATGGCTTCACGGTAATGAGGCGTTTACCCTCAGTACATCCGGCGCGTCCTCGTGACCGTCGGTCTGATCGTCGAGTCGTAAAAATGTCACCTCGCCCCGTTTGACTCGCAACTCTATCTGGTCTAAAAAATCGGTACCTAAGAGTAGACTGTGTCTTGTCATTACCTTATTCGAGACAACATGCAGGGTGACAGTAAAGTCGTACCCGTCGACCGTCATTACCCTTGTAAACTCGCCCCAGGTACTATTGCCAGCGGAACCAAAACCATCAAACCTAAGTTTGCAGTTTCCCAGAGGTGGTGATCCTAACCTCGCATACTCATCCGCTCGTATGAACGTAAAGTCACTACCTGTATCCACTAGCGAGACAAACCTGCAGCCATCTATCGACACGTCCTTCACATACTTCCCTTTTTCGGATCTTGACACTACGCAAGTCTCTTTCGGTCGTGCCGTACACCTCGCTGCAATATGTCCAAATCCGCTGCACTCGAAACACATAACACCTTCTCCCCTCTCCGGACACTTAACACTTAGATGATCCTCACTACCGCAAATGAAGCATCTTCTTTTCTTCATTGCGTCTACAGATTGACTGGGCTTCCCGTTCCTCTGGGTTTTAGCCGGCTTCACGATCGACTTTGCTCTGCGACTCTTCTGCTCTTCGTACATCACTAACCTCTTCCTCAACTCTTTGATTGACGTAGCGCCGTACAATACAGCCTTATTGTTCTCGTCGTCTATTATTCCATCCAATATGTATTCCACCTTTGCTTCCTCCTCCATGTCCACATGGCTGGCTATTTCGAGCATGCGGTACATGTAAGCCAAACATGCTTCATCACTCTCCTTTTTTGTTTCTTCAAGTTTCTGATGAACTTGCCTACTGTTGACTTTCCTCGAAAATTCTTTAACTAGCCCCCTTTTCAACTCATGCCAAGTCCTGGCATGACACTCGAATCTCGCAAATATTTTCGCTGATCCCTTCAGCAGCTTCCTGGCGTAGACTGCCTTCTGCCCATCCGACCACATGCACGTATCAGCGACTTCCTCGAACGACTCGGACCATCGTTCGACATTTTCACCTTTGTCGCCACTAAACGACTCTAATGCATCTTCGACGTCTCTAAAACTCAGTGTCGAACCAACGCATGCCCTTCGACAACATTCGTCACGGTCCTGATACACCCTTCGCGTATCTCTCTTGTATCCTCTTGCGTTTTTCTTGTCATCTTCATACTCACTTTCGTCGTCGCTTTCTTCTTCCGACGATATGTCGTTACCATCCATGGCCGCTTGTAGCCGTGCGCGTAATTCTACTTTTCTTCCCGTCGTTTTTAAACCCAAACTAGCGAAGCGCTCCTTCAACTCCTTCGTATTCATTTTCTCAAAATCTTCATCTTCGTTACAATCACGCTCAGCTCTCTGTACATTTTCTAAATCTCGTTGACCGGTTAGCTCTTCACCGCCCATCGATCTCTTACGATACGATTGTCCAGCCCTACACGCCCGATTCAGCCTTGCAATCAGCACTGACCTCGCACCCGATATAGGGAGGTTCATTCGCGCGAGCTTACTCCTCAGCTCCTCCAGCGTCGAACCCTCTTCACCCGACAATCGTTCGTCCCCAACGTTTGCCATTTTTCACACTACACAAACTTAAACCGTCGACGATATCGTCTTTTACTGCACCGCGCACCGGTAAATTCACAACTAGCTCGAATAGCTCTGTTAAACCGTTTCGTTTTCTGTCTTGTCCAATCCCGGCTGAGCCCCCAAAAATATGTAATATCGTGATATAATGTGTTTAAAAAGAGTGGACAATAGAGATGTTAATCAGACAGAAAAAGACGATTGTTGTTCAACCTGAACTATTCACGCCAAACGCACAGAAAACAGCGCAATCCACACTCTCTCGGCAACGCCACTCGCAACCTCTGTCTCCGCTCAGCTCGCACTCGGCTCCTCGACTCGCACTCTCTGCTTTTCGACTAACTCTCTGGTCGTTGCCGCATTCTGTTGTCTTTTTCCTAGGCACACCGCACACGTGTTCTGCAGGCGCTCGTGGCCAGGGTCACGTAGGTCTTTTCCACGAAACTATGCACTTGAAAAGACCGATGACACATTGATGGGCCCGACGACGCCTCGGCTCTCGCGACATTGTTCATAGTTCGCCCGATATTTCTTAGGCCTTTCGTCCACGATACTACACGTATTACGTTATATGGTGTAACGTTATAACGTATTACCCTATATGGTATAACGTCATATGGTATAACGTTATAACGTATTACGTTATATGGTATAACATTACAACGTATTGCGTTATATGGTATTACGTCAAAACGTATTACGTTATATGGTATAACGTTATAACGTATTACGTTATATGTTATTACGTCAAAACGTATTACGTTATATGGTATAACGTTATAACGTATTACGTTATATGGTATTACGTTATAACGTATTACGTTATATGGTATAACGTTATAACGTATTACGTTATATGCTATAACGTCATATGTTATAACGTTATAATGTAATACGTTATATAGTATAACGTCATATGGTATAACGTTATAACGTATTACGTTATATGGCATAACGTTATAACGTATTACGTTATATGGTATTACGTTATAACGTATTACGATATATGGTATAACGATATAACGTATTACGTTATATGGTATTACGTCATAACGTATTACGTTATATGGTATAACGTTATAACGTATTACGTTATATGCTATAACGTCATATGGTATAACGTTATAATGTATAACGTCATATGATATAACGTTATGACGTATTACGTTATATGGTATAACGTCATATGGTATAACGTTATAACGTATTACGTTATATGGTATCACGTTATAACGTATTACGTTATATGGCATAACGTTATAACGTATTACGTTATATGGTATTACGTTATAACGTATTACGATATATGGTATAACGATATAACGTATTACGTTATATGGTATAACGTCAAATGGTATAACGTTATAATGTATTACGTCATATTGTATAACGTTATAACGTAATACGTTATATGGAATAACGTCATATGGTATAACGTTATAACGTATTACGTTATATGGTATTACGTTATAACGTATTACGTTATATGGTGTAACGTTATAACGTATTACCCTATATGGTATAACGTCATATGGTATAACGTTATAACGTATTACGTTATATGGTATAACGTTATAACGTATTACCTTATATGGTATAACGTCATATGGTATAACGTTATAACGTATTAGGTTATATGGTATAACATTATAACGTATTACGTTATATGGTATAACGTTATAACGTATTACGTTATATGGCATAACGTTATAACGTATTACATTATGTGGTATTACCTTATAACGTATTACGTTATATGGTATAACATTATAACGTATTACGTTATATGTTATTACGTCAAAACGTATTACGTTATATGGTATAACGTTATAACGTATTACGTTATATGGTATTACGTTATAACGTATTACGTTATATGGTATAACGTTATAACGTATTACGTTATATGCTATAACGTCATATGTTATAACGTTATAATGTAATACGTTATATAGTATAACGTCATATGGTATAACGTTATAACGTATTACGTTATATGGTATTACGTTATAACGTATTACGTTATATGGTATAACGTTATAACGTATTACCTTATATGGTATAACGTCATATGGTATAACGTTATAACGTATTAGGTTATATGGTATAACATTATAACGTATTACGTTATATGGTATAACGTTATAACGTATTACGTTATATGGTATTACGTTATAACGTATTACGTTATATGGTATTACGTCATAACGTATTACGTTATATGGTATAACGTTATAACGTATTACGTTATATGCTATAACGTCATATGGTATAACGTTATAATGTATAACGTCATATGATATAACGTTATGACGTATTACGTTATATGGTATAACGTCATATGGTATAACGTTATAACGTATTACGTTATATGGTATCACGTTATAACGTATTACGTTATATGGCATAACGTTATAACGTATTACGTTATATGGTATTACGTTATAACGTATTACGATATATGGTATAACGATATAACGTATTACGTTATATGGTATAACGTCAAATGGTATAACGTTATAATGTATTACGTCATATTGTATAACGTTATAACGTAATACGTTATATGGAATAACGTCATATGGTATAACGTTATAACGTATTACGTTATATGGTATTACGTTATAACGTATTACGTTATATGGTGTAACGTTATAACGTATTACCCTATATGGTATAACGTCATATGGTATAACGTTATAACGTATTACGTTATATGGTATAACATTACAACGTATTGCGTTATATGGTATTACGTCAAAACGTATTACGTTATATGGTATAACGTTATAACGTATTACGTTATATGGTATTACGTTATAACGTATTACGTTATATGGTATAACGTTATAACGTATTACGTTATATGGCATAACGTTATAACGTATTACATTATGTGGTATTACCTTATAACGTATTACGTTATATGGTATAACATTATAACGTATTACGTTATATGTTATTACGTCAAAACGTATTACGTTATATGGTATAACGTTATAACGTATTACGTTATATGGTATTACGTTATAACGTATTACGTTATATGGTATAACGTTATAACGTATTACGTTATATGCTATAACGTCATATGTTATAACGTTATAATGTAATACGTTATATAGTATAACGTCATATGGTATAACGTTATAACGTATTACGTTATATGGTATTACGTTATAACGTATTACGTTATATGGTATAACGTTATAACGTATTACCTTATATGGTATAACGTCATATGGTATAACGTTATAACGTATTAGGTTATATGGTATAACATTATAACGTATTACGTTATATGGTATAACGTTATAACGTATTACGTTATATGGTATTACGTTATAACGTATTACGTTATATGGTATTACGTCATAACGTATTACGTTATATGGTATAACGTTATAACGTATTACGTTATATGCTATAACGTCATATGGTATAACGTTATAATGTATCACGTCATATTGTATAACGTTATAACGTAATAAGTTATATGGTATAACGTCATATGGTATAACGTTAAAACGTATTACGTTATATGTTATTACGTCAAAACGTAACACGTTATATGGTATAACGTTATAACGTATTACGTTATATGGTATAACGTCATATGGTATAACGTTATGACGTATTACGTTATATGGTATTACGTCATAACGTATTACGTTATATGGTATAACGTTATAACGTATTACGTTATATGCTATAACGTCATATGGTATAACGTTATAATGTATCACGTCATATTGTATAACGTTATAACGTAATAAGTTATATGGTATAACGTCATATGGTATAACGTTATAACGTATTACGTTATATGGTATTACGTCATAACGTAATATCTTATATGGTATAACGTAATAACGTATTACATTATATGCTATAACGTCATATGGTATAACGTTATAACGTGTTACGTTATATGGTATAACGTCATATGGTATAACGTTATAACGTATTACGTTATATGGTATCACGTTATAACGTATTACGTTATATGGCATAACGTTATAACGTATTACGTTATATGGTATTACGTTATAACGTATTACGATATATGGTATAACGTTATAACGTATTACGTTATATGGTATAACGTCATATGGTATAACGTTATAGCGTATTACGTTATATGGTATAACATTACAACGTATTGCGTTATATGGTATTACGTCAAAACGTATTACGTTATATGGTATAACGTTATAACGTATTACGTTATATGGTATTACGTTATAACGTATTACGTTATATGGTATAACATTACAGCGTATTGCGTTATATGGTATTACGTCAAAACGTATTACGTTATATGGTATAACGTTATAACGTATTATGTTATATGGTATTACGTTATAACGTATTACGTTATATGGTATAACGTTATAACGTATTACGTTATATGGAATCACGTTATAACGTATTACGTTATATGGCATAACGTTTTAACGTATTACATTATATGGTATTACGCCATAACGTATTACGTTATATGGTATAACGTTATAACGTATTACGTTATATGCTATAACGTAATATAGTATAACGTTATAACGTATTATGTTATATGGTATTACGTTATAACGTTATAACGTATTACGTTATATGGTATAACGTTATAACGTATTACATTACGTGGTATTACCTTATAACGTATTACGTTATATGGTATAACGTTATAACGTATTACGTTATATGGTATAACGTTATAACGTATTACGTTATATGGTATAACGTCATATGGTATAACGTTATAACGTATAACGTTATATGGTATTACGTCATAACGTATTACGTTATATGGTATATCGTTGTAACGTATTACGTTATATGCTATAACGTAATATAGTATAACGTTATAACGTATTATGTTATATGGTATTACGTTATAACGTTATAACGTATTACGTTATATGGTATAACGTTATATGGTATAACGTTATAACGTATTACCTTATATGGTATAACGTCATATGGTATAACGTTATAACGTATTACGTTATATGGTATCACGTTATAACGTATTACGTCATATGGTATTACGTCATAACGTATTACGTTATATGGTATAACGTTATAACGTATTACGTTATATGGTATAACGTTATAACGTATTACCTTATATAGTATAACGTCATATGTTATAACGTTATGACGAATTACGTTATATGGTATTACGTCATAACCTATTACATCATATGGTATAACGTTATAACGTATTACGTTATATGGTATCACGTTATAACGTATTACGTTATATGGTATAACGTTATAACGTATTACCTTATATGGTATAACGTCATATGGTATAACGTTATAACGTATTACGTTATATGGTATCACGTTATAACGTATTACGTTATATGGCATAACGTTATAACGTATTACGTTATATGGTATTACGTTATAACGTATTACGTTATATGGTATAACGTTATAACGTATTACGTTATATGGTATAACGTCATATGGTATAACGTCATAACGTATTACGTTATATGGTATTACGTCAAAACGTATTACGTTATGTTTCATAACGTTTTTAACGTATTACGTTATATGGTATTACGTCATAACGTAATACCTTATATGGTATAACGTAATAACGTATTACATTATATGCTATAACGTCATATGGTATAACGTTATAACGTGTTACGTTATATGGTATAACGTCATATGGTATAACGTTATAACGTATTACGTTATATGGTATCACGTTATAACGTATTACGTTATATGGCATAACGTTATAACGTATTACGTTATATGGTATTACGTTATAACGTATTACGATATATGGTATAACGTTATAACGTATTACGTTATATGGTATAACGTCAAATGGTATAACGTTATAACGTATTACGTTATATGGTATAACATTACAACGTATTGCGTTATATGGTATTACGTCAAAACGTATTACGTTATATGGTATAACGTTATAACGTATTACGTTATATGGTATTACGTTATAACGTATTACGTTATATGGTATAACGTTATAACGTATTACGTTATATGGTATAACGTTATAACGTATTACGTTATGTGGTATAACGTCATATGGTATAACGTTATAACGTATTACGTTATATGGTATTACGTCATAACGTATTACGTTATATGGTATAACGTTATAACGTATTACGTTATATGATATAACGTTATAACGTATTACCTTATATAGTATAACGTCATATGTTATAACGTTATGACGAATTACGTTATATGGTATTACGTCATAACCTATTGCATCATATGGTATAACGTTATAACGTATTACGTTATATGGTATATCGTTATAACGTATTACGTCATATGGTATTACGTCATAACGTATTACGTTATATGGTATAACGTTATAACGTATTACGTTATATGGTATAACGTCATATGGTATAACGTCATAATGTATTACGTTATATGGTATTACGTCAAAACGTATTACGTTATGTTTCATAACGTTTTTAACGTATGACGTCATATGGTATTACGTCATAACGTATTACGTTATATGGTATAACGTTATAACGTATTACGTTATATGGTATAACGTTATAACGTATTACCTTATATAGTATAACGTCATATTTTATAACGTTATGACGTATTTCGTTATATGGTATTACGTCATAACCTATTACCATACGTTATACCATTTGACGTTATAGCATATAACGTAATACGTTATAACGTTATACCATATAACGTATTACGTTATAACGTAATACAATATAACGTAATACGTTATAACGTTATACCATATAACGTGTTACGTTTTGACGTAATACCATATAACATAATACGTTATAACGTTATACCATATGACGTTATACCATATAACTTATTACGTTATAACGTTATACAATATGACGTAATACATTATAACGTTATACCATATGACGTTATAGAATATAACGTAATACGTTATAACGTTATACCATATAACGTAATACGTTATGACGTAACTCCATATAACGTAATACGTCATAACGTTATACCATATGACGTTATACCATATAACGTAATACGTTATAACGTTAAACCATATAACGTAATACGTTATGACGTAATACCATATGACTTAATACGTTATAACGTGATACCATATAACGTAATACGTCATAACGTTATACCATATGACGTTATACCATATAACGTATTACGTTATAACGTAATACAATATAACGTAATACGTTATAACGTTATACCATATAACGTGTTACGTTTTGACGTAATACCATATAACGTAATACGTTATAACGTTATACCATATGACGTTATACCATATAACTTATTACGTTATAACGTTATATAATATGACGTAATACATTATAACGTTATACCATATGACGTTATAGCATATAACGTAATACGTTATAACGTTATACCATATAACGTAATACGTTATGACGTAACTCCATATAACGTAATACGTCATAACGTTATACCATATAACGTTATACCATATAACGTAATACGTTATAACGTTATACCATATAACGTAATACGTTATAACGTAATACCATATAACATAATACGTTATAACGTTATACTATATTACGTTATAGCATATAACGTAATACGTTATAACGATATACCATATAACGTAATACGTTATGACGTAATACCAAATAACGTAATACGTTATATGGTATAACGTTATAACGTATTACCTTATATGGTATAATGTCATATGGTATAACGTTATTACGTATTACGTTATATGGTATAACATTATAACTTATTACGTTATATGGTATTACGTCAAAACGTATTACGTTATATGGTATAACGTTATAACGTATTACGTTATATGGTATTACGTTAAAACGTATTACGTTATATGGTATAACGTTATAACGTATTACGTTATATGGAATCACGTTATAACGTATTACGTTATATGGCATAACGTTTTAACGTATTGTATTATATGGTATTACGTCATAACGTATTACGTTATATGGTATAACGTTATAACGTATTACGTTATATGGCATAACGTTATAACGTATTACATTATGTGGTATTACCTTATAACGTATTACGTTATATGGTATAACGTTATAACGTATTACGTTATATGGTATAACGTCATATGGTATAACGTTATAACGTATTACGTTGTATGGTATTATGTCATAAAATATTACGTTATATGGTATATCGTTATAACGTATTACGTTATATGCTATAACGTAATATAGTATAACGTTATAACGTATTATGTTATATGGTATTACGTTATAACGTTATAACGTATTACGTTATATGGTATAACGTTATAACGTATTACCTTATATGGTATAACGTCATATGGTATAACGTTATACAATATGACGTAATACATTATAACGTTATTCCATTTGACGTTATACCATATAACGTAATACGTTTTGACGTAATACCATATAACGTAATACGTTATAATGTTATACCATATAACGTAATACGTTATAACGTTATACCATATAACGTAATACGTTATAACGTGATACCATATAACGTATTACGTTATAAGGGTATTACGTGAAAACGTATTACGTTATATGGTATAACGTTATAACGTATTACGTCAAAACGTATTACGTTATGTGGTATAACGTTTTTAACGTATTACGTTATATGGTTTTACGTCATAACGTAATACGTCATATGGTATAACGTTATAACGTATTAAGTTATATGTTATAACGTCATATGGTATAACGTTATAACGTATTACGTTATATGTTATTACGTTATAACGTATTACGTTATATGGTATAACGTTATAACGTATTACGTTATATGGTATTACGTCATAACGTAATACGTTATATGGTATAACGTTATAACGTATTACGTTATATGCTATAACGTCATATGGTATAACGTTATAACGTATTACGTTATATGGTATCACGTTATAACGTATTACGTTATATGGTATTACGTCAAAACGTATTACGTTATAACGTATTACGTTATATGGTATAACGTCAAATGGTATAACGTTATAATGTATTACGTCATATTGTATAACGTTATAACGTAATACGTTATATGGTATAACGTCATATGGTGTAACGTTATAACGTATTACGTTATATGGTATTACGATATAACGTATTACGTTATATGGTATAACGTTATAACGTATTACCTTATATGGTATAACCTCATATGGTATAACGTTATAAAGTATTACGTTATATGGTATAACATTATAACGTATTACGTTATATGGTATTACGTCAAAACGTATTACGTTATATGGTATAACGTTATAACGTATTACGTTATATGGTATTACGTAATAACGTATTACGTTATATGGTATAACGTTATAACGTATTACGTTATATGGAATCACGTTATAACGTATTACGTTATATGGCATAACGCTTTAACGTATTACATTATATGGTATTACGTCATAACGTATTACGTTATATGGTATAACGTTATAACGTATTACGTTATATGGCATAACGTTATAACGTATTACATTATGTGGTATTACCTTATAACGTAGTACGTTATATGGTATAACGTTATAACGTATTACGTTATATGGTGTAACGTTATAACGTATTACGTTATATGGTATAACGTCATATGGTATAACGTTATAACGTATTACGTTATATGGTATCACGTTATAACGTATTACGTCATATGGTATTACATCATAACGTATTACGTTATATGGTATAACTTCATATGGTATAACGTTATGACGTATTACGTTATATGGTATTACGTCATAACGTATTACGTTATATGGTATTACGTTATAACGTATTACGTTATATGCTATAACGTCATATGGTATAACGTCAAATGGTATAACGTTATAATGTATTACGTCATATTGTATAACGTTATAACGTATTACCTTATATGGTATAACGTCATATGGTATAACGTTATAACGTATTACGTTATATGGAATAACGTTATATGGTATAACGTTATAACGTATTACCTTGTATGGTATTACGTCATATGGTATAACGTTATAACGTATTCCGTTATATGGTATCACGTTATAACGTATTACGTCATATGGTATTACGTCATAACGTATTACGTTATATGGTATAACGTTATAACGTATTACGTTATATGGTATAACGTCATATGGTATAACGTTATAACGTATTACGTTGTATGGTATTATGTCATAAAATATTACGTTATATGGTATATCGTTATAACGTATTACGTTATATGCTATAACGTAATATAGTATAACGTTATAACGTATTATGTTATATGGTATTACGTTATAACGTTATAACGTATTACGTTATATGGTATAACGTTATAACGTATTACCTTATATGGTATAACGTCATATGGTATAACGTTATACAATATGACGTAATACATTATAACGTTATTCCATTTGACGTTATACCATATAACGTAATACGTTTTGACGTAATACCATATAACGTAATACGTTATAATGTTATACCATATAACGTAATACGTTATAACGTTATACCATATAACGTAATACGTTATAACGTGATACCATATAACGTATTACGTTATAAGGGTATTACGTGAAAACGTATTACGTTATATGGTATAACGTTATAACGTATTACGTTATATGGTATTACGTTAAAACGTATTACGTTATATGGTATAACGTTATAACGTATTACGTTATATGGAATCACGTTATAACGTATTACGTTATATGGCATAACGTTTTAACGTATTGTATTATATGGTATTACGTCATAACGTATTACGTTATATGGTATAACGTTATAACGTATTACGTTATATGGCATAACGTTATAACGTATTACATTATGTGGTATTACCTTATAACGTATTACGTTATATGGTATAACGTTATAACGTATTACGTTATATGGTATAACGTCATATGGTATAACGTTATAACGTATTACGTTGTATGGTATTATGTCATAAAATATTACGTTATATGGTATATCGTTATAACGTATTACGTTATATGCTATAACGTAATATAGTATAACGTTATAACGTATTATGTTATATGGTATTACGTTATAACGTTATAACGTATTACGTTATATGGTATAACGTTATAACGTATTACCTTATATGGTATAACGTCATATGGTATAACGTTATACAATATGACGTAATACATTATAACGTTATTCCATTTGACGTTATACCATATAACGTAATACGTTTTGACGTAATACCATATAACGTAATACGTTATAATGTTATACCATATAACGTAATACGTTATAACGTTATACCATATAACGTAATACGTTATAACGTGATACCATATAACGTATTACGTTATAAGGGTATTACGTGAAAACGTATTACGTTATATGGTATAACGTTATAACGTATTACGTCAAAACGTATTACGTTATGTGGTATAACGTTTTTAACGTATTACGTTATATGGTTTTACGTCATAACGTAATACGTCATATGGTATAACGTTATAACGTATTAAGTTATATGTTATAACGTCATATGGTATAACGTTATAACGTATTACGTTATATGTTATTACGTTATAACGTATTACGTTATATGGTATAACGTTATAACGTATTACGTTATATGGTATTACGTCATAACGTAATACGTTATATGGTATAACGTTATAACGTATTACGTTATATGCTATAACGTCATATGGTATAACGTTATAACGTATTACGTTATATGGTATCACGTTATAACGTATTACGTTATATGGTATTACGTCAAAACGTATTACGTTATAACGTATTACGTTATATGGTATAACGTCAAATGGTATAACGTTATAATGTATTACGTCATATTGTATAACGTTATAACGTAATACGTTATATGGTATAACGTCATATGGTGTAACGTTATAACGTATTACGTTATATGGTATTACGATATAACGTATTACGTTATATGGTATAACGTTATAACGTATTACCTTATATGGTATAACCTCATATGGTATAACGTTATAAAGTATTACGTTATATGGTATAACATTATAACGTATTACGTTATATGGTATTACGTCAAAACGTATTACGTTATATGGTATAACGTTATAACGTATTACGTTATATGGTATTACGTAATAACGTATTACGTTATATGGTATAACGTTATAACGTATTACGTTATATGGAATCACGTTATAACGTATTACGTTATATGGCATAACGCTTTAACGTATTACATTATATGGTATTACGTCATAACGTATTACGTTATATGGTATAACGTTATAACGTATTACGTTATATGGCATAACGTTATAACGTATTACATTATGTGGTATTACCTTATAACGTAGTACGTTATATGGTATAACGTTATAACGTATTACGTTATATGGTGTAACGTTATAACGTATTACGTTATATGGTATAACGTCATATGGTATAACGTTATAACGTATTACGTTATATGGTATCACGTTATAACGTATTACGTCATATGGTATTACATCATAACGTATTACGTTATATGGTATAACTTCATATGGTATAACGTTATGACGTATTACGTTATATGGTATTACGTCATAACGTATTACGTTATATGGTATTACGTTATAACGTATTACGTTATATGCTATAACGTCATATGGTATAACGTCAAATGGTATAACGTTATAATGTATTACGTCATATTGTATAACGTTATAACGTATTACCTTATATGGTATAACGTCATATGGTATAACGTTATAACGTATTACGTTATATGGAATAACGTTATATGGTATAACGTTATAACGTATTACCTTGTATGGTATTACGTCATATGGTATAACGTTATAACGTATTCCGTTATATGGTATCACGTTATAACGTATTACGTCATATGGTATTACGTCATAACGTATTACGTTATATGGTATAACGTTATAACGTATTACGTTATATGGTATAACGTTATAACGTATTACCTTATATAGTATAACGTCATATGTTATAACGTTATGACGTATTACGTTATATGGTATTACGTCATAACCTATTACATCATATGGTATAACGTTATAACGTATTACGTTATATGGTATTACGTTATAACGTATTATGTTATATGGTATATCGTTATAACGTATTACGTTATATGCTATAACGTATTATAGTATAACGTTATAACGTATTATGTTATATGGTATTACGTTATAACGTATTACGTTATATGGTATTACGTCATAACGTATTACGTTATATGGTATAACGTTATAACGTATTACGTTAAATGGTATAACGTTATAACGTATTACGTTATATGGTATCACGTTATAACGTATTAAGTCATATGGTATTACGTCATAACGTATTACGTTATATGGTATAACGTTATAACGTATTACGTTATATGGTATAACGTCATATGGTATAACGTTATAACGTATTACGTTATATGGTATAACGTTATAACGTATTACGTTATATGGTATTACGTCATAACGTATTACGTTATATGGTATAACGTCATATGGTATAACGTTATGTCGTATTACGTTATATGGAGTTACGTCATAACGTATTACGTTATATGGTATAACGTTATAACGTATTACGTTATATGCTATAACGTCATATGGTATAACGTAATAATGTATTACGTCATATTGTATAACGTTATAACGTAATAAGTTATATGGTATAACGTCATATGGTATAACGTTATAACGTATTACGTTATATGGTATTACGTCAAAACGTAACACGTTATATGGTATAACGTTATAACGTATTACGTTATATGGTATAACGTTATAACGTATTACGTCAAAACGTATTACGTTATGTGGTATAACGTTTTTAACGTATTACGTTATATGGTTTTACGCCATAACGTAATACGTTATATGGTATAACGTTATAACGTATTAAGTTATATGCTATAACGTCATATGGTATAACGTTATAACGTATTACGTTATATGGTATTACGTTATAACGTATTACGTTATATGGTATAACGATATAACGTATTACGTTATATGGTATTACGTCATAACGTAATACGTTATATGGTATAACGTTATAACGTATTTCGTTATATGCTATAACGTCATATGGTATAGCGTTATAACGTATTACGTTATATTGTATTACGTCATAACGTATTACGTTATATGGTATAACGTCATATGGTATAACGTTATGACGTATTACGTTATGTGGTATTACGTCGTAACGTATTACTTTATATGGTATAACGTTATAACGTAATACGTTATATGGTATTACGTCAAAACGTATTACGTTATGTTTCATAACGTTTTTAACGTATTACGTTATATGGTATTACGTCATAACGTAATACGTTATAAGGTATAACGTTATAAGGTATTACGTTATATGCTATAACGTCATATGTTATCACGTTATAACGTATTACGTTATATGGTATAACGTCAAATGGTATAACGTTATAATATATTACGTCATATTGTATAACGTTATAACGTAATACGTTATATGGTATAACGTCATATGGAATAACGTTATAACGTATTACGTTATATGGTATAACGTTATAACGTATTACCTTATATGGTATAACGTCATATGGTATAACGTTATAAAGTATTACGTTATATGGTATAACATTATAACGTATTACGTTATATGGTATTACGTCAAAACGTATTACGTTATATGGTATAACGTTATAACGTATTACGTTATATGGTATTACGTAATAACGTATTACGTTATATGCTATAACGTCATATGGTATTACGTTATAACGTATTACGTTATATGGTATAACGTCATATGGTATAACGTTATGACGTATTACGTTATATGGAGTTACGTCATAACGTATTACGTTATATGGTATAACGTTATAACGTATTACGTTATATGCTATAACGTCATATGGTATAACGTTATAATGTATTACGTCATATTGTATAACGTTATAACGTAATAAGTTATATGGTATAACGTCATATGGTATAACGTTATAACGTATTACGTTATATGGTATTACGTCAAAACGTAACACGTTATATGGTATAACGTTATAACGTATTACGTTATATGGTATAACGTTATAACGTATTACGTCAAAACGTATTACGTTATGTGGTATAACGTTTTTAACGTATTACGTTATATGGTTCTACGCCATAACGTAATACGTTATATGGTATAACGTTATAACGTATTAAGTTATATGCTATAACGTCATATGGTATAACGTTATAACGTATTACGTTATATGGTATTACGTTATAACGTATTACGTTATATGGTATAACGATATAACGTATTACGTTATATGGTATTACGTCATAACGTAATACGTTATATGGTATAACGTTATAACGTATTACGTTATATGCTATAACGTCATATGGTATAGCGTTATAACGTATTACGTTATATTGTATTACGTCATAACGTATTACGTTATTCGGTATAACGTCATATGGTATAACGTTATGACGTATTACGTTATGTGGTATTACGTCATAACGTATTACTTTATATGGTATAACGTTATAACGTAATACGTTATATGGTATTACGTCAAAACGTATTACGTTATGTTTCATATCGTTTTTAACGTATTACGTTATATGGTATTACGTCATAACGTAATACGTTATAAGGTATAACGTTATAAGGTATTACGTTATATGCTATAACGTCATATGGTATCACGTTATAACGTATTACGTTATATGGTATAACGTCAAATGGTATAACGTTATAATATATTACGTCATATTGTATAACGTTATAACGTAATACGTTATATGGTATAACGTCATATGGAATAACGTTATAACGTATTACGTTATATGGTATAACGTTATAACGTATTACCTTACATGGTATAACGTCATATGGTATAACGTTATAAAGTATTACGTTATATGGCATAACATTATAACGTATTACGTTATATGGTATTACGTCAAAACGTATTACGTTATATGGTATAACGTTATAACGTATTACGTTATATGGTATTACGTAATAACGTATTACGTTATATGGTATAACGTTATAACGTATTACGTTATATGGAATCACGTTATAACGTATTACGTTATATGGCATAACGCTTTAACGTATTACATTATATGGTATTACGTCATAACGTATTACGTTATATGGTATAACGTTATAACGTATTACGTTATATGGCATAACGTTATAACCTATTACATTATGTGGTATTACGTTATAACGTATTACGTTATATGGTATAACGTTATAACGTATTACCTTACATGGTATAACGTCATATGGTATAACGTTATAAAGTATTACGTTATATGGCATAACATTATAACGTATTACGTTATATGGTATTACGTCAAAACGTATTACGTTATATGGTATAACGTTATAACGTATTACGTTATATGGTATTACGCAATAACGTATTACGTTATATGGTATAACGTCAAATGGTATAACGTTATAATATATTACGTCATATTGTATAACGTTATAACGTAATACGTTATATGGTATAACGTCATATGGTGTAACGTTATAACGTATTACGTTATATGGTATAACGTCATATGGTATAACGTTATAACGTATTACGTTATATGGTATCACGTTATAACGTATTACGTCATATGGTATTACATCATAACGTATTACGTTATATGGTATAACTTCATATGGTATAACGTTATGACGTATTACATTATGTCGTATTACCTTATAACGTATTACGTTATATGGTATAACGTTATAACGAATTACGTTATATGGTATAACGTTATATGGTATAACGTTATAACGGATTACCTTATATGGTATAACGTTATAACGTATTACGTTATATGGTATCACGTCATAACGTATTACATCATATGGTATAACGTTATAACGTATTACGTTATATGGTATTACGTCATAACGTATTACGTTATATGGTATAACGTTATAACGTATTACTTTATATAGTATAACGTCATATGGTATAACGTTATGACGTATTACGTTATATGGTATTACGTCATAACGTATTACATCATATGGTATAACGTTATAACGTATTACTTTATATAGTATAACGTCATATGGTATAACGTTATGACGTATTACGTTATATGGTATTACGTCATAACGTATTACATCATATGGTATAACGTTATAACGTATTACGTTATATGGTATTACGTCATAACGTATTACGTTATATGGTATAACGTTATAACGTATTACGTTATATGGTATAACGTTATAACGTATTACCTTATATAGTATAACGTCATATGGTATAACGTTATAACGTATTACGTTATATGGTATAACGTTATAACGTATTACGTTATATGGTATAACGTCATATAGTATAACGTTATAACGTATTACGTTATATGGTATAACGTTATAACGTATTACGTTATATGGTATAACGTTATAACGTATTACCTTATATAGTATAACGTCATATGGTATAACGTTATAACGTATTACGTTATATGGTATAACGTTATAACGTATTACGTTATATGGTATAACGTCATATGGTATAACGTTATAACGTATTACGTTATATGGTATAACGTTATGACGTATTACGTTATATGGTATTACGTCATAACGTATTACGTTATATGGTATAACGTTATAACGTATTACGTTATATGGTATAACGTTATAACGTATTACCTTATATAGTATAACGTCATATGGTATAACGTTATAACGTATTACGTTATATGGTATAACGTTATAACGTATTACGTTATATGGTATAACGTCATATGGTATAACGTTATAACGTATTACGTTATATGGTATAACGTTATAACGTATTACGTTATATGGTATAACGTTATAACGTATTACTTTATATAGTATAACGTCATATGCTATAACGTTATGACGTATTACGTTATATGGTATTACGTCATAACGTATTACATCATATGGTATAACGTTATAACGTATTACGTTATATGGTATTACGTCATAACGTATTACGTTATATGGTATAACGTTATAACGTATTACGTTATATGGTATAACGTTATAACGTATTACTTTATATAGTATAACGTCATATGGTATAACGTTATGACGTATTACGTTATATGGTATTACGTCATAACGTATTACATCATATGGTATAACGTTATAACGTATTACGTTATATGGTATTACGTCATAACGTATTACGTTATATGGTATAACGTTATAACGTATTACGTTATATGGTATAACGTTATAACGTATTACCTTATATAGTATAGCGTCATATGGTATAACGTTATAACGTATTACGTTATATGGTATAACGTTATAACGTATTACGTTATATGGTATAACGTCATATGGTATAACGTTATAACGTATTACGTTATATGGTATAACGTTATAACGTATTACGTTATATGGTATAACGTTATAACGTATTACCTTATATAGTATAACGTCATATGGTATAACGTTATAACGTATTACGTTATATGGTATAACGTTATAACGTATTACGTTATATGGTATAACGTCATATGGTATAACGTTATAACGTATTACGTTATATGGTATAACGTTATGACGTATTACGTTATATGGTATTACGACATAACGTATTACGTTATATGGTATAACGTTATAACGTAATACGATACATGGTATAACGTCATATGGTATAACGTTATAACGTATTACGTTATATGGTATTACGTCATAACGTAATACGTTATATGGTATAACGTTATAACGTATTACGTTATATGGTATTACGTTATAACGTATTACGTTATATGGTATAACGTTATAACGTATTACCTTATATGGTATAGCGTCATATGGTATAACGTTATAACGTATTACGTTATATGGTATAACGTTATAACGTATTACGTTATATGGTATTACGTCAAAACGTCTTACGTTATGTGGCATAACGTTTTTAACGTATTACGTTATATGGTATTACGTCATAACGTAATACATTATATGGTATAACGTTATAACGTATTACGTTATATGCTATAACGTCATATGTTGTAACGTTATAACGTATTACGTTATATGGTATTACGTTATAACGCATTACGTTATATGGTATAACGTTATAACGTATTACGTTATATTGTATTACGTCATAACGTATTACGTTATATGGTATAACGTCATATGGTATAACGTTATGACGTATTACGTTATGTGGTATTACGTCATAACGTATTACGTTATATGGTATAAAGTTGTAACGTAATACGTTATATGGTATAACGTCATATGGTATAACGTTATAACGTATTACGTTATATGGTATTACGTCATAACGTAATACGTTATATGGTATTACGTCAAAACGTATTACGTTATGTTTCATAACGTTTTTAACGTATTACGTTATATGGTATTACGTCATAACGTAATACGTTATAAGGTATAACGTTATAAGGTATTACGTTATATGCTATAACGTCATATGGTATAACGTTATAACGTATTACGTTATATGGTCTAACGTCATATTGTATAACGTTATAACGTATTACGTTATATGGTATCACGTTATAACGTATTACGTTATATGGTATAACGTCAAATGGTATAACGTTATAATATATTACGTCATATTGTATAACGTTATAACGTAATACGTTATATGGTATAACGTCATATGGAATAACGTTATAACGTATTACGTTATATGGTATAACGTTATAACGTATTACCTTATATGGTATAACGTCATATGGTATAACGTTATAAAGTATTACGTTATATGGCATAACGTTATAACGTATTACATTATGTGGTAATACCTTATAACGTACTACGTTATATGGTATAACGTTATAACGTATTACGTTATATGGTATAACGTCATATGGTATAACGTTATAACGTATTACGTTATATGGTATCACGTTATAACGTATTACGTCATATGGTATTACGTCATAACGTATTACGTTATATGGTATAACTTCATATGGTATAACGTTATGTCGTATTACGTTATATGGTATTACGTCATAACGTATTACGTTATATGGTATAACGTCATATTGTATAACGTTATGACGTATTACATTATATGATATAACGTCATAACGTATTACGTTATATGGTATAACGTTATAACGTATTACGTTATATGGCATAACGTTATAACGTATTACATTATGTGGTATTACCTTATAACGTACTACGTTATATGGTATAACGTTATAACGTATTACGTTATATGGTATAACGTTATAACGTATTACGTTATATGGTATAACGTCATATGGTATAACGTCAAATGGTATAACGTTATAATGTATTACGTCATATTGTATAACGTTATAACGTAACACGTTATATGGTATAACGTCATAAGGTATTACGTTATAACGTATTACGTTATATGGTATTACGTTATAACGTATTACGTTATATGGTATAACGTTATAACGTATTACCTTATATGGTATAACGTCATATGGTATAACGTTATAACGTATTACGTTATATGGTATAACATTATAACGTATTACGTTATATGGTATTACGTCAAAACGTATTACGTTATATGGTATAACGTTATAACGTATTACGTTATATGGTATTACGTTATAACGTATTACGTTATATGGTATAAGGTCATATTGTATAACGTTATAACGTATTACGTTATATGGTATCACGTTATAACGTATTACGTTATATGGAATAACGTCAAATGGTATAACGTTATAATATATTACGTCATATTGTATAACGATATAACGTAATACGTTATATGGTATAACGTCATATGGAATAACGTTATAACGTATTACGTTATATGGTATAACGTTATAACGTATTACCTTATATGGTATAACGTCATATGGTATAGCGTTATAAAGTATTACGTTATAAGGCATAACGTCATATGGTATAACGTCAAATGGTATAACGTTATAATGTATTACGTCATATTGTATAACGTTATAACGTAACACGTTGTATGGTATAACGTCATATGGTATTACGTTATAACGTATTACGTCATATGGTATTACGTTATAACGTATTACGTTATATGGTATAACGTTATAACGTATTACCTTATATGGTATAACGTCATATGGTATAACGTTATAACGTATTACGTTATATGGTATAACATTATAACGTATTACGTTATATGGTATTACCTCAAAACGTATTACGTTATATGGTATAACGTTATAACGTATTACGTTATATGGTATTACGTTATAACGTATTACGTTATATGGTATAACGTTATAACGTATTACGTTATATGGCATAACGTTATAACGTATTACATTATGTGGTATTACCTTATAACGTATTACGTTATATGGTATAACGTTATAACGAATTACGTTATATGGTATAACGTTATATGGTATAACGTTATAACGGATTACCTTATATGGTATAACGTCATATGGTATAACGTTATAACGTATTACGTTATATGGTATCACGTTACAACGTATTACGTCATATGGTATTACGTCATAACGTATTACGTTATATGGTATAACGTTATAACGTATTACGTTATATGGTATAACGTTATAACGTATTACCTTATATAGTATAACGTCATATGGTATAACGTTATGACGTATTACGTTATATGGTATTACGTCATAACGTATTACATCATATGGTATAACGTTATAACGTATTACGTTATATGGTATTACGTCATAACGTATTACGTTATATGGTATATCGTTATAACGTATTACGTTATATGCTATAACGTAATATAGTATAACGTTATAACGTATTATGTTATATGGTATTACGTTATAACGTATTACGTTATATGGTATAACGTTATAACGTATTACGTTATATGGTATAACGTTATAACGTATTACCTTATATAGTATAACGTCATATGGTATAACGTTATAACGTATTACGTTATATGGTATAACGTTATATGCTATAACGTCATATGGTATAACGTTATAACGTATTACGTTATATGGTATTACGTTATAACGTACTACGTTATATGGTATAACGTTATAACGTATTACGTTATATGGTATAACGTTATAACGTATTACGTTATATGGTATAACGTCATATGGTATAACGTTATAACGTATTACGTTATATGGTATTACGTTATAACGTACTACGTTATATGGTATAACGTTATAACGTATTACGTTATATGGTATAACGTTATAACGTATTACGTTATATGGTATAACGTCATATGGTATAACGTTATAACGTATTACGTTATATGGTATCACGTTATAACGTATTACGTTATATGGTATTACGTCAAAACGTATTACGTTATATGGTATAACGTTATAACGTATTACGTTATATGGTATTACGTTATAACGTATTACGTTATATGGTATAACGTCATATTGTATAACGTTATAACGTATTACGTTATATGGTATCACGTTATAACGTATTACGTTATAAGGTATTACGTCATAACGTATTACGTTATATGGTATTACGTCAAAACGTAACACGTTATATGGTATAACGTTATAATGTATTACGTTATATGCTATAACGTCATATGGTATAACGTTATAACGTATTACGTTATATGGTATTACGTTATAACGTACTACGTTATATGGTATAACGTTATAACGTATTACGTTATATGGTATAACGTTATAACGTATTACGTTATATGGTATAACGTCATATGGTATAACGTTATAACGTATTACGTTATATGGTATCACGTTATAACGTATTACGTCATATGGTATTACGTCATAACGTATTACGTTATATGGTATAACGTCATATTGTATAACGTTATGACGTATTACATTATATGATATTACGTCATAACGTATTACGTTATATGGTATAACGTTATAACGTATTACGTTATATGGTATAACGTTATAACGTATTACGTTATATGGTATAACGTCATATGGTATAACGTCAAATGGTATAACGTTATAATGTATTACGTCATATTGTATAACGTTATAACGTAACACGTTATATGGTATAACGTCATAAGGTATTACGTTATAACGTATTACGTTATATGGTATTACGTTATAACGTATTACGTTATATGGTATAACGTTATAACGTATTACCTTATATGGTATAACGTCATATGGTATAACGTTATAACGTATTACGTTATATGGTATAACATTATAGCGTATTACGTTATATGGTATTACGTCAAAACGTATTACGTTATATGGTATAACGTTATAACGTATTACGTTATATGGTATTACGTTATAACGTATTACGTTATATGGTATAACGTCATATTGTATAACGTTATAACGTATTACGTTATATGGTATCACGTTATAACGTATTACCTTATATGGTATAACGTCATATGGTATAACGTTATAAAGTATTACGTTATATGGCATAACGTTATAACGTATTACATTATGTGGTATTACCTTATAACGTACTACGTTATATGGTATAACGTTATAACGTATTACGTTATATGGTATAACGTCATATGGTATAACGTTATAACGTATTACGTTATATGGTATCACGTTATAACGTATTACGTCATATGGTATTACGTCATAACGTATTACGTTATATGGTATAACGTCATATTGTATAACGTTATGACGTATTACATTATATGGTATTACGTTATAACGTATTACGTTATATGGTATAACGTTATAACGTATTACCTTATATGGTATAACGTCATATGGTATAACGTTATAACGTATTACGTTATATGGTATAACATTATAACGTATTACGTTATATGGTATTACGTCAAAACGTATTACGTTATATGGTATAACGTTATAACGTATTACGTTATATGGTATTACGTTATAACGTATTACATTATGTGGTATTACCTTATAACGTACTACGTTATATGGTATAACGTTATAACGTATTACGTTATATGGTATAACGTTATAACGTATTACGTTATATGGTATAACTTCATATGGTATAACGTCAAATGGTATAACGTTATAATGTATTACGTCATATTGTATAACGTTATAACGTAACACGTTATATGGTATAACGTCAAAACGTATTACGTTATATGGTATAACGTTATAACATTTTACGTTATATGGTATTACGTTATAACGTATTACGTTATATGGTATAACGTCATATTGTATAACGTTATAACGTATTACGTTATATGGTATCACGTTATAACGTATTACGTTATATGGTATAACGTCAAATGGTATAACGTTATAATATATTACGTCATATTGTATAACGATATAACGTAATACGTTATATGGTATAACGTCATATGGAATAACTTTATAACGTATTACGTTATATGGTATAACGTTATAACGTATTACGTTATATGGTATAACGTCATATGGTATAACGTCAAATGGTATAACGTTATAATGTATTACGTCATATTGTATAACGTTATAACGTAACACGTTATATGGTATAACGTCAAAACGTATTACGTTATATGGTATTACGTTATAACGTATTACGTTATATGGTATTACGTTATAACGTATTACGTTATATGGTATAACGTTATAACGTATTACCTTATATGGTATAACGTCATATGGTATAACGTTATAACGTATTACGTTATATGGTATAACATTATAACGTATTACGTTATATGGTATTACGTCAAAACGTATTACGTTATATGGTATAACGTTATAACGTATTACGTTATATGGTATTACGTTATAACGTATTACGTTATATGGTATAACGTCATATTGTATAACGTTATAACGTATTACGTTATATGGTATAACGTCATATGGTATAACGTTATAAAGTATTACGTTATATGGCATAACGTTATAACGTATTACATTATGTGGTATTACCTTATAACGTACTACGTTATATGGTATAACGTTATAACGTATTAAGTTATATGGTATAACGTTATAACGTATTACGTTATATGGTATAACGTCATATGGTATAACGTTATAACGTATTACGTTATATGTTATAACGTTATAACGTATTACGTTATATGGTATAACGTCATATGGTATAACGTTATGACGTATTACGTTATATGGTATTAGGTCATAACGTATTACGTTATATGGTATTACGTTATAACGTATTACGTTATATGGTATAACGTCATATGGTATAACGTTATGACGTATTACGTTATATGGTATTACGTCATAACGTATTACGTTATATGGTATAACGTTATAACGTATTACGTTATATGGTATTACGTTATAACGTATTACGTTATATGGTATAACGTTAAAACGTATTACGTTATATGGCATAACGTTATAACGTATTACATTATGTGGTATTACCTTATAACGTATTACGTTATATGGTATAACGTTATAACGAATTACGTTATATGGTATAACGTTATATGGTATAACGTTATAACGGATTACCTTATATGGTATAACGTCATATGTTATAACGTTATAACGTATTACGTTATATGGTATCACGTCATAACGTATTACATCATATGGTATAACGTTATAACGTATTACGTTATATGGTATTACGTCATAACGTATTACGTTATATGGTATATCGTTATAACGTATTACGTTATATGCTATAACGTAATATAGTATAACGTTATAACGTATTATGTTATATGGTATTACGTTGTAACGTATTACGTCATATGGTATTACGTCATAACGTATTACGTTATATGGTATAACGTTATAACGTATTACGTTATATGGTATAACGTTATAACGTATTACTTTATATAGTATAACGTCATATGGTATAACGTTATGACGTATTACGTTATATGGTATTACGTCATACCGTATTACATCATATGGTATAACGTTATAACGTATTACGTTATATGGTATTACGTCATAACGTATTACGTTATATGGTATAACGTTATAACGTATTACGTTATATGGTATAACGTTATAACGTATTACCTTATATAGTATAACGTCATATGGTATAACGTTATAACGTATTACGTTATATGGTATAACGTTATAACGTATTACGTTATATGGTATAACGTCATATGGTATAACGTTATAACGTATTACGTTATATGGTATAACGTTATAACGTATTACGTTATATGGTATAACGTTATAACGTATTACCTTATATAGTATAACGTCATATGGTATAACGCTATAACGTATTACGTTATATGGTATAACGTTATAACGTATTACGTTATATGGTATAACGTCATATGGTATAACGTTATAACGTATTACGTTATATGGTATAACGTTATGACGTATTACGTTATATGGTATTACGACATAACGTATTACGTTATATGGTATAACGTTATAACGTAATACGATATATGGTATAACGTCATATGGTATAACGTTATAACGTATTACGTTATATGGTATTACGTCATAACGTAATACGTTATATGGTATAACGTTATAACGTATTACGTTATATGGTATTACGTTATAACGTATTACGTTATATGGTATAACGTTATAACGTATTACCTTATATGGTATAGCGTCATATGGTATAACGTTATAACGTATTACGTTATATGGTATAACGTTATAACGTATTACGTTATATGGTATTACGTCAAAACGTCTTACGTTATGTGGCATAACGTTTTTAACGTATTACGTTATATGGTATTACGTCATAACGTAATACATTATATGGTATAACGTTATAACGTATTACGTTATATGCTATAACGTCATATGGTGTAACGTTATAACGTATTGCGTTATATGGTATTACGTTATAACGCATTACGTTATATGGTATAACGTTATAACGTATTACGTTATATTGTATTACGTCATAACGTATTACGTTATATGGTATAACGTCATATGGTATAACGTTATGACGTATTACGTTATGTGGTATTACGTCATAACGTATTACGTTATATGGTATAACGTTATAACGTAATACGTTATATGGTATAACGTCATATGGTATAACGTTATAACGTATTACGTTATATGGTATTACGTCATAACGTAATACGTTATATGGTATTACGTCAAAACGTATTACGTTATGTTTCATAACGTTTTTAACGTATTACGTTATATGGTATTACGTCATAACGTAATACGTTATAAGGTATAACGTTATAAGGTATTACGTTATATGCTATAACGTCATATGGTATAACGTTATAACGTATTACGTTATATGGTATAACGTCATATTGTATAACGTTATAACGTATTACGTTATATGGTATCACGTTATAACGTATTACGTTATATGGTATAACGTCAAATGGTATAACGTTATAATATATTACGTCATATTGTATAACGTTATAACGTAATACGTTATATGGTATAACGTCATATGGAATAACGTTATAACGTATTACGTTATATGGTATAACGTTATAACGTATTACCTTAAATGGTATAACGTCATATGGTATAACGTTATAAAGTATTACGTTATATGGTATAACATTATAACGTATTACGTTATATGGTATTACGTCAAAACGTATTACGTTATATGGTATAACGTTATAACGTATTACGTTATATGGTATTACGTAATAACGTATTACGTTATATGCTATAACGTCATATGGTATTACGTTATAACGTATTACGTTATAACGTATTACGTTATATGGTATAACGTTATAACGTATTACCTTATATGGTATTACGTCATATGGTATAACGTTATAAAGTATTACGTTATATGGTATAACATTATAACGTATTACGTTATATGGTATTACGTCAAAACGTATTACGTTATATGGTATTACGTCAAAACGTATTACGTTATATGGTATAACGTTATAACGTATTACGTTATATGGTATTACGTAATAACGTATTACGTTATATGCTATAACGTCATATGGTATTACGTTATAACGTATTACGTTATATGGTATAACGTTATAACGTATTACCTTATATGGTATAACGTCATATGGTATTACGTTATAACGTATTACGTTATATGGTATAACGTTATAACGTATTACGTTATATGGAATCACGTTATAACGTATTACGTTATATGGCATAACGTTTTAACGTATTACATTATGTGGTATTACCTTATAACGTACTACGTTATATGGTATAACGTTATAACGTATTACGTTATATGGTATAACGTTATAACGTATTACGTTATATGGTATAACGTCATATGGTATAACGTTATAACGTATTACGTTATATGGTATCACGTTATAACGTATTAGGTCATATGGTATTACGTCATAACGTATTACGTTATATGGTATAACTTCATATGGTATAACGTTATGTCGTATTACGTTATATGGTATTACGTCATAACGTATTACGTTATATGGTATTACGTCAAAACGTATTACGTTATGTTTCATAACGTTTTTAACGTATTACGTTATATTGTATTACGCCATAACGTAATACGTTATATGGTATAACGTTATAACGTATTACGTTATATGGTATTACGTCATAACGTATTACGTTATATGGTATAACGTTATAACATAATACGTTATATGGTATAACGTCATATGGTATAACGTTATAACGTATTACGTTATATGGTATTACGTCAAAACGTATTACGTTATATGGTATAACGTTATAACGTATTACGTTATATGGTATTACGTTATAACGTATTACGTTATATGGTATAACGTCATATTGTATAACGTTATAACGTATTACGTTATATGGTATCACGTTATATGGTATAACGTCAAATGGTATAACGTTATAATATATTACGTCATATTGTATAACGATATAACGTAATACGTTATATGGTATAACGTCATATGGAATAACGTTATAACGTATTACGTTATATGGTATAACGTTATAACGTATTACCTTATATGGTATAACGTCATATGGTATAACGTTATAAAGTATTACGTTATATGGCATAACGTTATAACGTATTACATTATGTGGTATTACCTTATAACGTACTACGTTATATGGTATAACGTTATAACGTATTACGTTTTATGGTATAACGTCATATGGTATAACGTTATAACGTATTACGTTATATGGTATCACGTTATAACGTATTACGTCATATGGTATTACGTCATAACGTATTACGTTATATGGTATAACTTCATATGGTATAACGTTATGTCGTATTACGTTATATGGTATTACGTCATAACGTATTACGTTATATGGTATAACGTCATATTGTATAACGTTATGACGTATTACGTTATATGATATAACGTCATAACGTATTACGTTATATGGTATAACGTTATAACGTATTACCTTATATAGTATAACGTCATATGGTATAACGTTATAACGTATTACGTTATATGGTATAACGTTATAACGTATTACGTTATATTGTATAACGTCATATGGTATAACGTTATAACGTATTACGTTATATGGTATAACGTTATAACGTATTACGTTATATGGTATAACGTTATAACGTATTACCTTATATAGTATAACGTCATATGGTATAACGTTATAACGTATTACGTTATATGGTATAACGTTATAACGTATTACGTTATATGGTATAACGTCATATGGTATAACGTTATAACGTATTACGTTATATGGTATAACGTTATGACGTATTACGTTATATGGTATTACGACATAACGTATTACGTTATATGGTATAACGTTATGACGTAATACGATATATGGTATAACGTCATATGGTATAACGTTACAACGTATTACGTTATATGGTATTACGTCATAACGTAATACGTTATATGGTATAACGTTATAACGTATTACGTTATATGGTATTACGTTAAAACGTATTACGTTATATGGTATAACGTTATAACGTATTACCTTATATGGTATAGCGTCATATGGTATAACGTTATAACGTATTACGTTATATGGTATAACGTTATAACGTATTACGTTATATGGTATTACGTCAAAACGTCTTACGTTATGTGGCATAACGTTTTTAACGTATTACGTTATATGGTATTACGTCATAACGTAATACATTATATGGTATAACGTTATAACGTATTACGTTATATGCTATAACGTCATATGGTGTAACGTTATAACGTATTACGTTATATGGTATTACGTTATAACGCATTACGTTATATGGTATAACGTTATAACGTATTACGTTATATTGTATTACGTCATAACGTATTACGTTATATGGTATAACGTCATATGGTATAACGTTATGACGTATTACGTTATGTGGTATTACGTCATAACGTATTACGTTATATGGTATAACGTTATAACGTAATACGTTATATGGTATAACGTCATATGGTATAACGTTATAACGTATTACGTTATATGGTATTACGTCATAACGTAATACGTTATATGGTATTACGTCAAAACGTATTACGTTATGTTTCATAACGTTTTTAACGTATTACGTTATATGGTATTACGTCATAACGTAATACGTTATAAGGTATAACGTTATAAGGTATTACGTTATATGCTATAACGTCATATGGTATAACGTTATAACGTATTACGTTATATGGTATAACGTCATATTGTATAACGTTATAACGTATTACGTTATATGGTATCACGTTATAACGTATTACGTTATATGGTATATCGTCAAATGGTATAACGTTATAATATATTACGTCATATTGTATAACGTTATAACGTAATACGTTATATGGTATAGCGTCATATGGAATAACGTTATAACGTATTACGTTATATGGTATAACGTTATAACGTATTACGTTATATGGTATTACGTCAAAACGTATTACGTTATATGGTATTACGTCAAAACGTATTACGTTATATGGTATTACGTAATAACGTATTACGTTATATGCTATAACGTCATATGGTATTACGTTATAACGTATTACGTTATATGGTATAACGTTATAACGTATTACCTTATATGGTATAACGTCATATGGTATAACGTTATAAAGTATTACGTTATATGGTATAACATTATAACGTATTACGTTATATGGTATTACGTCAAAACGTATTACGTTATATGGTATTACGTCAAAACGTATTACGTTATATGGTATAACGTTATAACGTATTACGTTATATGGTATTACGTAATAACGTATTACGTTATATGCTATAACGTCATATGGTATTACGTTATAACGTATTACGTTATATGGTATAACGTTATAACGTATTACCTTATATGGTATAACGTCATATGGTATTACGTTATAACGTATTACGTTATATGGTATAACGTTATAACGTTTTACGTTATATGGAATCACGGTATAACGTATTACGTTATATGGCATAACGTTTTAACGTATTACATTATGTGGTATTACCTTATAACGTACTACGTTATATGGTATAACGTTATAACGTATTACGTTATATGGTATAACGTTATAACGTATTACGTTATATGGTATAACGTCATATGGTATAACGTTATAACGTATTACGTTATATGGTATCACGTTATAACGTATTACGCCATATGGTATTACGTCATAACGTATTACGTTATATGGTATAACTTCATATGGTATAACGTTATGTCGTATTACGTTATATGGTATTACGTCATAACGTATTACGTTATATGGTATTACGTCAAAACGTATTACGTTATGTTTCATAACGTTTTTAACGTATTACGTTACATTGTATTACGTCATAACGTAATACGTTATATGGTATAACGTTATAACGTATTACGTTATATGGTATTACGTCATAACGTATTACGTTATATGGTATAACGTTATAACATAATACGTTATATGGTATAACGTCATATGGTATAACGTTATAACGTATTACGTTATATGGTATTACGTCAAAACGTATTACGTTATATGGTATAACGTTATAACGTATTACGTTATATGGTATTACGTTATAACGTATTACGTTATATGGTATAACGTCATATTGTATAACGTTATAACGTATTACGTTATATGGTATCACGTTATAACGTATTACGTTATATCGTATAACGTCAAATGGTATAACGTTATAATATATTACGTCATATTGTATAACGATATAACGTAATACGTTATATGGTATAACGTCATATGGAATAACGTTATAACGTATTACGTTATATGGTATAACGTTATAACGTATTACCTTATATGGTATAACGTCATATGGTATAACGTTATAACGTATTACGTTATATGGTATCACGTTATAACGTATTACGTCATATGGTATTACGCCATAACGTATTACGTTATATGGTATAACTTCATATGGTATAACGTTATGTCGTATTACGTTATATGGTATTACGTCATAACGTATTACGTTATATGGTATAACGTCATATTGTATAACATTATAACGTATTACGTTATATGGTATTACGTCAAAACGTATTACGTTATATGGTATAACGTTATAACGTATTACGTTATATGGTATTACGTTATAACGTATTACGTTATATGGTATAACGTCATATTGTATAACGTTATAACGTATTACGTTATATGGTATCACGTTATAACGTATTACGTTATATGGTATAACGTCAAATGGTATAACGTTATAATATATTACGTCATATTGTATAACGATATAACGTAATACGTTATATGGTATAACGTCATATGGAATAACGTTATAACGTATTACGTTATATGGTATAACGTTATAACGTATTACCTTATATGGTATAACGTCATATGGTATAACGTTATAAAGTATTACGTTATAAGGCATAACGTTATAACGTATTACATTATGTGGTATTACCTTATAACGTACTACGTTATATGGTATAACGTTATAACGTATTACGTTATATGGTATAACGTTATAACGTATTACGTTATACGGTATAACGTCATATGGTATAACGTTATAACGTATTACGTTATATGGTATCACGTTATAACGTATTACGTCATATGGTATTACGTCATAACGTATTACGTTATATGGTATAACTTCATAAGGTATAACGGTATGACGTATTACGTTATATGGTATAACGTTATGACGTATTACGTTATATGGTATTACGTCATAACGTATTACGTTATATGGTATAACGTCATATTGTATAACGTTATGACGTATTACGTTATATGGTATTACGTCATAACTTATTACGTTATATGGTATTACGTTATAACGTATTACGTTATATGGTATAACGTCATATGGTATATCGTTATAACGTATTACGTTATATGGTATCACGTTATAACGTATTACGTCATATGGTATTACGTCATAACGTATTACGTTATATGGTATAACTTCATATGGTATAACGTTATGACGTATTACGTTATATGGTATTACGTCATAACGTATTACGTTATATGGTATAACGTCATATGGTATTACGTTATAACGTATTACGACATATGGTATTACGTTATAACGTATTACGTTATATGGTATAACGTTATAACGTATTACCTTATATGGTATAACGTCATATGGTATAACGTTATAACGTATTACGTTATATGGTATAACATTATAACGTATTACGTTATATGGTATTACCTCAAAACGTATTACGTTATATGGTATAACGTTATAACGTATTACGTTATATGGTATTACGTTATAACGTATTACGTTATATGGTATAACGTTATAACGTATTACGTTATATGGCATAACGTTATAACGTATTACATTATGTGGTATTACCTTATAACGTATTACGTTCTATGGTATAACGTTATAACGAATTACGTTATATGGTATAACGTTATATGGTATAACGTTATAACGGATTACCTTATATGGTATAACGTCATATGGTATAACGTTATAACGTATTACGTTATATGGTATCACGTTACAACGTATTACGTCATATGGTATTACGTCATAACGTATTACGTTATATGGTATAACGTTATAACGTATTACGTTATATGGTATAACGTTATAACGTATTACCTTATATAGTATAACGTCATATGGTATAACGTTATGACGTATTACGTTATATGGTATTACGTCATAACGTATTACATCATATGGTATAACGTTATAACGTATTACGTTATATGGTATTACGTCATAACGTATTACGTTATATGGTATATCGTTATAACGTATTACGTTATATGCTATAACGTAATATAGTATAACGTTATAACGTATTATGTTATATGGTATTACGTTATAACGTATTACGTTATATGGTATAACGTTATAACGTATTACGTTATATGGTATAACGTTATAACGTATTACCTTATATAGTATAACGTCATATGGTATAACGTTATAACGTATTACGTTATATGGTATAACGTTATAACATATTACGTTATATGGTATAACGTCATATGGTATAACGTTATAACGTATTACGTTATATGGTATAACGTTATAACGTATTACGTTATATGGTATTACGACATAACGTATTACGTTATATGGCATAACGTCATATGGTATAACGTTATGACGTATTACGTTATAAGGTATTACGTCATAACGTATTACGTTATATGGTATTACGTCAAAACGTAACACGTTATATGGTATAACGTTATAATGTATTACGTTATATGCTATAACGTCATATGGTATAACGTTATAACGTATTACGTTATATGGTATTACGTTATAACGTATTACGTTATATGGTATAACGTTATAACGTATTACGTTATATGGTATTACGTCATAACGTATTACGTTATATGGTATAACGTCATATGGTATAACGTTATGACGTATTACGTTATATGGTATTACGTCATAACGTATTACGTTATATGGTATAACGTTATAACGTAATACGATATATGGTATAACGTCATATGGTATAACGTTATAACGTATTACGTTATATGGTATTACGTCATAACGTAATACGTTATATGGTATAACGTTATAACGTATTACGTTATATGGTATTACGTTATAACGTATTACGTTATATGGTATAACGTTATAACGTATTACGTTATATGGCATAACGTTTTAACGTATTACATTATATGGTATAACGTTATAACGTATTACGTTATATGGTATTACGTTATAACGTATTACGTTATATGGTATAACGTTATAACGTATTACGTTATATGGTATTACGTTATAACGTATTACGTTATATGGTATAACGTTATAACGTATTACGTTATATGGTATTACGTCATAACGTATTACGTTATATGGTATAACGTTATAACGTAATACGATATATGGTATAACGTCATATGGTATAACGTTATAACGTATTACGTTATATGGTATTACGTCATAACGTAATACGTTATATGGTATAACGTCATAACGTATTACGTTATATGGTATAACGTTATAACGTAATACGATATATGGTATAACGTCATATGGTATAACGTTATAACGTATTACATTATGTGGTATTACCTTATAACGTACTACGTTATATGGTATAACGTTATAACGTATTACGTTATATGGTATAACGTTATAACGTATTACGTTATATGGTATAACGTCATATGGTATAACGTCAAATGGTATAACGTTATAATGTATTACGTCATATTGTATAACGTTATAACGTAACACGTTATATGGTATAACGTCATAAGGTATTACGTTATAACGTATTACGTTATATGGTATTACGTTATAACGTATTACGTTATATGGTATAACGTTATAACGTATTACCTTATATGGTATAACGTCATATGGTATAACGTTATAACGTATTACGTTATATGGTATAACATTATAACGTATTACGTTATATGGTATTACGTCAAAACGTATTACGTTATATGGTATAACGTTATAACGTATTACGTTATATGGTATTACGTTATAACGTATTACGTTATGTGGTATAACGTCATATTGTATAACGTTATAACGTATTACGTTATATGGTATCACGTTATAACGTATTACGTTATATGGTATAACGTCAAATGGTATAACGTTATAATATATTACGTCATATTGTATAACGATATAACGTAATACGTTATATGGTATAACGTCATATGGAATAACGTTATAACGTATTACGTTATATGGTATAACGTTATAACGTATTACCTTATATGGTATAACGTCATATGGTATAACGTTATAAAGTATTACGTTATATGGCATAACGTTATAACGTATTACATTATGTGGTATTACCTTATAACGTACTACGTTATATGGTATAACGTTATAACGTATTACGTTATATGGTATAACGTCATATGGTATAACGTTATAACGTATTACGTTATATGGTATCACGTTATAACGTATTACGTCATATGGTATTACGTCATAACGTATTACGTTATATGGTATAACTTCATATGGTATAACGTTATGTCGTATTACGTTATATGGTATTACGTCATAACGTATTACGTTATATGGTATAACGTCATATTGTATAACGTTATGACGTATTACATTATATGGTATTACGTTATAACGTATTACGTTATATGGTATAACGTTATAACGTATTACCTTATATGGTATAACGTCATATGCTATAACGTTATAACGTATTACGTTATATGGTATAACATTATAACGTATTACGTTATATGGTATTACGTCAAAACGTATTACGTTATATGGTATAACGTTATAACGTATTACGTTATATGGTATTACGTTATAACGTATTACATTATGTGGTATTACCTTATAACGTACTACGTTATATGGTATAACGTTATAACGTATTACGTTATATGGTATAACGTTATAACGTATTACGTTATATGGTATAACGTCATATGGTATAACGTCAAATGGTATAACGTTATAATGTATTACGTCATATTGTATAACGTTATAACGTAACACGTTATATGGTATAACGTCAAAACGTATTACGTTATATGGTATAACGTTATAACGTATTACGTTATATGGTATTACGTTATAACGTATTACGTTATATGGTATAACGTCATATTGTATAACGTTATAACGTATTACGTTATATGGTATCACGTTATAACGTATTACGTTATATGGTATAACGTCAAATGGTATAACGTTATAATATATTACGTCATATTGTATAACGATATAACGTAATACGTTATATGGTATAACGTCATATGGAATAACGTTATAACGTATTACGTTATATGGTATAACGTTATAACGTATTACGTTATATGGTATAACGTCATATGGTATAACGTTATAACGTATTACGTTATATGGTATCACGTTACAACGTATTACGTCATATGGTATTACGTCATAACGTATTACGTTATATGGTATAACGTTATAACGTATTACGTTATATGGTATAACGTTATAACGTATTACCTTATATAGTATAACGTCATATGGTATAACGTTATGACGTATTACGTTATATGGTATTACGTCATAACGTATTACATCATATGGTATAACGTTATAACGTATTACGTTATATGGTATTACGTCATAACGTATTACGTTATATGGTATATCGTTATAACGTATTACGTTATATGCTATAACGTAATATAGTATAACGTTATAACGTATTATGTTATATGGTATTACGTTATAACGTATTACGTTATATGGTATAACGTTATAACGTATTACGTTATATGGTATAACGTTATAACGTATTACCTTATATAGTATAACGTCATATGGTATAACGTTATAACGTATTACGTTATATGGTATAACGTTATAACATATTACGTTATATGGTATAACGTCATATGGTATAACGTTATAACGTATTACGTTATATGGTATAACGTTATAACGTATTACGTTATATGGTATTACGACATAACGTATTACGTTATATGGCATAACGTCATATGGTATAACGTTATGACGTATTACGTTATAAGGTATTACGTCATAACGTATTACGTTATATGGTATTACGTCAAAACGTAACACGTTATATGGTATAACGTTATAATGTATTACGTTATATGCTATAACGTCATATGGTATAACGTTATAACGTATTACGTTATATGGTATTACGTTATAACGTATTACGTTATATGGTATAACGTTATAACGTATTACGTTATATGGTATTACGTCATAACGTATTACGTTATATGGTATAACGTCATATGGTATAACGTTATGACGTATTACGTTATATGGTATTACGTCATAACGTATTACGTTATATGGTATAACGTTATAACGTAATACGATATATGGTATAACGTCATATGGTATAACGTTATAACGTATTACGTTATATGGTATTACGTCATAACGTAATACGTTATATGGTATAACGTTATAACGTATTACGTTATATGGTATTACGTTATAACGTATTACGTTATATGGTATAACGTTATAACGTATTACGTTATATGGCATAACGTTTTAACGTATTACATTATATGGTATAACGTTATAACGTATTACGTTATATGGTATTACGTTATAACGTATTACGTTATATGGTATAACGTTATAACGTATTACGTTATATGGTATTACGTTATAACGTATTACGTTATATGGTATAACGTTATAACGTATTACGTTATATGGTATTACGTCATAACGTATTACGTTATATGGTATAACGTTATAACGTAATACGATATATGGTATAACGTCATATGGTATAACGTTATAACGTATTACGTTATATGGTATTACGTCATAATGTAATACGTTATATGGTATAACGTCATAACGTATTACGTTATATGGTATAACGTTATAACGTAATACGATATATGGTATAACGTCATATGGTATAACGTTATAACGTATTACATTATGTGGTATTACCTTATAACGTACTACGTTATATGGTATAACGTTATAACGTATTACGTTATATGGTATAACGTTATAACGTATTACGTTATATGGTATAACGTCATATGGTATAACGTCAAATGGTATAACGTTATAATGTATTACGTCATATTGTATAACGTTATAACGTAACACGTTATATGGTATAACGTCATAAGGTATTACGTTATAACGTATTACGTTATATGGTATTACGTTATAACGTATTACGTTATATGGTATAACGTTATAACGTATTACCTTATATGGTATAACGTCATATGGTATAACGTTATAACGTATTACGTTATATGGTATAACATTATAACGTATTACGTTATATGGTATTACGTCAAAACGTATTACGTTATATGGTATAACGTTATAACGTATTACGTTATATGGTATTACGTTATAACGTATTACGTTATGTGGTATAACGTCATATTGTATAACGTTATAACGTATTACGTTATATGGTATCACGTTATAACGTATTACGTTATATGGTATAACGTCAAATGGTATAACGTTATAATATATTACGTCATATTGTATAACGATATAACGTAATACGTTATATGGTATAACGTCATATGGAATAACGTTATAACGTATTACGTTATATGGTATAACGTTATAACGTATTACCTTATATGGTATAACGTCATATGGTATAACGTTATAAAGTATTACGTTATATGGCATAACGTTATAACGTATTACATTATGTGGTATTACCTTATAACGTACTACGTTATATGGTATAACGTTATAACGTATTACGTTATATGGTATAACGTCATATGGTATAACGTTATAACGTATTACGTTATATGGTATCACGTTATAACGTATTACGTCATATGGTATTACGTCATAACGTATTACGTTATATGGTATAACTTCATATGGTATAACGTTATGTCGTATTACGTTATATGGTATTACGTCATAACGTATTACGTTATATGGTATAACGTCATATTGTATAACGTTATGACGTATTACATTATATGGTATTACGTTATAACGTATTACGTTATATGGTATAACGTTATAACGTATTACCTTATATGGTATAACGTCATATGCTATAACGTTATAACGTATTACGTTATATGGTATAACATTATAACGTATTACGTTATATGGTATTACGTCAAAACGTATTACGTTATATGGTATAACGTTATAACGTATTACGTTATATGGTATTACGTTATAACGTATTACATTATGTGGTATTACCTTATAACGTACTACGTTATATGGTATAACGTTATAACGTATTACGTTATATGGTATAACGTTATAACGTATTACGTTATATGGTATAACGTCATATGGTATAACGTCAAATGGTATAACGTTATAATGTATTACGTCATATTGTATAACGTTATAACGTAACACGTTATATGGTATAACGTCAAAACGTATTACGTTATATGGTATAACGTTATAACGTATTACGTTATATGGTATTACGTTATAACGTATTACGTTATATGGTATAACGTCATATTGTATAACGTTATAACGTATTACGTTATATGGTATCACGTTATAACGTATTACGTTATATGGTATAACGTCAAATGGTATAACGTTATAATATATTACGTCATATTGTATAACGATATAACGTAATACGTTATATGGTATAACGTCATATGGAATAACGTTATAACGTATTACGTTATATGGTATAACGTTATAACGTATTACGTTATATGGTATAACGTCATATGGTATAACGTCAAATGGTATAACGTTATAATGTATTACGTCATATTGTATAACGTTATAACGTAACACGTTATATGGTATAACGTCAAAACGTATTACGTTATATGGTATTACGTTATAACGTATTACGTTATATGGTATTACGTTATAACGTATTACGTTATATGGTATAACGTTATAACGTATTACCTTATATGGTATAACGTCATATGGTATAACGTTATAACGTATTACGTTATATGGTATAACATTATAACGTATTACGTTATATGGTATTACGTCAAAACGTATTACGTTATATGGTATAACGTTATAACGTATTACGTTATATGGTATAACATTATAACGTATTACGTTATATGGTATTACGTCATAACGTATTACGTTATATGGTATAACGTCATATGGTATTACGTTATAACGTATTACGTCATATGGTATTACGTTATAACGTATTACGTTATATGGTATAACGTTATAACGTATTACCTTATATGGTATAACGTCATATGGTATAACGTTATAACGTATTACGTTATATGGTATAACATTATAACGTATTACGTTATATGGTATTACCTCAAAACGTATTACGTTATATGGTATAACGTTATAACGTATTACGTTATATGGTATTACGTTATAACGTATTACGTTATATGGTATAACGTTATAACGTATTACGTTATATGGCATAACGTTATAACGTATTACATTATGTGGTATTACCTTATAATGTATTACGTTCTATGGTATAACGTTATAACGAATTACGTTATATGGTATAACGTTATATGGTATAACGTTATAACGGATTACCTTATATGGTATAACGTCATATGGTATAACGTTATAACGTATTACGTTATATGGTATCACGTTACAACGTATTACGTCATATGGTATTACGTCATAACGTATTACGTTATATGGTATAACGTTATAACGTATTACGTTATATGGTATAACGTTATAACGTATTACCTTATATAGTATAACGTCATATGGTATAACGTTATGACGTATTACGTTATATGGTATTACGTCATAACGTATTACATCATATGGTATAACGTTATAACGTATTACGTTATATGGTATTACGTCATAACGTATTACGTTATATGGTATATCGTTATAACGTATTACGTTATATGCTATAACGTAATATAGTATAACGTTATAACGTATTATGTTATATGGTATTACGTTATAACGTATTACGTTATATGGTATAACGTTATAACGTATTACGTTATATGGTATAACGTTATAACGTATTACCTTATATAGTATAACGTCATATGGTATAACGTTATAACGTATTACGTTATATGGTATAACGTTATAACATATTACGTTATATGGTATAACGTCATATGGTATAACGTTATAACGTATTACGTTATATGGTATAACGTTATAACGTATTACGTTATATGGTATTACGACATAACGTATTACGTTATATGGCATAACGTCATATGGTATAACGTTATGACGTATTACGTTATAAGGTATTACGTCATAACGTATTACGTTATATGGTATTACGTCAAAACGTAACACGTTATATGGTATAACGTTATAATGTATTACGTTATATGCTATAACGTCATATGGTATAACGTTATAACGTATTACGTTATATGGTATTACGTTATAACGTATTACGTTATATGGTATAACGTTATAACGTATTACGTTATATGGTATTACGTCATAACGTATTACGTTATATGGTATAACGTCATATGGTATAACGTTATGACGTATTACGTTATATGGTATTACGTCATAACGTATTACGTTATATGGTATAACGTTATAACGTAATACGATATATGGTATAACGTCATATGGTATAACGTTATAACGTATTACGTTATATGGTATTACGTCATAACGTAATACGTTATATGGTATAACGTTATAACGTATTACGTTATATGGTATTACGTTATAACGTATTACGTTATATGGTATAACGTTATAACGTATTACGTTATATGGCATAACGTTTTAACGTATTACATTATATGGTATAACGTTATAACGTATTACGTTATATGGTATTACGTTATAACGTATTACGTTATATGGTATAACGTTATAACGTATTACGTTATATGGTATTACGTTATAACGTATTACGTTATATGGTATAACGTTATAACGTATTACGTTATATGGTATTACGTCATAACGTATTACGTTATATGGTATAACGTTATAACGTAATACGATATATGGTATAACGTCATATGGTATAACGTTATAACGTATTACGTTATATGGTATTACGTCATAACGTAATACGTTATATGGTATAACGTCATAACGTATTACGTTATATGGTATAACGTTATAACGTAATACGATATATGGTATAACGTCATATGGTATAACGTTATAACGTATTACATTATGTGGTATTACCTTATAACGTACTACGTTATATGGTATAACGTTATAACGTATTACGTTATATGGTATAACGTTATAACGTATTACGTTATATGGTATAACGTCATATGGTATAACGTCAAATGGTATAACGTTATAATGTATTACGTCATATTGTATAACGTTATAACGTAACACGTTATATGGTATAACGTCATAAGGTATTACGTTATAACGTATTACGTTATATGGTATTACGTTATAACGTATTACGTTATATGGTATAACGTTATAACGTATTACCTTATATGGTATAACGTCATATGGTATAACGTTATAACGTATTACGTTATATGGTATAACATTATAACGTATTACGTTATATGGTATTACGTCAAAACGTATTACGTTATATGGTATAACGTTATAACGTATTACGTTATATGGTATTACGTTATAACGTATTACGTTATGTGGTATAACGTCATATTGTATAACGTTATAACGTATTACGTTATATGGTATCACGTTATAACGTATTACGTTATATGGTATAACGTCAAATGGTATAACGTTATAATATATTACGTCATATTGTATAACGATATAACGTAATACGTTATATGGTATAACGTCATATGGAATAACGTTATAACGTATTACGTTATATGGTATAACGTTATAACGTATTACCTTATATGGTATAACGTCATATGGTATAACGTTATAAAGTATTACGTTATATGGCATAACGTTATAACGTATTACATTATGTGGTATTACCTTATAACGTACTACGTTATATGGTATAACGTTATAACGTATTACGTTATATGGTATAACGTCATATGGTATAACGTTATAACGTATTACGTTATATGGTATCACGTTATAACGTATTACGTCATATGGTATTACGTCATAACGTATTACGTTATATGGTATAACTTCATATGGTATAACGTTATATCGTATTACGTTATATGGTATTACGTCATAACGTATTACGTTATATGGTATAACGTCATATTGTATAACGTTATGACGTATTACATTATATGGTATTACGTTATAACGTATTACGTTATATGGTATAACGTTATAACGTATTACCTTATATGGTATAACGTCATATGCTATAACGTTATAACGTATTACGTTATATGGTATAACATTATAACGTATTACGTTATATGGTATTACGTCAAAACGTATTACGTTATATGGTATAACGTTATAACGTATTACGTTATATGGTATTACGTTATAACGTATTACATTATGTGGTATTACCTTATAACGTACTACGTTATATGGTATAACGTTATAACGTATTACGTTATATGGTATAACGTTATAACGTATTACGTTATATGGTATAACGTCATATGGTATAACGTCAAATGGTATAACGTTATAATGTATTACGTCATATTGTATAACGTTATAACGTAACACGTTATATGGTATAACGTCAAAACGTATTACGTTATATGGTATAACGTTATAACGTATTACGTTATATGGTATTACGTTATAACGTATTACGTTATATGGTATAACGTCATATTGTATAACGTTATAACGTATTACGTTATATGGTATCACGTTATAACGTATTACGTTATATGGTATAACGTCAAATGGTATAACGTTATAATATATTACGTCATATTGTATAACGATATAACGTAATACGTTATATGGTATAACGTCATATGGAATAACGTTATAACGTATTACGTTATATGGTATAACGTTATAACGTATTACGTTATATGGTATAACGTCATATGGTATAACGTCAAATGGTATAACGTTATAATGTATTACGTCATATTGTATAACGTTATAACGTAACACGTTATATGGTATAACGTCAAAACGTATTACGTTATATGGTATTACGTTATAACGTATTACGTTATATGGTATTACGTTATAACGTATTACGTTATATGGTATAACGTTATAACGTATTACCTTATATGGTATAACGTCATATGGTATAACGTTATAACGTATTACGTTATATGGTATAACATTATAACGTATTACGTTATATGGTATTACGTCAAAACGTATTACGTTATATGGTATAACGTTATAACGTATTACGTTATATGGTATAACATTATAACGTATTACGTTATATGGTATTACGTCATAACGTATTACGTTATATGGTATAACGTCATATGGTATTACGTTATAACGTATTACGTCATATGGTATTACGTTATAACGTATTACGTTATATGGTATAACGTTATAACGTATTACCTTATATGGTATAACGTCATATGGTATAACGTTATAACGTATTACGTTATATGGTATAACATTATAACGTATTACGTTATATGGTATTACCTCAAAACGTATTACGTTATATGGTATAACGTTATAACGTATTACGTTATATGGTATTACGTTATAACGTATTACGTTATATGGTATAACGTTATAACGTATTACGTTATATGGCATAACGTTATAACGTATTACATTATGTGGTATTACCTTATAATGTATTACGTTCTATGGTATAACGTTATAACGAATTACGTTATATGGTATAACGTTATATGGTATAACGTTATAACGGATTACCTTATATGGTATAACGTCATATGGTATAACGTTATAACGTATTACGTTATATGGTATCACGTTACAACGTATTACGTCATATGGTATTACGTCATAACGTATTACGTTATATGGTATAACGTTATAACGTATTACGTTATATGGTATAACGTTATAACGTATTACCTTATATAGTATAACGTCATATGGTATAACGTTATGACGTATTACGTTATATGGTATTACGTCATAACGTATTACATCATATGGTATAACGTTATAACGTATTACGTTATATGGTATTACGTCATAACGTATTACGTTATATGGTATATCGTTATAACGTATTACGTTATATGCTATAACGTAATATAGTATAACGTTATAACGTATTATGTTATATGGTATTACGTTATAACGTATTACGTTATATGGTATAACGTTATAACGTATTACGTTATATGGTATAACGTTATAACGTATTACCTTATATAGTATAACGTCATATGGTATAACGTTATAACGTATTACGTTATATGGTATAACGTTATAACATATTACGTTATATGGTATAACGTCATATGGTATAACGTTATAACGTATTACGTTATATGGTATAACGTTATAACGTATTACGTTATATGGTATTACGACATAACGTATTACGTTATATGGCATAACGTCATATGGTATAACGTTATGACGTATTACGTTATAAGGTATTACGTCATAACGTATTACGTTATATGGTATTACGTCAAAACGTAACACGTTATATGGTATAACGTTATAATGTATTACGTTATATGCTATAACGTCATATGGTATAACGTTATAACGTATTACGTTATATGGTATTACGTTATAACGTATTACGTTATATGGTATAACGTTATAACGTATTACGTTATATGGTATTACGTCATAACGTATTACGTTATATGGTATAACGTCATATGGTATAACGTTATGACGTATTACGTTATATGGTATTACGTCATAACGTATTACGTTATATGGTATAACGTTATAACGTAATACGATATATGGTATAACGTCATATGGTATAACGTTATAACGTATTACGTTATATGGTATTACGTCATAACGTAATACGTTATATGGTATAACGTTATAACGTATTACGTTATATGGTATTACGTTATAACGTATTACGTTATATGGTATAACGTTATAACGTATTACGTTATATGGCATAACGTTTTAACGTATTACATTATATGGTATAACGTTATAACGTATTACGTTATATGGTATTACGTTATAACGTATTACGTTATATGGTATAACGTTATAACGTATTACGTTATATGGTATTACGTTATAACGTATTACGTTATATGGTATAACGTTATAACGTATTACGTTATATGGTATTACGTCATAACGTATTACGTTATATGGTATAACGTTATAACGTAATACGATATATGGTATAACGTCATATGGTATAACGTTATAACGTATTACGTTATATGGTATTACGTCATAACGTAATACGTTATATGGTATAACGTCATAACGTATTACGTTATATGGTATAACGTTATAACGTAATACGATATATGGTATAACGTCATATGGTATAACGTTATAACGTATTACATTATGTGGTATTACCTTATAACGTACTACGTTATATGGTATAACGTTATAACGTATTACGTTATATGGTATAACGTTATAACGTATTACGTTATATGGTATAACGTCATATGGTATAACGTCAAATGGTATAACGTTATAATGTATTACGTCATATTGTATAACGTTATAACGTAACACGTTATATGGTATAACGTCATAAGGTATTACGTTATAACGTATTACGTTATATGGTATTACGTTATAACGTATTACGTTATATGGTATTACGTTATAACGTATTACGTTATGTGGTATAACGTCATATTGTATAACGTTATAACGTATTACGTTATATGGTATCACGTTATAACGTATTACGTTATATGGTATAACGTCAAATGGTATAACGTTATAATATATTACGTCATATTGTATAACGATATAACGTAATACGTTATATGGTATAACGTCATATGGAATAACGTTATAACGTATTACGTTATATGGTATAACGTTATAACGTATTACCTTATATGGTATAACGTCATATGGTATAACGTTATAAAGTATTACGTTATATGGCATAACGTTATAACGTATTACATTATGTGGTATTACCTTATAACGTACTACGTTATATGGTATAACGTTATAACGTATTACGTTATATGGTATAACGTCATATGGTATAACGTTATAACGTATTACGTTATATGGTATCACGTTATAACGTATTACGTCATATGGTATTACGTCATAACGTATTACGTTATATGGTATAACTTCATATGGTATAACGTTATATCGTATTACGTTATATGGTATTACGTCATAACGTATTACGTTATATGGTATAACGTCATATTGTATAACGTTATGACGTATTACATTATATGGTATTACGTTATAACGTATTACGTTATATGGTATAACGTTATAACGTATTACCTTATATGGTATAACGTCATATGCTATAACGTTATAACGTATTACGTTATATGGTATAACATTATAACGTATTACGTTATATGGTATTACGTCAAAACGTATTACGTTATATGGTATAACGTTATAACGTATTACGTTATATGGTACTACGTTATAACGTATTACATTATGTGGTATTACCTTATAACGTACTACGTTATATGGTATAACGTTATAACGTATTACGTTATATGGTATAACGTTATAACGTATTACGTTATATGGTATAACGTCATATGGTATAACGTCAAATGGTATAACGTTATAATGTATTACGTCATATTGTATAACGTTATAACGTAACACGTTATATGGTATAACGTCAAAACGTATTACGTTATATGGTATAACGTTATAACGTATTACGTTATATGGTATTACGTTATAACGTATTACGTTATATGGTATAACGTCATATTGTATAACGTTATAACGTATTACGTTATATGGTATCACGTTATAACGTATTACGTTATATGGTATAACGTCAAATGGTATAACGTTATAATATATTACGTCATATTGTATAACGATATAACGTAATACGTTATATGGTATAACGTCATATGGAATAACGTTATAACGTATTACGTTATATGGTATAACGTTATAACGTATTACGTTATATGGTATAACGTCATATGGTATAACGTCAAATGGTATAACGTTATAATGTATTACGTCATATTGTATAACGTTATAACGTAACACGTTATATGGTATAACGTCAAAACGTATTACGTTATATGGTATTACGTTATAACGTATTACGTTATATGGTATTACGTTATAACGTATTACGTTATATGGTATAACGTTATAACGTATTACCTTATATGGTATAACGTCATATGGTATAACGTTATAACGTATTACGTTATATGGTATAACATTATAACGTATTACGTTATATGGTATTACGTCAAAACGTATTACGTTATATGGTATAACGTTATAACGTATTACGTTATATGGTATTACGTTATAACGTATTACGTTATATGGTATAACGTCATATTGTATAACGTTATAACGTATTACGTTATATGGTACAACGTCATATGGTATAACGTTATAAAGTATTACGTTATATGGCATAACGTTATAACGTATTACATTATGTGGTATTACCTTATAACGTACTACGTTATATGGTATAACGTTATAACGTATTACGTTATATGGTATAACGTTATAGCGTATTACGTTATATGGTATAACGTCATATGGTATAACGTTATAACGTATAACGTTATATGTTATAACGTTATAACGTATTACGTTATATGGTATAACGTCATATGGTATAACGTTATGACGTATTACGTTATATGGTATTACGTCATAACGTATTACGTTATATGGTATAACGTTATAACGTAATACGATATATGGTATAACGTCATATGGTATAACGTTATAACGTATTACGTTATATGGTATTACGTCATAACGTAATACGTTATATGGTATAACGTTATAACGTATTACGTTATATGGTATTACGTTATAACGTATTACGTTATATGGTATAACGTTATAACGTATTACGTTATATGGCATAACGTTTTAACGTATTACATTATATGGTATTACGTCATAACGTATTACGTTATATGGTATAACGTTCTAACGTATTACGTTATATGGCATAACGTTATAACGTATTACATTATGTGGTATTACCTTATAACGTACTACGTTATATGGTATAACGTTATAACGTATTACGTTATATGGTATAACGTTATAACGTATTACGTTATATGGTATAACGTCATATGGTATAACGTTATAACGTATTACATTATGTGGTATTACCTTATAACGTACTACGTTATATGGTAGAACGTTATAACGTATTACGTTATATGGTATAACGTTATAACGTATTACGTTATATGGTATAACGTCATATGGTATAACGTCAAATGTTATAACGTTATAATGTATTACGTCATATTGTATAACGTTATAACGTAACATGTTATATGGTATAACGTCAAAACGTATTACGTTATATGGTATAACGTTATAACGTATTACGTTATATGGTATTACGTTATAACGTATTACGTTATATGGTATAACGTCATATTGTATAACGTTATAACGTATTACGTTATATGGTATCGCGTTATAACGTATTACGTTATATGGTATAACGTCAAATGGTATAACGTTATAATATATTACGTCATATTGTATAACGATATAACGTAATACGTTATATGGTATAACGTCATATGGAATAACGTTATAACGTATTACGTTATATGGTATAACGTTATAACGTATTACGTTATATGGTATAACGTCATATGGTATAACGTCAAATGGTATAACGTTATAATGTATTACGTCATATTGTATAACGTTATAACGTAACACGTTATATGGTATAACGTCAAAACGTATTACGTTATATGGTATTACGTTATAACGTATTACGTTATATGGTATTACGTTATAACGTATTACGTTATATGGTACTACGTTATAACGTATTACATTATGTGGTATTACCTTATAACGTACTACGTTATATGGTATAACGTTATAACGTATTACGTTATATGGTATAACGTTATAACGTATTACGTTATATGGTATAACGTCATATGGTATAACGTCAAATGGTATAACGTTATAATGTATTACGTCATATTGTATAACGTTATAACGTAACACGTTATATGGTATAACGTCAAAACGTATTACGTTATATGGTATAACGTTATAACGTATTACGTTATATGGTATTACGTTATAACGTATTACGTTATATGGTATAACGTCATATTGTATAACGTTATAACGTATTACGTTATATGGTATCACGTTATAACGTATTACGTTATATGGTATAACGTCAAATGGTATAACGTTATAATATATTACGTCATATTGTATAACGATATAACGTAATACGTTATATGGTATAACGTCATATGGAATAACGTTATAACGTATTACGTTATATGGTATAACGTCATATGGTATAACGTCAAATGGTATAACGTTATAATGTATTACGTCATATTGTATAACGTTATAACGTAACACGTTATATGGTATAACGTCAAAACGTATTACGTTATATGGTATTACGTTATAACGTATTACGTTATATGGTATTACGTTATAACGTATTACGTTATATGGTATAACGTTATAACGTATTACCTTATATGGTATAACGTCATATGGTATAACGTTATAACGTATTACGTTATATGGTATAACATTATAACGTATTACGTTATATGGTATTACGTCAAAACGTATTACGTTATATGGTATAACGTTATAACGTATTACGTTATATGGTATTACGTTATAACGTATTACGTTATATGGTATAACGTCATATTGTATAACGTTATAACGTATTACGTTATATGGTATAACGTCATATGGTATAACGTTATAAAGTATTACGTTATATGGCATAACGTTATAACGTATTACATTATGTGGTATTACCTTATAACGTACTACGTTATATGGTATAACGTTATAACGTATTACGTTATATGGTATAACGTTATAGCGTATTACGTTATATGGTATAACGTCATATGGTATAACGTTATAACGTATAACGTTATATGTTATAACGTTATAACGTATTACGTTATATGGTATAACGTCATATGGTATAACGTTATGACGTATTACGTTATATGGTATTACGTCATAACGTATTACGTTATATGGTATAACGTTATAACGTAATACGATATATGGTATAACGTCATATGGTATAACGTTATAACGTATTACGTTATATGGTATTACGTCATAACGTAATACGTTATATGGTATAACGTTATAACGTATTACGTTATATGGTATTACGTTATAACGTATTACGTTATATGGTATAACGTTATAACGTATTACGTTATATGGCATAACGTTTTAACGTATTACATTATATGGTATTACGTCATAACGTATTACGTTATATGGTATAACGTTCTAACGTATTACGTTATATGGCATAACGTTATAACGTATTACATTATGTGGTATTACCTTATAACGTACTACGTTATATGGTATAACGTTATAACGTATTACGTTATATGGTATAACGTTATAACGTATTACGTTATATGGTATAACGTCATATGGTATAACGTTATAACGTATTACATTATGTGGTATTACCTTATAACGTACTACGTTATATGGTAGAACGTTATAACGTATTACGTTATATGGTATAACGTTATAACGTATTACGTTATATGGTATAACGTCATATGGTATAACGTCAAATGTTATAACGTTATAATGTATTACGTCATATTGTATAACGTTATAACGTAACATGTTATATGGTATAACGTCAAAACGTATTACGTTATATGGTATAACGTTATAACGTATTACGTTATATGGTATTACGTTATAACGTATTACGTTATATGGTATAACGTCATATTGTATAACGTTATAACGTATTACGTTATATGGTATCGCGTTATAACGTATTACGTTATATGGTATAACGTCAAATGGTATAACGTTATAATATATTACGTCATATTGTATAACGATATAACGTAATACGTTATATGGTATAACGTCATATGGAATAACGTTATAACGTATTACGTTATATGGTATAACGTTATAACGTATTACGTTATATGGTATAACGTCATATGGTATAACGTCAAATGGTATAACGTTATAATGTATTACGTCATATTGTATAACGTTATAACGTAACACGTTATATGGTATAACGTCAAAACGTATTACGTTATATGGTATTACGTTATAACGTATTACGTTATATGGTATTACGTTATAACGTATTACGTTATATGGTATAACGTTATAACGTATTACCTTATATGGTATAACGTCATATGGTATAACGTTATAACGTATTACATTATATGGTATAACATTATAACGTATTACGTTATATGGTATTACGTCAAAACGTATTACGTTATATGGTATAACGTTATAACGTATTACGTTATATGGTATTACGTTATAACGTATTACGTTATATGGTATAACGTCATATTGTATAACGTTATAACGTATTACGTTATATGGTATAACGTCATATGGTATAACGTTATAAAGTATTACGTTATATGGCATAACGTTATAACGTATTACATTATGTGGTATTACCTTATAACGTACTACGTTATATGGTATAACGTTATAACGTATTACGTTATATGGTATAACGTTATAACGTAATACGTTATATGGTATAACGTCATATGGTATAACGTTATAACGTATTACGTTATATGTTATAACGTTATAACGTATTACGTTATATGGTATAACGTCATATGGTATAACGTTATGACGTATTACGTTATATGGTATTACGTCATAACGTATTACGTTATATGGTATAACGTTATAACGTATTACGTTATATGGTATAACGTTATAACGTATTACGTTATATGGCATAACGTTTTAACGTATTACATTATATGGTATTACGTCATAACGTATTACGTTATATGGTATAACGTCCTAACGTATTACGTTATATGGCATAACGTTATAACGTATTACATTATGTGGTATTACCTTATAACGTACTACGTTATATGGTATAACGTTATAACGTATTACGTTATATGGTATAACGTTATAACGTATTACGTTATATGGTATAACGTCATATGGTATAACGTTATAACGTATTACATTATGTGGTATTACCTTATAACGAACTACGTTAAATGGTATAACGTTATAACGTATTACGTTATATGGTATAACGTTATAACGTATTACGTTATATGGTATAACGTCATATGGTATAACGTCAAATGGTATAACGTTATAATGTATTACGTCATATTGTATAACGTTATAACGTAACACGTTATATGGTATAACGTCATAAGGTATTACGTTATAACGTATTACGTTATATGGTATTACGTTATAACGTATTACGTTATATGGTATAACGTTATAACGTATTACCTTATATGGTATAACGTCATATGGTGTAACGTTATAACGTATTACGTTATATGGTATTACGTTATAACGTATTACGTTATATGGTATAACGTCATATTGTATAACGTTATAACGTATTACGTTATATGGTATAACGTCAAATGGTATAACGTTATAATATATTACGTCATATTGTATAACGATATAACGTAATACGTTATATGGTATAACGTCATATGGAATAACGTTATAACGTATTACGTTATATGGTATAACGTTATAACGTATTACCTTATATGGTATAACGTCATATGGTATAACGTTATAAAGTATTACGTTATATGGCATAACGTTATAACGTATTACATTATGTGGTATTACCTTATAACGTACTACGTTATATGGTATAACGTTATAACGTATTACGTTATATGGTATAACGTCATATGGTATAACGTTATAACGTATTACGTTATATGGTATCACGTTATAACGTATTACGTCATATGGTATTACGTCATAACGTATTACGTTATATGGTATAACTTCATATGGTATAACGTTATGTCGTATTACGTTATATGGTATTACGTCATAACGTATTACGTTATATTTTATAACGTCATATTGTATAACGTTATGACGTATTACGTCATATGGTATAACGTTATAACGTATTACGTTATATGGTATTACGTTATAACGTATTACGTTATATGGTATAACGTTATAACGTATTACGTTATATGGTATAACGTCAAATGGTATAACGTTATAATGTATTGCGTCATATTGTATAACGTTATAACGTAATACGTTATATGCTATAACGTCATATGGTATAACGTTATAACGTAATACGTTATATGTTATAACGTTATAACTTATTACGTTATATGCTATAACGTCATATGGTATAACGTTATAACGTATTACGTTATATGGTATTACGTTACAACGTATTACGTTATATGCTATAACGTAATATAGTATAACGTTATAACGTATTATGTTATATGGCATTACGTTATAACGTATTATGTTATATGGTATAACGTTATAACGTATTACGTTATATGGTATAACGTTATAACGTATTACCTTATATAGTATAACGTCATATGGTATAACGTTATAACGTATTACGTTATATGGTATAACGTTATAACATATTACGTTATATGGTATAACGTCATATGGTATAACGTTATAACGTATTACGTTATATGGTATAACTTCATATGGTATAACGTTATGACGTATTACGTTATATGGTATTACGTCATAACGTATTACGTTATATGGTATAACGTCATATTGTATAACGTTATGACGTATTACGTTATATGGTATTACGTCATAACTTATTACGTTATATGGTATTACGTTATAACGTATTACGTTATATGGTATAACGTTATAACGTATTACGTTATATGGTATAACGTTATAACGTATTACGTTATATGGTATAACGTCATATGGTATAACGTCTAATGGTATAACGTTATAATGTATTACGTCATATTGTATAACGTTATAACGTAACACGTTATATGGTATAACGTCATATGGTATTACGTTATAACGTATTACGTTATATGGTATTACGACATAACGTATTACGTTATATGGCATAACGTCATATGGTATAACGTTATGACGTATTACGTTATAAGGTATTACGTCATAACGTATTACGTTATATGGTATAACGTCATATTGTATAACGTTATGACGTATTACGTCATATAGTATAACGTTATAACGTATTACATTATGTGGTATTACCTTATAACGTACTACGTTATATGGTATAACGTTATAACGTATTACGTTATATGGTATAACGTTATAACGTATTACGTTATATGGTATAACGATATAACGTATTACGTTATATGGTATAACGTCATATGGTATAACGTTATAACGTATTACGTTATATGGTATCACGTTATAACGTATTACGTCATATGGTATTACTTCATAACGTATTACGTTATATGGTATAACTTCATATGGTATAACGTTATGACGTATTACGTTATATGGTATTACGTAATAACGTATTACGTTATATGGTATAACGTTATAACGTATTACGTTATATGGTATAACGTCATATGGTATATCGTTATAACGTATTACGTTATATGGTATCACGTTATAACGTATTACGTCATATGGTATTACGTCATAACGTATTACGTTATATGGTATAACTTCATATGGTATAACGTTATGACGTATTACGTTATATGGTATTACGTCATAACGTATTACGTTATATGGTATAACGTCATATTGTATAACGTTATGACGTATTACGTTATATGGTATTACGTCATAACTTATTACGTTATATGGTATTACGTTATAACGTATTACGTTATATGCTATAACGTCATATGGTATAACGTTATAACGTATTACGTTATATGGTATAACGTCATATGGTATAACGTCAAATGGTATAACGTTATAATGTATTACGTCATATTGTATAACGTTATAACGTAACACGTTATATGGTATAACGTCATATGGTATTACGTTATAACGTATTACGTCATATGGTATTACGTTATAACGTATTACGTTATATGGTATAACGTTATAACGTATTACGTTATATGGCATAACGTCATATGGTATAACGTTATGACGTATTACGTTATAAGGTATTACGTCATAACGTATTACGTTATATGGTATAACGTCATATTGTATAACGTTATGACGTATTACGTCATATAGTATAACGTTATAACGTATTACATTATGTGGTATTACCATATAACGTACTACGTTATATGAGATAACGTTATAACGTATTACGTTATATGGTATAACGTTATAACGTATTACGTTATATGGTATAACGTCATATGGTATAACGTCAAATGGTATAACGTTATAATGTATTACGTCATATTGTATAACGTTATAACGTAACACGTTATATGGTATAACGTCATAAGGTATTACGTTATAACGTATTACGTTATATGGTATTACGTTATAACGTATTACGTTATATGGTATAACGTTATAACGTATTACCTTATATGGTATAACGTTATAACGTATTACGTTATATGGTATAACGTTATAACGTATTACGTTATATGGTATAACGTCATATGGTATAACGTTATAACGTATTACGTTATATGGTATCACGTTATAACGTATTACGTCATATGGTATTACTTCATAACGTATTACGTTATATGGTATAACTTCATATGGTATAACGTTATGACGTATTACGTTATATGGTATTACGTAATAACGTATTACGTTATATGGTATAACGTTATAACGTATTACGTTATATGGTATAACGTCATATGGTATATCGTTATAACGTATTACGTTATATGGTATCACGTTATAACGTATTACGTCATATGGTATTACGTCATAACGTATTACGTTATATGGTATAACTTCATATGGTATAACGTTATGACGTATTACGTTATATGGTATTACGTCATAACGTATTACGTTATATGGTATAACGTCATATTGTATAACGTTATGACGTATTACGTTATATGGTATTACGTCATAACTTATTACGTTATATGGTATTACGTTATAACGTATTACGTTATATGCTATAACGTCATATGGTATAACGTTATAACGTATTACGTTATATGGTATAACGTCATATGGTGTAACGTCAAATGGTATAACGTTATAATGTATTACGTCATATTGTATAACGTTATAACGTAACACGTTATATGGTATAACGTCATATGGTATTACGTTATAACGTATTACGTCATATGGTATTACGTTATAACGTATTACGTTATATAGTATAACGTTATAACGTATTACCTTATATGGTCTAACGTCATATGGTATAACGTTATAACGTATTACGTTATATGGTATAACATTATAACGTATTACGTTATATGGTATTACCTCAAAACGTATTACGTTATATGGTATAACGTTATAACGTATTACGTTATATGGTATTACGTTATAACGTATTACGCTATATGGTATAACGTTATAACGTATTACGTTATATGGTATAACGTTATAACGTATTACCTTATATAGTATAACGTCATATGGTATAACGTTATGACGTATTACGTTATATGGTATTACGTCATAACGTATTACATCATATGGTATAACGTTATAACGTATTACGTTATATGGTATTACGTCATAACGTATTACGTTATATGGTATATCGTTATAACGTATTACGTTATATGCTATAACGTAATATAGTATAACGTTATAACGTATTATGTTATATGGTATTACGTTATAACGTATTACGTTATATGGTATAACGTTATAACGTATTACGTTATATGGTATAACGTTATAACGTATTACCTTATATAGTATAACGTCATATGGTATAACGTTATAACGTATTACGTTATATGGTATAACGTTATAACATATTACGTTATATGGTATAACGTCATATGGTATAACGTTATAACGTATTACGTTATATGGTATAACGTTATAACGTATTACGTTATATGGTATTACGACATATCGTATTACGTTATATGGCATAACGTCATATGGTATAACGTTATGACGTATTACGTTATAAGGTATTACGTCATAACGTATTACGTTATATGGTATAACGTCATATTGTATAACGTTATGACGTATTACGTCATATAGTATAACGTTATAACGTATTACATTATGTGGTATTACCATATAACGTACTACGTTATATGAGATAACGTTATAACGTATTACGTTATATGGTATAACGTTATAACGTATTACGTTATATGGTATAACGTCATATGGTATAACGTCAAATGGTATAACGTTATAATGTATTACGTCATATTGTATAACGTTATAACGTAACACGTTATATGGTATAACGTCATAAGGTATTACGTTATAACGTATTACGTTATATGGTATTACGTTATAACGTATTACGTTATATGGTATAACGTTATAACGTATTACCTTATATGGTATAACGTTATAACGTATTACGTTATATGGTATAACGTTATAACGTATTACGTTATATGGTATAACGTCATATGGTATAACGTTATAACGTATTACGTTATATGGTATCACGTTATAACGTATTACGTCATATGGTATTACTTCATAACGTATTACGTTATATGGTATAACTTCATATGGTATAACGTTATGACGTATTACGTTATATGGTATTACGTAATAACGTATTACGTTATATGGTATAACGTTATAACGTATTACGTTATATGGTATAACGTCATATGGTATATCGTTATAACGTATTACGTTATATGGTATCACGTTATAACGTATTACGTCATATGGTATTACGTCATAACGTATTACGTTATATGGTATAACTTCATATGGTATAACGTTATGACGTATTACGTTATATGGTATTACGTCATAACGTATTACGTTATATGGTATAACGTCATATTGTATAACGTTATGACGTATTACGTTATATGGTATTACGTCATAACTTATTACGTTATATGGTATTACGTTATAACGTATTACGTTATATGCTATAACGTCATATGGTATAACGTTATAACGTATTACGTTATATGGTATAACGTCATATGGTGTAACGTCAAATGGTATAACGTTATAATGTATTACGTCATATTGTATAACGTTATAACGTAACACGTTATATGGTATAACGTCATATGGTATTACGTTATAACGTATTACGTCATATGGTATTACGTTATAACGTATTACGTTATATGGTATAACGTTATAACGTATTACCTTATATGGTCTAACGTCATATGGTATAACGTTATAACGTATTACGTTATATGGTATAACATTATAACGTATTACGTTATATGGTATTACCTCAAAACGTATTACGTTATATGGTATAACGTTATAACGTATTACGTTATATGGTATTACGTTATAACGTATTACGCTATATGGTATAACGTTATAACGTATTACGTTATATGGTATAACGTTATAACGTATTACCTTATATAGTATAACGTCATATGGTATAACGTTATGACGTATTACGTTATATGGTATTACGTCATAACGTATTACATCATATGGTATAACGTTATAACGTATTACGTTATATGGTATTACGTCATAACGTATTACGTTATATGGTATATCGTTATAACGTATTACGTTATATGCTATAACGTAATATAGTATAACGTTATAACGTATTATGTTATATGGTATTACGTTATAACGTATTACGTTATATGGTATAACGTTATAACGTATTACGTTATATGGTATAACGTTATAACGTATTACCTTATATAGTATAACGTCATATGGTATAACGTTATAACGTATTACGTTATATGGTATAACGTTATAACATATTACGTTATATGGTATAACGTCATATGGTATAACGTTATAACGTATTACGTTATATGGTATAACGTTATAACGTATTACGTTATATGGTATTACGACATATCGTATTACGTTATATGGCATAACGTCATATGGTATAACGTTATGACGTATTACGTTATAAGGTATTACGTCATAACGTATTACGTTATATGGTATTACGTCAAAACGTAACACGTTATATGGTATAACGTTATAATGTATTACGTTATATGCTATAACGTCATATGGTATAACGTTATAACGTATTACGTTATATGGTATTACGTTATAACGTATTACGTTATATGGTATAACGTTATAACGTATTACGTTATATGGTATTACGATACAACGTATTACGTTATATGGTATAACGTTATAACGTATTACATTATATGGTATAACGTCATATGGTATAACGTTATAACGTATTACGTTATATGGTATTACGTCATAACGTATTACGTTATATGGTATTACGACATAACGTATTACGTTATATGGCATAACGTCATATGGTATAACGTTATGACGTATTACGTTATAAGGTATTAAGTCATAACGTATTACGTTATATGGTATTACGTCAAAACGTAACACGTTATATGGTATAACGTTATAACGTATTACGTTATATGCTATAACTTCATATGGTGTAACGTTATAACGTATTACGTTATATGGTATTACGTTATAACGCATTACGTTATATGGTATAACGTTATAACGTATTACGTTATATGGTATTACGTTATAACGTATTACGATATATGGTATAACGTTATAACGTATTACGTTATATGGTATAACGTCAAATGGTATAACGTTATAATGTATTATGTCATATGGTATAACGTTATAACGTAATACGTTATATGGTATAACGTCATATGGTATAACGTTATAACGTATTACGATGTATGGTGTAACGTTATAACGTATTAGGTTATATTGTATTACGTAATAACTTATTACGTTATATGGTATAACGTTATAACGTATTACGTTATATGAGATTACGTCAAAACGTATTACGTTATATGGTATAACGTTATAACGTATTACGTTATATGGTATTACGTTATAACGTAATACGTTATATGGTATAACGTCATATTGTATAACGTTATAACGTATTACGTTATATGGAATCACGTTATAACGTATTACGTTATATGGTATAACGTCAAATGGTATAACGTTATAATATATTACGTCATATTGTATAACGATATAACGTAATACGTTATATGGTATAACGTCATATGGAATAACGTTATAACGTATTACGTTATATGGTATAACGTTATAACGTATTACCTTATATGGTATAACGTCATATGGTATAACGTTATAAAGTATTACGTTATATGGTATAACATTATAACGTATTACGTTATATGGTATTACGTCAAAACGTATTACGTTATATGGTATAACGTTATAACGTATTACGTTATATGGTATTACGTAATAACGTATTACGTTATATGGTATAACGTTATAACGTATTACGTTATATGGAATCACGTTATAACGTATTACGTTATATGGCATATCGTTTTAACGTATTACATTATATGGTATTACGTCATAACGTATTACGTTATATGGTATAACGTTATAACGTATTACGTTATATGGCATAACGTTATAACGTATTACATTATGTGGTATTACCTTATAACGTACTACGTTATATGGTATAACGTTATAACGTATTACGTTATATGGTATAACGTTATAACGTATTACGTTATATGGTATAACGTCATATGGTATAACGTTATAACGTATTACGTTATATGGTATCACGTTATAACGTATTACGTCATATGGTATTACGTCATAACGTATTACGTTATATGGTATAACTTCATATGGTATAACGTTATGACGTATTACGTTATATGGTATTACGTCATAACGTATTACGTTATATGGTATAACGTCATATTGTATAACGTTATGACGTATTACGTTATATGGTATTACGTCATAACTTATTACGTTATATGGTATTACGTTATAACGTATTACGTTATATGGTATAACGTTATAACGTATTACGTTATATGGTATAACGTTATAACGTATTACGTTATATGGTATAACGTCATATGGTATAACGTCTAATGGTATAACGTTATAATGTATTACGTCATATTGTATAACGTTATAACGTAACACGTTATATGGTATAACGTCATATGGTATTACGTTATAACGTATTACGTTATATGGTATTACGTTATAACGTATTACGTTATATGGTATAACGTTATAACGTATTACCTTATATGGTATAACGTCATATGGTATAACGTTATAACGTATTACGTTATATGGTATAACATTATAACGTATTACGTTATATGGTATTACCTCAAAACGTATTACGTTATATGGTATAACGTAATAACGTATTACGTTATATGGTATAACGTTATAACGTATTACGTTATATGGTATAACGTTATAACGTATTACGTTATATGGTATTACGTCATAACGTATTACGTTATATGGTATATCGTTATAACGTATTACGTTATAGGCTATAACGTAATATAGTATAACGTTATAACGTATTATGTTATATGGTATTACGTTATAACGTATTACGTTATATGGTATAACGTTATAACGTATTACGTTATATGGTATAACGTTATAACGTATTACCTTATATAGTATAACGTCATATTGTATAACGTTATAACGTAACACGTTATATGGTATAACGTCATATGGTATTACGTTATAACGTATTACGTTATATGGTATTACGTTATAACGTATTACGTTATATGGTATAACGTTATAACGTATTACCTTATATGGTATAACGTCATATGGTATAACGTTATAACGTATTACGTTATATGGTATAACATTATAACGTATTACGTTATATGGTATTACCTCAAAACGTATTACGTTATATGGTATAACGTTATAACGTATTACGTTATATGGTATTACGTAATAACGTATTACGTTATATGGTATAACGTTATAACGTATTACGTTATATGGTATCACGTTATAACGTATTACGTCATATGGTATTACGTCATAACGTATTACGTTATATGGTATAACTTCATATGGTATAACGTTATGACGTATTACGGTATATGGTATTACGTCATAACGTATTACGTTATATGGTATAACGTCATATTGTATAACGTTATGACGTATTACGTCATATGGTATAACGTTATAACGTATTACGTTATATGGTATTACGTTATAACGTATTACGTTATATGGTATAACGTTATAACGTATTACGTTATATGGTATAACGTCAAATGGTATAACGTTATAATGTATTGCGTCATATTGTATAACGTTATAACGTAATACGTTATATGCTATAACGTCATATGGTATAACGTTATAACGTAATACGTTATATGTTATAACGTTATAACTTATTACGTTATATGCTATAACGTCATATGGTATAACGTTATAACGTATTACGTTATATGGTATTACGTTACAACGTATTACGTTATATGGTATAACGTTTTAACGTATTACGTTATATGGTATAACGTTATAACGTATTACGTTATATGGTATAACGTTATAACGTATTACCTTATATAGTATAACGTCATATGGTATAACGTTATGACGTATTACGTTATATGGTATTACGTCACAACGTATTACATCATATGGTATAACGTTATAACGTATTACGTTATATGGTATTACGTCATAACGTATTACGTTATATGGTATATCGTTATAACGTATTACGTTATATGCTATAACGTAACATAGTATAACGTTATAACGTATTATGTTATATGGTATTACGTTATAACGTATTATGTTATATGGTATAACGTTATAACGTATTACGTTATATGGTATAACGTTATAACGTATTACCTTATATAGTATAACGTCATATGGTATAACGTTATAACGTATTACGTTATATGGTATAACGTTATAACGTATTACCTTATATAGTATAACGTCATATGGTATAACGTTATGACGTATTACGTTATAAGGTATTACGTCATAACGTATTACGTTATATGGTATTACGTCAAAACGTAACACGTTATATGGTATAACGTTATAATGTATTACGTTATATGCTATAACGTCATATGGTATAACGTTATAACGTATTACGTTATATGGTATTACGTTATAACGTATTACGTTATATGGTATAACGTTATAACGTATTACGTTATATGGTATTACGTCATAACGTATTACGTTATATGGTATAACGTCATATGGTATAGCGTTATAACGTATTACGTTATATGGTATTACGTTATAACGTATTACGTTATATGGTATAACGTTATAACGTATTAGATTATATGGTATAACGTCATATGGTATAACGTTATAACGTATTACGTTATATGGTATAACGTTATAACGTATTACGTTATATGGTATAACATTATAACGTATTACGTTATATGGTATTACCTCAAAACGTATTACGTTATATGGTATAACGTTATAACGTATTACGTTATATGGTATTACGTAATAACGTATTACGTTATATGGTATAACGTTATAACGTATTACGTTACATGGTATCACGTTATAACGTATTACGTCATATGGTATTACGTCATAACGTATTACGTTATATGGTATAACTTCATATGGTATAACGTTATGACGTATTACGTTATATGGTATTACGTCATAACGTATTACGTTATATGGTATAACGTCATATTGTATAACGTTATGACGTATTACGTCATATGGTATAACGTTATAACGTATTACGTTATATGGTATTACGTTATAACGTATTACGTTATATGGTATAACGTTATAACGTATTACGTTATATGGTATAACGTCAAATGGTATAACGTTATAATGTATTGCGTCATATTGTATAACGTTATAACGTAATACGTTATATGCTATAACGTCATATGGTATAACGTTATAACGTAATACGTTATATGTTATAACGTTATAACTTATTACGTTATATGCTATAACGTCATATGGTATAACGTTATAACGTATTACGTTATATGGTATTACGTTACAACGTATTACGTTATATGGTATAACGTTTTAACGTATTACGTTATATGGTATAACGTTATAACGTATTACGTTATATGGTATAACGTTATAACGTATTACCTTATATAGTATAACGTCATATGGTATAACGTTATGACGTATTACGTTATATGGTATTACGTCACAACGTATTACATCATATGGTATAACGTTATAACGTATTACGTTATATGGTATTACGTCATAACGTATTACGTTATATGGTATATCGTTATAACGTATTACGTTATATGCTATAACGTAACATAGTATAACGTTATAACGTATTATGTTATATGGTATTACGTTATAACGTATTATGTTATATGGTATAACGTTATAACGTATTACGTTATATGGTATAACGTTATAACGTATTACCTTATATAGTATAACGTCATATGGTATAACGTTATAACGTATTACGTTATATGGTATAACGTTATAACATATTACGTTATATGGTATAACGTCATATGGTATAACGTTATAACGTATTACGTTATATGGTATTACGACATAACGTATTACGTTATATGGCATAACGTCATATGGTATAACGTTATGACGTATTACGTTATAAGGTATTACGTCATAACGTATTACGTTATATGGTATTACGTCAAAACGTAACACGTTATATGGTATAACGTTATAATGTATTACGTTATATGCTATAACGTCATATGGTATAACGTTATAACGTATTACGTTATATGGTATTACGTTATAACGTATTACGTTATATGGTATAACGTTATAACGTATTACATTATATGGTATAACGTCATATGGTATAACGTTATAACGTATTACGTTATATGGTATAACGTTATAACGTATTACGTTATATGGTATTACGTCAAAACGTATTACGTTATGTGGCATAACGTGTTTAACGCATTACGTTATATGGTATTACGTCATAACGTAATACATTATATGGTATAACGTTATAACGTATTACGTTATATGCTATAACGTCATATGGTGTAACGTTATAACGTATTACGTTATATGGTATTACGTTATAACGCATTACGTTATATGGTATAACGTTATAACGTATTACGTTATATGGTATTACGTTATAACGTATTACGTTATATGGTATAACGTCATATGGTATAACGTTATAACGTATTACGTTATATGGTATCACGTTATAACGTATTACGTTATATGGTATAACGTTATAACGTATTACGTTATATGGTATTACGTTATAACGTATTACGATATATGGTATAACGTTATAACGTATTACGTTATATGGTATAACGTCATATGGTATAACGTTATAACGTATTACGTTATATGGTATCACGTTATAACGTATTACGTTATATGGTATAACGTTATAACGTATTACGATATATGGTGTAACGTTATAACGTATTAGGTTATATGGTATTACGTAATAACTTATTACGTTATATGGTATAACTTTATAACGTATTACGTTATATAGTATTACGTTATAACGTATTACTTTATATGGTATAACGTTATATCGTATTACGTTATATGGTATAACGTCAAATGGTATAACGTTATAATGTATTACGTCATATGGTATAACGTTATAACGTAATACGTTATATGGTATAACGTTATAACGCATTACGTTATATGGTATTACGTTATAACGTATTACGTTATATGGTATAACGTTATAACGTATTACGTTATATGTTATTACGTTATAACGTATTACGTTATATGGTATCACGTTATAACGTATTACGTTATATGGCATAACGTTATAACGTATTACGTTATATGGTATTACGTTATAACGTATTACGATACATGGTATAACGTTATAACGTATTACGTTATATGGCATAACGTCATATTGTATAACGTTATAACGTATTACGTTATATGGTATCACGTTATAACGTATTACGTTATATGGTATAACGTCAAATGGTATAACGTTATAATATATTACGTCATATTGTATAACGATATAACGTAATACGTTATATGGTATAACGTCATATGGTATAACGTTATAACGTATTACGTTATATGGTATTACGTAATAACGTATTACGTTATATGCTATAACGTCATATGGTATTACGTTATAACGTATTACGTTATATGGTATAACGTTATAACGTATTACCTTATATGGTATAACGTCATACGGTATAACGTTATAAAGTATTACGTTATATGGTATAACATTATAACGTATTACGTTATATGGTATTACGTCAAAACGTATTACGTTATATGGTATAACGCTATAACGTATTAAGTTATATGGTATTACGTAATAACGTATTACGTTATATGGTATAACGTTATAACGTATTACGTTATATGGAATCACGTTATAACGTATTACGTTATATGGCATAACGTTTTAACGTATTACATTATATGGTATTACGTCATAACGTATTACGTTATATGGTATAACGTTATAACGTATTACGTTATATGGTATTACGTTATAACGTATTACGATATATGGTATAACGTTATAACGTATTACGTTATATGGTATAACGTCATATGGTATAACGTTATAACGTATTACGTTATATGGTATCACGTTATAACGTATTACGTTATATGGTATAACGTTATAACGTATTACGATATATGGTGTAACGTTATAACGTATTAGGTTATATGGTATTACGTAATAACTTATTACGTTATATGGTATAACTTTATAACGTATTACGTTATATAGTATTACGTTATAACGTATTACTTTATATGGTATAACGTTATAACGTATTACGTTATATGGTATTACGTTATAACGTATTACGATATATGGTATAACGTTATAACGTATTACGTTATATGGTATAACGTCATATGGTATAACGTTATAACGTATTACGTTATATGGTATAACGTTATAACGTATTACCTTATATAGTATAACGTCATATTGTATAACGTTATAACGTAACACGTTATATGGTATAACGTCATATGGTATTACGTTATAACGTATTACGTTATATGGTATTACGTTATAACGTATTACGTTATATGGTATAACGTTATAACGTATTACCTTATATGGTATAGCGTCATATGGTATAACGTTATAACGTATTACGTTATATGGTATAACATTATAACGTATTACGTTATATGGTATTACCTCAAAACGTATTACGTTATATGGTATAACGTTATAACGTATTACGTTATATGGCATTACGTAATAGCGTATTACGTTATATGGTATAAGGTTATAACGTATTACGTTATATGGTATCACGTTATAACGTATTACGTCATATAGTATTACGTCATAACGTATTACGTTATATGGTATAACTTCATATGGTATAACGTTATGACGTATTACGTTATATGGTATTACGTCATAACGTATTACGTTATATGGTATAACGTTATAACGTATTACGTTATATGTTATTACGTTATAACGTATTACGTTATATGGTATCACGTTATAACGTATTACGTTATATGGCATAACGTTATAACGTATTACGTTATATGGTATTACGTTATAACGTATTACGATACATGGTATAACGTTATAACGTATTACGTTATATGGCATAACGTCATATTGTATAACGTTATAACGTATTACGTTATATGGTATCACGTTATAACGTATTACGTTATATGGTATAACGTCAAATGGTATAACGTTATAATATATTACGTCATATTGTATAACGATATAACGTAATACGTTATATGGTATAACGTCATATGGTATAACGTTATAACGTATTACGTTATATGGTATTACGTAATAACGTATTACGTTATATGCTATAACGTCATATGGTATTACGTTATAACGTATTACGTTATATGGTATAACGTTATAACGTATTACCTTATATGGTATAACGTCATACGGTATAACGTTATAAAGTATTACGTTATATGGTATAACATTATAACGTATTACGTTATATGGTATTACGTCAAAACGTATTACGTTATATGGTATAACGCTATAACGTATTAAGTTATATGGTATTACGTAATAACGTATTACGTTATATGGTATAACGTTATAACGTATTACGTTATATGGAATCACGTTATAACGTATTACGTTATATGGCATAACGTTTTAACGTATTACATTATATGGTATTACGTCATAACGTATTACGTTATATGGTATAACGTTATAACGTATTACGTTATATGGTATTACGTTATAACGTATTACGATATATGGTATAACGTTATAACGTATTACGTTATATGGTATAACGTCATATGGTATAACGTTATAACGTATTACGTTATATGGTATCACGTTATAACGTATTACGTTATATGGTATAACGTTATAACGTATTACGATATATGGTGTAACGTTATAACGTATTAGGTTATATGGTATTACGTAATAACTTATTACGTTATATGGTATAACTTTATAACGTATTACGTTATATAGTATTACGTTATAACGTATTACTTTATATGGTATAACGTTATAACGTATTACGTTATATGGTATTACGTTATAACGTATTACGATATATGGTATAACGTTATAACGTATTACGTTATATGGTATAACGTCATATGGTATAACGTTATAACGTATTACGTTATATGGTATCACGTTATAACGTATTACGTTATATGGTATAACGTTATAACGTATTACGTTATATGGTATAACGTTATAACGTATTACCTTATATAGTATAACGTCATATTGTATAACGTTATAACGTAACACGTTATATGGTATAACGTCATATGGTATTACGTTATAACGTATTACGTTATATGGTATTACGTTATAACGTATTACGTTATATGGTATAACGTTATAACGTATTACCTTATATGGTATAGCGTCATATGGTATAACGTTATAACGTATTACGTTATATGGTATAACATTATAACGTATTACGTTATATGGTATTACCTCAAAACGTATTACGTTATATGGTATAACGTTATAACGTATTACGTTATATGGCATTACGTAATAGCGTATTACGTTATATGGTATAAGGTTATAACGTATTACGTTATATGGTATCACGTTATAACGTATTACGTCATATAGTATTACGTCATAACGTATTACGTTATATGGTATAACTTCATATGGTATAACGTTATGACGTATTACGTTATATGGTATTACGTCATAACGTATTACGTTATATGGTATAACGTCATATTGTATAACGTTATGACGTATTACGTCATATGGTATAACGTTATAACGTATTACGTTATATGGTATTACGTTATAACGTATTACGTTATATGGTATAACGTTATAACGTATTACGTTATATGGTATAACGTCAAATGGTATAACGTTATAATGTATTGCGTCATATTGTATAACGTTATAACGTAATACGTTATATGCTATAACGTCATATGGTATAACGTTATAACGTAATACGTTATATGTTATAACGTTATAACTTATTACGTTATATGCTATAACGTCATATGGTATAACGTTATAACGTATTACGTTATATGGTATAACGTTATAACGTATTACGTTATATGTTATTACGTTATAACGTATTACGTTATATGGTATCACGTTATAACGTATTACGTTATATGGCATAACGTTATAACGTATTACGTTATATGGTATTACGTTATAACGTATTACGATACATGGTATAACGTTATAACGTATTACGTTATATGGCATAACGTCATATTGTATAACGTTATAACGTATTACGTTATATGGTATCACGTTATAACGTATTACGTTATATGGTATAACGTCAAATGGTATAACGTTATAATATATTACGTCATATTGTATAACGATATAACGTAATACGTTATATGGTATAACGTCATATGGTATAACGTTATAACGTATTACGTTATATGGTATTACGTAATAACGTATTACGTTATATGCTATAACGTCATATGGTATTACGTTATAACGTATTACGTTATATGGTATAACGTTATAACGTATTACCTTATATGGTATAACGTCATACGGTATAACGTTATAAAGTATTACGTTATATGGTATAACATTATAACGTATTACGTTATATGGTATTACGTCAAAACGTATTACGTTATATGGTATAACGCTATAACGTATTAAGTTATATGGTATTACGTAATAACGTATTACGTTATATGGTATAACGTTATAACGTATTACGTTATATGGAATCACGTTATAACGTATTACGTTATATGGCATAACGTTTTAACGTATTACATTATATGGTATTACGTCATAACGTATTACGTTATATGGTATAACGTTATAACGTATTACGTTATATGGTATTACGTTATAACGTATTACGATATATGGTATAACGTTATAACGTATTACGTTATATGGTATAACGTCATATGGTATAACGTTATAACGTATTACGTTATATGGTATCACGTTATAACGTATTACGTTATATGGTATAACGTTATAACGTATTACGATATATGGTGTAACGTTATAACGTATTAGGTTATATGGTATTACGTAATAACTTATTACGTTATATGGTATAACTTTATAACGTATTACGTTATATAGTATTACGTTATAACGTATTACTTTATATGGTATAACGTTATAACGTATTACGTTATATGGTATTACGTTATAACGTATTACGATATATGGTATAACGTTATAACGTATTACGTTATATGGTATAACGTCATATGGTATAACGTTATAACGTATTACGTTATATGGTATCACGTTATAACGTATTACGTTATATGGTATAACGTTATAACGTATTACGTTATATGGTATAACGTTATAACGTATTACCTTATATAGTATAACGTCATATTGTATAACGTTATAACGTAACACGTTATATGGTATAACGTCATATGGTATTACGTTATAACGTATTACGTTATATGGTATTACGTTATAACGTATTACGTTATATGGTATAACGTTATAACGTATTACCTTATATGGTATAGCGTCATATGGTATAACGTTATAACGTATTACGTTATATGGTATAACATTATAACGTATTACGTTATATGGTATTACCTCAAAACGTATTACGTTATATGGTATAACGTTATAACGTATTACGTTATATGGCATTACGTAATAGCGTATTACGTTATATGGTATAAGGTTATAACGTATTACGTTATATGGTATCACGTTATAACGTATTACGTCATATAGTATTACGTCATAACGTATTACGTTATATGGTATAACTTCATATGGTATAACGTTATGACGTATTACGTTATATGGTATTACGTCATAACGTATTACGTTATATGGTATAACGTCATATTGTATAACGTTATGACGTATTACGTCATATGGTATAACGTTATAACGTATTACGTTATATGGTATTACGTTATAACGTATTACGTTATATGGTATAACGTTATAACGTATTACGTTATATGGTATAACGTCAAATGGTATAACGTTATAATGTATTGCGTCATATTGTATAACGTTATAACGTAATACGTTATATGCTATAACGTCATATGGTATAACGTTATAACGTAGTACGTTATATGTTATAACGTTATAACTTATTACGTTATATGCTATAACGTCATATGGTATAACGTTATAACGTATTACGTTATATGGTATTACGTTACAACGTATTACGTTATATGGTATAACGTTTTAACGTATTACGTTATATGGTATAACGTTATAACGTATTACGTTATATGGTATAACGTTATAACGTATTACCTTATATAGTATAACGTCATATGGTATAACGTTATGACGTATTACGTTATATGGTATTACGTCACAACGTATTACATCATATGGTATAACGTTATAACGTATTACGTTATATGGTATTACGTCATAACGTATTACGTTATATGGTATATCGTTATAACGTATTACGTTATATGCTATAACGTAACATAGTATAACGTTATAACGTATTACGTTATATGGTATTACGCTATAACGTATTACGTTATATGGTATAACGTTATAACGTATTACGTTATATGGTATTACGTTATAACGTATTACGTTATATGGTATTACGTCATAACGTAATACGTTATATGGTGAAACGTTATAACGTATTACGTTATATGATATAACGTCATATGGTATAACGTTATAGCGTATTACGTTATATGGTATTACGTTATAACGTTTTACGTTATATGGTATAACGTTATAACGTATTACCTTATATGGTATAACGTCATATGGTATAACGTTATAACGTATTACGTTATATGGTATTACGTTATAACGTATAACGTCATATGGTATAACGTTATAACGTATTACGTTATATGGTATTACGTTATAACGTATTGCGTTATATGGAATAACGTTATAACGTATTACGATATATGGTATTACGTCATAACGTATTACGTTATATGGTATAACGTCATGTGGTATAACGTTATAACGTATTACGTTATATGGTATAACGTCAAATGGTATAACGTTATAATGTACTGCGTCATATTGTATAACGTTATAACGTAATACGTTATATGCTATAACGTCATATGGTATAACGTTATAACGTATTACGTTATATGGTAATACGTTATAACGTATTTCGTTATATGGTATAACGTTATAACGTATTACGTTATATGGTATTACGTTATAACGTATTACGTTATATGGTATAACGTTATAACGTATTACGTTATATGGTATTACGTTATAACGTATTACGTTATATGGTATAACGTTATAACGTATTACGTCATATGGTATTACGTTATAACGTATTACGTTATATGGTATAACGTTATAACGTATTACGTTATATGGTATTACGTGATAACGTATTACGTTATATGGTATTACGTTATAACGTATTACGTTATATGGTATAACGTTATAACGTATTACATTATATGGTATAACGTGAAATGGTATAACGTTATAATGTATTACGTCATATTGTGTAACGTTATAACGTAATACGTTATATGGTATAACGTCATATGGTATAACGTTATATGGTATAACGTCATATGGTATAACGTTATAACGTATTACGTTATATGGTATTACGTTATAACGTATAACGTCATATGGTATAACGTTATAACGTATTACGTTATATGGTATTACGTTATAACGTATTGCGTTATATGGAATAACGTTATAACGTATTACGATATATGGTATTACGTCATAACGTATTACGTTATATGGTATAACGTCATGTGGTATAACGTTATAACGTAATACGTTACATGGTATAACGTTATAACGTAATACGTTATATGGTATAACGTCATATGGCATAACGTTATAACGTATTACGTTATATGGTATTACGTTATAACGTATTACGTTATGTGGTATAACGTTATAACGTATTACGTTATATGGTATAACGTCAAATGGTATAACGTTATAATGTACTGCGTCATATTGTATAACGCTATAACGTAATACGTTATATGCTATAACGTCATATGGTATAACGTTATAACGTATTACGTTATATGGTAATACGTTATAACGTATTACGTTATATGGTATTACGTTATAACGTATTACGTTATATGGTATAACGTTATAATGTATTACGTCATATTGTATAACGTTATAACGTAATACGTTATATGGTATAACGCCATATGGTATAACGTTATAACGTTTTACGTTATATGGTATTACGTCATAACGTAATACGTTATATGGTATAACGTTATAGCGTATTACGTTATATGGTATTACGTTATAACGTATTACGTTATATGGTATTACGTCATAACGTAATACGTTATACGGTATAACGTTATAACGTAATCCGTTATATGCTATAACGTCATATGGTATAACGTTATAACGTATTACGTTATGTGGTATTACGTTATAACGTATTACGTTATATGGTATAACGTTATAACGTATTACGTTATATGCTATAACGTCATATGCTATAACGTTATAACGTATTACGTTATATGGTATTACGTTATAACGTATTACGTTATATGGTATAACGTTATAACGTATTACGTTATATGGTATTACGTTATAACGTATTACGTTATATGGTATAACGTTATAACGTATTACGTCATATGGTATTACGTTATAACGTATTACGTTATATGGTATAACGTTATAACGTATTACGTTATATGGTATTACGTGATAACGTATTACGTTATATGGTATTACGTTATAACGTATTACGTTATATGGTATAACGTTATAACGTATTACATTATATGGTATAACGTGAAATGGTATAACGTTATAATGTATTACGTCATATTGTGTAACGTTATAACGTAATACGTTATATGGTATAACGTCATATGGTATAACGTTATATGGTATAACGTCATATGGTATAACGTTATAACGTATTACGTTATATGGTATTACGTTATAACGTATAACGTCATATGGTATAACGTTATAACGTATTACGTTATATGGTATTACGTTATAACGTATTGCGTTATATGGAATAACGTTATAACGTATTACGATATATGGTATTACGTCATAACGTATTACGTTATATGGTATAACGTCATGTGGTATAACGTTATAACGTAATACGTTACATGGTATAACGTTATAACGTAATACGTTATATGGTATAACGTCATATGGCATAACGTTATAACGTATTACGTTATATGGTATTACGTTATAACGTATTACGTTATGTGGTATAACGTTATAACGTATTACGTTATATGGTATAACGTCAAATGGTATAACGTTATAATGTACTGCGTCATATTGTATAACGCTATAACGTAATACGTTATATGCTATAACGTCATATGGTATAACGTTATAACGTATTACGTTATATGGTAATACGTTATAACGTATTACGTTATATGGTATTACGTTATAACGTATTACGTTATATGGTATAACGTTATAATGTATTACGTCATATTGTATAACGTTATAACGTAATACGTTATATGGTATAACGCCATATGGTATAACGTTATAACGTTTTACGTTATATGGTATTACGTCATAACGTAATACGTTATATGGTATAACGTTATAGCGTATTACGTTATATGGTATAACGTTATAACGTATTACGTTATATGGTATTACGTCATAACGTAATACGTTATATGGTATAACGTTATAACGTATTACGTTATATGCTATAACGTCATATGGTATAACTTTATAACGTATTACGTTATATGGTATTACGTTATAACGTTTTACGTTATATGGTATAACGTTATAACGTATTACCTTATATGGTATAACGTCATATGGTATAACGTTATAACGTATTACGTTATATGGTATTACGTTATAACGTATTACGTTATATGGTATAACGTCATAACGTATTACGTTATATGGTATTACGTTATAACGTATTACGTTATATGGTATTACGTCATAACGTAATACGTTATACGGTATAACGTTATAACGTAATCCGTTATATGCTATAACGTCATATGGTATAACGTTATAACGTATTACGTTATGTGGTATTACGTTATAACGTATTACGTTATATGGTATAACGTTATAACGTATTACGTTATATGGTATTACGTCATAACGTAATACGTTATATGGTGAAACGTTATAACGTATTACGTTATATGATATAACGTCATATGGTATAACGTTATAGCGTATTACGTTATATGGTATTACGTTATAACGTTTTACGTTATATGGTATAACGTTATAACGTATTACCTTATATGGTATAACGTCATATGGTATAACGTTATACCGTATTACGTTATATGGTATTACGTTATAACGTATTACGTTATATGGTATAACGTTATAACGTATTACGTTATATGGTATTACGTTATAACGTATTACGTTATATGGTATTACGTCATAACGTAGTACGTTATACGGTATAACGTTATAACGTAATCCGTTATATGCTATAACGTCATATGGTATAATGTTATAACGTATTACGTTATGTGGTATTACGTTATAACGTATTACGTTATATGGTATAACGTTATAACGTATTACCTTATATGGTATAACGTCATATGGTATAACGTATTACATTATATGGTATTACGTATTACGTTATATGGTATTACGTTATAACGTATTACGTTATAACGTATTACGTTATATGGTATAACGTTATAACGTATTACGTTATATGGTATTACGTTATAACGTATTACTTTATGTGGTATAACGTTATAACGTATTACGTTATATGGTATTACGTGATAACGTATTACGTTATATGGTATAACGTTATAACGTATTACGTTATATGCTATAACGTCATATGCTATAACGTTATAACGTATTACGTTATATGGTATTACGTTATAACGTATTACGTTATATGGTATAACGTTATAACGTATTACGTTATATGATATTACGTCATAACGTGTTACGTTATATGGTATAACGACATATGGTATTACTGCATAACGTATTACGTTATATGGTATTACTGCATAACGTATTACGTTATATGGTATAACGTTATAACGTATTACGTCATATGGTATTACGTTATAACGTATTACGTTATATGGTATAAAGTTATAACGTATTACCTTATATGGTATAACGTCATATGGTATAACGTATTACGTTATATGGTATTACGTTATAACGTATTACGTTATATGGTATAACGTTATAACGTATTACGTTATATGGTATTACGTTATAACGTATTACGTTATATGGTATAACGTTATAACGTATTACGTTATATGGTATTACGTGATAACGTATTACGTTATATGGTATAACGTTATAACGTATTACGTTATATGCTATAACGTCATATGCTATAACGTCATAACGTATTACGTTATATGGTATTACGTTATAACGTATAACGTCATATGGTATAACTTCATAACGTATTACGTTATATGGTATTACGTTATAACGTATTACGTTATATGGTATAACGTTATAACGTATTACGTTATATGGTGTTACGTTATCACGTATTACGTTATATGGTATAACGTTATAACGTATTACGTTATATGGTATTACGTCATAACGTAATACGTTATATGGTGAAACGTTCTAACGTATTACGTTATATGATATAACGTCATATGGTATAACGTTATAGCGTATTACGTTATATGGTATTACGTTATAACGTTTTACGTTATATGGTATAACGTTATAACGTATTACCTTATATGGTATAACGTCATATGGTATAACGTTATAACGTATTACGTTATATGGTATTACGTTATAACGCATTACGTTATATGGTATAACGTTATAACGTATTACGTTATATGGTATTACGTTATAACGTATTACTTTATATGGTATTACGTCATAACGTAATACGTTATACGGTATAACGTTATAACGTAATCCGTTATATGCTATAACGTCATATGGTATAACGTTATAACGTATCACGTTATGTGGTATTACGTTATAACGTATTACGTTATATGGTATAACGTTATAACGTATTACCTTATATGGTATAACGTCATATGGTATAACGTATTACGTTATATGGTATTACGTATTACGTTATATGGTATTACGTTATAACGTATTACGTTATATGGTATAACGTTATAACGTATTACGTTATATGGTATTACGTTATAACGTATTACGTTATATGGTATAACGTTATAACGTATTACGTTATATGGTATTACGTGATAACGTATTACGTTATATGGTATAACGTTATAACGTATTACGTTATATGCTATAACGTCATATGCTATAACGTTATAACGTATTACGTTATATGGTATTACGTTATAACGTATTGCGTTATATGGTATAACGTTATAACGTATTACGATATATGGTATTACGTCATAACGTATTACGTTATATGGTATAACGTCATATGGTATAACGTTATGACGTATTACGTTATATGGTATAACGTTATAACGTATTACGTTATATGCTATAACGTCATACGGCATAACATTATAACGTATTACGTTATATGGTATTACGTTATAACGTATTACATTATATGGTATAACGTTATAACGTATTACGATATATGGTATTACGTCATAACGTATTACGTTATATGGTATAACGTCATATGGTATAACGTTATGACGTATTACGTTATATGGTATAACGTTATAACGTAATACGTTACATAGTATAACGTTATAACGTAATACGTTATATGGTATAACGTCATATGGTATAACGTTATAACGTATTACGTTTTATGGTATTACATTATAACGTATTACGTTATATGGTATAACGTCATATGGTATAACGTTATAACGTAATACGTTATATGTTATAACGTTATAACTTATTACGTTATATGCTATAACGTCATATGGCATAACGTTATAACGTATTACGTTATATGGTATTACGTCATAACGTGTTACGTTATATGGTTTAACGACGTATGGTATATCGTAATGACGTATTACGTTATATGGTATTACTGCGTAACGTATTACGTTATATGGTATAACGTTATAACGTATTACGTCATATGCTATAACGTCATATGGTATAACGTTATAACGTATTACGTTATATGGTATAACGTTATAACGTATTACGTTATATGGTATTACGTGATAACGTATTACGTTATATGGTATAACGTTATAACGTATTACCTTATATGGTATAACGTCATATGGTATAACGTTATAACGTATTACGTTATATGGTATTACGTTATAACGTATTACGTTATATGGTATAACGTTATAACGTATTACGTTATATGGTATTACGTTATAACGTATTACGTTATATGGTATTACGTCATAACGTAATACGTTATACGGTATAACGTTATGACGTAATCCGTTATATGCTATAACGTCATATGGTATAATGTTATAACGTATTACGTTATGTGGTATTACGTTATAACGTATTACGTTATATGGTATAACGTTATAACGTATTACCTTATGTGGTATAACGTCATATGGTATAACGTATTACATTATATGGTATTACGTATTACGTTATATGGTATTACGTTATAACGTATTACGTTATATGGTATAACGTTATAACGTATTACGTTATATGGTATTACGTTATAACGTATTACTTTATGTGGTATAACGTTATAACGTATTACGTTATATGGTATTACGTGATAACGTATTACGTTATATGGTATTACGTCATAACGTAATACGTTATACGGTATAACGTTATGACGTAATCCGTTATATGCTATAACGTCATATGGTATAATGTTATAACGTATTACGTTATGTGGTATTACGTTATAACGTATTACGTTATATGGTATAACGTTATAACGTATTACCTTATGTGGTATAACGTCATATGGTATAACGTATTACATTATATGGTATTACGTATTACGTTATATGGTATTACGTTATAACGTATTACGTTATATGGTATAACGTTATAACGTATTACGTTATATGGTATTACGTTATAACGTATTACTTTATGTGGTATAACGTTATAACGTATTACGTTATATGGTATTACGTGATAACGTATTACGTTATATGGTATAACGTTATAACGTATTACGTTATATGCTATAACGTCATATGCTATAACGTTATGACGTATTACGTTATATGGTATTACTGCATAACGTATTACGTTATATGGTATAACGTTATAACGTATTACGTCATATGGTATTGCGTTATAACGTATTACGTTATATGGTATAACGTTATAACGTATTACCTTATATGGTATAATGTCATATGGTATAACGTATTACGTTATATGGTATTACGTTATAACGTATTACGTTATATGGTATAACGTTATAACGTATTACGTTATATGGTATTACGTTATAACGTATTACGTTATATGGTATAACGTTATAACGTATTACGTTATATGGTATTACGTGATAACGTATTACGTTATATGGTATAACGTTATAACGTATTACGTTATATGCTATAACGTCATATGCTATAACGTTATAACGTAATACGTTACATGGTATAACGTTATAACGTAATACGTTATATGGTATAACGTCATATGGTATAACGTTATAACGTATTACGTTTTATGGTATTACATTATAACGTATTACGTTATATGGTATAACGTCATATGGTATAACGTTATAACGTAATACGTTATATGTTATAACGTTATAACTTATTACGTTATATGCTATAACGTCATATGGCATAACGTTATAACGTATTACGTTATATGGTATTACGTCATAACGTGTTACGTTATATGGTTTAACGACGTATGGTATATCGTAATGACGTATTACGTTATATGGTATTACTGCGTAACGTATTACGTTATATGGTATAACGTTATAACGTATTACGTCATATGCTATAACGTCATATGGTATAACGTTATAACGTATTACGTTATATGGTATAACGTTATAACGTATTACGTTATATGGTATTACGTGATAACGTATTACGTTATATGGTATAACGTTATAACGTATTACCTTATATGGTATAACGTCATATGGTATAACGTTATAACGTATTACGTTATATGGTATTACGTTATAACGTATTACGTTATATGGTATAACGTTATAACGTATTACGTTATATGGTATTACGTTATAACGTATTACGTTATATGGTATTACGTCATAACGTAATACGTTATACGGTATAACGTTATGACGTAATCCGTTATATGCTATAACGTCATATGGTATAATGTTATAACGTATTACGTTATGTGGTATTACGTTATAACGTATTACGTTATATGGTATAACGTTATAACGTATTACCTTATGTGGTATAACGTCATATGGTATAACGTATTACATTATATGGTATTACGTATTACGTTATATGGTATTACGTTATAACGTATTACGTTATATGGTATAACGTTATAACGTATTACGTTATATGGTATTACGTTATAACGTATTACTTTATGTGGTATAACGTTATAACGTATTACGTTATATGGTATTACGTGATAACGTATTACGTTATATGGTATTACGTCATAACGTAATACGTTATACGGTATAACGTTATGACGTAATCCGTTATATGCTATAACGTCATATGGTATAATGTTATAACGTATTACGTTATGTGGTATTACGTTATAACGTATTACGTTATATGGTATAACGTTATAACGTATTACCTTATGTGGTATAACGTCATATGGTATAACGTATTACATTATATGGTATTACGTATTACGTTATATGGTATTACGTTATAACGTATTACGTTATATGGTATAACGTTATAACGTATTACGTTATATGGTATTACGTTATAACGTATTACTTTATGTGGTATAACGTTATAACGTATTACGTTATATGGTATTACGTGATAACGTATTACGTTATATGGTATAACGTTATAACGTATTACGTTATATGCTATAACGTCATATGCTATAACGTTATGACGTATTACGTTATATGGTATTACTGCATAACGTATTACGTTATATGGTATAACGTTATAACGTATTACGTCATATGGTATTGCGTTATAACGTATTACGTTATATGGTATAACGTTATAACGTATTACCTTATATGGTATAATGTCATATGGTATAACGTATTACGTTATATGGTATTACGTTATAACGTATTACGTTATATGGTATAACGTTATAACGTATTACGTTATATGGTATTACGTTATAACGTATTACGTTATATGGTATAACGTTATAACGTATTACGTTATATGGTATTACGTGATAACGTATTACGTTATATGGTATAACGTTATAACGTATTACGTTATATGCTATAACGTCATATGCTATAACGTTATAACGTAATACGTTACATGGTATAACGTTATAACGTAATACGTTATATGGTATAACGTCATATGGTATAACGTTATAACGTATTACGTTATATGGTATTACGTTATAACGTATTACGTTATATGCTATAACGTCATATGCTATAACGTCATAACGTATTACGTTATATGGTATTACGTTATAACGTATAACGTCATATGGTATAACTTTATAACGTATTACGTTATATGGTATTACGTTATAACGTATTACGTTATATGGTATAACGTTATAACGTATTACGTTATATGGTATTACGTTATCACGTATTATGTTATATGGTATAACGTTATAACGTATTACGTTATATGGTATTACGTCATAACGTAATACGTTATATGGTGAAACGTTATAACGTATTACGTTATATGATATAACGTCATATGGTATAACGTTATAGCGTATTACGTTATATGGTATTACGTTATAACGTTTTACGTTATATGGTATAACGTTATAACGTATCACCTTATATGGTATAACGTCATATGGTATAACGTTATAACGTATTACGTTATATGGTATTACGTTATAACGTATTACGTTATATGGTATAACGTTATAACGTATTACGTTATATGGTATTACGTTATAACGTATTACGTTATATGGTATTACGTCATAACGTAATACGTTATACGGTATAACGTTATAACGTAATCCGTTATATGCTATAACGTCATATGGTATAACGTTATAACGTATTACGTTATGTGGTATTACGTTATAACGTATTACGTTATATGGTATAACGTTATAACGTATTACCTTATATGGTATAACGTCATATGGTATAACGGATTACGTTATATGGTATTACGTATTACGTTATATGGTATTACGTTATAACGTATTACGTTATATGGTATAACGTTATAACGTATTACGTTATATGCTATAACGTCATATGCTATAACGTTATAACGTATTACGTTATATGGTATTACGTTATAACGTATTACGTTATATGGTATAACGTTATAACGTATTACGTTATATGGTATTACGTCATAACGTGTTACGTTATATGGTATAACGACATATGGAATATCGTTATGACGTATTACGTTATATGGTATTACTGCATAACGTATTACGTTATATGGTATAACGTTATAACGTATTACGTCATATGGTATTACGTTATAACGTATTACGTTATATGGTATAACGTTATAACGTATTACGTTATATGGTATTACGTGATAACGTATTACGTTATATGGTATTACGTTATAACGTATTACGTTATATGGTATAACGTTATAACGTATTACATTATATGGTATAACGTCAAATGGTATAACGTTATAATGTATTACGTCATATTGTATAACGTTATAACGAAATACGTTATATGGTATATCGTCATATGGTATAACGTTATAACGTATTACGTTATATGGTATTACGTTATAACGTGTAACGTCATATGGTATAACGTTATAACGTATTACGTTATATGGTATTACGTTATAACGTATTGCGTTATATGGTATAACGTTATAACGTATTACGATATATGGTATTACGTCATAACGTATTACGTTATATGGTATAACGTCATATGGTATAACGTTATGACGTATTACGTTATATGGTATAACGTTATAACGTATTACGTTATATGCTATAACGTCATATGCTATAACGTTATAACGTATTACGTTATATGGTATAACGTTATAACGTATTACGTTATATGGTATTACGTGATAACGTATTACGTTATATGGTATAACGTTATAACGTATTACGTTATATGCTATAACGTCATATGCTATAACGTTATAACGTAATACGTTACATGGTATAACGTTATAACGTAATACGTTATATGGTATAACGTCATATGGTATAACGTTATAACGTATTACGTTATATGGTATTACGTTATAACGTATTACGTTATATGCTATAACGTCATATGCTATAACGTCATAACGTATTACGTTATATGGTATTACGTTATAACGTATAACGTCATATGGTATAACTTTATAACGTATTACGTTATATGGTATTACGTTATAACGTAATACGTTATATGGTGAAACGTTATAACGTATTACGTTATATGATATAACGTCATATGGTATAACGTTATAGCGTATTACGTTATATGGTATTACGTTATAACGTTTTACGTTATATGGTATAACGTTATAACGTATCACCTTATATGGTATAACGTCATATGGTATAACGTTATAACGTATTACGTTATATGGTATTACGTTATAACGTATTACGTTATATGGTATAACGTTATAACGTATTACGTTATATGGTATTACGTTATAACGTATTACGTTATATGGTATTACGTCATAACGTAATACGTTATACGGTATAACGTTATAACGTAATCCGTTATATGCTATAACGTCATATGGTATAACGTTATAACGTATTACGTTATGTGGTATTACGTTATAACGTATTACGTTATATGGTATAACGTTATAACGTATTACCTTATATGGTATAACGTCATATGGTATAACGTATTACGTTATATGGTATTACGTATTACGTTATATGGTATTACGTTATAACGTATTACGTTATATGGTATAACGTTATAACGTATTACGTTATATGGTATTACGTTATAACGTATTACGTTATATGGTATAACGTTATAACGTATTACGATATATGGTATTACGTCATAACGTATTACGTTATATGGTATAACGTCATATGGTATAACGTTATGACGTATTACGTTATATGGTATAACGTTATAACGTATTACGTTATATGCTATAACGTCATATGGCATAACATTATAACGTATTACGTTATATGGTATTACGTTATAACGTATTACATTATATGGTATAACGTTATAACGTATTACGATATATGGTATTACGTCATAACGTATTACGTTATATGGTATAACGTCATATGGTATAACGTTATGACGTATTACGTTATATGGTATAACGTTATAACGTAATACGTTACATAGTATAACGTTATAACGTAATACGTTATATGGTATAACGTCATATGGTATAACGTTATAACGTATTACGTTTTATGGTATTACATTATAACGTATTACGTTATATGGTATAACGTCATATGGTATAACGTTATAACGTAATACGTTATATGTTATAACGTTATAACTTATTACGTTATATGCTATAACGTCATATGGCATAACGTTATAACGTATTACGTTATATGGTATTACGTCATAACGTGTTACGTTATATGGTTTAACGACGTATGGTATATCGTAATGACGTATTACGTTATATGGTATTACTGCGTAACGTATTACGTTATATGGTATAACGTTATAACGTATTACGTCATATGCTATAACGTCATATGGTATAACGTTATAACGTATTACGTTATATGGTATAACGTTATAACGTATTACGTTATATGGTATTACGTGATAACGTATTACGTTATATGGTATAACGTTATAACGTATTACCTTATATGGTATAACGTCATATGGTATAACGTTATAACGTATTACGTTATATGGTATTACGTTATAACGTATTACGTTATAAGGTATAACGTTATAACGTATTACGTTATATGGTATTACGTTATAACGTATTACGTTATATGGTATTACGTCATAACGTAATACGTTATACGGTATAACGTTATAACGTAATCCGTTATATGCTATAACGTCATATGGTATAATGTTATAACGTATTACGTTATGTGGTATTACGTTATAACGTATTACGTTATATGGTATAACGTTATAACGTATTACCTTATGTGGTATAACGTCATATGGTATAACGTATTACATTATATGGTATTACGTATTACGTTATATGGTATTACGTTATAACGTATTACGTTATATGGTATAACGTTATAACGTATTACGTTATATGGTATTACGTTATAACGTATTACTTTATGTGGTATAACGTTATAACGTATTACGTTATATGGTATTACGTGATAACGTATTACGTTATATGGTATAACGTTATAACGTATTACGTTATATGCTATAACGTCATATGCTATAACGTTATAACGTATTACGTTATATGGTATTACGTTATAACGTATTACGTTATATGGTATAACGTTATAACGTATTACGTTATATGATATTACGTCATAACGTGTTACGTTATATGGTATAACGACATATGGTATATCGTTATGACGTATTACGTTATATGGTATTACTGCATAACGTATTACGTTATATGGTATAACGTTATAACGTATTACGTCATATGGTATTGCGTTATAACGTATTACGTTATATGGTATAACGTTATAACGTATTACCTTATATGGTATAATGTCATATGGTATAACGTATTACGTTATATGGTATTACGTTATAACGTATTACGTTATATGGTATAACGTTATAACGTATTACGTTATATGGTATTACGTTATAACGTATTACGTTATATGGTATAACGTTATAACGTATTACGTTATATGGTATTACGTGATAACGTATTACGTTATATGGTATAACGTTATAACGTATTACGTTATATGCTATAACGTCATATGCTATAACGTTATAACGTAATACGTTACATGGTATAACGTTATAACGTAATACGTTATATGGTATAACGTCATATGGTATAACGTTATAACGTATTACGTTATATGGTATTACGTTATAACGTATTACGTTATATGCTATAACGTCATATGCTATAACGTCATAACGTATTACGTTATATGGTATTACGTTATAACGTATAACGTCATATGGTATAACTTTATAACGTATTACGTTATATGGTATTACGTTATATGGTATAACGTTATAACGTATTACGTTATATGGTATTACGTTATCACGTATTATGTTATATGGTATAACGTTATAACGTATTACGTTATATGGTATTACGTCATAACGTAATACGTTATATGGTGAAACGTTATAACGTATTACGTTATGTAGTATCGTGGACGAAAGGCCTAAGAAATATCGGGCGAACTATGAACAATGTCGCGAGAGCCGAGGCGTCGTCGGGCCCATCAATGTGTCATCGGTCTTTTCAAGTGCATAGTTTCGTGGAAAAGACCTACGTGACCCTGGCCACGAGCGTCTGCAGAACACGTGTGCGGTGTGCCTAGGAAAAAGACAACAGAATGCGGCAACGACCAGAGAGTTAGTCGAAAAGCAGCGTGCGAGTCGAGGAGCCGAGTGCGAGCTGAGCGGAGACAGAGGTTGCGAGTGGCGTTGCCGAGAGAGTGTGGATTGCGCTGTTTTCTGTGCGTTTGGCGTGAATAGTTCAGGTTGAACAACAATCGTCTTTTTCTGTCTGATTAACATCTCTATTGTCCACTCTTTGTAAACACATTATATCACGATATTACATATTTTTGGGGGCTCGTCCGGGATTGGACAAGACAGAAAACGAAACGGTTTAACAGAGCTATTCGAGCTAGTTGTGAATTTACCGGTGCGCGGTGCAGTAAAAGACGATATCGTCGACGGTTTAAGTTTGTGTAGTGCGAAAAATGGCAAACGTCGGGGACGAGCGATTGTCGGGTGAAGAGGGTTCGACGCTGGAGGAGCTGAGGAGTAAGCTCGCGCGAATGAACCTCCCTATATCGGGTGCGAGGTCAGTGCTGATTGCAAGGCTGAATCGGGCGTGTAGGGCTGGACAATCGTGTCCTAAGGGATCGACGGGCGGTGAAGAGCTAACCGGTCAACGAGATTTAGAAAATGTACAGAGAGCTGAGCGTGATTGTAACGAAGATGAAGGTTTTGAGAAAATGAATACGAAGGAGTTGAAGGAGCGCCTCGCTAGTTTGGGTTTAAAAACGACGGGAAGAAAAGTAGAATTACGCGCACGGCTACAAGCGGCCATGGATGGTAACGACGTATCGTCGGAAGAAGAAAGCGACGACGAAAGTGAGGATGAATATGACAAGAAAAACGCAAGAGGATACAAGAGAGATACGCGAAGGGTGTATCAGGACCGTGACGAATGTTGTCGAAGGGCATGCGTTGGTTCGACACTGAGTTTTAGAGACGTCGAAGATGCATTAGAGTCGTTTAGTGGCGACAAAGGTGAAAATGTCGAACGATGGTTCGAGTCGTTCGAGGAAGTCGCTGATACGTGCATGTGGTCGGATGGGCAGAAGGCAGTCTACGCCAGGAAGCTGCTGAAGGGATCAGCGAAAATATTCGCGAGCTTCGAGTGTCATGCCAGGACTTGGCATGAGTTGAAGAGGGGGCTAGTGAAAGAATTTTCGAGGAAAGTCAACAGTAGGCAAGTACATCAGAAACTTGAAGAAACAAAAAAGGAGAGTGATGAAGCATGTTTGGCTTACATGTACCGCATGCTCGAAATAGCCAGCCATGTGGACATGGAGGAGGAAGCAAAGGTGGAATACATAGTGGATGGAATAATAGACGACGAGAACAATAAGGCTGTATTGTACGGCGCTACGTCAATCAAAGAGTTGAGGAAGAGGTTAGTGATGTACGAAGAGCAGAAGAGTCGCAGAGCAAAGTCGATTGTGAAGCCGGCTGAAACCCAGAAGAACGGGAAGCCCAGTCAATCTGTAGATGCAATGAAGAAAAGAAGATGCTTCATTTGCGGTAGTGAGGATCATCTAAGTGTTAAGTGTCCGGAGAGGGGAGAAGGTGTTAGGTGTTTCGAGTGCAGCGGATTTGGACATATTGCAGCGAGGTGTACGGCACGACCGAAAGAGACTTGCGTAGTGTCAAGATCCGAAAAAGGGAAGTATGTGAAAGAAGTGGCGATAGATGACTGTAGGTTTGTGGCATTAGTGGATACGGGTAGTGATCTCACGTTCATCCGATCAGACGAGTATGCGAGGTTAGGGTCACCACCGCTAGGTAAATGCAAGTTTAAGTTCGACGGTTTTGGTTCCGCTGGCAATGAGACCTGGGGTGAATTCACTAAGGTAATGACGGTTGATGGGTGTAAACTGCCAATCACGTTGCACGTTGTTTCAAACAAAATATTGACGAAGCACGGCCTGTTGTTAGGCACTGATTTTCTGGATCAGGTAGAGTTACGGGTTAAACGGGGCGAAGTGACTTTCTTGCGGCTTGACGAACAGACTAACAAAGACGTGTCGGATGTGTTTAGAATTAACGTAGTAGAACAGACTGACGAAACAGACCTAACACACGTACAGGAACCGCATTATCGTGAAGCCATTCGGGATATTATTAAAGGGTATAGGCCGGAGAAGAAGAGAGACGTCGGGATAACCGCGAAAATAGTTCTGAAAAGCGACAAACCGGTAGCGCGAAGACCGCGAAGACTGGCGCCGAGGGGGAACGGGCAGCATGTCGACCAGGTTCAGAAATACCTGAATTCCACCGTAAACAGAAGCACAGGGAAGACTCCTTTCCAGCTACTGGTCGGGGTCGAAATGCAAGTCAGGGAAGAGGCGACGATTAGAAAGCTGATCGACGAAGAGGGGGCCGCGAGGTTTGAAGAACAACGTCGCGAGCTACGTGAGGACGCGAAGAAGAAGATCGCCGCAACTCAAGAGGAGAATCGTCGAAGTTACAAGAAAAGAAGAAAGCGTGCGAAGCAGTACCGAAGGAAGGACCCGCACACACCTCGATTTTATGAAACCTTGGGTCCTAAACGCCGAAAGTGACGCATCTGATGACAGCGAGATAGAAGGCAACATCTGAGGGCAGATGTTATTGCAGGATGGCCGAGTGTAGTATCGTGGACGAAAGGCCTAAGAAATATCGGGCGAACTATGAACAATGTCGCGAGAGCCGAGGCGTCGTCGGGCCCATCAATGTGTCATCGGTCTTTTCAAGTGCATAGTTTCGTGGAAAAGACCTACGTGACCCTGGCCACGAGCGTCTGCAGAACACGTGTGCGGTGTGCCTAGGAAAAAGACAACAGAATGCGGCAACGACCAGAGAGTTAGTCGAAAAGCAGCGTGCGAGTCGAGGAGCCGAGTGCGAGCTGAGCGGAGACAGAGGTTGCGAGTGGCGTTGCCGAGAGAGTGTGGATTGCGCTGTTTTCTGTGCGTTTGGCGTGAATAGTTCAGGTTGAACAACAATCGTCTTTTTCTGTCTGATTAACATCTCTATTGTCCACTCTTTGTAAACACATTATATCACGATATTACAGTTATATGATATAACGTCATATGGTATAACGTTATAGCGTATTACGTTATATGGTATTACGTTATAACGTTTTACGTTATATGGTATAACGTTATAACGTATCACCTTATATGGTATAACGTCATATGGTATAACGTTATAACGTATTACGTTATATGGTATTACGTTATAACGTATTACGTTATATGGTATAACGTTATAACGTATTACGTTATATGGTATTACGTTATAACGTATTACGTTATATGGTATTACGTCATAACGTAATACGTTATACGGTATAACGTTATAACGTAATCCGTTATATGCTATAACGTCATATGGTATAACGTTATAACGTATTACGTTATGTGGTATTACGTTATAACGTATTACGTTATATGGTATAACGTTATAACGTATTACCTTATATGGTATAACGTCATATTGTATAACGGATTACGTTATATGGTATTACGTATTACGTTATATGGTATTACGTTATAACGTATTACGTTATATGGTATAACGTTATAACGTATTACGTTATATGCTATAACGTCATATGCTATAACGTTATAACGTATTACGTTATATGGTATTACGTTATAACGTATTACGTTATATGGTATAACGTTATAACGTATTACGTTATATGGTATTACGTCATAACGTGTTACGTTATATGGTATAACGACATATGGAATATCGTTATGACGTATTACGTTATATGGTATTACTGCATAACGTATTACGTTATATGGTATAACGTTATAACGTATTACGTCATATGGTATTACGTTATAACGTATTACGTTATATGGTATAACGTTATAACGTATTACGTTATATGGTATTACGTGATAACGTATTACGTTATATGGTATTACGTTATAACGTATTACGTTATATGGTATAACGTTATAACGTATTACATTATATGGTATAACGTCAAATGGTATAACGTTATAATGTATTACGTCATATTGTATAACGTTATAACGAAATACGTTATATGGTATATCGTCATATGGTATAACGTTATAACGTATTACGTTATATGGTATTACGTTATAACGTGTAACGTCATATGGTATAACGTTATAACGTATTACGTTATATGGTATTACGTTATAACGTATTGCGTTATATGGTATAACGTTATAACGTATTACGATATATGGTATTACGTCATAACGTATTACGTTATATGGTATAACGTCATATGGTATAACGTTATGACGTATTACGTTATATGGTATAACGTTATAACGTATTACGTTATATGCTATAACGTCATATGCTATAACGTTATAACGTATTACGTTATATGGTATAACGTTATAATGTATTACGATATATGGTATTACGTGATAACGTATTACGTTATATGGTATAACGTTATAACGTATTACGTTATATGCTATAACGTCATATGCTATAACGTTATAACGTAATACGTTACATGGTATAACGTTATAACGTAATACGTTATATGGTATAACGTCATATGGTATAACGTTATAACGTATTACGTTATATGGTATTACGTTATAACGTATTACGTTATATGCTATAACGTCATATGCTATAACGTCATAACGTATTACGTTATATGGTATTACGTTATAACGTATAACGTCATATGGTATAACTTTATAACGTATTACGTTATATGGTATTACGTTATAACGTATTACGTTATATGGTATAACGTTATAACGTATTACGTTATATGGTATTACGTTATCACGTATTATGTTATATGGTATAACGTTATAACGTATTACGTTATATGGTATTACGTCATAACGTAATACGTTATATGGTGAAACGTTATAACGTATTACGTTATATGATATAACGTCATATGGTATAACGTTATAGCGTATTACGTTATATGGTATTACGTTATAACGTTTTACGTTATATGGTATAACGTTATAACGTATCACCTTATATGGTATAACGTCATATGGTATAACGTTATAACGTATTACGTTATATGGTATTACGTTATAACGTATTACGTTATATGGTATAACGTTATAACGTATTACGTTATATGGTATTACGTTATAACGTATTACGTTATATGGTATTACGTCATAACGTAATACGTTATACGGTATAACGTTATAACGTAATCCGTTATATGCTATAACGTCATATGGTATAACGTTATAACGTATTACGTTATGTGGTATTACGTTATAACGTATTACGTTATATGGTATAACGTTATAACGTATTACCTTATATGGTATAACGTCATATGGTATAACGTATTACGTTATATGGTATTACGTATTACGTTATATGGTATTACGTTATAACGTATTACGTTATATGGTATAACGTTATAACGTATTACGTTATATGGTATTACGTTATAACGTATTACGTTATATGGTATAACGATATAACGTATTACGTTATATGGTATTACGTGATAACGTATTACGTTATATGGTATAACGTTATAACGTATTACGTTATATGCTATAACGTCATATGCTATAACGTTATAACGTATTACGTTATATGGTATTACGTTATAACGTATTACGTTATATGGTATAACGTTATAACGTATTACGTTATATGGTATTACGTCATAACGTGTTACGTTATATGGTATAACGACATATGGAATATCGTTATGACGTATTACGTTATATGGTATTACTGCATAACGTATTACGTTATATGGTATTACGTGATAACGTATTACGTCATATGGTATTACGTTATAACGTATTACGTTATATGGTATAACGTTATAACGTATTACGTTATATGGTATTACGTGATAACGTATTACGTTATATGGTATTACGTTATAACGTATTCCGTTATATGGTATAACGTTATAACGTATTACATTATATGGTATAACGTCAAATGGTATAACGTTATAATGTATTACGTCATATTGTATAACGTTATAACGAAATACGTTATATGGTATATCGTCATATGGTATAACGTTATAACGTATTACGTTATATGGTATTACGTTATAACGTGTAACGTCATATGGTATAACGTTATAACGTATTACGTTATATGGTATTACGTTATAACGTATTGCGTTATATGGTATAACGTTATAACGTATTACGATATATGGTATTACGTCATAACGTATTACGTTATATGGTATAACGTCATATGGTATAACGTTATGACGTATTACGTTATATGGTATAACGTTATAACGTATTACGTTATATGCTATAACGTCATATGCTATAACGTTATAACGTATTACGTTACATGGTATTACGTTATAACGTATTACGTTATATGGTATAACGTTATAACGTATTACGTTATATGGTATTACGTCATAACGTGTTACGTTATATGGTATAACGACATATGGAATATCGTTATGACGTATTACGTTATATGGTATTACTGCATAACGTATTACGTTATATGGTATAACGTTATAACGTATTACGTCATATGGTATTACGTTATAACGTATTACGTTATATGGTATAACGTTATAACGTATTAACTTATATGGTATAACGTCATATGGTATAACGTATTACGTTATATGGTATTACGTATTACGTTATATGGTATTACGTTATAACGTATTACGTTATATGGTATAACGTTATAACGTATAACGTTATATGGTATTACGTTATAACGTATTACGTTATATGGTATAACGTTATAACGTATTACGTTATATGGTATTACGTGATAACGTATTACGTTATATGGTATAACGTTATAACGTATTACGTTATATGCTATAACGTCATATGCTATAACGTTATAACGTAATACGTTACATGGTATAACGTTATAACGTAATACGTTATATGGTATTACGTCATATGGTATAACGTTATAACGTATTACGTTATATGGTATTACGTTATAACGTATTACGTTATATGGTATAACGTTATAACGTATTACGTTATATGGTATAACGTCAAATGGTATAACGTTATAATGTATTGCGTCATATTGTAGAACGTTATAACGTAATACGTTATATGCTATAACGTCATATGGTATAACGTTATACCTTATTACGTTATATGGTATTACGTTATAACGTATTACGTTATATGGTATTACGTTATAACGTATTACGTTATATGGTATAACGTTATAATGTATTACGTCATATTGTATAACGTTATAACGTAATACGTTATATGGTATAACGCCATATGGTATAACGTTATAACGTATTACGTTATATGGTATTACGTCATAGCGTAATACGTTATATGGTATAACGTTATAACGTATTACGTTATATGGTATTACGTTATAACGTATTACGTTGTATGGTATAACGTTATAACGTATTACGTTATATGGTATTACGTCATAACGTAATACGTTATATGGTATAACGTTATAACGTATTACGTTATATGCTATAACGTCATATGGTATAACTTTATAACGTATTACGTTATATGGTATTACGTTATAACGTATTACGTTATATGGTATAACGTTATAACGTATTACGTTATATGGTATTACGTTATCACGTATTACGTTATATGGTATAACGTTATAACGTATTACGTTATATGGTATTACGTCATAACGTAATACGTTATATGGTGAAACGTTATAACGTATTACGTTATATGATATAACGTCATATGGTATAACGTTATAGCGTATTACGTTATATGGTATTACGTTATAACGTTTTACGTTAAATGGTATAACGTTATAACGTATTACCTTATATGGTATAACGTCATATGGTATAACGTTATAACGTATTACGTTATATGGTATTACGTTATAACGTATTACGTTATATGGTATAACGTTATAACGTATTACGTTATATGGTATTACGTTATAACGTATTACGTAATATGGTATTACGTCATAACGTAATACGTTATACGGTATAACGTTATAACGTAACCCGTTATATGCTATAACGTCATATGGTATAACGTTATAACGTATTACGTTATGTGGTATTACGTTATAACGTATTACGTTATATGGTATAACGTTATAACGTATTACCTAATATGGTATAACGTCATATGGTATAACGTATTACGTTATATGGTATTACGTTATAACGTATTACGTTATATGGTATAACGTTATAACGTATTACGTTATATGGTATTACGTTATAACGTATTACGTTATATGGTATAACGTTATAACGTATTACGTTATATGGTATTACGTGATAACGTATTACGTTATATGGTATAACGTTATAACGTATTACGTTATATGCTATAACGTCATATGCTATAACGTTATAACGTATTACGTTATATGGTATTACGTTATAACGTATTACGTTATATGGTATAACGTTATAACGTATTACGTTATATGGTATTACGTTATAACGTATTGCGTTATATGGTATAACGTTATAACGTATTACGTTATATGGTATAACGTTATAACGTATTACGTTATATGCTATAACGTCATATGCTATAACGTTATAACGTATTACGTTATATGGTATTACGTTATAACGTATTACGTTATATGGTATTACGTGATAACGTATTACGTTATATGGTATTACGTTATAACGTATTACGTTATATGGTATAACGTTATAACGTATTACATTATATGGTATAACGTCAAATGGTATAACGTTATAATGTATTACGTCATATTGTATAACGTTATAACGAAATACGTTATATGGTATAACGTCATATGGTATAACGTTATAACGTATTACGTTATATGGTATTACGTTATAACGTATAACGTCATATGGTATAACGTTATAACGTATGACGTTATATGGTATTACGTTATAACGTATTGCGTTATATGGTATAACGTTATAACGTATTACGATATATGGTATTACGTCATAACGTATTACGTTGTATGGTATAACGTCATATGGTATAACGTTATGACGTATTACGTTATATGGTATAACGTTATAACGTAATACGTTACATGGTATAACGTTATAACGTATTACGTTATATGCTATAACGTCATATGGCATAACATTATAACGTATTACGTTATATGGTATTACGTTATAACGTATTACGTTATATGGTATAACGTTATAACGTATTACGATATATGGTATTACGTCATAACGTATTACGTTATATGGTATAACGTCATATGGTATAACGTTATGACGTATTACGTAATATGGTATAACGTTATAACGTAATACGTTACATAGTATAACGTTATAACGTAATACGTTATATGGTATAACGTCATATGGTATAACGTTATAACGTATTACGTTATATGGTATTACATTATAACGTATTACGTTATATGGTATAACGTTATAACGTATTACGTTATATGGTATAACGTCAAATGGAATAACGTTATAATGTATTGCGTCATATTGTATAACGTTATAACCTAATACGTTATATGCTATAACGTCATATGGTATAACGTTATAACGTAATACGTTATATGTTATAACGTTATAACTTATTACGTTATATGCTATAACGTCATATGGCATAACGTTATACCGTATTACGTTATATGGTATTACGTCATAACATGTTACGTTATATGGTATAACGACATATGGTATATCGTAATGACGTATTACGTTATATGGTATTACTGCGTAACGTATTACGTTATATGGTATAACGTTATAACGTATTACGTCATATGCTATAACGTCATATGTTATAACGTTATAACGTATTACGTTATATGGTATAACGTTATAACGTATTACGTTATATAGTATTACGTGATAACGTATTACGTTATATGGTATAACGTTATAACGTATTACGTTATATGCTATAACGTCATATGGTATAACGTTATAACGTATTACGTTATATGGTATTACGTTATAACGTATTACGTTATATGGTATTACGTTATAACGTATTACGTTATATGGTATAACGTTATAACGTATTACGTTATATGCTATAACGTCATATGGTATAACGTTATAACGTATTACGTTATATGGTATTACGTTATAACGTATTACGTTATATGGTATAACGTTATAACGTATTACGTTATATGCTATAACGTCATATGGTATAACGTTATAACGTATTACGTTATATGGTATTACGTTATAACGTAATACGTTACATAGTATAACGTTATAACGTAATACGTTATATGGTATAACGTCATATGGTATAACGTTATAACGTATTACGTTATATGGTATAACGTTATAACGTATTACCTTATATGGTATTACGTCAAAACGTATTACGTTATGTGGTATAACGTTTTTAACGTATTACGTTATATGGTTTTACGTCATAACGTAATACGTTTTATGGTATAACGTTATAACTTATTACGTTATATGCTATAACGTCATATGGTATAACGTTATAACGTATTACGTTATATGGTATTACGTTATAACGTATTACGTTATATGGTATAACGTTATAATGTATTACGTCATATTGTATAACGTTATAACGTAATACGTTATATGGTATAACGCCATATGGTATAACGTTATAACGTATTACGTTATATGGTATTACGTCATAACGTAATACGTTATATGGTATAACGTTTTTAACGTATTACGTTATATGGTATTACGTTATAACGTATTACGTTATATGGTATAACGTTATAACGTATTACGTTATATGGTATTACGTCATAACGTAATACGTTATATGGTATAACGTTTTTAACGTATTACGTTATATGGTATTACGTTATAACGTATTACGTTATATGGTATAACGTTATAACGTATTACGTTATATGGTATTACGTCATAACGTAATACGTTATATGGTATTACGTCATAACGTAATACGTTATATGGTATAACGTTATAACGTATTACGTTATATGCAATAACGTAATATGGTATAACTTTATAAAGTATTACGTTATATGGTATTACGTTATAACGTATTACGTTATATGGTATAACGTTATAACGTAATACGTTATATGGTATTACGTTATCACGTATTACGTTATATGGTATAACGTTATAACGTATTACGTTATATGGTATTACGTCATAACGTAATTCGTTATATGGTGAAACGTTATAACGTATTACGTTATATGCTATAACGTCATATGGTATAACGTTATAGCGTATTACGTTACATGGTATAACATCAAATGGTATAACGTTATAATGTATTACGTCATATTGTATAACGTTATAACGTAATACGTTATATGGTATAACGTCATATGGTATAACGTTATAACGTATTACGTTATATGGTATAACGTTATAACGTATTACGTTATATGGTATTACGTCATAACGTAATACGTTATATGGTATTACGTCATAACGTAATACGTTATATGGTATAACGTTATAACGTATTACGTTATATGCAATAACGTAATATGGTATAACTTTATAAAGTATTACGTTATATGGTATTACGTTATAACGTATTACGTTATATGGTATAACGTTATAACGTAATACGTTATATGGTATTACGTTATCACGTATTACGTTATATGGTATAACGTTATAACGTATTACGTTATATGGTATTACGTCATAACGTAATTCGTTATATGGTGAAACGTTATAACGTATTACGTTATATGCTATAACGTCATATGGTATAACGTTATAGCGTATTACGTTACATGGTATAACATCAAATGGTATAACGTTATAATGTATTACGTCATATTGTATAACGTTATAACGTAATACGTTATATGGTATAACGTCATATGGTATAACGTTATAACGTATTACGTTATATGGTATTACGTATTAACGTATAACGCCATATGGTATAACGTTATAACGTATTACGTTATATGGTATTACGTCATAACGTAATACGTTATATGGTATAACGTTTTTAACGTATTACGTTATATGGTATTACGTTATAACGTATTACGTTATATGGTATAACGTTATAACGTATTACGTTATATGGTATTACGTCATAACGTAATACGTTATATGGTATAACGTTTTTAACGTATTACGTTATATGGTATTACGTTATAACGTATTACGTTATATGGTATAACGTTATAACGTATTACGTTATATGGTATTACGTCATAACGTAATACGTTATATGGTATTACGTCATAACGTAATACGTTATATGGTATAACGTTATAACGTATTACGTTATATGCAATAACGTAATATGGTATAACTTTATAAAGTATTACGTTATATGGTATTACGTTATAACGTATTACGTTATATGGTATAACGTTATAACGTAATACGTTATATGGTATTACGTTATCACGTATTACGTTATATGGTATAACGTTATAACGTATTACGTTATATGGTATTACGTCATAACGTAATACGTTATATGGTGAAACGTTATAACGTATTACGTTATATGCTATAACGTCATATGGTATAACGTTATAGCGTATTACGTTACATGGTATAACATCAAATGGTATAACGTTATAATGTATTACGTCATATTGTATAACGTTATAACGTAATACGTTATATGGTATAACGTCATATGGTATAACGTTATAACGTATTACGTTATATGGTATTACGTATTAACGTATAACGTCATATGGTATAACGTTATAACGTATTACGTTATATGGTATTACGTTATAACGTATTGCGTTATATGGCATAACGTTATAACGTATTACGATATATGGTATTACGTCATAACGTATTACGTTATATGGCATAACGTCATATGGTATAACGTTATGACGTATTACGTTATATGGTATAACGTTATAACGTAATACGTTACATCTTATAACGTTATAACGTATTACGTTATATACTATAACGTCATATGGCATAACATTATAACGTATTACGGTATATGGCATTACGTTATAACGTATTACGTTATATGGTATATCGTTATAACGTATTACGATATATGGTATTACGTCATAACGTATTACGTTATATGGTATAACGTTATAACGTATTACGATATATGGTATTACGTCATAACGTATTACGTTATATGGTATAACTTCATATGGTATAACGTTATGACGTATTACGTTATATGGTATAACGTTATAACGTAATACGTTACATAGTATAACGTTATAACGTAATACGTTATATGGTATAACGTCATATGGTATAACGTTATAACGTATTACGATATATGGTATTACGTTATAACGTATTACGATATATGGTATAACGTTATAACGTATTACGTTATATGGTATAACGTCAAATGGTATAACGTTATAATGTATTACGTCATATTGTATAACGTTATAACGTATTACCTTATATGGTATAACGTCATATGGTATAACGTTATAACGTATTACGTTATATGGTATAACGTTATAACGTATTACCTTATATGGTATTACGTCAAAACGTATTACGTTACGTGGTATAACGTTTTTAACGTATTACGTTATATGGTTTTACGTCATAACGTAACACGTTTTATGGTATAACGTTATAACTTATTACGTTATATGCTATAACGTCATATGTTATAACGTTATAACGTATTACGTTATATGGTATTACGTTATAACGTATTACGTTATATGGTATAACGTTATAATGTATTACGTCATATTGTATAATGTTATAACGTAATACGTTATATGGTATAACGCCATATGGTATAACGTTATAACGTATTACGTTATATGGTATTACGTCATAACGTAATACGTTATATGGTATAACGTTATAACGTATTACGTTATATGGTATTACGTTATAACGTATTACGTTATATGGTATAACGTTATAACGTATTACGATATATGGTATTACGTCATAACGTATTACGTTATATGGTATAACGTCATATGGTATAACGTTATGACGTATTACGTTATATGGTATAACGTTATAACGTAATACGTTACATAGTATAACGTTATAACGTATTACGTTATATGGTATAACGTCAAATGGTATAACGTTATAATGTATTACGTCATATTGTATAACGTTATAACGTATTACCTTATATGGTATAACGTCATATGGTATAACGTTATAACGTATTACGTTATATGGTATAACGTTATAACGTATTACCTTATATGGTATTACGTCAAAACGTATTACGTTATGTGGTATAACGTTTTTAACGTATTACGTTATATGGTTTTACGTCATAACGTAATACGTTTTATGGTATAACGTTATAACGTATTACGTTATATGCTATAACATAATATGGTATAACTTTATAAAGTATTACGTTATATGGTATTACGTTATAACGTATTACGTTATATGGTATAACGTTATAACGTAATACGTTATATGGTATTACGTTATCACGTATTACGTTATATGGTATAACGTTATAACGTATTACGTTATATGGTATAACGTTATAACGTATTACGTTATATGCTATAACGTAATATGGTATAACTTTATAAAGTATTACGTTATATGGTATTACGTTATAACGTATTACGTTATATGGTATAACGTTATAACGTAATACGTTATATGGTATTACGTTATCACGTATTACGTTATATGGTATAACGTTATAACGTATTACGTTATATGGTATTACGTCATAACGTAATACGTTATATGGTGAAACGTTATAACGTATTACGTTATATGCTATAACGTCATATGGTATAACGTTATAGCGTATTACGTTACATGGTATAACATCAAATGGTATAACGTTATAATGTATTACGTCATATTGTATAACGTTATAACGTAATACGTTATATGGTATAACGTCATATGGTATAACGTTATAACGTATTACGTTATATGGTATTACGTATTAACGTATAACGTCATATGGTATAACGTTATAACGTATTCCGTTATATGGTATTACGTTATAACGTATTGCGTTATATGGCATAACGTTATAACGTATTACGATATATGGTATTACGTCATAACGTATTATGTTATATGGCATAACGTCATATGGTATAACGTTATGACGTATTACGTTATATGGTATAACGTTATAACGTAATACGTTACATCTTATAACGTTATAACGTATTACGTTATATGCTATAACGTCATATGGCATAACATTATAACGTATTACGTTATATGGCATTACGTTATAACGTATTACGTTATATGGTATAACGTTATAACGTATTGCGATATATGGTATTACGTCATAACGTATTACGTTATATGGTATAACGTTATAACGTATTACGATATATGGTATTACGTCATAACGTATTACGTTATATGGTATAACGTCATATGGTATAACGTTATGACGTATTACGTTATATGGTATAACGTTATAACGTAATACGTTACATAGTATAACGTTATAACGTAATACGTTACATGGTATAACATCAAATGGTATAACGTTATAATGTATTACGTCATATTGTATAACGTTATAACGTATTACCTTATATGGTATAACGTCATATGGTATAACGTTATAACGTATTACGTTATATGGTATAACGTTATAACGTATTACCTTATATGGTATTACGTCAAAACGTATTACGTTATGTGGTATAACGTTTTTAACGTATTACGTTATATGGTTTTACGTCATAACGTAATACGTTTTATGGTATAACGTTATAACTTATTACGTTATATGCTATAACGTCATATGGTATAACGTTATAACGTATTACGTTATATGGTATTACGTTATAACGTATTACGTTATATGGTATAACGTTATAATGTATTACGTCATATTGTATAACGTTATAACGTAATACGTTATATGGTATAACGCCATATGGTATAACGTTATAACGTATTACGTTATATGGTATTACGTCATAACGTAATACGTTATATGGTATAACGTTATAACGTATTACGTTATATGGTATTACGTTATAACGTATTACGTTATATGGTATAACGTTATAACGTATTACGTTATATGGTATTACGACATAACGTAATACGTTATATGGTATAACGTTATAACGTATTACGTTATATGCTATAACGTAATATGGTATAACTTTATAAAGTATTACGTTATATGGTATTACGTTATAACGTATTACGTTATATGGTATAACGTTATAACGTAATACGTTATATGGTATTACGTTATCACGTATTACGTTATATGGTATAACGTTATAACGTATTACGTTATATGGTATTACGTCATAACGTAATACGTTATATGGTGAAACGTTATAACGTATTACGTTATATGCTATAACGTCATATGGTATAACGTTATAGCGTATTACGGTACATGGTATAACATCAAATGGTATAACGTTATAATGTATTACGTCATATTGTATAACGTTATAACGTAATACGTTATATGGTATAACGTCATATGGTATAACGTTATAACGTATTACGTTATATGGTATTACGTATTAACGTATAACGTCATATGGTATAACGTTATAACGTATTACGTTATATGGTATTACGTTATAACGTATTGCGTTATATGGTATAACGTTATAACGTATTACGATATATGGTATTACGTCATAACGTATTACGTTATATGGCATAACGTCATATGGTATAACGTTATGACGTATTACGTTATATGGTATAACGTTATAACGTAATACGTTACATCTTATAACGTTATAACGTATTACGTTATATGCTATAACGTCATATGGCATAACATTATATCGTATTACGTTATATGGCATTACGTTATAACGTATTACGTTATATGGTATAACGTTATAACGTATTACGATATATGGTATTACGTCATAACGTATTACGTTATATGGTATAACGTTATAACGTATTACGATATATGGTATTACGTCATAACGTATTACGTTATATGGTATAACGTCATATGGTATAACGTTATGACGTATTACGTTATATGGTATAACGTTATAACGTAATACGTTACATAGTATAACGTTATAACGTAATACGTTATATGGTATAACGTCATATGGTATAACGTTATAACGTATTACGATATATGGTATTACGTTATAACGTATTACGATATATGGTATAACGTTATAACGTATTACGTTATATGGTATAACGTCAAATGGTATAACGTTATAATGTATTACGTCATATTGTATAACGTTATAACGTATTACCTTATATGGTATAACGTCATATGGTATAACGTTATAACGTATTACGTTATATGGTATAACGTTATAACGTATTACCTTATATGGTATTACGTCAAAACGTATTACGTTATGTGGTATAACGTTTTTAACGTATTACGTTATATGGTTTTACGTCATAACGTAACACGTTTTATGGTATAACGTTATAACTTATTACGTTATATGCTATAACGTCATATGTTATAACGTTATAACGTATTACGTTATATGGTATTACGTTATAACGTATTACGTTATATGGTATAACGTTATAATGTATTACGTCATATTGTATAACGTTATAACGTAATACGTTATATGGTATAACGCCATATGGTATAACGTTATAACGTATTACGTTATATGGTATTACGTCATAACGTAATACGTTATATGGTATAACGTTATAACGTATTACGTTATATGGTATTACGTTATAACGTATTACGTTATATGGTATAACGTTATAACGTATTACGTTGTATGGTATTACGTCATAACGTAATACGTTATATGGTATAACGTTATAACGTATTACGTTATATGCTATAACGTAACATGGTATAACTTTATAACGTATTACGTTATATGGTATTACGTTATAACGTATTACGTTATATGGTATAACGTTATAACGTAATACGTTATATGGTATTACGTTATCACGTATTTCGTTATATGGTATAACGTTATAACGTATTACGTTATATGGTATTACGTCATAACGTAATACGTTATATGGTGAAACGTTATAACGTATTACGTTATATGCCATAACGTCATATGGTATAACGTTATAGCGTATTACGTTACATGGTATAACATCAAATGGTATAACGTTATAATGTATTACGTCATATTGTATAACGTTATAACGTAATACGTTATATGCTATAACGTCATATGTTATAACGTTATAACGTATTAAGTTATATGGTATTACGTCATAACGTATTACGTTATATGGTATAACGTTATAACGTATTACGTTCTATGGTATAACGTTCTAACGTATTACGTTATATGGTATAACGTTATAACGTATTACCTTATATGGTATAACGTCATATGGTATAACGTTATAACATATTACGTTATATGGTATCACGTTATAACGTATTACGTTATATGGTATAACGTTATAACGTATTACGTTATATGGTATAACGTTATAACATATTACGTTATATGGTATAACGTTATAACGTATTACCTTATATGGTATAACGTCATGTGGTATAACGTTATAACGTATTACGTTATATGGTATCACGTTATGACGTATTACGATATATGGTATTACGTCATAACGTATTACGTTATATGGTATAACGTTATAACGTATTATGTTATATGCTGTAACGTGATATGGTATAACGTTATAACGTATTACGTTATATGGTATTACGTCATAACGTATTACGTTATACGGTATATCGTTATAACGTATTACGTTATATGCTATAACGTCATATGGTATAACGTTATAACGTATTACGTTATATGGTATAATGTTATAACGTATTACGTTATATGGTATAACGTTATAACGTATTACGTTATATGGTATAACGTTATAACGTATCACCTTATATGGTATAACGTCATATTTTATAACGTTATAACATATTACGTTATATAGTACCACGTTATAACGTATTACGTTATATGGTATTACGTCATAACGTATTACGTTATATGGTATTACGTCATAACGTATTACGTTATATGGTATAACGTTATAACGTATTACCTTATATGGTATAACGTCATATGGTATAACGTTATAACATATTACGTTATATGGTATCACGTTATAACGTATTACGATATATGGTATTACGTCATAACGTATTACGTTATATGGTATAGCGTTATAACGTATTACGTTATATGATATAACGTCATATGGTATAACGTAATAACGTATTACGTTATATGGAATAACGTTATAACGTATTACGTTATATGGTATTACGTTATAACGTGTTACGTTATATGGTATAACGTTATAACGTATTACGTTATATGGTATTATGTCATAACGTAGTACGTCGTATGGAATAACGTTATAACGTATTACGTTATATGGTATAACGTTATAACGTATTACGTTATATGGTATTACGTAATAACGTATTACGTTATATGGTATCACGTTATAACGTATTACGTTATATGGTATAACGTTATAACGTATTACGTTATATGGTATAACGTTATAACATATTACGTTATATGGTATAACGTTATAACGTATTACCTTATATGGTATAACGTCATGTGGTATAACGTTATAACGTATTACGTTATATGGTATCACGTTATGACGTATTACGATATATGGTATTACGTCATAACGTATTACGTTATATGGTATAACGTTATAACGTATTATGTTATATGCTGTAACGTGATATGGTATAACGTTATAACGTATTACGTTATATGGTATTACGTCATAACGTATTACGTTATACGGTATATCGTTATAACGTATTACGTTATATGCTATAACGTCATATGGTATAACGTTATAACGTATTACGTTATATGGTATTACGTAATAACGTATTACGTTATATGGTATCACGTTATAACGTATTACGTTATATGGTATAACTTTATAACGTATTACGTTATATGGTATAACGTTATAACGTATTACGTTATATGGTATAACGTTCTAACGTATTACGTTATATGGTATAACGTTCTAACGTATTACGTTATATGGTATAACGTTATAACGTATTATGTTATATGCTGTAACGTGAAATGGTATAACGTTATAACGTATTACGTTATATGGTATTACGTCATAACGTATTACGTTATATGGTATATCGTTATAACGTATTACGTTATATGCTATAACGTCAAATGGTATAACGTTATAACGTATTACGTTATATGGAATAACGTCATATGGTATGACGTTATAACGTATTACGTTATATGGTATTACGTCATAACGTAGTACGTTATATGGAATAACGTTATAACGTATTACGTTATATGGTATAACGTTATAACGTATTACGTTATATGGTATAACGTTATAACGTATTACGTTATATGCTATAACGTCAAATGGTATAATGTTATAACGTATTACGTTATATGGTATCACGTTATAACGTATTAAGTTATATGGTATTACGTCATAACGTATTACATTATATGGTATAACGTTATAACGTATTACGTTATATGCTGTAACGTGATATGGTATAACGTTATAACGTATTACCTTATATGGTATAACGTCATATGGTATAACGTTATAACATATTACGTTATATGCTGTAACGTGATATGGTATAACGTTATAACGTATTACCTTATATGGTATAACGTCATATGGTATAACGTTATAACATATTACGTTATATGCTATAACGTCATATGGTATAACGTAATAACGAATTACGTTATATGGAATAACGTTATAACGTATTACGTTATATGGTATTACGTTATAACGTGTTACGTTATATGGTATAACGTTATAACGTATTACGTTATGTGGTATTATGTCATAACGTAGTACGTCGTATGGAATAACGTTATAACGTATTACGTTATATGGTATAACGTTATAACGTATTACGTTATATGGTATTACGTAATAACGTATTACGTTATATGGCATCACGTTATAACGTATTACGTTATATGGTATAACGTTATAACGTATTACGTTATATGGTATAACGTTATAACATATTACGTTATATGGTATAACGTTATAACGTATTACCTTATATGGTATAACGTCATGTGGTATAACGTTATAACGTATTACGTTATATGGTATCACGTTATGACGTATTACGATATATGGTATTACGTCATAACGTATTACGTTATATGGTATAACGTTATAACGTATTATGTTATATGCTGTAACGTGATATGGTATAACGTTATAACGTATTACGTTATATGGTATTACGTCATAACGTATTACGTTATACGGTATATCGTTATAACGTATTACGTTATATGCTATAACGTCATATGGTATGACGTTATAACGTATTACGTTATATGGTATTACGTAATAACGTATTACGTTATATGGTATCACGTTATAACGTATTACGTTATATGGTATAACTTTATAACGTATTACGTTATATGGTATAACGTTATAACGTATTACGTTATATGGTATAACGTTCTAACGTATTACGTTATATGGTATAACGTTCTAACGTATTACATTATATGGTATAACGTTATAACGTATTATGTTATATGCTGTAACGTGAAATGGTATAACGTTATAACGTATAACGTTATATGGTATTACGTCATAACGTATTACGTTATATGGTATAACGTTATAACGTATTACGTTATATGCTATAACGTCATATGGTATAACGTTATAATGTATTACGTCATATTGTATAACGTTATAACGTAATACGTTATATGGTATAACGCCATATGGTATAACGTTATAACGTATTACGTTATATGGTATTACGTTATAACGTATTACGTTATATGGTATTACGTTATAACGTATTACGATATATGGTATAACGTTATAAAGTATTACGTTATATGGTATAACGTAAAAATGGTATAACGTTATAATGTATTGCGTCATATTGTATAACGTTATAACGTAATACGTTATATGGTATAACGTCATATGGTATAATGTTATAACGTATTACGTTATATGGTATTACGTTATAACGTATTACGTTAAATGGTATAACGTTATAATGTATTACGTTATATGGTATAACGTCAAATGGTATAACGTTATAATGTATTGCGTCATATTGTATAAGGTTATAACGTAATACGTTATATGCTGCAACGTCATATGGTATAACGTTATAACGTAATACGTTATATGTTATAACGTTATAACTTATTACGTTATATGCTATAACGTCATATGGTATAACGTTATAACGTATTACGTTATATGGTATTACGTTATAACGTATTACGTTATATGGTATAATGTTATATGGTATAACGTTATAACGAATTACCTTATATGGTATAACGTTATATGGTATAACGTTATAACGTATTACGTTATATGGTATCACGATATAACGTATTACGTTATATGGCATAACGTTATAACGTATTACGTTATATGGTATTACGTTATAACGTATTACGATATATGGTATAACGTTATAAAGTATTACGTTATATGGTATAACGTAAAAATGGTATAACGTTATAATGTATTGCGTCATATTGTATAACGTTATAACGTAATACGTTATATGGTATAACGTCATATGGTATAACGTTATAACGTATTACGTTATATGGTATTACGTTATAACGTATTACGTTAATTGGTATAACGTTATAACGTATTACGTTATATGGTATAACGTCAAATGGTATAACGTTATAATGTATTGCGTCATATTGTATAACGTTATAACGTAATACGTTATATGCTGTAACGTCATATGGTATAACGTTATAACGTAATACGTTATATGTTATAACGTTATAACTTATTACGTTATATGCTATAACGTCATATGGTATAACGTTATAACGTATTACGTTATATGGTATTACGTTATAACGTATTACGTTATATGGTATAACGTTTTAACGTATTACGATATATGGTATTACGTCATAACGTATTACGTTATATGGTATACCGTTATAACGTATTACGTTATATGCTATAACGTCATATGGTATAACGTTATAATGTATTACGTCATATTGTATAACGTTATAACGTAATACGTTATATGGTATAACGTCATATGGTATAACGTTATAACGTAATACGTTATATGGTATAACGTCATATGGTATCACGTTGTAACGTATTACGTTATATGGTATAACGTTATAACGTATTACGTTATATGGTATAACGTTATAACATATTACGTTATATGGTATAACGTTATAACGTATTACCTTATATGGTATAACGTCATGTGGTATAACGTTATAACGTATTACGTTATATGGTATCACGTTATGACGTATTACGATATATGGTATTACGTCATAACGTATTACGTTATATGGTATAACGTTATAACGTATTATGTTATATGCTGTAACGTGATATGGTATAACGTTATAACGTATTACGTTATATGGTATTACGTCATAACGTATTACGTTATACGGTATATCGTTATAACGTATTACGTTATATGCTATAACGTCATATGGTATAACGTTATAACGTATTACGTTATATGGGATAATGTTATAACGTATTACGTTATATGGTATAACGTTATAACGTATTACGTTATATGGTATAACGTTATAACGTATTACCTTATATGGTATAACGTCATATGGTATAACGTTATAACATATTACGTTATATGGTATCACGTTATAACGTATTACGTTATATGGTATTACGTCATAACGTATTACGTTATATGGTATAGCGTTATAACGTATTACGTTATATGATATAACGTCATATGGTATAACGTTATAACGTATTACGTTATATGGTATTACGTAATAACGTATTACGTTATATGGTATAACGTTATAACGTATTACCTTATATGGTATAACGTCATGTGGTATAACGTTATAACGTATTACGTTATATGGTATCACGTTATGACGTATTACGATATATGGTATTACGTCATAACGTATTACGTTATATGGTATAACGTTATAACGTATTATGTTATATGCTGTAACGTGATATGGTATAACGTTATAACGTATTACGTTATATGGTATTACGTCATAACGTATTACGTTATACGGTATATCGTTATAACGTATTACGTTATATGCTATAACGTCATATGGTATAACGTTATAACGTATTACGTTATATGGTATTACGTAATAACGTATTACGTTATATGGTATCACGTTATAACGTATTACGTTATATGGTATAACTTTATAACGTATTACGTTATATGGTATAACGTTATAACGTATTATGTTATATGCTGTAACGTGAAATGGTATAACGTTATAACGTATTACGTTATATGGTATTACGTCATAACGTATTACGTTATATGGTATATCGTTATAACGTATTACGTTATATGCTATAACGTCAAATGGTATAACGTTATAACGTATTACGTTATATGGAATAACGTCATATGGTATGACGTTATAACGTATTACGTTATATGGTATTACGTCATAACGTAGTACGTTATATGGAATAACGTTATAACGTATTACGTTATATGGTATAACGTTATAACGTATTACGTTATATGGTATCACGTTATAACGTATTACGTTATATGGTATAACTTTATAACGTATTACGTTATATGGTATAACGTTATAACGTATTATGTTATATGCTGTAACGTGAAATGGTATAACGTTATAACGTATTACGTTATATGGTATTATGTCATAACGTAGTACGTCGTATGGAATAACGTTATAACGTATTACGTTATATGATATTACGTAATAACGTATTACGTTATATGGTATCACGTTATAACGTATTACGTTATATGGTATAACGTTATAACGTATTACGTTATATGGTATAACGTTATAACGTATTACGTTATATGGTATAACGTTCTAACGTATTACGTTATATGGTATTACGCAATAACGTATTACGTTATATGGTATAACGTTCTAACGTATTACGTTATATGGTATAACGTTATAACGTATTACCTTATATGGTATAACGTCATATGGTATAACGTTATAACATATTACGTTATATGGTATCACGTTATAACGTATTAAGTTATATGGTATTACGTCATAACGTATTACATTATATGTTATAACGTTATAACGTATTACGTTATATGCTGTAACGTGATATGGTATAACGTTATAACGTATTACCTTATATGGTATAACGTCATATGGTATAACGTTATAACATATTACGTAATATGCTATAACGTCATATGGTATAACGTAATAACGAATTACGTTATATGGAATAACGTTATAACGTATTACGTTATATGGTATTACGTTATAACGTGTTACGTTATATGGTATAACGTTATAACGTATTACGTTATGTGGTATTATGTCATAACGTAGTACGTCGTATGGAATAACGTTATAACGTATTACGTTATATGGTATAACGTTATAACGTATTACGTTATATGGTATTACGTAATAACGTATTACGTTATATGGTATCACGTTATAACGTATTACGTTATATGGTATAACGTTATAACGTATTACGTTATATGGTATAACGTTATAACATATTACGTTATATGGTATAACGTTATAACGTATTACCTTATATGGTATAACGTCATGTGGTATAACGTTATAACGTATTACGTTATATGGTATCACGTTATGACGTATTACGATATATGGTATTACGTCATAACGTATTACGTTATATGGTATAACGTTATAACGTATTATGTTATATGCTGTAACGTGATATGGTATAACGTTATAACGTATTACGTTATATGGTATTACGTCATAACGTATTACGTTATACGGTATATCGTTATAACGTATTACGTTATATGCTATAACGTCATATGGTATAACGTTATAACGTATTACGTTATATGGTATTACGTAATAACGTATTACGTTATATGGTATCACGTTATAACGTATTACGTTATATGGTATAACTTTATAACGTATTACGTTATATGGTATAACGTTATAACGTATTACGTTATATGGTATAACGATCTAACGTATTACGTTATATGGTATAACGTTCTAACGTATTACATTATATGGTATAACGTTATAACGTATTATGTTATATGCTGTAACGTGAAATGGTATAACGTTATAACGTATAACGTTATATGGTATTACGTCATAACGTATTACGTTATATGGTATAACGTTATAACGTATTACGTTATATGCTATAACGTTATAACGTATTACGTTATATGGTATAACGTTATAAAGTATTACGTTATATGGTATAACGTAAAAATGGTATAACGTTATAATGTATTGCGTCATATTGTATAACGTTATAACGTAATACGTTATATGGTATAACGTCATATGGTATAATGTTATAACGTATTACGTTATATGGTATTACGTTATAACGTATTACGTTAAATGGTATAACGTTATAACGTATTACGTTATATGGTATAACGTCAAATGGTATAACGTTATAATGTATTGCGTCATATTGTATAAGGTTATAACGTAATACGTTATATGCTGCAACGTCATATGGTATAACGTTATAACGTAATACGTTATATGTTATAACGTTATAACTTATTACGTTATATGCTATAACGTCATATGGTATAACGTTATAACGTATTACGTTATATGGTATTACGTTATAACGTATTACGTTATATGGTATAATGTTATATGGTATAACGTTATAACGAATTACCTTATATGGTATAACGTTATATGGTATAACGTTATAACGTATTACGTTATATGGTATCACGATATAACGTATTACGTTATATGGCATAACGTTATAACGTATTACGTTATATGGTATTACGTTATAACGTATTACGATATATGGTATAACGTTATAAAGTATTACGTTATATGGTATAACGTAAAAATGGTATAACGTTATAATGTATTGCGTCATATTGTATAACGTTATAACGTATTACGTTATATGCTATAACGTCAAATGGTATAACGTTATAACGTATTACGTTATATGGAATAACGTCATATGGTATGACGTTATAACGTATTACGTTATATGGTATTACGTCATAACGTAGTACGTTATACGGAATAACGTTATAACGTATTACGTTATATGGTATAACGTCATATGGTATGACGTTATAACGTATTACGTTATATGGTATTACGTCATAACGTAGTACGTTATATGGAATAACGTTATAACGTATTACGTTATATGGTATAACGTTATAACGTATTACGTTATATGGTATAACGTTATAACGTATTACGTTATATGCTATAACGTCAAATGGTATAATGTTATAACGTATTACGTTACATGATATAACGTTATAACGTATTACGTTATATGGTATTACGTTATAACGTGTTACATTATATGGTATAACGTTATAACGTATTACGTTATATGGTATTATGTCATAACGTAGTACGTCGTATGGAATAACGTTATAACGTATTACGTTATATGGTATTACGTAATAACGTATTACGTTATATGGTATCACGTTATAACGTATTACGTTATATGGTATAACGTTACAACGTATTACGTTATATGGTATAACGTTATAACGTATTACGTTATATGGTATAACGTTCTAACGTATTACGTTATACGGTATAACGTTATAACGTATTACCTTATATGGTATAACGTCATATGGTATAACGTTATAACATATTACGTTATATGGTATCACTTTATAACGTATTAAGTTATATGGTATTACGTCATAACGTATTACGTTATATGGTATAACGTTATAACGTATTACGATATATGCTGTAACGTGATATGGTATAACGATATAACGTATTACGTTATATGGTATAACGTCATATGGCATAACGTTATAACGTATTACGTTATATGGTATAATGTTATAACGTATTACGTTATATGGTATAACGTTATAACGTATTACGTTATATGGTATAACGTTCTAACGTATTACGTTATATGGTATAACGTTATAACGTATTACCTTATATGGTATAACGTCATATGGTATAACGTTATAACATATTACGTTATATGGTATCACGTTATAACGTATTAAGTTATATGGTATTACGTCATAACGTATTACGTTATATGGTATAACGTTATAACGTATTACGTTATATGCTGTAACGTGATATGGTATAACGTTCTAACGTATTACGTTATATGGTATAACGTTATAACGTATTATGTTATATGCTGTAACGTGAAATGGTATAACGTTATAACGTTTACGTTATATGGTATTACGTCATAACGTATTACGTTATATGGTATATCGTTATAACGTATTACGTTATATGCTATAACGTCAAATGGTATAACGTTATAACGTATTACGTTATATGGAATAACGTCATATGGTATGACGTTATAACGTATTACCTTATATGGTATAACGTCATATGGTATAACGTTATAACATATTACGTTATATGGTATCACTTTATAACGTATTAAGTTATATGGTATTACGTCATAACGTATTACGTTATATGGTATAACGTTATAACGTATTACGATATATGCTGTAACGTGATATGGTATAACGATATAACGTATTACGTTATATGGTATAACGTCATATGGCATAACGTTATAACGTATTACGTTATATGGTATAATGTTATAACGTATTACGTTATATGGTATAACGTTATAACGTATTACGTTATATGGTATAACGTTCTAACGTATTACGTTATATGGTATAACGTTATAACGTATTACCTTATATGGTATAACGTCATATGGTATAACGTTATAACATATTACGTTATATGGTATCACGTTATAACGTATTAAGTTATATGGTATTACGTCATAACGTATTACGTTATATGGTATAACGTTATAACGTATTACGTTATATGCTGTAACGTGATATGGTATAACGTTCTAACGTATTACGTTATATGGTATAACGTTATAACGTATTATGTTATATGCTGTAACGTGAAATGGTATAACGTTATAACGTTTACGTTATATGGTATAACGTTATAACGTATTACGTTATATGGTATAACGTTCTAACGTATTACGTTATATGGTATAACGTTATAACGTATTACCTTATATGGTATAACGTCATATGGTATAACGTTATAACATATTACGTTATATGGTATCACGTTATAACGTATTAAGTTATATGGTATAACGTTATAACGTATTACGTTATATGGTATAACGTTATAACGTATTACGTTATATGCTATAACGTCAAATGGTATAATGTTATAACGTATTACGTTACATGATATAACGTTATAACGTATTACGTTATATGGTAATACGTTATAACGTGTTACGTTATATGGTATAACGTTATAACGTATTACGTTATATGGTATTATGTCATAACGTAGTACGTCGTATGGAATAACGTTATAACGTATTACGTTATATGGTATTACGTAATAACGTATTACGTTATATGGTATCACGTTATAACGTATTACGTTATATGGTATAACGTTATAACGTATTACGTTATATGGTATAACGTTATAACGTATTACGTTATATGGTATAACGTTCTAACGTATTACGTTATATGGTATAACGTTATAACGTATTACGTTATATGGTATTACGTTATAACGTGTTACGTTATATCGTATAACGTTATAACGTATTACGTTATATGGTATTATGTCATAACGTAGTACGTCGTATGGAATAACGTTATAACGTATTACGTTATATGGTATAACGTTATAACGTATTACGTTATATGGTATTGTGTAATAACGTATTACGTTATATGGTATCACGTTATAACGTATTACGTTATATGGTATAACGTTATAACGTATTACGTTATATGATATTATGTCATAACGTAGTACGTCGTATGGAATAACGTTATAACGTTTTACGTTATATGGTATAACGTTATAACGTATTGCGTTATATGGTATTACGTCATAACGCATTACGTTATATGGTATAACGATATAACGTATTACGTTATATGGTATAACGTTATAACGTATTACGTTATATGCTATAACGTTATAACGTATTACGTTATATGGTATAACGTTATTACGTATTACGTTACATGGTATAACTTTATAACGTATTACGTTATATGGTATAACGTTATTACGTATTACGTTACATGGTATAACTTTATAACGTATTACGTTATATGGTATAACGTTATAACGTATTACGTTATATGGTATTACGTTATAACGTATTACCTTATATGGTATGACGTCATGTGGTATAACGTTATAACGTATTACGTTATATGGTATCACGTTATGACGTATTACGATATATGGTATTACGTCATAACGTATTACGTTATATGGTATAACGTTATAACGTATTATGTTATATGCTGTAACGTGATATGGTATAACGTTATAACGTATTACGTTATATGGTATTACGTCATAACGTATTACGTTATATGGTATTACGTAACAACGTATTACGTTATATGGTATCACGTTATAACGTATTACGTTATATGGTATTACGTCATAACGTATTACGTTATATGGTATAACGTTATAACGTATTATGTTATATCCTGTAACGTGATATGGTATAACGTTATAACGTATTACGTTATATGGTATTACGTAATAACGCATTACGTTATATGGTATCACGTTATAACGTATTACGTTATATGGTATTACGTCATAACGTATGACGTTATATGGTATAACGTTATAACGTATCACGTTATATGGTATAACGTTATAACGTATTACGTTATATGCTATAACGTCATATGGTATAACGTTATAACGTATTACGTTATATGCTGTAACGTGATATGGTATAACGTTATAACGTATTACGTTATATGGTATAACGTTATAACATATTACGTTATATGGTATCACGTTATAACGTATTACGTTATATGGTATTACGTCATAACGTATTACGTTATATGGTATAACGTTATAACGTATTACGTTATATGCTGTAACGTGATATGGTATAACGTTATAACGTATTACGTTATATGCTGTAACGTGATATGGTATAACGTTATAACGTATTACGTTATATGTTATTACGTCATAACGTATTACGTTATATGGTATTACGTAATAACGTATTACGTTATATGGTATCACGTTATAACGTATTACGTTATATGGAATTACGCCATGACGTATTACGTTATATGGTATAACGATATAACGTATTACGTTATATGGTATAACGTTATAACGTATTACGTTATATGCTATAACGTCATATGGTATAACGTTATAACGTAATACGTTATATGGTATAACGTTATAACGTATTACGTTATGTGGTATAACGTTATTACGTATTACGTTACATGGTATAACTTTATAACGTATTACGTTATATGGTATAACGTTATAACGTATTACGTTATATGGTATAACGTTCTAACGTATTACGTTATATGGTATAACGTTCTAACGTATTACGTTTTATGGTATAACGTTATAACGTATTATGTTATATGCTGTAACGTGAAATGGTATAACGTTATAACGTATTACGTTATATGGTATTACGTCATAACGTATTACGTTATATGGTATATCGTTATAACGTATTATGTTATATGCTATAACGTCATATGGTATAACGTTATAACGTATTACGTTATATGGTATAACGTCATATGGTATGACGTTATAACGTATTACGTTATATGGTATTACGTCATAACGTAGTACGTTATATGGAATAACGCTATAACGTATTACGTTATATGGTATAACGTTATAACGTATTACGTTATATGGTATAACGTTCTAACGTATTACGTTATATGGTATAATGTTATAACGTATTACGCTATATGGTATAACGTTATAACGTATTACGTTATATGCTGTAACGTGATATGGTATAACGTTATAACGTATTACGTTATATGGTATTACGTCATAACGTATTACGTTATATGGTATATCGATGTAACGTATTACGTTATATGGTATAACGTTATAACGTATTACGTTATATGGTATAACGTTCTAACGTATTACGTTATATGGTATAATGTTATAACGTATTACGCTATATGGTATAACGTTATAACGTATTACGTTATATGCTGTAACGTGATATGGTATAACGTTATAACGTATTACGTTATATGGTATGTCGTTATAACGTATTACGTTATATGCTATAACGTCATATGGTATAACGTTATAACGTATTACGTTATATGGTATTACGTTATAACGTATTACGTTATATGGTGAAACGTCATATGGTACAACGCTATAACGTTTTACGTTACATGGTATTACGTTATGACGTATTACGATATATGGTATTACGTCATAACGTATTACGTTATATGGTATATCGATGTAACGTATTACGTTATATGGTATAACGTTATAACGTATTACGTTATATGCTATAACGTCATATGGTATAACGTTATAACGTATTACGTTATATGGTATTACGTAATAACGTATTACGTTATGATGTATCACGTTATAACGTATTACGTTATATGGTATTACGTCATAATGTATTACGTTATATGGTATAACGTTATAACGTATTACGTTATATGGTATAACGTTATAACGTATTACGTTATATGCTATAACGTCATATGGTATAACGTTATAACGTATTACGTTATATGGTATTACGTAATAACGTATTACGTTATATGGTATCACGTTATAACGTATTACGTTATATGGTATAACGTTATAACTTATTACGTTATATGGTATTATGTCATAACGTAGTACGTCGTATGGAATAACGTTATAACGTATTACGTTATATGGTATAACGTTATAACGTATTACCTTATATGGTATAACGTCATGTGGTATAACGTTATAACGTATTACGTTATATGGTATCACGATATGACGTATTACGATATATGGTATTACGTGATAACGTATTACGTTATATGGTATAACGTTATAACGTATTATGTTATATGCTGTAACGTGATATGGTATAACGTTATAACGTATTACGTTATATGGTATTACGTCATAAGGTATTACGTTATATGGTATATCGTTATAACGTATTACGTTATATGGTATTACGTCATAACGTATTACGTTATATGGTATAACGTTATAACGTATTACCTTATATGGTATAACGTCATGTGGTATAACGTTATAACGTATTACGTTATATGGTATCACGTTATAACGTATTACGTTATATGGTATTACGTCATAACGTATTACGTTATATGGTATAGCGTTATAACGTATTACGTTATATGATATAACGTCATATGGTATAACGTTATAACGTATTACGTTATATGGTATTACGTAATAACGTATTACGTTATATGGTATAACGTTATAACGTATTACCTTATATGGTATAACGTCATGTGGTATAACGTTATAACGTATTACGTTATATGGTATCACGTTATGACGTATTACGATATATGGTATTACGTCATAACGTATTACGTTATATGGTATAACGTTATAACGTATTATGTTATATGCTGTAACGTGATATGGTATAACGTTATAACGTATTACGTTATATGGTATTACGTCATAACGTATTACGTTATACGGTATATCGTTATAACGTATTACGTTATATGCTATAACGTCATATGGTATAACGTTATAACGTATTACGTTATATGGTATTACGTAATAACGTATTACGTTATATGGTATCACGTTATAACGTATTACGTTATATGGTATAACTTTATAACGTATTACGTTATATGGTATAACGTTATAACGTATTATGTTATATGCTGTAACGTGAAATGGTATAACGTTATAACGTATTACGTTATATGGTATTACGTCATAACGTATTACGTTATATGGTATATCGTTATAACGTATTACGTTATATGCTATAACGTCAAGTGGTATAACGTTATAACGTATTACGTTATATGGAATAACGTCATATGGTATGACGTTATAACGTATTACGTTATATGGTATTACGTCATAACGTAGTACGTTATATGGAATAACGTTATAACGTATTACGTTATATGGTATAACGTTATAACGTATTACGTTATATGGTATAACGTTATAACGTATTACGTTATATGCTATAACGTCAAATGGTATAATGTTATAACGTATTACGTTACATGATATAACGTTATAACGTATTACGTTATATGGTATTACGTTATAACGTGTTACGTTATATGGTATAACGTTATAACGTATTACGTTATATGGTATTATGTCATAACGTAGTACGTCGTATGGAATAACGTTATAACGTATTACGTTATATGATATTACGTAATAACGTATTACGTTATATGGTATCACGTTATAACGTATTACGTTATATGGTATAACGTTATAACGTATTACGTTATATGGTATAACGTTATAACGTATTACGTTATATGGTATAACGTTATAACGTATTACGTTATATGGTATAACGTTCTAACGTATTACGTTATATGGTATTACGCAATAACGTATTACGTTATATGGTATAACGTTCTAACGTATTACGTTATATGGTATAACGTTATAACGTATTACCTTATATGGTATAACGTCATATGGTATAACGCTATAACATATTACGTTATATGGTATCACGTTATAACGTATTAAGTTATATGGTATTACGTCATAACGTATTACATTATATGTTATAACGTTATAACGTATTACGTTATATGCTGTAACGTGATATGGTATAACGTTATAACGTATTACCTTATATGGTATAACGTCATATGGTATAACGTTATAACATATTACGTTATATGCTATAACGTCATATGGTATAACGTAATAACGAATTACGTTATATGGAATAACGTTATAACGTATTACGTTATATGGTATTACGTTATAACGTGTTACGTTATATGGTATAACGTTATAACGTATTACGTTATGTGGTATTATGTCATAACGTAGTACGTCGTATGGAATAACGTTATAACGTATTACGTTATATGGTATAACGTTATAACGTATTACGTTATATGGTATTACGTAATAACGTATTACGTTATATGGTATCACGTTATAACGTATTACGTTATATGGTATAACGTTATAACGTATTACGTTATATGGTATAACGTTATAACATATTACGTTATATGGTATAACGTTATAACGTATTACCTTATATGGTATAACGTCATGTGGTATAACGTTATAACGTATTACGTTATATGGTATCACGTTATGACGTATTACGATATATGGTATTACGTCATAACGTATTACGTTATATGGTATAACGTTATAACGTATTATGTTATATGCTGTAACGTGATATGGTATAACGTTATAACGTATTACGTTATATGGTATTACGTCATAACGTATTACGTTATACGGTATATCGTTATAACGTATTACGTTATATGCTATAACGTCATATGGTATAACGTTATAACGTATTACGTTATATGGTATTACGTAATAACGTATTACGTTATATGGTATCACGTTATAACGTATTACGTTATATGGTATAACTTTATAACGTATTACGTTATATGGTATAACGTTATAACGTATTACGTTATATGGTATAACGTTCTAACGTATTACGTTATATGGTATAACGTTCTAACGTATTACATTATATGGTATAACGTTATAACGTATTATGTTATATGCTGTAACGTGAAATGGTATAACGTTATAACGTATAACGTTATATGGTATTACGTCATAACGTATTACGTTATATGGTATAACGTTATAACGTATTACGTTATATGCTATAACGTCATATGGTATAACGTTATAATGTATTACGTCATATTGTATAACGTTATAACGTAATACGTTATATGGTATAACGCCATATGGTATAACGTTATAACGTATTACGTTATATGGTATTACGTTATAACGTATTACGTTATATGGTATAATGTTATATGGTATAACGTTATAACGAATTACCTTATATGGTATAGCGTTATATGGTACAACGTTATAACGTATTACGTTATATGGTATCACGATATAACGTATTACGTTATATGGCATAACGTTATAACGTATTACGTTATATGGTATTACGTTATAACGTATTACGATATATGGTATAACGTTATAAAGTATTACGTTATATGGTATAACGTAAAAATGGTATAACGTTATAATGTATTGCGTCATATTGTATAACGTTATAACGTAATACGTTATATGGTATAACGTCATATGGTATAATGTTATAACGTATTACGTTATATGGTATTACGTTATAACGTATTACGTTAAATGGTATAACGTTATAACGTATTACGTTATATGGTATAACGTCAAATGGTATAACGTTATAATGTATTGCGTCATATTGTATAAGGTTATAACGTAATACGTTATATGCTGCAACGTCATATGGTATAACGTTATAACGTAATACGTTATATGTTATAACGTTATAACTTATTACGTTATATGCTATAACGTCATATGGTATAACGTTATAACGTATTACTTTATATGGTATTACGTTATAACGTATTACGTTATATGGTATAATGTTATATGGTATAACGTTATAACGAATTACCTTATATGGTATAACGTTATATGGTATAACGTTATAACGTATTACGTTATATGGTATCACGATATAACGTATTACGTTATATGGCATAACGTTATAACGTATTACGATATATGGTATAACGTTATAAAGTATTACGTTATATGGTATAACGTAAAAATGGTATAACGTTATAATGTATTGCGTCATATTGTATAACGTTATAACGTATTACGTTATATGCTATAACGTCAAATGGTATAACGTTATAACGTATTACGTTATATGGAATAACGTCATATGGTATGACGTTATAACGTATTACGTTATATGGTATTACGTCATAACGTAGTACGTTATATGGAATAACGTTATAACGTATTACGTTATATGGTATAACGTCATATGGTATGACGTTATAACGTATTACGTTATATGGTATTACGTCATAACGTAGTACGTTATATGGAATAACGTTATAACGTATTACGTTATATGGTATAACGTTATAACGTATTACGTTATATGGTATAACGTTATAACGTATTACGTTATATGCTATAACGTCAAATGGTATAATGTTATAACGTATTACGTTACATGATATAACGTTATAACGTATTACGTTATATGGTATTACGTTATAACGTGTTACATTATATGGTATAACGTTATAACGTATTACGTTATATGGTATTATGTCATAACGTAGTACGTCGTATGGAATAACGTTATAACGTATTACGTTATATGGTATTACGTAATAACGTATTACGTTATATGGTATCACGTTATAACGTATTACGTTATATGGTATAACGTTACAACGTATTACGTTATATGGTATAACGTTATAACGTATTACGTTATATGGTATAACGTTCTAACGTATTACGTTATACGGTATAACGTTATAACGTATTACCTTATATGGTATAACGTCATATGGTATAACGTTATAACATATTACGTTATATGGTATCACTTTATAACGTATTAAGTTATATGGTATTACGTCATAACGTATTACGTTATATGGTATAACGTTATAACGTATTACGATATATGCTGTAACGTGATATGGTATAACGATATAACGTATTACGTTATATGGTATAACGTCATATGGCATAACGTTATAACGTATTACGTTATATGGTATAATGTTATAACGTATTACGTTATATGGTATAACGTTATAACGTATTACGTTATATGGTATAACGTTCTAACGTATTACGTTATATGGTATAACGTTATAACGTATTACCTTATATGGTATAACGTCATACGGTATAACGTTATAACATATTACGTTATATGGTATCACGTTATAACGTATTAAGTTATATGGTATTACGTCATAACGTATTACGTTATATGGTATAACGTTATAACGTATTACGTTATATGCTGTAACGTGATATGGTATAACGTTCTAACGTATTACGTTATATGGTATTACGTCATAACGTAGTACGTTATATGGAATAACGTTATAACGTATTACGTTATATGGTATAACGTTATAACGTATTACGTTATATGGTATAACGTTATAACGTATTACGTTATATGCTATAACGTCAAATGGTATAATGTTATAACGTATTACGTTACATGATATAACGTTATAACGTATTACGTTATATGGTAATACGTTATAACGTGTTACGTTATATGGTATAACGTTATAACGTATTACGTTATATGGTATTATGTCATAACGTAGTACGTCGTATGGAATAACGTTATAACGTATTACGTTATATGGTATTACGTAATAACGTATTACGTTATATGGTATCACGTTATAACGTATTACGTTATATGGTATAACGTTATAACGTATTACGTTATATGGTATAACGTTATAACGTATTACGTTATATGGTATAACGTTCTAACGTATTACGTTATATGGTATAACGTTATAACGTATTACGTTATATGGTATTACGTTATAACGTGTTACGTTATATCGTATAACGTTATAACGTATTACGTTATATGGTATTATGTCATAACGTAGTACGTCGTATGGAATAACGTTATAACGTATTACGTTATATGGTATAACGTTATAACGTATTACGTTATATGGTATTGCGTAATAACGTATTACGTTATATGGTATCACGTTATAACGTATTACGTTATATGGTATAACGTTATAACGTATTACGTTATATGATATTATGTCATAACGTAGTACGTCGTATGGAATAACGTTATAACGTTTTACGTTATATGGTATAACGTTATAACGTATTGCGTTATATGGTATTACGTCATAACGCATTACGTTATATGGTATAACGATATAACGTATTACGTTATATGGTATAACGTTATAACGTATTACGTTATATGCTATAACGTTATAACGTATTACGTTATATGGTATAACGTTATTACGTATTACGTTACATGGTATAACTTTATAACGTATTACGTTATATGGTATAACGTTATTACGTATTACGTTACATGGTATAACTTTATAACGTATTACGTTATATGGTATAACGTTATAACGTATTACGTTATATGGTATAAGGTTCTAACGTATTACGTAATATGGTATAACGTTATAACGTATTACGTTATATGGTATAACGTCATATGGTATGACGTTATATGGTATTACATCATAACGTAGTACGTTATATGGAATAACACTATAACATATTACGTTATATGGTATAACGTTATAACGTATTACCTTATATGGTATGACGTCATGTGGTATAACGTTATAACGTATTACGTTATATGGTATCACGTTATGACGTATTACGATATATGGTATTACGTCATAACGTATTACGTTATATGGTATAACGTTATAACGTATTATGTTATATGCTGTAACGTGATATGGTATAACGTTATAACGTATTACGTTATATGGTATTACGTCATAACGTATTACGTTATATGGTATTACGTAACAACGTATTACGTTATATGGTATCACGTTATAACGTATTACGTTATATGGTATTACGTCATAACGTATTACGTTATATGGTATAACGTTATAACGTATTATGTTATATCCTGTAACGTGATATGGTATAACGTTATAACGTATTACGTTATATGGTATTACGTAATAACGCATTACGTTATATGGTATCACGTTATAACGTATTACGTTATATGGTATTACGTCATAACGTATGACGTTATATGGTATAACGTTATAACGTATCACGTTATATGGTATAACGTTATAACGTATTACGTTATATGCTATAACGTCATATGGTATAACGTTATAACGTATTACGTTATATGCTGTAACGTGATATGGTATAACGTTATAACGTATTACGTTATATGGTATAACGTTATAACATATTACGTTATATGGTATCACGTTATAACGTATTACGTTATATGGTATTACGTCATAACGTATTACGTTATATGGTATAACGTTATAACGTATTACGTTATATGCTGTAACGTGATATGGTATAACGTTATAACGTAATACGTTATATGCTGTAACGTGATATGGTATAACGTTATAACGTATTACGTTATATGTTATTACGTCATAACGTATTACGTTATATGGTATTACGTAATAACGTATTACGTTATATGGTATCACGTTATAACGTATTACGTTATATGGAATTACGCCATGACGTATTACGTTATATGGTATAACGATATAACGTATTACGTTATATGGTATAACGTTATAACGTATTACGTTATATGCTATAACGTCATATGGTATAACGTTATAACGTAATACGTTATATGGTATAACGTTATAACGTATTACGTTATGTGGTATAACGTTATTACGTATTACGTTACATGGTATAACTTTATAACGTATTACGTTATATGGTATAACGTTATAACGTATTACGTTATATGCTGTAACGTGAAATGGTATAACGTTATAACGTATTACGTTATATGGTATTACGTCATAACGTATTACGTTATATGGTATATCGTTATAACGTATTATGTTATATGCTATAACGTCATATGGTATAACGTTATAACGTATTACGTTATATGGTATAACGTCATATGGTATGACGTTATAACGTATTACGTTATATGGTATTACGTCATAACGTAGTACGTTATATGGAATAACGCTATAACGTATTACGTTATATGGTATAACGTTATAACGTATTACGTTATATGGTATAACGTTCTAACGTATTACGTTATATGGTATAATGTTATAACGTATTACGCTATATGGTATAACGTTATAACGTATTACGTTATATGCTGTAACGTGATATGGTATAACGTTATAACGCATTACCTTATATGGTATAACGTCATATGGTAAAACGTTATAACGTATTAGGTTATATGGTATCACGTTATAACGTATTACGTTATATGCTATTACGTCATAACGTATTACTTTATATGGTATTACGTTATAGCGTGTTACGTTATATGGTATTACGTTATAACGTATTACGTTATATGGTATCAGGTTATAACTTATTACGTTATATGGTATAACGTTATAACGTATTACGTTATATGTTATTATGTCATAACGTAGTACGTCGTATGGAATAACGTTATAACGTATTACGTTATATGGTATTACGTCATAACGTGTTACGTTATATGGTATAACGTTATAACGTATTACGTTATATGCTATAACGTCAAATGGTATAACGTTATAACGTATTACGTTATATGGAATAACGTTATAACGTATTACCTTATATGGTATTACGTTATAACGTGTTACGTTATATGGTATAACGTTATAACGTATTACGTTATATGCTATAACGTCAAATGGTATAACGTTATAACGTATTACGTTACATGGTATAACGTTATAACGTATTACGTTATATGGTATTACGTTATAACGTGTTACGTTATATGGTATAACGCTATAACGTATTACGTTATATGGTATTATGTCATAACGTAGTACGTGGTATGGAATAACGATATAACGTATTACGTTATATGGTATAACGTTATAACGTATTACGTTATATGGTATTACGTAATAACGTATTACGTTATATGGTATCACGTTATAACGTATTGCGTTATATGGTATAACGTTATAACGTATTACGTTATATGGTATAACGTTATAACGTATTACGTTATATGGTATAACGTTCTAACGTATTACGTTATATGGTATAACGTTCTAACGTATTACGTTATATGGTATAACGTTATAACTAATTACGCTATATGGTATAACGTTATAACGTATTACGTTATATGGTATAATGTTATAACGTATTACGCTATATGGTATAACATTATATCGTATTATGTTATATGCTGTAACGTGAAATGGTATAACGTTATAACGTATTACGTTATATGGTATTACGTCACAACGTATTACGTTATATGGTATTACGTTATAACGTGTTACGTTATATGGTATTACGTTATAACGTGTTACGTTATATGGTATTACATTACAACGTGTTACGTTATATGGTATAACGTTATAATGTATTACGTTATATGCTATAACGTCATATGGTATAACGTAATAACGTATTACGTTATATGGAATAACGTTATAACGTATTACGTTATACGGTATTACGTTATAACGTGTTACGTTATATGGTATAACGTTATAACGTTTTACGTTATATGCTATAACGTCAAATGGTATAACGTTATAACGTATTACGTTACATGGTATAACGTTATAACGTATTACGTTATATGGTATTACGTTATAACGTGTAACGTTATATGGTATAACGTTATAACGTATTACGTTATATGGTATTATGTCATAACGTATTACGTTATATGGTATAACGTTATAACATATTACGTTATATGGTATAACGTTATAACGTATTACCTTATATGGTATAACGTCATGTGGTATAACGTTATAACGTATTACGTTATATGGTATCACGATATGACGTATTACGATATATGGTATTACGTGATAACGTATTACGTTATATGGTATAACGTTATAACATATTATGTTATATGCTGTAACGTGATATGGTATAACGTTATAACGTATTACGTTATATGGTATTACGTCATAACGTATTACGTTATATGGTATATCGTTATAACGTATTACGTTATATGGTATTACGTCATAACGTATTACGTTATATGGTATAACGTTATAACGTATTACGTTATATGCTATAACGTCATATGGTATAACGTTATAACGTATTACGTTATATGGTATAACGTTATAACGTATTACGTTATATGGTATAACGTTATTACGTATTACGTTACATGGTATAACTTTATAACGTATTACGTTATATGGTATAACGTTATAACGTATTACGGTATATGGTATAACGTTCTAACGTATTACGTTATATGCTGTAACGTGAAATGGTATAACGTTATAACGTATTACGTTATATGGTATTACGTCATAACGTATTACGTTATATGGTATATCGTTATAACGTATTATGTTATATGCTATAACGTCAAATGGTATAACGTTATAACGTATTACGTTATATGGTATAACGTCATATGGTATGACGTTATACCGTATTACGTTATATGGTATTACGTCATAACGTAGTACGTTATATGGAATAACGTTATAACTTATTACGTTATATGGTATAACGTTATAACGTATTACGGTATATGGTATAACGTTCTAACGTATTACGTTATATGCTGTAACGTGAAATGGTATAACGTTATAACGTATTACGTTATATGGTATTACGTCATAACGTATTACGTTATATGGTATATCGTTATAACGTATTATGTTATATGCTATAACGTCAAATGGTATAACGTTATAACGTATTACGTTATATGGTATAACGTCATATGGTATGACGTTATACCGTATTACGTTATATGGTATTACGTCATAACGTAGTACGTTATATGGAATAACGTTATAACTTATTACGTTATATGGTATAACGTTATAACGTATTACGTTATATGGTATAACGTTCTAACGTATTACGTTATATGGTATAACGTTCTAACGTATTACATTATATGGTATTACGTTATAACGTATTACGCTATATGGTATAACGTTATAACGTATTACGTTATATGGTATAATGTTATAACGTATTACGCTATATGGTATAACGTTATAACGTATTACGTTATATGCTGTAACGTGATATGGTATAACGTTATAACGCATTACCTTATATGGTATAACGTCATATGGTATAACGTTATAACGTATTAGGTTATATGGTATCACGTTATAACGTATTACGTTATATGGTATTACGTCATAACGTATTACGTTATATGGTATTACGTTCTAACGTATTACATTATATGGTATAACGTTATAACGTATTACGCTATATGGTATAACGTTATAACGTATTACGTTATATGGTATAATGTTATAACGTATTACGCTATATGGTATAACGTTATAACGTATTACGTTATATGCTGTAACGTGATATGGTATAACGTTATAACGCATTACCTTATATGGTATAACGTCGAATGGAATAACGTTATAACGTATTACGTTATATGGTATAACGTTATAACGTATTACGTTATATGGTATAACGTTATAACGTATTATGTTATATGGTATAACGTTATAACGTATTACCTTATATGGTATAACGCCATGTGGTATAACGTTATAACGTATCACGTTATATGGTATCACGTTATGACGTATTACGATATATGGTATTACGTCATAACGTATTACGTTATATGGTATAACGTTATAACGTATTACCTTATATGGTATAACGTCATGTGGTATAACGTTATAACGTATTACGTTATATGGTATAACGTTATTACGTATTACGTTACATGGTATAACTTTATAACGTATTAAGTTATATGGTATAACGTTATAACGTACTACGTTATATGCTGTAACGTGATATGGTATAACGTTATAACGTATTACGTTATATGGTATAACGTCATATGGTATAACGTTATAACGTATTACGTGATATGGTATTACGTCATAACGTATTACGTTATATGGTATGTCGTTATAACGTATTACGTTATATGCTATAACGTCATATGGTATAACGTTATAACGTATTACGTTATATGGTATTACGTTATAACGTATTACGTTATATGGTGAAACGTCATATGGTATAACGCTATAACGTTTTACGTTACATGGTATTACGTTATGACGTATTACGATATATGGTATTACGTCATAACGTATTACGTTATATGGTATAACGTTATAACGTATTATGTTATATGCTGTAACGCGATATGGTATAACGTTATAACGTATTACGTTATATGGTATTACGTCATAACGTATTACGATATATGGTATATCGATGTAACGTATTACGTTATATGGTATAACGTTATAACGTATTACGTTATATGCTATAACGTCATATGGTATAACGTTATAACGTATTACGTTATATGGTATTACGTAATAACGTATTACGTTATGATGTATGACGTTATAACGTATTACGTTATATGGTATTACGTCATAACGTATTACGTTATATGGTATAACGTTATAACGTATTACGTTATATGCTATAACGTCATATGGTATAACGTTATAACGTATTACGTTATATGGTATAACGTCATATGGTATGACGTTATAACGTATTACGTTATATGGTATTACGTCATAACGTAGTACGTTATATGGAATAACGTTATAACGTATTACGTTATATGGTATAACGTTATAACGTATTACGTTATATGGTATAACGTTCTAACGTATTACGTTATATGGTATAACGTTCTAACGTATTACATTATATGGTATAACGTTATAACGTATTACGCTATATGGTATAACGTTATAACGTATTACGTTATATGGTATTACGTCATAACGTATTACGTTATATGGTATATCGTTATAACGTATTATGTTATATGCTATAACGTCAAATGGTATAACGTTATAACGTATTACGTTATATGGTATAACGTCATAACTTATTACGTTATATGGTATATCGTTATAACGTATTATGTTATATGCTATAACGTCAAATGGTATAACGTTATAACGTATTACGTTATATGGTATAACGTCATAACTTATTACGTTATATGGAATAACGCTATAACGTATTACGTTATATGGTATTACGTTATAACGTATTACGTTATATGGTATAACGTTATAACGTATTACGTTATATGGTATAATGTTATAACGTATTACGCTATATGGTATAACGTTATAACGTATTACGTTATATGCTGTAACGTGATATGGTATAACGTTATAACGCATTACCTTATATGGTATAACGTCATATGGTAAAACGTTATAACGTATTAGGTTATATGGTATCACGTTATAACGTATTACGTTATATTTTATTACGTCATAACTTATTACGTTATATGGTATTACGTTATAGCGTGTTACGTTATATGGTATTACGTTATAACGTATTACGTTATATGGTATAACGTTATAACGTATTACGTTATATGGTATAACGTCATATGGTATGACGTTATAACGTATTACGTTATATGGTATTACGTCATAACTTATTACGTTATATGGTATTACGTTATAGCGTGTTACGTTATATGGTATAATGTTATAACGTATTACGCTATATGGTATCACGTTATAACGTATTACGTTATATTTTATTACGTCATAACTTATTACGTTATATGGTATTACGTTATAGCGTGTTACGTTATATGGTATCACGTTATAACGTATTACGTTATATTTTATTACGTCATAACTTATTACGTTATATGGTAAAACGTTATAACGTATTAGGTTATATGGTATCACGTTATAACGTATTACGTTATATTTTATTACGTCATAACGTATTACGTTATATGGTATAACGTTATAACGTATTACGTTATATGGTATAATGTTATAACGTATTACGCTATATGGTATAACGTTATAACGTATTACGTTATATGCTCTAACGTGATATGGTATAACGTTATAACGCATTACCTTATATGGTATAACGTCATATGGTATAACGTTATAACGTATTAGGTTATATGGTATCACGTTATAACGTATTACGTTATATGGTATTACGTCATAACGTATTACGTTATATGGTATTACGTTCTAACGTATTACATTATATGGTATAACGTTATAACGTATTACGCTATATGGTATAACGTTATAACGTATTACGTTATATGGTATAATGTTATAACGTATTACGCTATATGGTATAACGTTATAACGTATTACGTTATATGCTGTAACGTGATATGGTATAACGTTATAACGCATTACCTTATATGGTATAACGTCGTATGGAATAACGTTATAACGTATTACGTTATATGGTATAACGTTATAACGTATTACGTTATATGGTATAACGTTACAACGTATTACGTTATATGGTATAACGTTATAACGTATTACCTTATATGGTATAACGTCATGTGGTATAACGTTATAACGTATTACGTTATATGGTATCACGTTATGACGTATTACGATATATGGTATTACGTCATAACGTATTACGTTATATGGTATAACGTTATAACGTATAACGTCATATGGTATAACGTTATAACGTATTACGTTATATGGTATTACGTCATAACGTATTACGTTATATGGTATGTCGTTATAACGTATTACGTTATATGCTATAACGTCATATGGTATAACGTTATAACGTATTACGTTATATGGTATTACGTTATAACCTATTACGTTATATGGTGAAACGTCATATGGTATAACGCTATAACGTTTTACGTTACATGGTATTACGTTATGACGTATTACGATATATGGTATTACGTCATAACGTATTACGTTATATGGTATAACGTTATAACGTATTATGTTATATGCTGTAACGCGATATGGTATAACGTTATAACGTATTACGTTATATGGTATTACGTCATAACGTATTACGTTATATGGTATATCGATGTAACGTATTACGTTATATGGTATAACGTTATAACGTATTACGTTATATGCTATAACGTCAAATGGTATAACGTTATAACGTATTACGTTATATGGTATAACGTCATATGGTATGACGTTATAACGTATTACGTTATATGGTATTACGTCATAACGTAGTACGTTATATGGAATAACGCTATAACGTATTACGTTATATGGTATTACGTTATAACGTATTACGTTATATGGTATAACGTTATAACGTATCACGTTATATGGTATAATGTTATAACGTATTACGCTATATGGTATCACGTTATAACGTATTACGTTATATTTTATTACGTCATAACTTATTACGTTATATGGTATAACGTTATAACGTATTACGTTATATGGTATAATGTTATAACGTATTACGCTATATGGTATAACGTTATAACGTATTACGTTATATGCTGTAACGTGATATGGTATAACGTTATAACGCATTACCTTATATGGTATAACGTTATAACGTATTACGCTATATGGTATAACGTTATAACGTATTACGTTATATGGTATAACGTTATAACGTATTACGTTATATGCTGTAACGTGATATGGTATAACGTTATAACGCATTACCTTATATGGTATAACGTCATATGGTAAAACGTTATAACGTATTAGGTTATATGGTATCACGTTATAACGTATTACGTTATATTTTATTACGTCATAACGTAGTACGTTATATGGAATAACGCTATAACGTATTACGTTATATGGTATTACGTTATAACGTATTACGTTATATGGTATAACGTTATAACGTATTACGTTATATGGTATAATGTTATAACGTATTACGCTATATGGTATAACGTTATAACGTATTACGTTATATGCTGTAACGTGATATGGTATAACGTTATAACGCATTACCTTATATGGTATAACGTCATATGGTAAAACGTTATAACGTATTAGGTTATATGGTATCACGTTATAACGTATTACGTTATATTTTATTACGTCATAACTTATTACGCTATATGGTATAACGTTATAACGTATTACGTTATATGCTGTAACGTGATATGGTATAACGTTATAACGCATTACCTTATATGGTATAACGTCATATGGTAAAACGTTATAACGTATTAGGTTATATGGTATCACGTTATAACGTATTACGTTATATTTTATTACGTCATAACTTATTACGTTATATGGTATTACGTTATAGCGTGTTACGCTATATGGTATTACGTTATAACGTATTACGTTATATGGTATAACGTTATAACGTATTACGTTATATGGTATAACGTCATATGGTATGACGTTATAACGTATTACGTTATATGGTATTACATCATAACGTAGTACGTTATATGGAATAACGTTATAACGTATTACGTTATATGGTATAACGTTATAACTTATTACGTTATATGGTATAATGTTATAACGTATTACGCTATATGGTATAACGTTATAACGTATTACGTTATATGCTGTAACGTGATATGGTATAACGTTATAACGCATTACCTTATATGGTATAACGTCATATGGTAAAACGTTATAACGTAATAGGTTATATGGTATCACGTTATAACGTATTACGTTATATTTTATTACTTCATAACGTATTACGTTATATGGTATTACGTTATAGCGTGTTACGTTATTTGGTATTACGTTATAACGTATTACGTTATATGGTATCAGGTTATAACGTATTACGTTATATGGTATAACGTTATAACGTATTACGTTATATGGTATTATGTCATAACGTAGTACGTCGTATGGAATAACGTTATAACGTATTACGCTATATGGTATTACGTTATAACGTGTTACGTTATATGGTATAACGCTATAACGTATTACGTTATATGGTATTATGTCATAACGTAGTACGTGGTATGGAATAACGATATAACGTATTACGTTATATGGTATAACGTTATAACGTATTACGTTATATGGTATTACGTAATAACGTATTACGTTATATGGTATCACGTTATAACGTATTACGTTATATGGTATAACGTTCTAACGTATTACGTTATATGGTATAACGTTCTAACGTATTACGTTATATGGTATAACGTTCTAACGTATTACGTTATATGGTATAACGTTCTAACGTATTACGTTATATGGTATAACGTTATAACGAATTACGCTATATGGTATAACGTTATAACGTATTACGTTATATGGTATAATGTTATAACGTATTACGCTATATAGCATAACATTATAACGTATTATGTTATATGCTGTAACGTGAAATTGTATAACGTTATAACGTATTACGTTATATGGTATTACGTCACAACGTATTACGTTATATGGTATTACGTTATAACGTGTTACGTTATATGGTATTACGTTATAACGTGTTACGTTATATGGTATTACATTACAACGTGTTACGTTATATGGTATAACGTTATAACGTATTACGTTATATGCTATAACGTCATATGATATAACGTAATAACGTATTACGTTATATGGAATAACGTTATAACGTATTACGTTATACGGTATTACGTTATAACGTGTTACGTTATATGGTATAACGTTATAACGTATTACGTTATATGCTATAACGTCAAATGGTATAACGTGATAACGTATTACTTACATGGTATAACGTTATAACGTATTACGTTATATGGTATTACGTTATAACGTGTAACGTTATATGGTATAACGTTATAACGTATTACGTTATATGGTATTATGTCATAACGTAGTACGTCGTATGGAACAACGTTATAACGTATTACGTTATATGGTATAACGTTATAACGTATTACGTTATATGGTATTACGTAATAACGTATTACGTTATATGGTATCACGTTATAACGTATTACGTTATATGGTATTACGTCATAACGTATTACGTTATATGGTATAACGTTATAACGTATTACGTTATATGGTATAACGTTATAACGTATTACGTTATATGGTATAACGTTATTACGTATTACGTTACATGGTATAACGTTATAACGTATTACGTTATATGGTATAACGTTATTACGTATTACGTTACATGGTATAACTTTATAACGTATTAAGTTATATGGTATAACGTTATAACGTACTACGTTATATGCTGTAACGTGATATGGTATAACGTTATAACGTATTACGTTATATGGTATAACGTCATATGGTATAACGTTATAACGTATTACGTTATATGGTATTACGTCATAACGTATTACGTTATATGGTATGTCGTTATAACGTATTACGTTATATGCTATAACGTCATATGGTATAACGTTATAACGTATTACGTTATATGGTATTACGTTATAACGTATTACGTTATATGGTGAAACGTCATATGGTACAATGCTATAACGTTTTACGTTACATGGTATTACGTTATGACGTATTACGATATATGGTATTACGTCATAACGTATTACGTTATATGGTATAACGTTATAACGTATTATGTTATATGCTGTAACGCGATATGGTATAACGTTATAACGTATTACGTTATATGGTATTACGTCATAACGTATTACGTTATATGGTATATCGATGTAACGTATTACGTTATATGGTATAACGTTATAACGTATTACGTTATATGCTATAACGTCATATGGTATAACGTTATAACGTATTACGTTATATGGTATTACGTAATAACGTATTACGTTATGATGTATCACGTTATAACGTATTACGTTATATGGTATTACGTCATAATGTATTACGTTATATGGTATAACGTTATAACGTATTACGTTATATGGTATAACGTTATAACGTATTACGTTATATGCTATAACGTCATATGGTATAACGTTATAACGTATTACGTTATATGGTATTACGTAATAACGTATTACGTTATATGGTATCACGTTATAACATATTACGTTATATGGTATAACGTTATAACTTATTACGTTATATGGTATTATGTCATAACGTAGTACGTCGTATGGAATAACGTTATAACGTATTACGTTATATGGTATAACGTTATAACGTATTACGTTATATGGTATAACGTTATAACATATTACGTTATATGGTATAACGTTATAACGTATTACCTTATATGGTATAACGTCATGTGGTATAACGTTATAACGTATTACGTTATATGGTATCACGATATGACGTATTACGATATATGGTATTACGTGATAACGTATTACGTTATATGGTATAACGTTATAACGTATTATGTTATATGCTGTAACGTGATATGGTATAACGTTATAACGTATTACGTTATATGGTATTACGTCATAACGTATTACGTTATATGGTATATCGTTATAACGTATTACGTTATATGGTATTACGTCATAACGTATTACGTTATATGGTATAACGTTATAACGCATTACGTTATATGCTATAACGTCATATGGTATAACGTTATAACGTATTACGTTATATGGTATAACGTTATAACGTATTACGTTATATGGTATAACGTTATTACGTATTACGTTACATGGTATAACTTTATAACGTATTACGTTATATGGTATAACGTTATAACGTATTACGGTATATGGTATAACGTTCTAACGTATTACGTTATATGCTGTAACGTGAAATGGTATAACGTTATAACGTATTACGTTATATGGTATTACGTCATAACGTATTACGTTATATGGTATATCGTTATAACGTATTATGTTATATGCTATAACGTCAAATGGTATAACATTATAACGTATTACGTTATATGGTATAACGTCATATGGTATGACGTTATACCGTATTACGTTATATGGTATTACGTCATAACGTAGTACGTTATATGGAATAACGTTATAACGTATTACGTTATATGGTATAACGTTATAACGTATTACGTTATATGCTGTAACGTGATATGGTATAACGTTATAACGCATTACCTTATATGGTATAACGTCGTATGGAATAACGTTATAACGTATTACGTTATATGGTATAACGTTATAACGTATTACGTTATATGGTATAACGTTACAACGTATTACGTTATATGGTATAACGTTATAACGTATTACCTTATATGGTATAACGTCATGTGGTATAACGTTATAACGTATTACGTTATATGGTATCACGTTATGACGTATTACGATATATGGTATTACGTCATAACGTATTACGTTATATGGTATAACGTTATAACGTATAACGTCATATGGTATAACGTTATAACGTATTACGTTATATGGTATTACGTCATAACGTATTACGTTATATGGTATGTCGTTATAACGTATTACGTTATATGCTATAACGTCATATGGTATAACGTTATAACGTATTACGTTATATGGTATTACGTTATAACGTATTACGTTATATGGTGAAACGTCATATGGTATAACGCTATAACGTTTTACGTTACATGGTATTACGTTATGACGTATTACGATATATGGTATTACGTCATAACGTATTACGTTATATGGTATAACGTTATAACGTATTACGTTATATGGTATAATGTTATAACGTATTACGCTATATGGTATAACGTTATAACGTATTACGTTATATGCTGTAACGTGATATGGTATAACGTTATAACGCATTACCTTATATGGTATAACGTCATATGGTAAAACGTTATAACGTATTAGGTTATATGGTATCACGTTATAACGTATTACGTTATATTTTATTACGTCATAACTTATTACGTTATATGGTATTACGTTATAGCGTGTTACGTTATATGGTATTACGTTATAACGTATTACGTTATATGGTATAACGTTATAACGTATTACGTTATATGGTATAACGTCATATGGTATGACGTTATAACGTATTACGTTATATGGTATTACGTCATAACTTATTACGTTATATGGTATTACGTTATAGCGTGTTACGTTATATGGTATAATGTTATAACGTATTACGCTATATGGTATCACGTTATAACGTATTACGTTATATTTTATTACGTCATAACTTATTACGTTATATGGTATTACGTTATAGCGTGTTACGTTATATGGTATCACGTTATAACGTATTACGTTATATTTTATTACGTCATAACTTATTACGTTATATGGTAAAACGTTATAACGTATTAGGTTATATGGTATCACGTTATAACGTATTACGTTATATTTTATTACGTCATAACGTATTACGTTATATGGTATAACGTTATAACGTATTACGTTATATGGTATAATGTTATAACGTATTACGCTATATGGTATAACGTTATAACGTATTACGTTATATGCTGTAACGTGATATGGTATAACGTTATAACGCATTACCTTATATGGTATAACGTCATATGGTAAAACGTTATAACGTATTAGGTTATATGGTATCACGTTATAACGTATTACGTTATATTTTATTACGTCATAACGTATTACGTTATATGGTATTACGTTATAGCGTGTTACGTTATATGGTATTACGTTATAACGTATTACGTTATATGGTATCAGGTTATAACGTATTACGTTATATGGTATAACGTTATAACGTATTACGTTATATGGTATTATGTCATAACGTAGTACGTCGTATGGAATAACGTTATAACGTATTACGTTATATGGTATTACGTTATAACGTGTTACGTTATATGGTATAACGTTATAACGTATTACGTTATATGGTATTACGTTATAACGTGTTACGTTATATGGTATAACGCTATAACGTATTACGTTATATGGTATTATGTCATAACGTAGTACGTGGTATGGAATAACGATATAACGTATTACGTTATATGGTATAACGTTATAACGTATTACGTTATATGGTATTACGTAATAACGTATTACGTTATATGGTATCACGTTATAACGTATTACGTTATATGGTATAACGTTATAACGTATTACGTTATATGGTATAACGTTCTAACGTATTACGTTATATGGTATAACGTTCTAACGTATTACGTTATATGGTATAACGTTATAACGTATTACGTTATATGGTATAACGTTATAACGAATTACGCTATATGGTATAACGTTATAACGTATTACGTTATATGGTATAATGTTATAACGTATTACGCTATATGGCATAACATTATAACGTATTATGTTATATGCTGCAACGTGAAATTGTATAACGTTATAACGTATTACGTTATATGGTATTACGTCACAACGTATTACGTTATATGGTATTACGTTATAACGTGTTACGTTATATGGTATTACGTTATAACGTGTTACGTTATGTGGTATTACATTACAACGTGTTACGTTATATGGTATAACGTTATAACGTATTACGTTATATGCTATAACGTCATATGATATAACGTAATAACGTATTACGTTATATGGAATAACGTTATAACGTATTACGTTATACGGTATTACGTTATAACGTGTTACGTTATATGGTATAACGTTATAACGTATTACGTTATATGCTATAACGTCAAATGTTATAACGTTATAACGTATTACGTTACATGGTATAACGTTATAACGTATTACGTTATATGGTATTACGATATAACGTGTAACGTTATATGGTATAACGTTATAACGTATTACGTTATATGGTATTATATCATAACGTAGTACGTCGTATGGAATAACGTTATAACGTATTACGTTATATGGTATAACGTTATAACGTATTACGTTATATGGTATTACGTAATAACGTATTACGTTATATGGTATCACGTTATAACGTATTACGTTATATGGAATAACGTTATAACGTACTACGTTATATGGTATTATGTCATAACGTAGTACGTCGTATGGAATAATGTTGTAACGTATTACGCTATATGGTATAACGTTATAACGTATTACGTTATATGCTGTAACGTGATATGGTATAACGTTATAAGGTATTACGTTATATGGTATTACGTCATAACGTATTACGTTATATGGTATATCGATATAACGTATTACGTTATATGCTATAACGTCATATGGTATAACGTTATAACGTATTACGTTATATGGTATTACGTAATAACGTATTACGTTATGATGTATCACGTTATAACGTATTACGTTATATGGTATTACGTAATAACGTATTACGTTATATGGTATCACGTTATAACGTATTACGTTATATGGAATAACGTTATAACGTACTACGTTATATGGTATTACGTAATAACGTATTACGTTATATGGTATAACGTTATAACGTATTACGTTATATGGTATAATGTTATAACGTATTACGCTATATGGTATAACGTTATAACGTATTACGTTATATGCTGTAACGTGATATGGTATAACGTTATAACGCATTACCTTATATGGTATAACGTTATAACGTATTACGCTATATGGTATAACGTTATAACGTATTACGTTATATGGTATAACGTTATAACGTATTACGTTATATGCTGTAACGTGATATGGTATAACGTTATAACGCATTACCTTATATGGTATAACGTCATATGGTAAAACGTTATAACGTATTAGGTTATATGGTATCACGTTATAACGTATTACGTTATATTTTATTACGTCATAACGTAGTACGTTATATGGAATAACGCTATAACGTATTACGTTATATGGTATTACGTTATAACGTATTACGTTATATGGTATAACGTTATAACGTATTACGTTATATGGTATAATGTTATAACGTATTACGCTATATGGTATAACGTTATAACGTATTACGTTATATGCTGTAACGTGATATGGTATAACGTTATAACGCATTACCTTATATGGTATAACGTCATATGGTAAAACGTTATAACGTATTAGGTTATATGGTATCACGTTATAACGTATTACGTTATATTTTATTACGTCATAACTTATTACGTTATATGGTATTACGTTATAGCGTGTTACGTTATATGGTATTACGTTATAACGTATTACGTTATATGGTATAACGTTATAACGTATTACGTTATATGGTATAACGTCATATGGTATGACGTTATAACGTATTACGTTATATGGTATTACGTCATAACTTATTACGTTATATGGTATTACGTTATAGCGTGTTACGTTATATGGTATAATGTTATAACGTATTACGCTATATGGTATCACGTTATAACGTATTACGTTATATTTTATTACGTCATAACTTATTACGTTATATGGTATTACGTTATAGCGTGTTACGTTATATGGTATCACGTTATAACGTATTACGTTATATTTTATTACGTCATAACTTATTACGTTATATGGTAAAACGTTATAACGTATTAGGTTATATGGTATCACGTTATAACGTATTACGTTATATTTTATTACGTCATAACGTATTACGTTATATGGTATAACGTTATAACGTATTACGTTATATGGTATAATGTTATAACGTATTACGCTATATGGTATAACGTTATAACGTATTACGTTATATGCTGTAACGTGATATGGTATAACGTTATAACGCATTACCTTATATGGTATAACGTCATATGGTAAAACGTTATAACGTATTAGGTTATATGGTATCACGTTATAACGTATTACGTTATATTTTATTACGTCATAACGTATTACGTTATATGGTATTACGTTATAGCGTGTTACGTTATATGGTATTACGTTATAACGTATTACGTTATATGGTATCAGGTTATAACGTATTACGTTATATGGTATAACGTTATAACGTATTACGTTATATGGTATTATGTCATAACGTAGTACGTCGTATGGAATAACGTTATAACGTATTACGTTATATGGTATTACGTTATAACGTGTTACGTTATATGGTATAACGTTATAACGTATTACGTTATATGGTATTACGTTATAACGTGTTACGTTATATGGTATAACGCTATAACGTATTACGTTATATGGTATTATGTCATAACGTAGTACGTGGTATGGAATAACGATATAACGTATTACGTTATATGGTATAACGTTATAACGTATTACGTTATATGGTATTACGTAATAACGTATTACGTTATATGGTATCACGTTATAACGTATTACGTTATATGGTATAACGTTATAACGTATTACGTTATATGGTATAACGTTCTAACGTATTACGTTATATGGTATAACGTTCTAACGTATTACGTTATATGGTATAACGTTATAACGTATTACGTTATATGGTATAACGTTATAACGAATTACGCTATATGGTATAACGTTATAACGTATTACGTTATATGGTATAATGTTATAACGTATTACGCTATATGGCATAACATTATAACGTATTATGTTATATGCTGCAACGTGAAATTGTATAACGTTATAACGTATTACGTTATATGGTATTACGTCACAACGTATTACGTTATATGGTATTACGTTATAACGTGTTACGTTATATGGTATTACGTTATAACGTGTTACGTTATGTGGTATTACATTACAACGTGTTACGTTATATGGTATAACGTTATAACGTATTACGTTATATGCTATAACGTCATATGATATAACGTAATAACGTATTACGTTATATGGAATAACGTTATAACGTATTACGTTATACGGTATTACGTTATAACGTGTTACGTTATATGGTATAACGTTATAACGTATTACGTTATATGCTATAACGTCAAATGTTATAACGTTATAACGTATTACGTTACATGGTATAACGTTATAACGTATTACGTTATATGGTATTACGATATAACGTGTAACGTTATATGGTATAACGTTATAACGTATTACGTTATATGGTATTATATCATAACGTAGTACGTCGTATGGAATAACGTTATAACGTATTACGTTATATGGTATAACGTTATAACGTATTACGTTATATGGTATTACGTAATAACGTATTACGTTATATGGTATCACGTTATAACGTATTACGTTATATGGAATAACGTTATAACGTACTACGTTATATGGTATTATGTCATAACGTAGTACGTCGTATGGAATAATGTTGTAACGTATTACGCTATATGGTATAACGTTATAACGTATTACGTTATATGCTGTAACGTGATATGGTATAACGTTATAAGGTATTACGTTATATGGTATTACGTCATAACGTATTACGTTATATGGTATATCGATATAACGTATTACGTTATATGCTATAACGTCATATGGTATAACGTTATAACGTATTACGTTATATGGTATTACGTAATAACGTATTACGTTATGATGTATCACGTTATAACGTATTACGTTATATGGTATTACGTCATAACGTATTACGTTATATGGTATAACGTTATAACGTATTACGTTATATGGTATAACGTTATAACGTATTACGTTATATGGTATAACGTTATTACGTATTACGTTACATGGTATAACGTTATAACGTATTACGTTATATGGTATAACGTTATAACGTATTACGTCATATGCTATAACGTCATATGGTATAACGTTATAACGTATTACGTTATATGGTATTACGTAATAACGTATTACGTTATATGGTATATCGTTATAACGAATTACGTTATATGCTATAACGTCATATGGTATAACGTTATAACGAATTACGTTATATGCTATAACGTCATATGGTATAACGTTATAACGTATTACGTTGTATGCTATAACGTCATATTGTTATAACGTTATAACGTATTACGTTATATGGTATTACGTAATAACGTATTACGTTATATGGTACCACGTTATAACGTATTACGTTATATGGTATTACGTAATAACGTGTAACGTTATATGGTATAACGTTATAACGTATTACGTTATATGGTATTATGTCATAACGTAGTACGTCGTATGGAATAACGTTATAACGTATTACGTTATATGGTATTACGTTATAACGTGTAACGTTATATGGTATAACGTTATAACGTATTACGTTATATGGTATTATGTCATAACGTAGTACGTCGTATGGAATAACGTTATAACGTATTACGTTATATGGTATAACGTTATAACGTATTACGTTATATGGTATTACGTAATAACGTATTACGTTATATGGTATAACGTTATAACGTATTACGTTATATGGTATTACGTAATAACGTATTACGTTATATGGTACCACGTTATAACGTATTACGTTATATGGTATTACGTAATAACGTACTACGTTATGATGTATCACGTTATAACGTATTACGTTATATGGTATTACGTCATAACGTATTACGTTATATGGTATAACGCTATAACGTATTACGTTATATGGTATAACGTTATAACGTATTACCTTATATGGTATAACGTCATGTGGTATAACGTTATAACGTATTACGTTATATGGTATCACGATATGACGTATTACGATATATGGTATTACGTCATAACGTATTACGTTATATGGTATAACGTTATAACGTATTATGTTATATGCTGTAACGTGATATGGTATAACGTTATAACGTATTACGTTATATGGTATTACGTCATAACGTATTACGTTATATGGTATATCGTTATAACGTATTACGTTATATGGTATTACGTCATAACGTATTACGTTATATGGTATGACGTTATAACGTATTACGTTATATGCTATAACGTCATATGGTATAACGTCATAACGTATTACGTTATATGGTATAACGTTATAACGTATTACGTTATATGGTATAACGTCATAACGTATTACGTTATATGGTATTACGTAATAACGTACTACGTTATGATGTATCACGTTATAACGTATTACGTTATATGGTATTACGTCATAACGTATTACGTTATATGGTATTATGTCATAACGTAGTACGTCGTATGGAATAACGTTATAACGTATTACGTTATATGGTATTACGTAATAACGTGTAACGTTATATGGTATAACGTTATAACGTATTACGTTATATGGTATTATGTCATAACGTAGTACGTCGTATGGAATAACGTTATAACGTATTACGTTATATGGTATTACGTTATAACGTGTAACGTTATATGGTATAACGTTATAACGTATTACGTTATATGGTATTATGTCATAACGTAGTACGTCGTATGGAATAACGTTATAACGTATTACGTTATATGGTATAACGTTATAACGTATTACGTTATATGGTATTACGTAATAACGTATTACGTTATATGGTATAACGTTATAACGTATTACGTTATATGGTATTACGTAATAACGTATTACGTTATATGGTACCACGTTATAACGTATTACGTTATATGGTATTACGTAATAACGTACTACGTTATGATGTATCACGTTATAACGTATTACGTTATATGGTATTACGTCATAACGTATTACGTTATATGGTATAACGCTATAACGTATTACGTTATATGGTATAACGTTATAACGTATTACCTTATATGGTATAACGTCATGTGGTATAACGTTATAACGTATTACGTTATATGGTATCACGATATGACGTATTACGATATATGGTATTACGTCATAACGTATTACGTTATATGGTATAACGTTATAACGTATTATGTTATATGCTGTAACGTGATATGGTATAACGTTATAACGTATTACGTTATATGGTATTACGTCATAACGTATTACGTTATATGGTATATCGTTATAACGTATTACGTTATATGGTATTACGTCATAACGTATTACGTTATATGGTATGACGTTATAACGTATTACGTTATATGCTATAACGTCATATGGTATAACGTCATAACGTATTACGTTATATGGTATAACGTTATAACGTATTACGTTATATGGTATAACGTCATAACGTATTACGTTATATGGTATAACGTTATAACGTATTACGTTATATGGTATAACGTTATAACGTATTACCTTATATGGTATAACGTCATGTGGTATAACGTTATAACGTATTACGTTGTATGGTATAACGTTATTACGTATTACGTTACATGGTATAACTTTATAACGTTTTAAGTTATATGGTATAACGTTATAACATACTACGTTATATGCTGTAACGTGATATGGTATAACGTTATAACGTATTACGTTATATGGTATAACGTCATATGGTATAACGTTATAACGTATTACGTTATATGGTATTACGTCATAACGTATTACGTTATATGGTATGTCGTTATAACGTATTACGTTATATGCTATAACGTCATATGGTATAACGTTATAACGTATTACGTTATATGGTATTACGTTATAACGTATTACGTTATATGGTGAAACGTCATATGGTATAACGCTATAGCGTTTTACGTTACATGGTATTACGTTATGACGTATTACGATATATGGTATTACGTCATAACGTATTACGTTATATGGTATAACGTTATAACGTATTATGTTATATGGTGTAACGCGATATGGTATAACTTTATAACGTATTACGTTATATGGTATTACGTCATAACGTATTACGTTATATGGTATATCGATGTAACGTATTACGTTATATGGTATAACGTTATAACGTATTACGTTATATGGTATTACGTCATAACGTATTACGTTATATGGTATTACGTTATAGCGTGTTACATTATATGGTATTACGTTATAACGTATTACGTTATATGGTATCAGGTTATAACGTATTACGTTATATGGTATAACGTTATAACGTATTACGTTATATGGTATTATGTCATAACGTAGTACGTCGTATGGAATAACGTTATAACGTATTACGTTATACGGTATTACGTTATAACGTGTTACGTTATATGGTATCAGGTTATAACGTATTACGTTATATGGTATAACGTTATAACGTATTACGTTATATGGTATTACGTTATAACGTGTTACGTTATATGGTATTACGTCATAACGTATTACGTTATATGGTATTACGTTATAGCGTGTTACGTGATATGGTATTACGTTATAACGTATTACGTTATATGGTATCAGGTTATAACGTATTACGTTATATGGTATTACGTCATAACGTATTACGTTATATGGTATTACGTTATAGCGTGTTACGTTATATGGTATTACGTTATAACGTATTACGTTATATGGTATCAGGTTATAACGTATTACGTTATATGGTATAACGTTATAACGTATTACGTTATATGGTATTACGTTATAACGTGTTACGTTATATGGTATAACGCTATAACGTATTACGTTATATGGTATTATGTCATAACGTAGTACGTGGTATGGAATAACGATATAACGTATTACGTTATATGGTATAACGTTATAACGTATTACGTTATATGGTATTACGTAATAACGTAATACGTTATATGGTATCACGTTATAACGTATTACGTTATATGGTATAACGTTATAACGTATTACGTTATATGGTATAACGTTATAACGTATTACGTTATATGGTATAACGTTCTAACGTATTACGTTATATGGTATAACGTTCTAACGTATTACGTTATATGGTATAACGTTATAACGAATTACGCTATATGGTATAACGTTATAACGTATTACGTTATATGGTATAATGTTATAACGTATTACGCTATATGGCATAACATTATAACGTATTATGTTATATGCTGTAACGTGAAATGGTATAACGTTATAACGTATTACGTTATATGGTATTACGTCACAACGTATTACGTTATACGGTATTACGTTATAACGTGTTACGTTATATGGTATAACGTTATAACGTATTACGTTATATGCTATAACGTCAAATGGTATAACGTTATAACGTATTACGTTACATGGTATAACGTTATAACGTATTACGTTATATGGTATTACGTTATAACGTGTAACGTTATATGGTATAACGTTATAACGTATTACGTTATATGGTATTATGTCATAACGTAGTACGTCGTATGGAATAACGTTATAACGTATTACGTTATATGGTATAACGTTATAACGTATTACGTTATATGGTATTACGTAATAACGTATTACGTTATATGGTATCACGTTATAACGTATTAGGTTATATGGTATCACGTTATAACGTATTACGTTATATGGTATTACGTCATAACGTATTACGTTATATGGTATTACGTTATAGCGTGTTACGTTATATGGTATTACGTTATAACGTATTACGTTATATGGTATCAGGTTATAACGTATTACGTTATATGGTATAACGTTATAACGTATTACGTTATATGGTATTATGTCATATCGTAGTACGTCGTATGGAATAACGTTATAACGTATTACGTTATATGGTATTACGTTATAACGTGTTACGTTATATGGTATAACGTTATAACGTATTACGTTATATGGTATTACGTTATAACGTGTTACGTTATATGGTATCACGTTATAACGTATTACGTTATATGGTATAACGTTATAACGTATTACGTTATATGGTATAACGTTATAACGTATTACGTTATATGGTATAACGTTCTAACGTATTACGTTATATGGTATAACGTTCTAACGTATTACGTTATATGGTATAACGTTATAACGAATTCCGCTATATGGTATAACGTTATAACGTATTACGTTATATGGTATAATGTTATAACGTATTACGCTATATGGCATAACATTATATCGTATTATGTTATATGCTGTAACGTGAAATGGTATAACGTTATAACGTATTACGTTATATGGTATTACGTCACAACGTATTACGTTATATGGTATTACGTTATAACGTGTTACGTTATATGGTATTACGTTATAACGTGTTACGTTATATGGTATTACATTACAACGTGTTACGTTATATGGTATAACGTTATAACGTATTACGTTATATGCTATAACGTCATATGGTATAACGTAATAACGTATTACGTTATATGGAATAACGTTATAACGTATTACGTTATACGGTATTACGTTATAACGTGTAACGTTATATGGTATAACGTTATAACGTATTACGTTATATGGTATTATGTCATAACGTAGTACGTCGTATGGAATAACCTTTAAACGTATTACGTTATATCGTATAACGTTATAACGTATTACGTTATATGGTATTACGTAATAACGTATTACGTTATATGGTATCACGTTATAACGTATTACGTTATATGGTATAACGTTATAACGTATTACGTTATATGGTATTATGTCATAACGTAGTACGTCGTATGGAATAATGTTATAACGTATTACGCTATATGGTATAACGCTATAACGTATTACGTTATATGCTGTAACGTGATATGGTATAACGTTATAACGTATTACGTTATATGGTATTACGTCATAACGTATTACGTTATATGGTATATCGATATAACGTATTACGTTATATGCTATAACGTCATATGGTATAACGTTATAACGTATTACGTTATATGGTATTACGTAATAACGTATTACGTTGTGATGTATCACGTTATAACGTATTACGTTATATGGTATTACGTCATAACGTATTACGTTATATGGTATAACGTTATAACGTATTACGTTATATGGTATAACGTTATAACGTATTACGTTATATGGTATAACGTTATTACGTATTACGTTACATGGTATAACGTTATAACGTATTACGTTATATGGTATAACGTTATAACGTATTACGTTATATGCTATAACGTCATATCGTATAACGTTATAACGTATTACGTTATATGGTATAACGTTATAACGTATTACGTTATATGGTATCACGTTATAACGTATTACGTTATATGGTATCACGTTATAACGTATTACGTTATATGGTATAACGTTATAACGTATTACGTTATATGCTGTAACGTGATATGGTATAACGTTATAACGTATTACGTTATATGCTGTAACGTGATATGGTATAACGTTATGACGTATTACGTTATATGGTATTACGTCATAACGTATTACGTTATATGGTATATCGTTATAACGTATTACGTTATATGCTATAACGTCATATGGTATAACGTTATAACGTATTACGTTATATGGTATTACGTAATAACGTATTACGTTATATGGTATCACGTTATAAGGTATTACGTTATATGGAATTACGTCATGACGTATTACGTTATATGGTATAACGATATAACGTATTACGTTATATGGTATAACGTTATAACGTATTACGTTATATGCTATAACGTCATATGGTATAACGTTATAACCTATTACGTTATATGGTATAACTTTATAACGTATTACGTTATATGGTATAACGTTATTACGTATTACGTTACATGGTATAACTTTATAACGTATTACGTTATATGGTATAACGTTCCAACGTATTACGTTATATGGTATAACGTTCCAACGTATTACGTTATATGGTATAACGTTCTAACGTATTACGTTATATGGTATAACGTTATAACGTATTATGTTATATCCTGTAACGTGAAATGGTATAACGTTATAACGTATTACGTTATATGGTATAACGTTATAACGTATTACGTTATATGCTATAACGTCATATGGAATAACGTTATAACGTATTACGTTATATGGTATAACGTTACAACGTATTACGTTATATGGTATAACGTTCTAACGTATTACGTTATATGGTATAACGTTCTAACGTATTACATTATATGGTATAATGTTATAACGTATTACGCTATATGGTATAACGTTATAACGTATTACGTTATATGCTGTAACGTGATATGGTATAACGTTATAACGTATTACGTTATATGGTATTACGTCATAACGTATTACGTTACATGGTATATCGATATAACGTATTACGTTCTATGCAATAACGTCATATGGTATAACGTTATAACGTATTACGTTATATGGTATTACGTAATAACGTATTATGTTATATGGTATGTCGTTATAACGTAGTACGTTATATGCTATAACGTCATATGGTATAACGTTATAACGTATTACGTTATATGGTATTACGTTATAACGTATTACGTTATATGGTGAAACGTCATATGGTATAACGCTATAACGTTTTACGTTACATGGTATTACGTTATGACGTATTACGATATATGGTATTACGTCATAACGTATTACGTTATATGGTATAACGTTATAACGTATTATGTTATATGGTGTAACGCGATATGGTATACCGTTATAACGTATTACGTTATATGGTATCACGTCATAACGTATTACGTTATATGGTATATCGATGTAACGTATTACGTTATATGGTATAACGTTATAACGTATTACGTTATATGGTATAACGTCATATGGTATAACGTTATAACGTATTACGTTATATGGTATTACGTAATAACGTATTACGTTATGATGTATCACGTTATAACGTATTACGTTATATGGTATTACGTCATAACGTATTACGTTATATGATATAACGTTATAACGTATTACGTTATATGGTATAACGTTATAACGTATTACGTTATATGCTATAACGTCATATGGTATAACGTTATAACGTATTACGTTATATGGTATAACGTCATATGGTATGACGTTATAACGTATTACGTTATATGGTATTACGTCATAACGTAGTACGTTATATGGAATAACGTTATAACGTATTACGTTATATGGTATAACGTTATAACGTATTACGTTATATGGTATAACGTTCTAACGTATTACGTTATATGGTATAACGTTCTAACGTATTACATTATATGGTATAACGTTATAACGTATTACGCTATATGGTATAACGTTATAACGTATTACGTTATATGGTATTACGTCATAACGTATTACGTTATATGGTATATCGTTATAACGTATTATGTTATATGCTATAACGTCAAATGGTATAACGTTATAACGTATAACGTTATATGGTATAACGTCATATGGTATGACGTTATAACGTATTACGTTATATGGTATTACGTCATAACGTAGTACGTTATATTGAATAACGCTATAACGTATTACGTTATATGGTATAACGTTATAACGTATTACGTTATATGGTATAACGTTCTAACGTATTACGTTATATGCTGTAACGTGATATGGTATAACGTCATAACGCATTACCTTATATGGTATAACGTCATATGGTAAAACGTTATAACGTATTAGGTTATATGGTATCACGTTATAACGTATTACGTTATATGGTATTACGTCATAACGTATTACGTTATATGGTATTACGTTATAGCGTGTTACATTATATGGTATTACGTTATAACGTATTACGTTATATGGTATCAGGTTATAACGTATTACGTTATATGGTATAACGTTATAACGTATTACGTTATATGGTATTATGTCATAACGTAGTACGTCGTATGGAATAACGTTATAACGTATTACGTTATACGGTATTACGTTATAACGTGTTACGTTATATGGTATCAGGTTATAACGTATTACGTTATATGGTATTACGTCATAACGTATTACGTTATATGGTATTACGTTATAGCGTGTTACGTTATATGGTATTACGTTATAACGTATTACGTTATATGGTATCAGGTTATAACGTATTACGTTATATGGTATAACGTTATAACGTATTACGTTATATGGTATTACGTTATAACGTGTTACGTTATATGGTATAACGCTATAACGTATTACGTTACATGGTATAACGTTATAACGTATTACGTTATATGGTATTACGTTATAACGTGTAACGTTATATGGTATAACGTTATAACGTATTACGTTATATGGTATTACGTTATAACGTGTAACGTTATATGGTATAACGTTATAACGTATTACGTTATATGGTATAACGTTATAACGTATTACGTTATATGGTATTACGTAATAACGTATTACGTTATATGGTATCACGTTATAACGTATTAGGTTATATGGTATCACGTTATAACGTATTACGTTATATGGTATTACGTCATAACGTATTACGTTATATGGTATTACGTTATAGCGTGTTACGTTATATGGTATTACGTTATAACGTATTACGTTATATGGTATCAGGTTATAACGTATTACGTTATATGGTATAACGTTATAACGTATTACGTTATATGGTATTATGTCATAACGTAGTACGTCGTATGGAATAACGTTTTAACGTATTACGTTATATGGTATTACGTTATAACGTGTTACGTTATATGGTATAACGTTATAACGTATTACGTTATATGGTATTACGTTATAACGTGTTACGTTATATGGTATAACGCTATAACGTATTACGTTATATGGTATTACGTAATAACGTATTACGTTGTGATGTATCACGTTATAACGTATTACGTTATATGGTATTATGTCATAACGTAGTACGTCGTATGGAATAACGTTTTAACGTATTACGTTATATGGTATTACGTTATAACGTGTTACGTTATATGGTATAACGTTATAACGTATTACGTTATATGGTATTACGTTATAACGTGTTACGTTATATGGTATAACGCTATAACGTATTACGTTATATGGTATTATGTCATAACGTAGTACGTGGTATGGAATAACGATATGACGTATTACGTTATATGGTATAACGTTATAACGTATTACGTTATGTGGTATCACGTAATAACGTATTACGTTATATGGTATCACGTTATAACGTATTACGTTATATGGTATAACGTTATAACGTATTACGTTATATGGTATAACGTTATAACGTATTACGTTATATGGCATAACGTTCTAACGTATTACGTTATATGGTATAACGTTCTAACGTATTACGTTATATGGTATAACGTTATAACGAATTACGCTATATGGTATAACGTTATAACGTATTACGTTATATGGTATAATGTTATAACGTATTACGCTATATGGCATAACATTATAACGTATTATGTTATATGCTGTAACGTGAAATGGTATAACGTTATAACGTATTACGTTATATGGTATTACGTCACAACGTATTACGTTATATGGTATTACGTTATAACGTGTTACGTTATATGGTATTACGTTATAACGTGTTACGTTATATGGTATTATATTACAACGTGTTACGTTATATGGTATAACGTTATAACGTATTACGTTATATGCTATAACGTCATATGGTATAACGTAATAACGTATTACGTTATATGGAATAACGTTATAACGTATTACGTTATACGGTATTACGTTATAACGTGTTACGTTATATGGTATAACGTTATAACGTATTACGTTATATGCTATAACGTCAAATGGTATAACGTTATAACGTATTACGTTACATGGTATAACGTTATAACGTATTACGTTATATGGTATTACGTTATAACGTGTAACGTTATATGGTATAACGTTATAACGTATTACGTTATATGGTATTATGTCATAACGTAGTACGTCGTATGGAATAACTTTATAACGTATTACGTTATATCGTATAACGTTATAACGTATTACGTTATATGGTATTACGTAATAACGTATTACGTTATATGGTATCACGTTATAACGTATTACGTTATATGGTATAACGTTATAACGTATTACGTTATATGGTGTTATGTCATAACGTAGTACGTCGTATGGAATAATGTTATAACGTATTACGCTATATGGTATAACGTTATAACGTATTACGTTATATGCTGTAACGTGATATGGTATAACGTTATAACGTATTACGTTATATGGTATTACGTCATAACGTATTACGTTATATGGTATATCGATATAACGTATTACGTTATATGCTATAACGTCATATGGTATAACGTTATAACGTATTACGTTATATGGTATTACGTAATAACGTATTACGTTGTGATGTATCACGTTATAACGTATTACGTTATATGGTATTACGTCATAACGTATTACGTTATATGGTATAACGTTATAACGTATTACGTTATATGGTATAACGTTATAACGTATTACGTTATATGGTATAACGTTATTACGTATTACGTTACATGGTATAACGTTATAACGTATTACGTTATATGGTATAAAGTTATAACGTATTACGTTATATGCTATAACGTCATATGGTATAACGTTATAACGTATTACGATATATGGTATAACGTTATAACGTATTACGTTATATGGTATTACGTAATAACGTATTACGTTATATGGTATCACGTTATAACGTATTAGGTTATATGGTATCACGTTATAACGTATTACGTTATATGGTATTACGTCATAACGTATTACGTTATATGGTATTACGTTATAGCGTGTTACGTTATATGGTATTACGTTATAACGTATTACGTTATATGGTATCAGGTTATAACGTATTACGTTATATGGTATAACGTTCCAACGTATTACGTTATATGGTATAACGTTCTAACGTATTACGTTATATGGTATAATGTTATAACGTATTATGTTATATGCTGTAACGTGAAATGGTATAACGTTATAACGTATTACGTTATATGGTATAACGTCATATGGTATGACGTTATAACGTATTACGATATATGGTATTACGTCATAACGTAGTACGTTATATGGTATAACGTTATAACGTATTACGTTATATGGTATAACGTTATAACGTATTACGTTATATGGTATAACGTTCTAACGTATTACGTTATATGGTATAACGTTCTAACGTATTACATTATATGGTATAATGTTTTAACGTATTACGCTATATGGTATAACGTTATAACGTATTACGTTATATGCTGTAACGTGATATGGTATAACGTTATAACGTATTACGTTATATGGTATTACGTCATAACGTATTACGTTACATGGTATATCGATATAACGTATTACGTTATATGCAATAACGTCATATGGTATAACGTTATAACGTATTACGTTATATGGTATAACGTTATATGGTATAACGTCATATGGTATGACGTTATATGGTATAACGTCATATGGTATGACGTTATAACGTATTACGTTATATGGTATTGCGTCATAACGTAGTACGTTATATGGAATAACGTTATAACGTATTACGTTATATGGTATAACGTTATAACGTATTACGTTATATGGTATAACGTTCTAACGTATTACGTTATATGGTATAACGTTCTAACGTATTACATTATATGGTATAACGTTATAACGTATTACGCTATATGGTATAACGTTATAACGTATTACGTTATATGGTATAATGTTATAACGTATTACGCTATATGGTATAACGTTATAACGTCTTACGTTATATGCTGTAACGTGATATGGTATAACGTTATAACGTATTACGTTATATGATATTACGTCATAACGTATTACGTTATATGGTATATCGATATAACGTATTACGTTATATGCTATAACGTCATATGGTATAACGTTATAACGTATTACGTTATATGGTATAACGTTATAACATATTACGTTATATGGTATCACGTTATAACGTATTACGTTATATGGTATTACGTCATAACGTATTACGTTATATGGTATATCGATGTAACGTATTACGTTATATGGTATAACGTTATAACGTATTACGTTATATGCTATAACGTCATATGGTATAACGTTATAACGTATTACGTTATATGGTATTACGTAATAACGTATTACGTTATGATGTATCACGTTATAACGTATTACGTTATATGGTATTACGTCATAACGTATTACGTTATATGGTATAACGTTATAACGTATTACGTTATATGGTATAACGTTATAACGTATTACGTTATATGCTATAACGTCATATGGTATAACGTTATAACGTATTACGTTATATGGTATAACGTCATATGGTATGACGTTATAACGTATTACGTTATATGGTATTACGTCATAACGTAGTACGTTATATGGAATAACGTTATAACGTATTACGTTATATGGTATAACGTTATAACGTATTACGTTATATGGTATAACGTTCTAACGTATTACGTTGTATGGTATAACGTTCTAACGTATTACATTATATGGTATAACGTTATAACGTATTACGCTATATGGTATAACGTTATAACGTATTACGTTATATGGTATAATGTTATAACGTATTACGCTATATGGTATAACGTTATAACGTATTACGTTATATGCTGTAACGTGATATGGTATAACGTTATAACGTATTACGTTATATGGTATTACGTCATAACGTATTACGTTATATGGTATATCGATATAACGTATTACTTTATATGCTATAACGTCATATGGTATAACGTTATAACGTATTACGTTATATGGTATAAGGTTATAACGTATTACGTTATATGGTATCACGTTATAACGTATTAGGTTATATGGTATTACGTCATAACGTATTACGTTATATGGTGAAACGTCATATGGTATAACGCTATAACGTTTTACGTTACATGGTATTACGTTATGACGTATTACGATATATGGTATTACGTCATAACGTATTACGTTATATGGTATATCGTTATAACGTATTACGTTATATGCTATAACGTCATATGGTATAACGTTATAACGTATTACGTTATAAGGTATTACGTAATAACGTATTACGTTATATGGTATCACGTTATAACGTATTACGTTATATGGAATTACGTCATGACGTATTACGTTATATGGTATAACGATATAACGTATTACGTTGTATGGTATAACGTTATAACGTATTACGTTATATGCTATAACGTCATATGGTATAACGTTATAACGTATTACGTTATATGGTATAACGTTATAACGTATTACGTTATATGCTATAACGTCATATGGTATAACGTTATAACGTATTACGTTATATGGTATAACGTTATAACATATTACGTTATATGGTATCACGTTATAACTTATTACGTTATATGGTATCACGTTATAACGTATTACGTTATATGGTATAACGTTATAACGTATTACGTTATATGCTGTAACGTGATATGGTATAACGTTATAACGTATTACGTTATATGCTGTAACGTGATATGGTATAACGTTATAACGTATTACGTTATATGGTATTACGTCATAACGTATTACGTTATATGGTATATCGTTATAACGTATTACGTTATATGCTATAACGACATATGGTATAACGTTATAACGTATTACGTTATATGGTATTACGTAATAACGTATTACGTTATATGGTATCACGTTATAACGTATTACGTTATATGGAATTACGTCATGACGTATTACGTTATATGGTATAACGATATAACGTATTACGTTATATGGTATAACGTTATAACGTATTACGTTATATGCTATAACGTCATATGGTATAACGTTATAACGTATTACGTTATATGGTATAACGTTATAACGTATTACGTTATATGGTATAACGTTCCAACGTATTACGTTATATGGTATAACGTTCTAACGTTTTACGTTATATGGTATAACGTTATAACGTATTATGTTATATGCTGTAACGTGAAATGGTATAACGTTATAACGTATTACGTTATATGGTATAACGTCATATGGTATGACGTTATAACGTATTACGATATATGGTATTACGTCATAACGTAGTACGTTATATGGAATAACGTTATAACGTATTACGTTATATGGTATAACGTTATAACGTATTACGTTATATGGTATAACGTTCTAACGTATTACATTATATGGTATAACGTTCTAACGTATTACATTATATGGTATAATGTTATAACGTATTACGCTATATGGTATAACGTTATAACGTATTACGTTATATGCTGTAACGTGATATGGTATAACGTTATAACGTATTACGTTATATGGTATTACGTCATAACGTATTACGTTATATGGTATATCGATATAACGTATTACGTTATATGCAATAACGTCATATGGTATAACGTTATAACGTATTACGTTATATGGTATTACGTAATAACGTATTACGTTATGATGTATCACGTTATAACGTATTACGTTATATGGTATTACGTCATAACGTATTACGTTATATGGTATAACGTTATAACGTATTACGTTATATGGTATAACGTTATAACGTATTACGTTATATGCTATAACGTCATATGGTATAACGTTATAACGTATTACGTTATATGGTATAACGTTATAACATATTACGTTATATGGTATCACGTTATAACGTATTATGTTATATGGTATTACGTTATAACGTATTACGTTATATGGTGAAACGTCATATGGTATAACGCTATAACGTTTTACGTTACATGGTATTACGTTATGACGTATTACGATATATGGTATTACGTTATAACGTGTTACGTTATATGGTATTACATTACAACGTGTTACGTTATATGGTGTAACGTTATAACATATTACGTTATATGCTATAACGTCATATGGTATAACGTAATAACGTATTACGTTATATGGAATAACGTTATAACGTATTACGTTATACGGTATTACGTAATAACGTATTACGTTATATGGTATCACGTTATAACGTATTACGTTATATGCTATAACGTTATAACGTATTACGTTATATGGTATTATGTCATAACGTAGTACGTCGTATGGAATAATGTTATAACGTATTACGCTATATGGTATAACGTTATAACGTATTACGTTATATGCTGTAACGTGATATGGTATAACGTTATAACGTATTACGTTATATGGTATAACGTTATAACGTATTACGTTATATGCTGTAACGTGATATGGTATAACGTTATAACGTATTACGTTATATGCTGTAACGTGATATGGTATAACGTTATGACGTATTACGTTATATGGTATTACGTCTTAACGTATTACGTTATATGGTATATCGTTATAACGTATTACGTTATATGCTATAACGTCATATGGTATAACGTTATAACGTAATACGTTATAAGGTATTACGTAATAACGTATTACGTTATATGGTATCACGTTATAACGTATTACGTTATATGGAATTACGTCATGACGTATTACGTTATATGGTATAACGATATAACGTATTACGTTATATGGTATAACGTTATAACGTATTACGTTATATGGTATATCGATATAACGTATTACGTTATATGCAATAACGTCATATGGTATAACGTTATAACGTATTACGTTATATGGTATTACGTAATAACGTATTACGTTATGATGTATCACGTTATAACGTATTACGTTATATGGTATTACGTCATAACGTATTACGTTATATGGTATAACGTTATAACGTATTACGTTATATGGTATAACGTTATAACGTATTACGTTATATGCTATAACGTCATATGGTATAACGTTATAACGTATTACGTTATATGGTATTACGTCATAACGTATTACGTTATATGGTATATCGATATAACGTATTACGTTATATGCAATAACGTCATATGGTATAACGTTATAACGTATTACGTTATATGGTATTACGTAATAACGTATTACGTTATGATGTATCACGTTATAACGTATTACGTTATATGGTATAACGTCATAACGTATTACGTTATATGGTATAACGTTATAACGTATTACGTTATATGGTATAACGTTATAACGTATTACGTTATATGCTATAACGTCATATGGTATAACGTTATAACGTATTACGTTATATGGTATAACGTTATAACATATTACGTTATATGGTATCACGTTATAACGTATTATGTTATATGGTATTACGTTATAACGTATTACGTTATATGGTGAAACGTCATATGGTATAACGCTATAACGTTTTACGTTACATGGTATTACGTTATGACGTATTACGATATATGGTATTACGTTATAACGTGTTACGTTATATGGTATTACATTACAACGTGTTACGTTATATGGTGTAACGTTATAACGTATTACGTTATATGCTATAACGTCATATGGTATAACGTAATAACGTATTACGTTATATGGAATAACGTTATAACGTATTACGTTATACGGTATTACGTAATAACGTATTACGTTATATGGTATCACGTTATAACGTATTACGTTATATGCTATAACGTTATAACGTATTACGTTATATGGTATTATGTCATAACGTAGTACGTCGTATGGAATAATGTTATAACGTATTACGCTATATGGTATAACGTTATAACGTATTACGTTATATGCTGTAACGTGATATGGTATAACGTTATAACGTATTACGTTATATGGTATTACGTCATAACGTATTACGTTATATGGTATATCGATATAACGTATTACGTTATATGCTATAACGTCATATGGTATAACGTTATAACGTATTACGTTATATGGTATTACGTAATAACGTATTACGTTATGATGTATCACGTTATAACGTATTACGTTATATGGTATTACGTCATAACGTATTACGTTATATGGTATAACGTTATAACGTATTACGTTATATGGTATAACGTTATAACGTATTACGTTATATGGTATAACGTTATTACGTATTACGTTACATGGTATAACGTTATAACGTATTACGTTATATGGTATAACGTTATAACGTATTACGTTATATGCTATAACGTCATATGGTATAACGTTATAACGTATTACGTTATATGGTATAACGTTATAACGTATTACGTTATATGGTATCACGTTATAACGTATTACGTTATATGGTATCACGTTATAACGTATTACGTTATATGGTATAACGTTATAACGTATTACGTTATATGCTGTAACGTGATATGGTATAACGTTATAACGTATTACGTTATATGCTGTAACGTGATATGGTATAACGTTATGACGTATTACGTTATATGGTATTACGTCTTAACGTATTACGTTATATGGTATATCGTTATAACGTATTACGTTATATGCTATAACGTCATATGGTATAACGTTATAACGTATTACGTTATATGGTATTACGTAATAACGTATTACGTTATATGGTATCACGTTATAACGTATTACGTTATATGGAATTACGTCATGACGTATTACGTTATATGGTATAACGTTATAACGTATTACGTTATATGCTATAACGTCATATGGTATAACGTTATAACGTATTACGTTATATGGTATAACGTTATAACGTATTACGTCATATGGTATGACGTTATAACGTATTACGATATATGGTATTACGTCATAACGTAGTACGTTATATGGAATAACGTTATAACGTATTACGTTATATGGTATAACGTTATAACGTATTACGTTATATGGTATAACGTTCTAACGTATTACGTTATATGGTATAACGTTCTAACGTATTACATTATATGGTATAATGTTATAACGTATTACGCTATATGGTATAACGTTATAACGTATTACGTTATATGCTGTAACGTGATATGGTATAACGTTATAACGTATTACGTTATATGGTATTACGTCATAACGTATTACGTTACATGGTATATCGATATAACGTATTACGTTATATGCTATAACGTCATATGGTATAACGTTATAACGTATTACGTTATATGGTATTACGTAATAACGTATTACGTTATATGGAATTACGTCATGACGTATTACGTTATATGGTATAACGATATAACGTATTACGTTATATGGTATAACGTTATAACGTATTACGTTATATGCTATAACGTCATATGGTATAACGTTATAACGTATTACGTTATATGGTATAACTTTATAAGGTATTACGTCATATGGTATGACGTTATAACGTATTACGATATATGGTATTACGTCATAACGTAGTACGTTATATGGAATAACGTTATAACGTATTACGTTATATGGTATAACGTTATAACGTATTACGTTATATGGTATAACGTTCTAACGTATTACGTTATATGGTATAACGTTCTAACGTATTACATTATATGGTATAATGTTATAACGTATTACGCTATATGGTATAACGTTATAACGTATTACGTTATATGCTGTAACGTGATATGGTATAACGTTATAACGTATTACGTTATATGGTATTACGTCATAACGTATTACGTTGCATGGTATATCGATATAACGTATTACGTTATATGCAATAACGTCATATGGTATAACGTTATAACGTATTACGTTATATGGTATTACGTAATAACGTATTACGTTATATGGTATTACGTCATAACGTAGTACGTTATATGGAATAACGTTATAACGTATTACGTTATATGGTATAACGTTATAACGTATTACGTTATATGCTATAACGTCAAATGGTATAACGTTATAACGTATTACGTTATACGGTATAACGTCATAAGGTATGACGTTATATGGTATAACGTCATATGGTATGACGTTATAACGTATTACGTTATATGGTATTACGTCATAACGTAGTACGTTATATGGAATAACGTTATAACGTATTACGTTATATGGTATAACGTTATAACGTATTACGTTGTATGGTATAACGTTCTAACGTATTACGTTATATGGTATAACGTTCTAACGTATTACGCTATATGGTATAACGTTATAACGTATTACGTTATATGGTATAATGTTATAACGTATTACGCTATATGGTATAACGTTATAACGTATTACGTTATATGCTGTAACGTGATATGGTATAACGTTATAACGTATTACGTTATATGATATTACGTCATAACGTATTACGTTATATGGTATATCGATATAACGTATTACGTTATATGCTATAACGTCATATGGTATAACATTATAACGTATTACGTTATATGGTATAACGTTATAACATATTACGTTATATGGTATCACGTTATAACGTATTACGTTATATGGTATTACGTCATAACGTATTACGTTATATGGTATATCGATGTAACGTATAACGTTATATGGTATAACGTTATAACGTATTACGTTATATGCTATAACGTCATATGGTATTACGTCATAACGTATTACGTTATATGGTATATCGTTATAACGTATTACGTTATATGCTATAACGACATATGGTATAACGTTATAACGTATTACGTTATATGGTATTACGTAATAACGTATTACGTTATATGGTATAACGTTATAACGTATTACGTTATATGCTGTAACGTGATATGGTATAACGTTATAACGTATTACGTTATATGCTGTAACGTGATATGGTATAACGTTATAACGTATTACGTTATATGGTATTACGTCATAACGTATTACGTTATATGGTATATCGTTATAACGTATTACGTTATATGCTATAACGACATATGGTATAACGTCATATGGTATGACGTTATAACGTATTACGATATATGGTATTACGTCATAACGTAGTACGTTATATGGAATAACGTTATAACGTATTACGTTATATGGTATAACGTTATAACGTATTACGTTGTATGGTATAACGTTCTAACGTATTACGTTATATGGTATAACGTTCTAACGTATTACGCTATATGGTATAACGTTATAACGTATTACGTTATATGGTATAATGTTATAACGTATTACGCTATATGGTATAACGTTATAACGTATTACGTTATATGCTGTAACGTGATATGGTATAACGTTATAACGTATTACGTTATATGGTATTACGTCATAACGTATTACGTTATATGGTATATCGATATAACGTATTACGTTATATGCAATAACGTAATATGGTATAACGTTATAACGTATTACGTTATATGGTATAACGTAATAACGTATTACGTTATGCTGTATCACGTTATAACGTATTACGTTATATGGTATTACGTCATAACGTATTACGTTATATGGTATAACGTTATAACGTATTACGTTATATGGTATAACGTTATAACGTATTACGTTATATGCTATAACGTCATATGGTATAACGTTATAACGTATTACGTTATATGGTATAACGTTTTTAACATATTACGTTATATGGTATCACGTTATAACGTATTATGTTATATGGTATTACGTTATAACGTATTACGTTATATGGTGAAACGTCATATGGTATAACGCTATAACGTTTTACGTTACATGGTATTCCGTTATGACGTATTACGATATATGGTATTACGTTATAACGTGTTACGTTATATGGTATTACATTACAACGTGTTACGTTATATGGTATAACGTTATAACGTATTACGTTATATGGTGAAACGTCATATGGTATAACGCTATAACGTTTTACGTTACATGGTATTACGTTATGACGTATTACGATATATGGTATTACGTTATAACGTGTTACGTTATATGGTATTATATTACAACGTGTTACGTTATATGGTATAACGTTATAACGTATTACGTTATATGCTATAACGTCATATGGTATAACGTAATAACGTATTACGTTATATGGAATAACGTTATAACGTATTACGTTATACGGTATTACGTTATAACGTGTTACGTTATATGGTATAACGTTATAACGTATTACGTTATATGGTATAACGTTATAACATATTACGTTATATGGTATCACGTTGTAACGTATTACGTTATATGGTATCACGTTATAACGTATTACGTTATATGGTATAACGTTATAACGTATTACGTTATATGCTGTAACGTGATATCTTATAACGTTATAACGTATTACGTTATATGCTGTAACGTGATATGGTATAACGTTATAACGTATTACGTTATATGGTATAACGTTATAACGTATTACGTTATATGGTATAACGTTATAACGTATTACGTTATATGCTATAACGTCATATGGTATAACGTTATAACGTATTACGTTATATGGTATTACGTCATAACGTATTACGTTATATGGTATATCGATATAACGTATTACGTTATATGCAATAACGTCATATGGTATAACGTTATAACGTATTACGTTATATGGTATTACGTAATAACGTATTACGTTATGATGTATCACGTTATAACGTATTACGTTATATGGTATTACGTCATAACGTATTACGTTATATGGTATAACGTTATAACGTATTACGTTATATGGTATAACGTTATAACGTATTACGTTATATGCTATAACGTCATATGGTATAACGTTATAACGTATTACGTTATATGGTATAACGTTATAACATATTACGTTATATGGTATCACGTTATAACGTATTATGTTATATGGTATTACGTTATAACGTATTACGTTATATGGTGAAACGTCATATGGTATAACGCTATAACGTTTTACGTTACATGGTATTACGTTATGACGTATTACGATATATGGTATTACGTTATAACGTGTTACGTTATATGGTATTACATTACAACGTGTTACGTTATATGGTGTAACGTTATAACGTATTACGTTATATGCTATAACGTCATATGGTATAACGTAATAACGTATTACGTTATATGGAATAACGTTATAACGTATTACGTTATACGGTATTACGTAATAACGTATTACGTTATATGGTATCACGTTATAACGTATTACGTTATATGCTATAACGTTATAACGTATTACGTTATATGGTATTATGTCATAACGTAGTACGTCGTATGGAATAATGTTATAACGTATTACGCTATATGGTATAACGTTATAACGTATTACGTTATATGCTGTAACGTGATATGGTATAACGTTATAACGTATTACGTTATATGGTATTACGTCATAACGTATTACGTTATATGGTATATCGATATAACGTATTACGTTATATGCTATAACGTCATATGGTATAACGTTATAACGTATTACGTTATATGGTATTACGTAATAACGTATTACGTTATGATGTATCACGTTATAACGTATTACGTTATATGGTATTACGTCATAACGTATTACGTTATATGGTATAACGTTATAACGTATTACGTTATATGGTATAACGTTATAACGTATTACGTTATATGCTATAACGTCATATGGTATAACGTTATAACGTATTACGTTATATGGTATAACGTTTTTAACATATTACGTTATATGGTATCACGTTATAACGTATTATGTTATATGGTATTACGTTATAACGTATTACGTTATATGGTGAAACGTCATATGGTATAACGCTATAACGTTTTACGTTACATGGTATTACGTTATGACGTATTACGATATATGGTATTACGTTATAACGTGTTACGTTATATGGTATTACATTACAACGTGTTACGTTATATGGTATAACGTTATAACGTATTACGTTATATGGTGAAACGTCATATGGTATAACGCTATAACGTTTTACGTTACATGGTATTACGTTATGACGTATTACGATATATGGTATTACGTTATAACGTGTTACGTTATATGGTATTATATTACAACGTGTTACGTTATATGGTATAACGTTATAACGTATTACGTTATATGCTATAACGTCATATGGTATAACGTAATAACGTATTACGTTATATGGAATAACGTTATAACGTATTACGTTATACGGTATTACGTTATAACGTGTTACGTTATATGGTATAACGTTATAACGTATTACGTTATATGGTATAACGTTATAACATATTACGTTATATGGTATCACGTTATAACGTATTACGTTATATGGTATCACGTTATAACGTATTACGTTATATGGTATAACGTTATAACGTATTACGTTATATGCTGTAACGTGATATGGTATAACGTTATAACGTATTACGTTATATGCTGTAACGTGATATGGTATAACGTTATAACGTATTACGTTATATGGTATTACGTCATAACGTATTACGTTATATGGTATATCGTTATAACGTATTACGTTATATGCTATAACGACATATGGTATAACGTTATAACGTATTACGTTATATGGTATTACGTAATAACGTATTACGTTATATGGTATCACGTTATAACGTATTACGTTATATGGAATTACGTCATGACGTATTACGTTATATGGTATAACGATATAACGTATTACGTTATATGGTATAACGTTATAACGTATTACGTTATATGCTATAACGTCATATGGTATAACGTTATAACGTATTACGTTATATGGTATAACGTTATAACGTATTACGTTATATGGTATAACGTTCCAACGTATTACGTTATATGGTATAACGTTCTAACGTATTACGTTATATGGTATAACGTTATAACGTATTATGTTATATGCTGTAACGTGAAATGGTATAACGTTATAACGTATTACGTTATATGGTATAACGTCATATGGTATGACGTTATAACGTATTACGATATATGGTATTACGTCATAACGTAGTACGTTATATGGAATAACGTTATAACGTATTACGTTATATGGTATAACGTTATAACGTATTACGTTATATGGTATAACGTTCTAACGTATTACGATATATGGTATAACGTTCTAACGTATTACATTATATGGTATAATGTTATAACATATTACGCTATATGGCATAACGTTATAACGTATTACGTTATATGCTGTAACGTGATATAGTATAACGTTATAACGTATTACGTTATATGGTATTACGTCATAACGTATTACGTTATATGGTATATCGATATAACGTATTACGTTATATGGTATTACGTCATAACGTAGTACGTTATATGGAATAACGTTATAACGTATTACGTTATATGGTATAACGTTATAACGTATTACGTTGTATGGTATAACGTTCTAACGTATTACGTTATATGGTATAACGTTCTAACGTATTACGCTATATGGTATAACGTTATAACGTATTACGTTATATGGTATAATGTTATAACGTATTACGCTATATGGTATAACGTTATAACGTATTACGTTATATGCTGTAACGTGATATGGTATAACGTTATAACGTATTACGTTATATGATATTACGTCATAACGTATTACGTTATATGGTATATCGATATAACGTATTACGTTATATGCTATAACGTCATATGGTATAACGTTATAACGTATTACGTTATATGGTATAACGTTATAACATATTACGTTATATGGTATCACGTTATAACGTATTACGTTATATGGTATTACGTCATAACGTATTACGTTATATGGTATATCGATGTAACGTATTACGTTATATGGTATAACGTTATAACGTATTACGTTATATGCTATAACGTCATATGGTATTACGTCATAACGTATTACGTTATATGGTATATCGTTATAACGTATTACGTTATATGCTATAACGACATATGGTATAACGTTATAACGTATTACGTTATATGGTATTACGTAATAACGTATTACGTTATATGGTATAACGTTATAACGTATTACGTTATATGCTGTAACGTGATATGGTATAACGTTATAACGTATTACGTTATATGCTGTAACGTGATATGGTATAACGTTATAACGTATTACGTTATATGGTATTACGTCATAACGTATTACGTTATATGGTATATCGTTATAACGTATTACGTTATATGCTATAACGACATATGGTATAACGTCATATGGTATGACGTTATAACGTATTACGATATATGGTATTACGTCATAACGTAGTACGTTATATGGAATAACGTTATAACGTATTACGTTATATGGTATAACGTTATAACGTATTACGTTATATGGTATAACGTTCTAACGTATTACGTTATATGGTATAACGTTCTAACGTATTACATTATATGGTATAATGTTATAACGTATTACGCTATATGGTATAACGTCATAACGTATTACGTCATATGCTGTAACGTGATATGGTATAACGTTATAACGTATTACGTTATATGGTATTACGTCATAACGTATTACGTTATATGGTATATCGATATAACGTATTACGTTATATGCAATAACGTCATATGGTATAACGTTATAACGTATTACGTTATATGGTAAAACGTAATAACGTATTACGTTATGCTGTATCACGTTATAACGTATTACGTTATATGGTATTATGTCATAACGTATTACGTTATATGGTATAACGTTATAACGTATTACGTTATATGGTATAACGTTATAACGTATTACGTTATATGCTATAACGTCATATGGTATAACGTTATAACGTATTACGTTATATGGTATAACGTTTTTAACATATTACGTTATATGGTATCACGTTATAACGTATTATGTTATATGGTATTACGTTATAACGTATTACGTTATATGGTGAAACGTCATATGGTATAACGCTATAACGTTTTACGTTACATGGTATTACGTTATGACGTATTACGATATATGGTATTACGTTATAACGTGTTACGTTATATGGTATTACATTACAACGTGTTACGTTATATGGTATAACGTTATAACGTATTACGTTATATGGTGAAACGTCATATGGTATAACGCTATAACGTTTTACGTTACATGGTATTACGTTATGACGTATTACGATATATGGTATTACGTTATAACGTGTTACGTTATATGGTATTATATTACAACGTGTTACGTTATATGGTATAACGTTATAACGTATTACGTTATATGCTATAACGTCATATGGTATAACGTAATAACGTATTACGTTATATGGAATAACGTTATAACGTATTACGTTATACGGTATTACGTTATAACGTGTTACGTTATATGGTATAACGTTATAACGTATTACGTTATATGGTATAACGTTATAACATATTACGTTATATGGTATCACGTTATAACGTATTACGTTATATGGTATCACGTTATAACGTATTACGTTATATGGTATAACGTTATAACGTATTACGTTATATGCTATAACGACATATGGTATAACGTTATAACGTATTACGTTATATGGTATTACGTAATAACGTATTACGTTATATGGTATAACGTTATAACGTATTACGTTATATGCTGTAACGTGATATGGTATAACGTTATAACGTATTACGTTATATGCTGTAACGTGATATGGTATAACGTTATAACGTATTACGTTATATGGTATTACGTCATAACGTATTACGTTATATGGTATATCGTTATAACGTATTACGTTATATGCTATAACGACATATGGTATAACGTCATATGGTATGACGTTATAACGTATTACGATATATGGTATTACGTCATAACGTAGTACGTTATATGGAATAACGTTATAACGTATTACGTTATATGGTATAACGTTATAACGTATTACGTTATATGGTATAACGTTCTAACGTATTACGTTATATGGTATAACGTTCTAACGTATTACATTATATGGTATAATGTTATAACGTATTACGCTATATGGTATAACGTCATAACGTATTACGTCATATGCTGTAACGTGATATGGTATAACGTTATAACGTATTACGTTATATGGTATTACGTCATAACGTATTACGTTATATGGTATATCGATATAACGTATTACGTTATATGCAATAACGTCATATGGTATAACGTTATAACGTATTACGTTATATGGTATAACGTAATAACGTATTACGTTATGCTGTATCACGTTATAACGTATTACGTTATATGGTATTACGTCATAACGTATTACGTTATATGGTATAACGTTATAACGTATTACGTTATATGGTATAACGTTATAACGTATTACGTTATATGCTATAACGTCATATGGTATAACGTTATAACGTATTACGTTATATGGTATAACGTTTTTAACATATTACGTTATATGGTATCACGTTATAACGTATTATGTTATATGGTATTACGTTATAACGTATTACGTTATATGGTGAAACGTCATATGGTATAACGCTATAACGTTTTACGTTACATGGTATTACGTTATGACGTATTACGATATATGGTATTACGTTATAACGTGTTACGTTATATGGTATTACATTACAACGTGTTACGTTATATGGTATAACGTTATAACGTATTACGTTATATGGTGAAACGTCATATGGTATAACGCTATAACGTTTTACGTTACATGGTATTACGTTATGACGTATTACGATATATGGTATTACGTTATAACGTGTTACGTTATATGGTATTATATTACAACGTGTTACGTTATATGGTATAACGTTATAACGTATTACGTTATATGCTATAACGTCATATGGTATAACGTAATAACGTATTACGTTATATGGAATAACGTTATAACGTATTACGTTATACGGTATTACGTTATAACGTGTTACGTTATATGGTATAACGTTATAACGTATTACGTTATATGGTATAACGTTATAACATATTACGTTATATGGTATCACGTTATAACGTATTACGTTATATGGTATCACGTTATAACGTATTACGTTATATGGTATAACGTTATAACGTATTACGTTATATGCTGTAACGTGATATGGTATAACGTTATAACGTATTACGTTATATGCTGTAACGTGATATGGTATAACGTTATAACGTATTACGTTATATGGTATTACGTCATAACGTATTACGTTATATGGTATATCGTTATAACGTATTACGTTATATGCTATAACGACATATGGTATAACGTTATAACGTATTACGTTATATGGTATTACGTAATAACGTATTACGTTATATGGTATCACGTTATAACGTATTACGTTATATGGAATTACGTCATGACGTATTACGTTATATGGTATAACGATATAACGTATTACGTTATATGGTATAACGTTATAACGTATTACGTTATATGCTATAACGTCATATGGTATAACGTTATAACGTATTACGTTATATGGTATAACGTTATAACGTATTACGTTATATGGTATAACGTTCCAACGTATTACGTTATATGGTATAACGTTCTAACGTATTACGTTATATGGTATAACGTTATAACGTATTATGTTATATGCTGTAACGTGAAATGGTATAACGTTATAACGTATTACGTTATATGGTATAACGTCATATGGTATGACGTTATAACGTATTACGATATATGGTATTACGTCATAACGTAGTACGTTATATGGAATAACGTTATAACGTATTACGTTATATGGTATAACGTTATAACGTATTACGTTATATGGTATAACGTTCTAACGTATTACGATATATGGTATAACGTTCTAACGTATTACATTATATGGTATAATGTTATAACATATTACGCTATATGGCATAACGTTATAACGTATTACGTTATATGCTGTAACGTGATATAGTATAACGTTATAACGTATTACGTTATATGGTATTACGTCATAACGTATTACGTTATATGGTATATCGATATAACGTATTACGTTATATGGTATAACGTTATAACGTATTACGTTATATGCTATAACGTCATATGGTATAACGTTATAACGTATTACGTTATATGGTATAACGTTTATAACATATTACGTTATATGGTATCACGTTATAACGTATTATGTTATATGGTATTACGTTATAACGTATTACGTTATATGGTGAAACGTCATATGGTATAACGCTATAACGTTTTACGTTACATGGTATTACGTTATGACGTATTACGATATATGGTATTACGTTATAACGTGTTACGTTATATGGTATTACATTACAACGTGTTACGTTATATGGTATAACGTTATAACGTATTACGTTATATGCTATAACGTCATATGGTATAACGTAATAACGTATTACGTTATATGGAATAACGTTATAACGTATTACGTTATACGGTATTACGTTATAACGTGTTACGTTATATGGTATAACGTTATAACGTATTACGTTATATGCTATAACGTCAAATGGTATAACGTTATAACGTATTACGTTACATGGTATAACGTTATAACGTATTACGTTATATGGTATTACGTTATAACGTGTAACGTTATATGGTATAACGTTATAACGTATTACGTTATATGGTATTATGTCATAACGTAGTACGTCGTATGGAATAACGTTATAACGTATTACGTTATATCGTATAACGTTATAACGTATTACGTTATATGGTATTACGTAATAACGTATTACGTTATATGGTATCACGTTATAACGTATTACGTTATATGGTATAACGTTATAACGTATTACGTTATATGGTATTATGTCATAACGTAGTACGTCGTATGGAATAATGTTATAACGTATTACGCTATATGGTATAACGTTATAACGTATTACGTTATATGCTGTAACGTGATATGGTATAACGTTATAACGTATTACGTTATATGGTATTACGTCATAACGTATTACGTTATATGGTATATCGATATAACGTATTACGTTATATGCTATAACGTCATATGGTATAACGTTATAACGTATTACGTTATATGGTATTACGTAATAACGTATTACGTTATGATGTATCACGTTATAACGTATTACGTTATATGGTATTACGTCATAACGTATTACGTTATATGGTATAACGTTATAACGTATTACGTTATATGGTATAACGTTCTAACGTATTACGTTATATGGTATAACGTTATTACGTATTACGTTACATGGTATAATGTTATAACGTATTACGCTATATGGTATAACGTTATAACGTATTACGTTATATGCTGTAACGTGATATGGTATAACGTTATAACGTATTACGTTATATGGTATTACGTCATAACGTATTACGTTATATGGTATATCGATATAACGTATTACGTTATATGCAATAACGTCATATGGTATAACGTTATAACGAATTACGTTATATGGTATTACGTAATAACGTATTACGTTATGATGTATCACGTTATAACGTATTACGTTATATGGTATTACGTCATAACGTATTACGTTATATGGTATAACGTTATAACGTATTACGTTATATGGTATAACGTTATAACGTATTACGTTATATGCTATAACGTCATATGGTATAACGTTATAACGTATTACGTTATATGGTATAACGTTATAACATATTACGTTATATGGTATCACGTTATAACGTATTATGTTATATGGTATTACGTTATAACGTGTTACGTTATATGGTGAAACGTCATATGGTATAACGCTATAACGTTTTACGTTACATGGTATTACGTTATGACGTATTACGATATATGGTATTACGTTATAACGTGTTACGTTATATGGTATTACATTACAACGTGTTACGTTATATGGTATAACGTTATAACGTATTACGTTATATGCTATAACGTCATATGGTATAACGTAATAACGTATTACGTTATATGGAATAACGTTATAACGTATTACGTTATACGGTATTACGTTATAACGTGTTACGTTATATGGTATAACGTTATAACGTATTACGTTATATGGTATAACGTTATAACATATTACGTTATATGGTATCACGTTATAACGTATTACGTTATATGGTATCACGTTATAACGTATTACGTTATATGGTATAACGTTATAACGTATTACGTTATATGCTGTAACGTGATATGGTATAACGTTATAACGTATTACGTTATATGCTGTAACGTGATATGGTATAACGTTATAACGTATTACGTTATATGGTATTACGTCATAACGTATTACGTTATATGGTATATCGTTATAACGTATTACGTTATATGCTATAACGACATATGGTATAACGTTATAACGTATTACGTTATATGGTATTACGTAATAACGTATTACGTTATATGGTATCACGTTATAACGTATTACGTTATATGGAATTACGTCATGACGTATTACGTTATATGGTATAACGATATAACGTATTACGTTATATGGTATAACGTTATAACGTATTACGTTATATGCTATAACGTCATATGGTATAACGTTATAACGTATTACGTTATATGGTATAACGTTATAACGTATTACGTTATATGGTATAACGTTCCAACGTATTACGTTATATGGTATAACGTTCTAACGTATTACGTTATATGGTATAACGTTATAACGTATTATGTTATATGCTGTAACGTGAAATGGTATAACGTTATAACGTATTACGTTATATGGTATAACGTCATATGGTATGACGTTATAACGTATTACGATATATGGTATTACGTCATAACGCAGTACGTTATATGGAATAACGTTATAACGTATTACGTTATATGGTATAACGTTATAACGTATTACGTTATATGGTATAACGTTCTAACGTATTACGTTATATGGTATAACGTTCTAACGTATTACATTATATGGTATAATGTTATAACGTATTACGCTATATGGTATAACGTCATAACGTATTACGTCATATGCTGTAACGTGATATGGTATAACGTTATAACGTATTACGTTATATGGTATTACGTCATAACGTATTACGTTATATGGTATATCGATATAACGTATTACGTTATATGCAATAACGTCATATGGTATAACGTTATAACGTATTACGTTATATGGTATAACGTAATAACGTATTACGTTATGCTGTATCACGTTATAACGTATTACGTTATATGGTATTACGTCATAACGTATTACGTTATATGGTATAACGTTATAACGTATTACGTTATATGGTATAACGTTATAACGTATTACGTTATATGCTATAACGTCATATGGTATAACGTTATAACGTATTACGTTATATGGTATAACGTTTTTAACATATTACGTTATATGGTATCACGTTATAACGTATTATGTTATATGGTATTACGTTATAACGTATTACGTTATATGGTGAAACGTCATATGGTATAACGCTATAACGTTTTACGTTACATGGTATTACGTTATGACGTATTACGATATATGGTATTACGTTATAACGTGTTACGTTATATGGTATTACATTACAACGTGTTACGTTATATGGTATAACGTTATAACGTATTACGTTATATGCTATAACGTCATATGGTATAACGTAATAACGTATTACGTTATATGGAATAACGTTATAACGTATTACGTTATACGGTATTACGTTATAACGTGTTACGTTATATGGTATAACGTTATAACGTATTACGTTATATGCTATAACGTCAAATGGTATAACGTTATAACGTATTACGTTACATGGTATAACGTTATAACGTATTACGTTATATGGTATTACGTTATAACGTGTAACGTTATATGGTATAACGTTATAACGTATTACGTTATATGGTATTATGTCATAACGTAGTACGTCGTATGGAATAACGTTATAACGTATTACGTTATATCGTATAACGTTATAACGTATTACGTTATATGGTATTACGTAATAACGTATTACGTTATATGGTATCACGTTATAACGTATTGCGTTATATGGTATAACGTTATAACGTATTACGTTATATGGTATTATGTCATAACGTAGTACGTCGTATGGAATAATGTTATAACGTATTACGCTATATGGTATAACGTTATAACGTATTACGTTATATGCTGTAACGTGATATGGTATAACGTTATAACGTATTACGTTATATGGTATTACGTCATAACGTATTACGTTATATGGTATATCGATATAACGTATTACGTTATATGCTATAACGTCATATGGTATAACGTTATAACGTATTACGTTATATGGTATTACGTAATAACGTATTACGTTATGATGTATCACGTTATAACGTATTACGTTATATGGTATTACGTCATAACGTATTACGTTATATGGTATAACGTTATAACGTATTACGTTATATGGTATAACGTTATAACGTATTACGTTATATGGTATAACGTTATTACGTATTACGTTACATGGTATAACGTTATAACGTATTACGTTATATGGAATTACGTCATGACGTATTACGTTATATGGAATAACGATATAACGTATTACGTTATATGGTATAACGTTATAACGTATTACGTTATATGCTATAACGTCATATGGTATAACGTTATAACGTATTACGTTATATGGTATAACGTTATAACGTATTACGTTATATGGTATAACGTTATTACGTATTACGTTACATGGTATAACTTTATAACGTATTACGTTATATGGTATAACGTTATAACGTATTACGTTATATGGTATAACGTTCCAACGTATTACGTTATATGGTATAACGTTCTAACGTATTACGTTATATGGTATAACGTTATAACGTATTATGTTATATGCTGTAACGTGAAATGGTATAACGTTATAACGTATTACGTTATATGGTATAACGTCATATGGTATGACGTTATAACGTATTACGATATATGGTATTACGTCATAACGTAGTACGTTATATGGAATAACGTTATAACGTATTACGTTATATGGTATAACGTTATAACGTATTACGTTATATGGTATAACGTTCTAACGTATTACGTTATATGGTATAACGTTCTAACGTATTACATTATATGGTATAATGTTATAACGTATTACGCTATATGGTATAACGTTATAACGTATTACGTTATATGCTGTAACGTGATATGGTATAACGTTATAACGTATTACGTTATATGGTATTACGTCATAACGTATTACGTTACATGGTATATCGATATAACGTATTACGTTTATGCAATAACGTCATATGGTATAACGTTATAACGTATTACGTTATATGGTATTACGTAATAACGTATTACGTTATGATGTATCACGTTATAACGTATTACGCTATATGGTATTACGTCATAACGTATTACGTTATATGGTATAACGTTATAACGTATTACGTTATATGGTTTAACGTTATAACGTATTACGTTATATGGTATAACGTTATAACGTATTACGTTATATGCTATAACGTCATATGGTATAACGTTATAACGTATTACGTTATATGGTATAACGTCATATGGTATGACGTTATAACGTATTACGTTATATGGTATTACGTCATAACGTAGTACGTTATATGGAATAACGTTATAACGTATTACGTTATATCGTATAACGTTATAACGTATTACGTTATACGGTATAACGTTCTAACGTATTACGTTATATGGTATAACGTTCTAACGTATTACGCTATATGTTATAACGTTATAACGTATTACGTTATATGGTATAATGTTATAACGTATTACGCTATATGGTATAACGTTATAACGTATTACGTTATATGCTGTAACGTGATATGGTATAACGTTATAACGTATTACGTTATATAATATTACGTCATAACGTATTACGTTATATGGTATATCGATATAACGTATTGCGTTATATGCTATAACGTCATATGGTATAACGTTATAACGTATTACGTTATATGGTATAACGTTATAACATATTACGTTATATGGTATCACGTTATAACGTATTACGTTATATGGTATTACGTCATAACGTATTACGTTATATGGTATATCGATGTAACGTATTACGTTATATGGTATAACGTTATAACGTATTACGTTATATGCTATAACGTCATATGGTATAACGTTATAACATATTACGTTATATGGTATTACGTAATAACGTATTACGTTATGATGTATCACGTTATAACGTATTACGTTATATGGTATTACGTCATAACGTATTACGTTATATGCTATAACGTTATAACGTATTACGTTATATGGTATAACGTTATAACGTATTACGTTATATGCTATAACGTCATATGGTATAACGTTATAACGTATTACGTTATATGGTATAACGTTATAACGTATTACGTTATATGGTATAACGTTATAACGTATTACGTTATATGGTATAACGTTCTAACGTATTACGTTATATGGTATAACGTTATAACGTATTATGTTATATGCTGTAACGTGAAATGGTATAACGTTATAACGTATTACGTTATATGGTATAACGTCATATGGTATGACGTTATAACGTATTACGATATATGGTATTACGTCATAACGTAGTACGTTATATGGAATAACGTTATAACGTATTACGTTATATGGTATAACGTTATAACGTATTACGTTATATGGTATAACGTTCTAACGTATTACGTTATATGGTATAACGTTCTAACGTATTACATTATATGGTATAATGTTATAACGTATTACGCTATATGGTATAACGTTATAACGTATTACGTTATATGCTGTAACGTGATATGGTATAACGTTATAACGTATTACGTTATATGGTATTACGTCATAACGTATTAAGTTACATGGTATATCGATATAACGTATTACGTTATATGCAATAACGTCATATGGTATAACGTTATAACGTATTACGTTATATGGTATTACGTAATAACGTATTACGTTATGATGTATCACGTTATAACGTATTACGCTATATGGTATTACGTCATAACGTATTACGTTATGTGGTATAACGTTATAACGTATTACGTTATATGGTATAACGTTATAACGTATTACGTTATATGGTATAACGTTATAACGTATTACGTTATATGCTATTACGTCATATGGTATAACGTTATAACGTATTACGTTATATGGTATAACGTCATATGGTATGACGTTATAACGTATTACGTTATATGGTATTACGTCATAACGTAGTACGTTATAAGGAATAACGTTATAACGTATTACGTTATATGGTATAACGTTATAACGTATTACGTTATATGGTATAACGTTATAACGTATTACGTTATATGGTATAACGTTATAACGTATTACGTTATATGGTATAATGTTATAACGTATTACGCTATATGGTATAACGTTATAACGTATTACGTTATATGCTGTAACGTGATATGGTATAACGTTATAACGTATTACGTTATATAATATTACGTCATAACGTATTACGTTATATGGTATATCGATATAACGTATTGCGTTATATGCTATAACGTCATATGGTATAACGTTATAACGTATTACGTTATATGGTATAACGTTATAACATATTACGTTATATGGTATCACGTTATAACGTATTACGTTATATGGTATTACGTCATAACGTATTACGTTATATGGTATATCGATGTAACGTATTACGTTATATGGTATAACGTTATAACGTATTACGTTATATGCTATAACGTCATATGGTATAACGTTATAACATATTACGTTATATGGTATTACGTAATAACGTATTACGTTATGATGTATCACGTTATAACGTATTACGTTATATGGTATTACGTCATAACGTATTACGTTATATGCTATAACGTTATAACGTATTACGTTATATGGTATAACGTTATAACGTATTACGTTATATGCTATAACGTCATATGGTATAACGTTATAACGTATTACGTTATATGGTATAACGTTATAACGTATTACGTTATATGGTATAACGTTATAACGTATTACGTTATATGGTATAACGTTCTAACGTATTACGTTATATGGTATAACGTTATAACGTATTATGTTATATGCTGTAACGTGAAATGGTATAACGTTATAACGTATTACGTTATATGGTATAACGTCATATGGTATGACGTTATAACGTATTACGATATATGGTATTACGTCATAACGTAGTACGTTATATGGTATATCGATATAACGTATTACGTTATATGGTATAACGTTATAACGTATTACGTTATATGCTGTAACGTGATATGGTATAACGTTATAACGTATTACGTTATATGGTATTACGTCATAACGTATTAAGTTACATGGTATATCGATATAACGTATTACGTTATATGCAATAACGTCATATGGTATAACGTTATAACGTATTACGTTATATGGTATTACGTAATAACGTATTACGTTATGATGTATCACGTTATAACGTATTACGCTATATGGTATTACGTCATAACGTATTACGTTATATGGTATAACGTTATAACGTATTACGTTATATGCTATAACGTCATATGGTATAACGTTATAACGTATTACGTTATATGGTATAACGTTATAACGTATTACGTTATATGGTATAACGTTATAACGTATTACGTTATATGGTATAACGTTCTAACGTATTACGTTATATGGTATAACGTTATAACGTATTATGTTATATGCTGTAACGTGAAATGGTATAACGTTATAACGTATTACGTTATATGGTATAACGTCATATGGTATGACGTTATAACGTATTACGATATATGGTATTACGTCATAACGTATTACGTTATATGGTATATCGTTATAACGTATTACGTTATATGCTATAACGACATATGGTATAACGTTATAACGTATTACGTTATATGGTATTACGTAATAACGTATTACGTTATATGGTATCACGTTATAACGTATTACGTTATATGGAATTACGTCATGACGTATTACGTTATATGGTATAACGATATAACGTATTACGTTATATGGTATAACGTTATAACGTATTACGTTATATGCTATAACGTCATATGGTATAACGTTATAACGTATTACGTTATATGGTATAACGTTATAACGTATTACGTTATATGGTATAACGTTCCAACGTATTACGTTATATGGTATAACGTTCTAACGTATTACGTTATATGGTATAACGTTATAACGTATTATGTTATATGCTGTAACGTGAAATGGTATAACGTTATAACGTATTACGTTATATGGTATAACGTCATATGGTATGACGTTATAACGTATTACGATATATGGTATTACGTCATAACGTAGTACGTTATATGGAATAACGTTATAACGTATTACGTTATATGGTATAACGTTATAACGTATTACGTTATATGGTATAACGTTCTAACGTATTACGATATATGGTATAACGTTCTAACGTATTACATTATATGGTATAATGTTATAACATATTACGCTATATGGCATAACGTTATAACGTATTACGTTATATGCTGTAACGTGATATAGTATAACGTTATAACGTATTACGTTATATGGTATTACGTCATAACGTATTACGTTATATGGTATATCGATATAACGTATTACGTTATATGGTATAACGTTATAACGTATTACGTTATATGCTATAACGTCATATGGTATAACGTTATAACGTATTACGTTATATGGTATAACGTTTATAACATATTACGTTATATGGTATCACGTTATAACGTATTATGTTATATGGTATTACGTTATAACGTATTACGTTATATGGTGAAACGTCATATGGTATAACGCTATAACGTTTTACGTTACATGGTATTACGTTATGACGTATTACGATATATGGTATTACGTTATAACGTGTTACGTTATATGGTATTACATTACAACGTGTTACGTTATATGGTATAACGTTATAACGTATTACGTTATATGCTATAACGTCATATGGTATAACGTAATAACGTATTACGTTATATGGAATAACGTTATAACGTATTACGTTATACGGTATTACGTTATAACGTGTTACGTTATATGGTATAACGTTATAACGTATTACGTTATATGCTATAACGTCAAATGGTATAACGTTATAACGTATTACGTTACATGGTATAACGTTATAACGTATTACGTTATATGGTATTACGTTATAACGTGTAACGTTATATGGTATAACGTTATAACGTATTACGTTATATGGTATTATGTCATAACGTAGTACGTCGTATGGAATAACGTTATAACGTATTACGTTATATCGTATAACGTTATAACGTATTACGTTATATGGTATTACGTAATAACGTATTACGTTATATGGTATCACGTTATAACGTATTACGTTATATGGTATAACGTTATAACGTATTACGTTATATGGTATTATGTCATAACGTAGTACGTCGTATGGAATAATGTTATAACGTATTACGCTATATGGTATAACGTTATAACGTATTACGTTATATGCTGTAACGTGATATGGTATAACGTTATAACGTATTACGTTATATGGTATTACGTCATAACGTATTACGTTATATGGTATATCGATATAACGTATTACGTTATATGCTATAACGTCATATGGTATAACGTTATAACGTATTACGTTATATGGTATTACGTAATAACGTATTACGTTATGATGTATCACGTTATAACGTATTACGTTATATGGTATTACGTCATAACGTATTACGTTATATGGTATAACGTTATAACGTATTACGTTATATGGTATAACGTTCTAACGTATTACGTTATATGGTATAACGTTATTACGTATTACGTTACATGGTATAATGTTATAACGTATTACGCTATATGGTATAACGTTATAACGTATTACGTTATATGCTGTAACGTGATATGGTATAACGTTATAACGTATTACGTTATATGGTATTACGTCATAACGTATTACGTTATATGGTATATCGATATAACGTATTACGTTATATGCAATAACGTCATATGGTATAACGTTATAACGAATTACGTTATATGGTATTACGTAATAACGTATTACGTTATGATGTATCACGTTATAACGTATTACGTTATATGGTATTACGTCATAACGTATTACGTTATATGGTATAACGTTATAACGTATTACGTTATATGGTATAACGTTATAACGTATTACGTTATATGCTATAACGTCATATGGTATAACGTTATAACGTATTACGTTATATGGTATAACGTTATAACATATTACGTTATATGGTATCACGTTATAACGTATTATGTTATATGGTATTACGTTATAACGTGTTACGTTATATGGTGAAACGTCATATGGTATAACGCTATAACGTTTTACGTTACATGGTATTACGTTATGACGTATTACGATATATGGTATTACGTTATAACGTGTTACGTTATATGGTATTACATTACAACGTGTTACGTTATATGGTATAACGTTATAACGTATTACGTTATATGCTATAACGTCATATGGTATAACGTAATAACGTATTACGTTATATGGAATAACGTTATAACGTATTACGTTATACGGTATTACGTTATAACGTGTTACGTTATATGGTATAACGTTATAACGTATTACGTTATATGGTATAACGTTATAACATATTACGTTATATGGTATCACGTTATAACGTATTACGTTATATGGTATCACGTTATAACGTATTACGTTATATGGTATAACGTTATAACGTATTACGTTATATGCTGTAACGTGATATGGTATAACGTTATAACGTATTACGTTATATGCTGTAACGTGATATGGTATAACGTTATAACGTATTACGTTATATGGTATTACGTCATAACGTATTACGTTATATGGTATATCGTTATAACGTATTACGTTATATGCTATAACGACATATGGTATAACGTTATAACGTATTACGTTATATGGTATTACGTAATAACGTATTACGTTATATGGTATCACGTTATAACGTATTACGTTATATGGAATTACGTCATGACGTATTACGTTATATGGTATAACGATATAACGTATTACGTTATATGGTATAACGTTATAACGTATTACGTTATATGCTATAACGTCATATGGTATAACGTTATAACGTATTACGTTATATGGTATAACGTTATAACGTATTACGTTATATGGTATAACGTTCCAACGTATTACGTTATATGGTATAACGTTCTAACGTATTACGTTATATGGTATAACGTTATAACGTATTATGTTATATGCTGTAACGTGAAATGGTATAACGTTATAACGTATTACGTTATATGGTATAACGTCATATGGTATGACGTTATAACGTATTACGATATATGGTATTACGTCATAACGCAGTACGTTATATGGAATAACGTTATAACGTATTACGTTATATGGTATAACGTTATAACGTATTACGTTATATGGTATAACGTTCTAACGTATTACGTTATATGGTATAACGTTCTAACGTATTACATTATATGGTATAATGTTATAACGTATTACGCTATATGGTATAACGTCATAACGTATTACGTCATATGCTGTAACGTGATATGGTATAACGTTATAACGTATTACGTTATATGGTATTACGTCATAACGTATTACGTTATATGGTATATCGATATAACGTATTACGTTATATGCAATAACGTCATATGGTATAACGTTATAACGTATTACGTTATATGGTATAACGTAATAACGTATTACGTTATGCTGTATCACGTTATAACGTATTACGTTATATGGTATTACGTCATAACGTATTACGTTATATGGTATAACGTTATAACGTATTACGTTATATGGTATAACGTTATAACGTATTACGTTATATGCTATAACGTCATATGGTATAACGTTATAACGTATTACGTTATATGGTATAACGTTTTTAACATATTACGTTATATGGTATCACGTTATAACGTATTATGTTATATGGTATTACGTTATAACGTATTACGTTATATGGTGAAACGTCATATGGTATAACGCTATAACGTTTTACGTTACATGGTATTACGTTATGACGTATTACGATATATGGTATTACGTTATAACGTGTTACGTTATATGGTATTACATTACAACGTGTTACGTTATATGGTATAACGTTATAACGTATTACGTTATATGCTATAACGTCATATGGTATAACGTAATAACGTATTACGTTATATGGAATAACGTTATAACGTATTACGTTATACGGTATTACGTTATAACGTGTTACGTTATATGGTATAACGTTATAACGTATTACGTTATATGCTATAACGTCAAATGGTATAACGTTATAACGTATTACGTTATATGGTATTACGTAATAACGTATTACGTTATATGGTATCACGTTATAACGTATTGCGTTATATGGTATAACGTTATAACGTATTACGTTATATGGTATTATGTCATAACGTAGTACGTCGTATGGAATAATGTTATAACGTATTACGCTATATGGTATAACGTTATAACGTATTACGTTATATGCTGTAACGTGATATGGTATAACGTTATAACGTATTACGTTATATGGTATTACGTCATAACGTATTACGTTATATGGTATATCGATATAACGTATTACGTTATATGCTATAACGTCATATGGTATAACGTTATAACGTATTACGTTATATGGTATTACGTAATAACGTATTACGTTATGATGTATCACGTTATAACGTATTACGTTATATGGTATTACGTCATAACGTATTACGTTATATGGTATAACGTTATAACGTATTACGTTATATGGTATAACGTTATAACGTATTACGTTATATGGTATAACGTTATTACGTATTACGTTACATGGTATAACGTTATAACGTATTACGTTATATGGAATTACGTCATGACGTATTACGTTATATGGAATAACGATATAACGTATTACGTTATATGGTATAACGTTATAACGTATTACGTTATATGCTATAACGTCATATGGTATAACGTTATAACGTATTACGTTATATGGTATAACGTTATAACGTATTACGTTATATGGTATAACGTTATTACGTATTACGTTACATGGTATAACTTTATAACGTATTACGTTATATGGTATAACGTTATAACGTATTACGTTATATGGTATAACGTTCCAACGTATTACGTTATATGGTATAACGTTCTAACGTATTACGTTATATGGTATAACGTTATAACGTATTATGTTATATGCTGTAACGTGAAATGGTATAACGTTATAACGTATTACGTTATATGGTATAACGTCATATGGTATGACGTTATAACGTATTACGATATATGGTATTACGTCATAACGTAGTACGTTATATGGAATAACGTTATAACGTATTACGTTATATGGTATAACGTTATAACGTATTACGTTATATGGTATAACGTTCTAACGTATTACGTTATATGGTATAACGTTCTAACGTATTACATTATATGGTATAATGTTATAACGTATTACGCTATATGGTATAACGTTATAACGTATTACGTTATATGCTGTAACGTGATATGGTATAACGTTATAACGTATTACGTTATATGGTATTACGTCATAACGTATTACGTTACATGGTATATCGATATAACGTATTACGTTTATGCAATAACGTCATATGGTATAACGTTATAACGTATTACGTTATATGGTATTACGTAATAACGTATTACGTTATGATGTATCACGTTATAACGTATTACGCTATATGGTATTACGTCATAACGTATTACGTTATATGGTATAACGTTATAACGTATTACGTTATATGGTTTAACGTTATAACGTATTACGTTATATGGTATAACGTTATAACGTATTACGTTATATGCTATAACGTCATATGGTATAACGTTATAACGTATTACGTTATATGGTATAACGTCATATGGTATGACGTTATAACGTATTACGTTATATGGTATTACGTCATAACGTAGTACGTTATATGGAATAACGTTATAACGTATTACGTTATATCGTATAACGTTATAACGTATTACGTTATACGGTATAACGTTCTAACGTATTACGTTATATGGTATAACGTTCTAACGTATTACGCTATATGTTATAACGTTATAACGTATTACGTTATATGGTATAATGTTATAACGTATTACGCTATATGGTATAACGTTATAACGTATTACGTTATATGCTGTAACGTGATATGGTATAACGTTATAACGTATTACGTTATATAATATTACGTCATAACGTATTACGTTATATGGTATATCGATATAACGTATTGCGTTATATGCTATAACGTCATATGGTATAACGTTATAACGTATTACGTTATATGGTATAACGTTATAACATATTACGTTATATGGTATCACGTTATAACGTATTACGTTATATGGTATTACGTCATAACGTATTACGTTATATGGTATATCGATGTAACGTATTACGTTATATGGTATAACGTTATAACGTATTACGTTATATGCTATAACGTCATATGGTATAACGTTATAACATATTACGTTATATGGTATTACGTAATAACGTATTACGTTATGATGTATCACGTTATAACGTATTACGTTATATGGTATTACGTCATAACGTATTACGTTATATGCTATAACGTTATAACGTATTACGTTATATGGTATAACGTTATAACGTATTACGTTATATGCTATAACGTCATATGGTATAACGTTATAACGTATTACGTTATATGGTATAACGTTATAACGTATTACGTTATATGGTATAACGTTATAACGTATTACGTTATATGGTATAACGTTCTAACGTATTACGTTATATGGTATAACGTTATAACGTATTATGTTATATGCTGTAACGTGAAATGGTATAACGTTATAACGTATTACGTTATATGGTATAACGTCATATGGTATGACGTTATAACGTATTACGATATATGGTATTACGTCATAACGTAGTACGTTATATGGAATAACGTTATAACGTATTACGTTATATGGTATAACGTTATAACGTATTACGTTATATGGTATAACGTTCTAACGTATTACGTTATATGGTATAACGTTCTAACGTATTACATTATATGGTATAATGTTATAACGTATTACGCTATATGGTATAACGTTATAACGTATTACGTTATATGCTGTAACGTGATATGGTATAACGTTATAACGTATTACGTTATATGGTATTACGTCATAACGTATTAAGTTACATGGTATATCGATATAACGTATTACGTTATATGCAATAACGTCATATGGTATAACGTTATAACGTATTACGTTATATGGTATTACGTAATAACGTATTACGTTATGATGTATCACGTTATAACGTATTACGCTATATGGTATTACGTCATAACGTATTACGTTATGTGGTATAACGTTATAACGTATTACGTTATATGGTATAACGTTATAACGTATTACGTTATATGGTATAACGTTATAACGTATTACGTTATATGCTATTACGTCATATGGTATAACGTTATAACGTATTACGTTATATGGTATAACGTCATATGGTATGACGTTATAACGTATTACGTTATATGGTATTACGTCATAACGTAGTACGTTATAAGGAATAACGTTATAACGTATTACGTTATATGGTATAACGTTATAACGTATTACGTTATATGGTATAACGTTATAACGTATTACGTTATATGGTATAACGTTATAACGTATTACGTTATATGGTATAATGTTATAACGTATTACGCTATATGGTATAACGTTATAACGTATTACGTTATATGCTGTAACGTGATATGGTATAACGTTATAACGTATTACGTTATATAATATTACGTCATAACGTATTACGTTATATGGTATATCGATATAACGTATTGCGTTATATGCTATAACGTCATATGGTATAACGTTATAACGTATTACGTTATATGGTATAACGTTATAACATATTACGTTATATGGTATCACGTTATAACGTATTACGTTATATGGTATTACGTCATAACGTATTACGTTATATGGTATATCGATGTAACGTATTACGTTATATGGTATAACGTTATAACGTATTACGTTATATGCTATAACGTCATATGGTATAACGTTATAACATATTACGTTATATGGTATTACGTAATAACGTATTACGTTATGATGTATCACGTTATAACGTATTACGTTATATGGTATTACGTCATAACGTATTACGTTATATGCTATAACGTTATAACGTATTACGTTATATGGTATAACGTTATAACGTATTACGTTATATGCTATAACGTCATATGGTATAACGTTATAACGTATTACGTTATATGGTATAACGTTATAACGTATTACGTTATATGGTATAACGTTATAACGTATTACGTTATATGGTATAACGTTCTAACGTATTACGTTATATGGTATAACGTTATAACGTATTATGTTATATGCTGGAACGTGAAATGGTATAACGTTATAACGTATTACGTTATATGGTATAACGTCATATGGTATGACGTTATAACGTATTACGATATATGGTATTACGTCATAACGTAGTACGTTATATGGTATATCGATATAACGTATTACGTTATATGGTATAACGTTATAACGTATTACGTTATATGCTGTAACGTGATATGGTATAACGTTATAACGTATTACGTTATATGGTATTACGTCATAACGTATTAAGTTACATGGTATATCGATATAACGTATTACGTTATATGCAATAACGTCATATGGTATAACGTTATAACGTATTACGTTATATGGTATTACGTAATAACGTATTACGTTATGATGTATCACGTTATAACGTATTACGCTATATGGTATTACGTCATAACGTATTACGTTATATGGTATAACGTTATAACGTATTACGTTATATGGTATAACGTTATAACGTATTACGTTATATGGTATAACGTTATAACGTATTACGTTATATGCTATTACGTCATATGGTATAACGTTATAACGTATTACGTTATATGGTATAACGTCATATGGTATGACGTTATAACGTATTACGTTATATGGTATTACGTCATAACGTAGTACGTTATATGGAATAACGTTATAACGTATTACGTTATATGGTATAACGTTCTAACGTATTACGTTATATGGTATAACGTTCTAACGTATTACGCTATATGGTATAACGTTATAACGTATTACGCTATATGGTATAATGTTATAACGTATTACGCTATATGGTATAACGTTATAACGTATTACGTTATATGCTGTAACGTGATATGGTATAACGTTATAACGTATTACGTTATATAATATTACGTCATAACGTATTACGTTATATGGTATATCGATATAACGTATTGCGTTATATGCTATAACGTCATATGGTATAACGTTATAACGTATTACGTTATATGGTATAACGTTATAACATATTACGTTATATGGTATCACGTTATAACGTATTACGTTATATGGTATTACGTCATAACGTATTACGTTATATGGTATATCGATGTAACGTATTACGTTATATGGTATAACGTTATAACGTATTACGTTATATGCTATAACGTCATATGGTATAACGTTATAACATATTACGTTATATGGTATTACGTAATAACGTATTACGTTATGATGTATCACGTTATAACGTATTACGTTATATAGTATTACGTCATAACGTATTACGTTATATGCTATAACGTTATAACGTATTACGTTATATGGTATAACGTTATAACGTATTACGTTATATGCTATAACGTCATATGGTATAACGTTATAACGTATTACGTTATATGGTATAACGTTATAACGTATTACGTTATATGGTATAACGTTATAACGTATTACGTTATATGGTATAACGTTCTAACGTATTACGTTATATGGTATAACGTTATAACGTATTATGTTATATGCTGTAACGTGAAATGGTATAACGTTATAACGTATTACGTTATATGGTATAACGTCATATGGTATGACGTTATAACGTATTACGATATATGGTATTACGTCATAACGTAGTACGTTATAGGGTATATCGATATAACGTATTACGTTATATGGTATAACGTTATAACGTATTACGTTATATGCTGTAACGTGATATGGTATAACGTTATAACGTATTACGTTATATGGTATTACGTCATAACGTATTAAGTTACATGGTATATCGATATAACGTATTACGTTATATGCAATAACGTCATATGGTATAACGTTATAACGTATTACGTTATATGGTATTACGTAATAACGTATTACGTTATGATGTATCACGTTATAACGTATTACGCTATATGGTATTACGTCATAACGTATTACGTTATATGGTATAACGTTATAACGTATTACGTTATATGGTATAACGTTATAACGTATTACGTTATATGGTATAACGTTATAACGTATTACGTTATATGCTATTACGTCATATGGTATAACGTTATAACGTATTACGTTATATGGTATAACGTCATATGGTATGACGTTATAACGTATTACGTTATATGGTATTACGTCATAACGTAGTACGTTATATGGAATAACGTTATAACGTATTACGTTATATGGTATAACGTTATAACGTATTACGTTATATGGTATAACGTTCTAACGTATTACGTTATATGGTATAACGTTCTAACGTATTACGCTATATGGTATAACGTTATAACGTATTACGCTATATGGTATAATGTTATAACGTATTACGCTATATGGTATAACGTTATAACGTATTACGTTATATGCTGTAACGTGATATGGTATAACGTTATAACGTATTACGTTATATGATATTACGTCATAACGTATTACGTTATATGGTATATCGATATAACGTATTGCGTTATATGCTATAACGTCATATGGTATAACGTTATAACGTATTACGTTATATGGTATAACGTTATAACATATTACGTTATATGGTATCACGTTATAACGTATTACGTTATATGGTATTACGTCATAACGTATTACGTTATATGGTATATCGATGTAACGTATTACGTTATATGGTATAACGTTATAACGTATTACGTTATATGCTATAACGTCATATGGTATAACGTTATAACGTATTACATTATATGGTATTACGTAATAACGTATTACGTTATGATGTATCACGTTATAACGTATTACGTTATATGGTATTACGTCATAACGTATTACGTTATATGGTATAACCTTATAACGTATTACGTTATATGGTATAACGTTATAACGTATTACGTTATATGCTATAACGTCATATGGTATAACGTTATAACGTATTACGTTATATGGTATAACGTCATATGGTATGACGTTATAACGTATTACGTTATATGGTATTACGTCATAACGTAGTACGTTATATGGAATAACGTTATAACGTATTACGTTATATGGTATAACGTTATAACGTATTACGTTATATGGTATAACGTTCTAACGTATTACGTTATATGGTATAACGTTCTAACGTATTACATTATATGGTATAACGTTATAACGTATTACGCTATATGGTATAACGTTATAACGTATTACGTTATATGGTATAATGTTATAACGTATTACGCCATATGGTATAACGTTATAACGTATTACGTTATATGCTGTAACGTGATATGGTATAACGTTATAACGTATTACGTTATATGGTATTACGTCATAACGTATTACGTTATATGGTATATCGATATAACGTATTACGTTATATGCTATAACGTCATATGGTATAACGTTATATCGTATTACGTTATATGGTATAAGGTTATAACGTATTACGTTATATGGTATCACGTTATAACGTATTACGTTATATGGTATTACGTCATAACGTATTACGTTATATGGTATATCGTTATAACGTATTACGTTATATGCTATAACGTCATATGGTATAACGTTATAACGTATTACGTTATATGGTATTACGTAATAACGTATTACGTTATATGGTATCACGTTATAACGTATTACGTTATATGGAATTACGTCATGACGTATTACGTTATATGGTATAACGATATAACGTATTACGTTATATGGTATAACGTTATAACGTATTACGTTATATGCTATAACGTCATATGGTATAACGTTATAACGTATTACGTTATATGGTATAACGTTATAACGTATTACGTTATATGCTATAACGTCATATGGTATAACGTTATAACGTATTACGTTATATGGTATAACGTTATAACATATTACGTTATATGGTATCACGTTATAACGTATTACGTTATATGGTATCACGTTATAACGTATTACGTTATATGGTATAACGTTATAACGTATTACGTTATATGCTGTAACGTGATATGGTATAACGTTATAACGTATTACGTTATATGGTATTACGTAATAACGTATTACGTTATATGGTATCACGTTATAACGTATTACGTTATATGGAATTACGTCATGACGTATTACGTTATATGGTATAACGATATAACGTATTACGTTATATGGTATAACGTTATAACGTATTACGTTATATGCTATAACGTCATATGGTATAACGTTATAACGTATTACGTTATATGGTATAACGTTATAACGTATTACGTTATATGGTATAACGTTCCAACGTATTACGTTATATGGTATAACGTTCTAACGTATTACGTTATATGGTATAACGTTATAACGTATTATGTTATATGCTGTAACGTGAAATGGTATAACGTTATAACGTATTACGTTATATGGTATAACGTCATATGGTATGACATTATAACGTATTACGATATATGGTATTACGTCATAACGTAGTACGTTATATGGAATAACGTTATAACGTATTACGTTATATGGTATAACGTTATAACGTATTACGTTATATGGTATAACGTTCTAACGTATTACGTTATATGGCATAACGTTCTAACGTATTACATTATATGGTATAATGTTATAACGTATTACGCTATATGGTATAACGTTATAACGTATTACGTTATATGCTGTAACGTGATATGGTATAACGTTATAACGTATTACGTTATATGGTATTACGTCATAACGTATTACGTTATATGGTATATCGATATAACGTATTACGTTATATGCAATAACGTCATATGGTATAACGTTATAACGTATTACGTTATATGGTATTACGTAATAACGTATTACGTTATGATGTATCACGTTATAACGTATTACGTTATATGGTATTACGTCATAACGTATTACGTTATATGGTATAACGTTATAACGTATTACGTTATATGGTATAACGTTATAACGTATTACGTTATATGCTATAACGTCATATGGTATAACGTTATAACGTATTACGTTATATGGTATAACGTTATAACATATTACGTTATATGGTATCACGTTATAACGTATTATGTTATATGGTATTACGTTATAACGTATTACGTTATATGGTGAAACGTCATATGGTATAACGCTATAACGTTTTACGTTACATGGTATTACGTTATGACGTATTACGATATATGGTATTACGTCATAACGTATTACGTTATATGGTATAACGTTATAACGTATTATGTTATATGCTGTAACGTGATATGGTATAACGTTATTACGTATTACGTTATATGGTATTACGTCATAACGTATTACGTTATATGGTATATCGATATAACGTATTACGTTATATGCTATAACGTCATATGGTATAACGTTATAACGTATTACGTTATATGGTATAACGTTCCAACGTATTACGTTATATGGTATAACGTTCTAACGTATTACGTTATATGGTATAACGTTATAACGTATTATGTTATATGCTGTAACGTGAAATGGTATAACGTTATAACGTATTACGTTATATGGTATAACGTCATATGGTATGACGTTATAACGTATTACGATATATGGTATTTCGTCATAACGTAGTACGTTATATGGAATAACGTTATAACGTATTACGTTATATGGTATAACGTTATAACGTATTACGTTATATGGTATAACGTTCTAACGTATTACGTTATATGGTATAACGTTCTAACGTATTACATTATATGGTATAATGTTATAACGTATTACGCTATATGGTATAACGTTATAACGTATTACGTTATATGGTATAACGTTATAACGTATTACGTTATATGCTATAACGTCATATGGTATAACGTTATAACGTATTACGTTATATGGTATAACGTTATAACGTATTACGTTATATGGTATAACGTTATAACGTATTACGTTATATGGTATAACGTTATTACGTATTACGTTACATGGTATAACTTTATAACGTATTACGTTATATGGTATAACGTTATAACGTATTACGTTATATGGTATAATGTTATAACGTATTACGCTATATGGTATAACGTTATAACGTATTACGTTATATGCTGTAACGTGATATGGTATAACGTTATAACGTATTACGTTATATGATATTACGTCATAACGTATTACGTTATATGGTATATCGATATAACGTATTGCGTTATATGCTATAACGTCATATGGTATAACGTTATAACGTATTACGTTATATGGTATAACGTTATAACGTATTACGTTATATGGTATAACGTTATAACATATTACGTTATATGGTATCACGTTATAACGTATTACGTTATATGGTATTACGTCATAACGTATTACGTTATATGGTATATCGATGTAACGTATTACGTTATATGGTATAACGTTATAACGTATTACGTTATATGCTATAACGTCATATGGTATAACGTTATAACGTATTACGTTATATGGTATTACGTAATAACGTATTACGTTATGATGTATCACGTTATAACGTATTACGTTATATGGTATTACGTCATAACGTATTACGTTATATGGTATAACGTTATAACGTATTACGTTATATGGTATAACGTTATAACGTATTACGTTATATGCTATAACGTCATATGGTATAACGTTATAACGTATTACGTTATATGGTATAACGTTATAACGTATTACGTTATATGGTATAACGTTATAACGTATTACGTTATATGGTATAACGTTATTACGTATTACGTTACATGGTATAACTTTATAACGTATTACGTTATATGGTATAACGTTATAACGTATTACGTTATATGGTATAACGTTCCAACGTATTACGTTATATGGTATAACGTTCTAACGTATTACGTTATATGGTATAACGTTATAACGTATTATGTTATATGCTGTAACGTGAAATGGTATAACGTTATAACGTATTACGTTATATGGTATAACGTCATATGGTATGACGTTATAACGTATTACGATATATGGTATTACGTCATAACGTAGTACGTTATATGGAATAACGTTATAACGTATTACGTTATATGGTATAACGTTATAACGTATTACGTTATATGGTATAACGTTCTAACGTATTACGTTATATGGTATAACGTTCCAACGTATTACGTTATATGGTATAACGTTCTAACGTATTACGTTATATGGTATAACGTTATAACGTATTATGTTATATGCTGTAACGTGAAATGGTATAACGTTATAACGTATTACGTTATATGGTATAACGTTATAACGTATTACGTTATATGCTATTACGTCATATGGTATAACGTTATAACGTATTACGTTATATGGTATAACGTCATATGGTATGACGTTATAACGTATTACGTTATATGGTATTACGTCATAACGTATTACGTTATATGGAATAACGTTATAACGTATTACGTTATATGGTATAACGTTATAACGTATTACGTTATATGGTATAACGTTCTAACGTATTACGTTATATGGTATAACGTTCTAACGTATTACGCTATATGGTATAACGTTATAGCGTATTACGTTATATGCTGTAACGTGATATGGTATAACGTTATAACGTATTACGTTATATGATATTACGTCATAACGTATTACGTTATATGGTATATCGATATAACGTATTGCGTTATATGCTATAACGTCATATGGTATAACGTTATAACGTATTACGTTATATGGTATAACGTTATAACATATTACGTTATATGGTATCACGTTATAACGTATTACGTTATATGGTATTACGTCATAACGTATTACGTTATATGGTATATCGATGTAACGTATTACGTTATATGGTATAACGTTATAACGTATTACGTTATATGCTATAACGTCATATGGTATAACGTTATAACGTATTACGTTATATGGTATTACGTAATAACGTATTACGTTATGATGTATCACGTTATAACGTATTACGTTATATGGTATTACGTCATAACGTATTACGTTATATGGTATAACCTTATAACGTATTACGTTATATGGTATAACGTTATAACGTATTACGTTATATGCTATAACGTCATATGGTATAACGTTATAACGTATTACGTTATATGGTATAACGTCATATGGTATGACGTTATAACGTATTACGTTATATGGTATTACGTCATAACGTAGTACGTTATATGGAATAACGTTATAACGTATTACGTTATATGGTATAACGTTATAACGTATTACGTTATATGGTATAACGTTCTAACGTATTACGTTATATGGTATAACGTTCTAACGTATTACATTATATGGTATAACGTTATAACGTATTACGCTATATGGTATAACGTTATAACGTATTACGTTATATGGTATAATGTTATAACGTATTACGCCATATGGTATAACGTTATAACGTATTACGTTATATGCTGTAACGTGATATGGTATAACGTTATAACGTATTACGTTATATGGTGTTACGTCATAACGTTTTACGTTATATGGTATATCGATATAACGTATTACGTTATATGCTATAACGTCATATGGTATAACGTTATAACGTATTACGTTATATGGTATAAGGTTATAACGTATTACGTTATATGGTATCACGTTATAACGTATTACGTTATATGGTATTACGTCATAACGTATTACGTTATATGGTGAAACGTCATATGGTATAACGCTATAACGTTTTACGTTACATGGTATTACGTTATGAGTATTACGATATATGGTATTACGTCATAACGTATTACGTTATATGGTATATCGTTATAACGTATTACGTTATATGCTATAACGTCATATGGTATAACGTTATAACGTATTACGTTATATGGTATTACGTAATAACGTATTACGTTATATGGTATCACGTTATAACGTATTACGTTATATGGAATTACGTCATGACGTATTACGTTATATGGTATAACGATATAACGTATTACGTTATATGGTATAACGTTATAACGTATTACGTTATATGCTATAACGTCATATGGTATAACGTTATAACGTATTACGTTATATGTTATAACGTTATAACGTATTACGTTATATGCTATAACGTCATATGGTATAACGTTATAACGTATTACGTTATATGGTATAACGTTATAACATATTACGTTATATGGTATCACGTTATAACGTATTACGTTATATGGTATCACGTTATAACGTATTACGTTATATGGTATAACGTTATAACGTATTACGTTATATGCTGTAACGTGATATGGTATAACGTTATAAAGTATTACGTTATATGCTGTAACGTGATATGGTATAACGTTATAACGTATTACGTTATATGGTATTACGTCATAACGTATTACGTTATATGGTATATCGTTATAACGTATTACGTTATATGCTATAACGACATATGGTATAACGTTATAACGTATTACGTTATATGGTATTACGTAATAACGTATTACGTTATATGGTATCACGTTATAACGTATTACGTTATATGGAATTACGTCATGACGTATTACGTTATATGGTATAACGATATAACGTATTACGTTATATGGTATAACGTTATAACGTATTACGTTATATGCTATAACGTTCTAACGTATTACGTTATATGGCATAACGTTCTAACGTATTACATTATATGGTATAATGTTATAACGTATTACGCTATATGGTATAACGTTATAACGTATTACGTTATATGCTGTAACGTGATATGGTATAACGTTATAACGTATTACGTTATATGGTATTACGTCATAACGTATTACGTTATATGGTATAACGTTATAACGTATTACGTTATATGGTATAACGTTATAACGTATTACGTTATATGCTATAACGTCATATGGTATAACGTTATAACGTATTACGTTATATGGTATAACGTTATAACATATTACGTTATATGGTATCACGTTATAACGTATTATGTTATATGGTATTACGTTATAACGTATTACGTTATATGGTGAAACGTCATATGGTATAACGCTATAACGTTTTACGTTACATGGTATTACGTTATGACGTATTACGATATATGGTATTACGTCATAACGTATTACGTTATATGGTATAACGTTATAACGTATTATGTTATATGCTGTAACGTGATATGGTATAACGTTATTACGTATTACGTTATATGGTATTACGTCATAACGTATTACGTTATATGGTATATCGATATAACGTATTACGTTATATGCTATAACGTCATATGGTATAACGTTATAACGTATTACGTTATATGGTATTACGCAATAACGTATTACGTTATGATGTATCACGTTATAACGTATTACGTTATATGGTATTACGTCATAACGTATTACGTTATATGGAATAACGTTAAAACGTATTACGTTATATGGTATAACGTTATAACGTATTACGTTATATGCTATAACGTCATATGGTATAACGTTATAACGTATTACGTTCTGTGGTATAACGTTATAACATATTACGTTATATGGTATCACGTTATAACGTATTACGTTATATGGTATTACGTCATAACGTATTACGTTATATGGTATAACGTTATAACGTATTACGTTATATGCTGTAACGTGATATGGTATAACGTTATAACGTATTACGTTATATGCTGTAACGTGATATGGTATAACGTTATAACGTATTACGTTATATGGTATAACGTTATAACGTATTACGTTATATGCTATAACGTCATATGGTATAACGTTATAACGTATTACGTTATATGGTATAACGTTATAACGTATTACGTTATATGGTATAACGTTATTACGTTTTACGTTACATGGTATTACGTTATGACGTATTACGATATATGGTATTACGTCATAACGTATTACGTTATATGGTATAACGTTATAACGTATTATGTTATATGCTGTAACGTGATATGGTATAACGTTATAACTTATTACGTTATATGGTATTACGTCATAACGTATTACTTTATATGGTATATCGATGTAACGTATTACGTTATATGCTATAACGTCATATGGTATAACGTTATAACGTATTACGTTATATGGTATTACGTCATAACGTATTACGTTATATGGTATGTCGTAATAACGTATTACGTTATATGCTATATCGTCATATGGTATAACGTTATAACGTATTATGTTATATGGTATGACGTTATAACGTATTACGTTATATGGTATTACGTCATAACGTAGTACGTTATATGGAATAACGTTATAACGTATTACGTTATACGGTATAACGTTATAACGTATTACGTTATATGGTATAACGTTCTAACGTATTACGTTATATGGTATAACGTTCTAACGTATTACATTATATGGTATAACGTTATAACGTATTACGCTATATGGTATAACGTTATAACGTATTACGTTATATGGTATAATGTTATAACGTATTACGCTATATGGTATAACGTTATAACGTATTACGTTATATGCTGTAACGTGATATGGTATAACGTTATAACGTATTACGTTATATGGTATTACGTCATAACGTATTACGTTATATGGTATATCGATATAACGTATTACGTTATATGCTATAACGTCATATGGTATAACGTTATAACGTATTACGTTATATGGTATAACGTTATAACGTATTACGTTATATGGTATCACGTTATAACGTATTACGTTATATGGTATTACGTCATAACGTATTACGTTATATGGTGAAACGTCATATGGTATAACGCTATAACGTTTTACGTTACATGGTATTACGTTATGACGTATTACGATATATGGTATTACGTCATAACGTATTACGTTATATGGTATATCGTTATAACGTATTACGTTATATGCTATAACGTCATATGGTATAACGTTATAACGTATTACGTTATATGGTATTACGTAATAACGTATTACGTTATATGGTATCACGTTATAACGTATTACGTTATATGGAATTACGTCATGACGTATTACGTTATATGGTATAACGATATAACGTATTACGTTATATGGTATAACGCTATAACGTATTACGTTATATGCTATAACGTCATATGGTATAACGTTATAACGTATTACGTTATATGGTATAACGTTATAACGTATTACGTTATATGCTATAACGTCATACGGTATAACGTTATAACGTATTACGTTATATGGTATAACGTTATAACATATTACGTTATATGGTATCACGTTATAACGTATTACGTTATATGGTATCACGTTATAACGTATTACGTTATATGGTATAACGTTATAACGTATTACGTTATATGCTGTAACGTGATATGGTATAACGTTATAACGTATTACGTTATATGCTGTAACGTGATATGGTATAACGTTATAACGTATTACGTTATATGGTATTACGTCATAACGTATTACGTTATATGGTATATCGTTATAACGTATTACGTTATATGCTATAACGACATATGGTATAACGTTATAACGTATTACGTTATATGGTATTACGTCATAACGTATTACGTTATATGGTATATCGATATAACGTATTGCGTTATATGCTATAACGTCATATGGTATAACGTTATAACGTATTACGTTATATGGTATAACGTTATAACATATTACGTTATATGGTATCACGTTATAACGTATTACGTTATATGGTATTACGTCATAACGTATTACGTTATATGGTATATCGATGTAACGTATTACGTTATATGGTATAACGTTATAACGTATTACGTTATATGCTATAACGTCATATGGTATAACGTTATAACGTATTACGTTATATGGTATTACGTAATAACGTATTACGTTATGATGTATCACGTTATAACGTATTACGTTATATGGTATTACGTCATAACGTATTACGTTATATGGTATAACCTTATAACGTATTACGTTATATGGTATAACGTTATAACGTATTACGTTATATGCTATAACGTCATATGGTATAACGTTATAACGTATTACGTTATATGGTATAACGTCATATGGTATGACGTTATAACGTATTACGTTATATGGTATTACGTCATAACGTAGTACGTTATATGGAATAACGTTATAACGTATTACGTTATATGGTATAACGTTATAACGTATTACGTTATATGGTATAACGTTCTAACGTATTACGTTATATGGTATAACGTTCTAACGTATTACATTATATGGTATAACGTTATAACGTATTACGCTATATGGTATAACGTTATAACGTATTACGTTATATGGTATAATGTTATAACGTATTACGCCATATGGTATAACGTTATAACGTATTACGTTATATGCTGTAACGTGATATGGTATAACGTTATAACGTATTACGTTATATGGTATTACGTCATAACGTTTTACGTTATATGGTATATCGATATAACGTATTACGTTATATGCTATAACGTCATATGGTATAACGTTATAACGTATTACGTTATATGGTATAAGGTTATAACGTATTACGTTATATGGTATCACGTTATAACGTATTACGTTATATGGTATTACGTCATAACGTATTACGTTATATGGTGAAACGTCATATGGTATAACGCTATAACGTTTTACGTTACATGGTATTACGTTATGAGTATTACGATATATGGTATTACGTCATAACGTATTACGTTATATGGTATATCGTTATAACGTATTACGTTATATGCTATAACGTCATATGATATAACGTTATAACGTATTACGTTATATGGTATTACGTAATAACGTATTACGTTATATGGTATCACGTTATAACGTATTACGTTATATGGAATTACGTCATGACGTATTACGTTATATGGTATAACGATATAACGTATTACGTTATATGGTATAACGTTATAACGTATTACGTTATATGCTATAACGTCATATGGTATAACGTTATAACGTATTACGTTATATGGTATAACGTTATAACGTATTACGTTATATGCTATAACGTCATATGGTATAACGTTATAACGTATTACGTTATATGGTATAACGTTATAACATATTACGTTATATGGTATCACGTTATAACGTATTACGTTATATGGTATCACGTTATAACGTATTACGTTATATGGTATAACGTTATAACGTATTACGTTATATGCTGTAACGTGATATGGTATAACGTTATAAAGTATTACGTTATATGCTGTAACGTGATATGGTATAACGTTATAACGTATTACGTTATATGGTATTACGTCATAACGTATTACGTTATATGGTATATCGTTATAACGTATTACGTTATATGCTATAACGACATATGGTATAACGTTATAACGTATTACGTTATATGGTATTACGTAATAACGTATTACGTTATATGGTATCACGTTATAACGTATTACGTTATATGGAATTACGTCATGACGTATTACGTTATATGGTATAACGATATAACGTATTACGTTATATGGTATAACGTTATAACGTATTACGTTATATGCTATAACGTCATATGGTATAACGTTATAACGTATTACGTTATATGGTATAACGTTATAACGTATTACGTTATATGGTATAACGTTCCAACGTATTACGTTATATTGTATAACGTTCTAACGTATTACGTTATATGGTATAACGTTATAACGTATTATGTTATATGCTGTAACGTGAAATGGTATAACGTTATAACGTATTACGTTATATGGTATAACGTCATATGGTATGACGTTATAACGTATTACGATATATGGTATTACGTCATAACGTAGTACGTTATATGGAATAACGTTATAACGTATTACGTTATATGGTATAACGTTATAACGTATTACGTTATATGGTATAACGTTCTAACGTATTACGTTATATGGCATAACGTTCTAACGTATTACATTATATGGTATAATGTTATAACGTATTACGCTATATGGTATAACGTTATAACGTATTACGTTATATGCTGTAACGTGATATGGTATAACGTTATAACGTATTACGTTATATGGTATTACGTCATAACGTATTACGTTATATGGTATATCGATATAACGTATTACGTTATATGCAATAACGTCATATGGTATAACGTTATAACGTATTACGTTATATGGTATTACGTAATAACGTATTACGTTATGATGTATCACGTTATAACGTATTACGTTATATGGTATTACGTCATAACGTATTACGTTATATGGTATAACGTTATAACGTATTACGTTATATGGTATAACGTTATAACGTATTACGTTATATGCTATAACGTCATATGGTATAACGTTATAACGTATTACGTTATATGGTATAACGTTATAACATATTACGTTATATGGTATCACGTTATAACGTATTATGTTATATGGTATTACGTTATAACGTATTACGTTATATGGTGAAACGTCATATGGTATAACGCTATAACGTTTTACGTTACATGGTATTACGTTATGACGTATTACGATATATGGTATTACGTCATAACGTATTACGTTATATGGTATAACGTTATAACGTATTATGTTATATGCTGTAACGTGATATGGTATAACGTTATTACGTATTACGTTATATGGTATTACGTCATAACGTATTACGTTATATGGTATATCGATATAACGTATTACGTTATATGCTATAACGTCATATGGTATAACGTTATAACGTATTACGTTATATGGTATTACGCAATAACGTATTACGTTATGATGTATCACGTTATAACGTATTACGTTATATGGTATTACGTCATAACGTATTACGTTATATGGTATAACGTTAAAACGTATTACGTTATATGGTATAACGTTATAACGTATTACGTTATATGCTATAACGTCATATGGTATAACGTTATAACGTATTACGTTATGTGGTATAACGTTATAACATATTACGTTATATGGTATCACGTTATAACGTATTACGTTATATGGTATTACGTCATAACGTATTACGTTATATGGTATAACGTTATAACGTATTACGTTATATGCTGTAACGTGATATGGTATAACGTTATAACGTATTACGTTATATGCTGTAACGTGATATGGTATAACGTTATAACGTATTACGTTATATGGTATAACGTTATAACGTATTACGTTATATGCTATAACGTCATATGGTATAACGTTATAACGTATTACGTTATATGGTATAACGTTATAACGTATTACGTTATATGGTATAACGTTATTACGTTTTACGTTACATGGTATTACGTTATGACGTATTACGATATATGGTATTACGTCATAACGTATTACGTTATATGGTATAACGTTATAACGTATTATGTTATATGCTGTAACGTGATATGGTATAACGTTATAACGTATTACGTTATATGGTATTACGTCATAACGTATTACTTTATATGGTATATCGATGTAACGTATTACGTTATATGCTATAACGTCATATGGTATAACGTTATAACGTATTACGTTATATGGTATTACGTCATAACGTATTACGTTATATGGTATGTCGCAATAACGTATTACGTTATATGCTATATCGTCATATGGTATAACGTTATAACGTATTATGTTATATGGTATGACGTTATAACGTATTACGTTATATGGTATTACGTCATAACGTAGTACGTTATATGGAATAACGTTATAACGTATTACGTTATACGGTATAACGTTATAACGTATTACGTTATATGGTATAACGTTCTAACGTATTACGTTATATGGTATAACGTTCTAACGTATTACATTATATGGTATAACGTTATAACGTATTACGCTATATGGTATAACGTTATAACGTATTACGTTATATGGTATAATGTTATAACGTATTACGCTATATGGTATAACGTTATAACGTATTACGTTATATGCTGTAACGTGATATGGTATAACGTTATAACGTATTACGTTATATGGTATTACGTCATAACGTATTACGTTATATGGTATATCGATATAACGTATTACGTTATATGCTATAACGTCATATGGTATAACGTTATAACGTATTACGTTATATGGTATAACGTTATAACGTATTACGTTATATGGTATCACGTTATAACGTATTACGTTATATGGTATTACGTCATAACGTATTACGTTATATGGTGAAACGTCATATGGTATAACGCTATAACGTTTTACGTTACATGGTATTACGTTATGACGTATTACGATATATGGTATTACGTCATAACGTATTACGTTATATGGTATATCGTTATAACGTATTACGTTATATGCTATAACGTCATATGGTATAACGTTATAACGTATTACGTTATATGGTATTACGTAATAACGTATTACGTTATATGGTATCACGTTATAACGTATTACGTTATATGGAATTACGTCATGACGTATTACGTTATATGGTATAACGATATAACGTATTACGTTATATGGTATAACGTTATAACGTATTACGTTATATGCTATAACGTCATATGGTATAACGTTATAACGTATTACGTTATATGGTATAACGTTATAACGTATTACGTTATATGCTATAACGTCATACGGTATAACGTTATAACGTATTACGTTATATGGTATAACGTTATAACATATTACGTTATATGGTATCACGTTATAACGTATTACGTTATATGGTATCACGTTATAACGTATTACGTTATATGGTATAACGTTATAACGTATTACGTTATATGCTGTAACGTGATATGGTATAACGTTATAACGTATTACGTTATATGCTGTAACGTGATATGGTATAACGTTATAACGTATTACGTTATATGGTATTACGTCATAACGTATTACGTTATATGGTATATCGTTATAACGTATTACGTTATATGCTATAACGACATATGGTATAACGTTATAACGTATTACGTTATATGGTATTACGTAATAACGTATTACGTTATATGGTATCACGTTATAACGTATTACGTTATATGGTATAACGTTATAACGTATTACGTTATATGGTATAACGTTCCAACGTATTACGTTATATGGTATAACGTTCTAACGTATTACGTTATATGGTATAACGTTATAACGTATTATGTTATATGCTGTAACGTGAAATGGTATAACGTTATAACGTATTACGTTATATGGTATAACGTCATATGGTATGACGTTATAACGTATTACGATATATGGTATTACGTCATAACGTAGTACGTTATATGGAATAACGTTATAACGTATTACGTTATATGGTATAACGTTATAACGTATTACGTTATATGGTATAACGTTCTAACGTATTACGTTATATGGTATAACGTTATAACGTATTACATTATATGGTATAATGTTATAACGTATTACGCTATATGGTATAACGTTATAACGTATTACGTTATATGCTGTAACGTGATATGGTATAACGTTATAACGTATTACGTTATATGGTATTACGTCATAACGTATTACGTTATATGGTATATCGATATAACGTATTACGTTATATGCAATAACGTCATATGGTATAACGTTATAACGTATTACGTTATATGGTATTACGTAATAACTTATTACGTTATGATGTATCACGTTATAACGTATTACGTTATATGGTATTACGTCATAACGTATTACGTTATATGGTATAACGTTATAACGTATTATTTTATATGGTATAACGTTATAACGTATTACGTTATATGCTATAACGTCATATGGTATAACGTTATAACGTATTACGTTATATGGTATAACGTTATAACATATTACGTTATATGGTATCACGTTATAACGTATTATGTTATATGGTATTACGTTATAACGTATTACGTTATATGGTATCACGTTATAACGTATTACGTTATATGGTATCACGTTATAACGTATTACGTTATATGGTATAACGTTATAACGTATTACGTTATATGCTGTAACGTGATATGGTATAACGTTATAACGTATTACGTTATATGCTGTAACGTGATATGGTATAACGTTATAACGTATTACGTTATATGGTATTACGTCATAACGTATTACGTTATATGGTATATCGTTATAACGTATTACGTTATATGCTATAACGTCATATGGTATAACGTTATAACGTATTACGTTATATGGTATTACGTAATAACGTATTACGTTATATGGTATCACGTTATAACGTATTACGTTATATGGAATTACGTCATGACGTATTACGTTATATGGTATAACGATATAACGTATTACGTTATATGGTATAACGTTATAACGTATTACGTTATATGCTATAACGTCATATGGTATAACGTTATAACGTATTACGTTATATGGTATAACGTTATAACGTATTACGTTATATGCTATAACGTCATACGGTATAACGTTATAACGTATTACGTTATATGGTATAACGTTATAACATATTACGTTATATGGTATCACGTTATAACGTATTACGTTATATGGTATCACGTTATAACGTATTACGTTATATGGTATAACGTTATAACGTATTACGTTATATGCTGTAACGTGATATGGTATAACGTTATAACATATTACGTTATATGCTGTAACGTGATATGGTATAACGTTATAACGTATTACGTTATATGGTATTACGTCATAACGTATTACGTTATATGGTATATCGTTATAACGTATTACGTTATATGCTATAACGACATATGGTATAACGTTATAACGTATTACGTTATATGGTATTACGTAATAACGTATTACGTTATATGGTATCACGTTATAACGTATTACGTTATATGGAATTACGTCATGACGTATTACGTTATATGGTATAACGATATAACGTATTACGTTATATGGTATAACGTTATAACGTATTACGTTATATGCTATAACGTCACATGGTATAACGTTATAACGTATTACGTTATATGGTATAACGTTATAACGTATTACGATATATGGTATAACGTTCCAACGTATTACGTTATATGGTATAACGTTCTAACGTATTACGTTATATGGTATAACGTTATAACGTATTATGTTATATGCTGTAACGTGAAATGGTATAACGTTATAACGTATTACGTTATATGGTATAACGTCATATGGTATGACGTTATAACGTATTACGATATATGGTATTACGTCATAACGTAGTACTTTATATGGAATAACGTTATAACGTATTACGTTATATGGTATAACGTTATAACGTATTACGTTATATGGTATAACGTTCTAACGTATTACGTTATATGGTATAACGTTATAACGTATTACATTATATGGTATAATGTTATAACGTATTACGCTATATGGTATAACGTTATAACGTATTACGTTATATGCTGTAACGTGATATGGTATAACGTTATAACGTATTACGTTATATGGTATTACGTCATAACGTATTACGTTATATGGTATATCGATATAACGTATTACGTTATATGCAATAACGTCATATGGTATAACGTTATAACGTATTACGTTATATGGTATTACGTAATAACTTATTACGTTATGATGTATCACGTTATAACGTATTACGTTATATGGTATTACGTCATAACGTATTACGTTATATGGTATAACGTTATAACGTATTACGTTATATGGTATAACGTTATAACGTATTACGTTATATGCTATAACGTCATATGGTATAACGTTATAACGTATTACGTTATATGGTATAACGTTATAACATATTACGTTATATGGTATCACGTTATAACGTATTATGTTATATGGTATTACGTTATAACGTATTACGTTATATGGTGAAACGTCATATGGTATAACGCTATAACGTTTTACGTTACATGGTATTACGTTATGACGTATTACGATATATGGTATTACGTCATAACGTATTACGTTATATGGTATAACGTTATAACGTATTATGTTATATGCTGTAACGTGATATGGTATAACGTTATAACGTATTACGTTATATGGTATTACGTCATAACGTATTACGTTATATGGTATATCGATGTAACGTATTACGTTATATGCTATAACGTCATATGGTATAACGTTATAACGTATTACGTTATATGGTATTACTTCATAACGTATTACGTTATATGGTATATCGATATAACGTATTACGTTATATGGTATTACGTCATAACGTATTACGTTATATGGTATAACGTTAAAACGTATTACGTTATATGGTATAACGTTATAACGTATTACGTTATATGCTATAACGTCATATGGTATAACGTTATAACGTATTACGTTATATGCTGTAACGTGATATGGTATAACGTTATAACGTATTACGTTATATGGTATTACGTCATAACGTATTACGTTATATGGTATATCGTTATAACGTATTACGTTATATGCTATAACGACATATGGTATAACGTTATAACGTATTACGTTATATGGTATTTCGTAATAACGTATTACGTTATATGGTATCACGCTATAACGTATTATGTTATATGGAATTACGTCATGACGTATTACGTTATATGGTATAACGATATAACGTATTACGTTATATGGTATAACGTTATAACGTATTACGTTATATGCTATAACGTCATATGGTATAACGTTATAACGTATTACGTTATATGGTATAACGTTCCAACGTATTACGTTATATGGTATAACGTTCCAACGTATTACGTTATATGGTATAACGTTCTAACGTATTACGTTATATGGTATAACGTTATAACGTATTATGTTATATGCTGTAACGTGAAATGGTATAACGTTATAACGTATTACGTTATATGGTATAACGTCATATGGTATGACGTTATAACGTATTACGATATATGGTATTACGTCATAACGTAGTACGTTATATGGAATAACGTTATAACGTATTACGTTATATGGTATAACGTTATAACGTATTACGTTATATGGTATAACGTTCTAACGTATTACGTTATATGGTATAACGTTCTAACGTATTACATTATATGGTATAATGTTATAACGTATTACGCTATATGGTATAACGTTATAACGTATTACGTTATATGCTGTAACGTGATATGGTATAACGTTATAACGTATTACGTTATATGGTATTACGTCATAACGTATTACGTTATATGGTATATCGATATAACGTATTACGTTATATGCAATAACGTCATATGGTATAACGTTATAACGTATTACGTTATATGGTATTACGTAATAACGTATTACGTTATATGGTATTACGTCATAACGTATTACGTTATATGGTATTACGTCATAACGTATTACGTTATATGGTATAACGTTATAACGTATTACGTTATATGGTATAACGTTATAACGTATTACGTTATATGCTATAACGTCATATGGTATAACGTTATAACGTATTACGTTATATGGTATTACGCAATAACGTATTACGTTATGATGTATCACGTTATAACGTATTACGTTATATGGTATTACGTCATAACGTATTACGTTATATGGTATAACGTTAAAACGTATTACGTTATATGGTATAACGTTATAACGTATTACGTTATATGCTATAACGTCATATGGTATAACGTTATAACGTATTACGTTATGTGGTATAACGTTATAACATATTACGTTATATGGTATCACGTTATAACGTATTACGTTATATGGTATTACGTCATAACGTATTACGTTATATGGTATAACGTTATAACGTATTACGTTATATGCTGTAACGTGATATGGTATAACGTTATAACGTATTACGTTATATGCTGTAACGTGATATGGTATAACGTTATAACGTATTACGTTATATGGTATAACGTTATAACGTATTACGTTATATGCTATAACGTCATATGGTATAACGTTATAACGTATTACGTTATATGGTATAACGTTATAACGTATTACGTTATATGGTATAACGTTATTACGTTTTACGTTACATGGTATTACGTTATGACGTATTACGATATATGGTATTACGTCATAACGTATTACGTTATATGGTATAACGTTATAACGTATTATGTTATATGCTGTAACGTGATATGGTATAACGTTATAACGTATTACGTTATATGGTATTACGTCATAACGTATTACTTTATATGGTATATCGATGTAACGTATTACGTTATATGCTATAACGTCATATGGTATAACGTTATAACGTATTACGTTATATGGTATTACGTCATAACGTATTACGTTATATGGTATGTCGCAATAACGTATTACGTTATATGCTATATCGTCATATGGTATAACGTTATAACGTATTATGTTATATGGTATGACGTTATAACGTATTACGTTATATGGTATTACGTCATAACGTAGTACGTTATATGGAATAACGTTATAACGTATTACGTTATACGGTATAACGTTATAACGTATTACGTTATATGGTATAACGTTCTAACGTATTACGTTATATGGTATAACGTTCTAACGTATTACATTATATGGTATAACGTTATAACGTATTACGCTATATGGTATAACGTTATAACGTATTACGTTATATGGTATAATGTTATAACGTATTACGCTATATGGTATAACGTTATAACGTATTACGTTATATGCTGTAACGTGATATGGTATAACGTTATAACGTATTACGTTATATGGTATTACGTCATAACGTATTACGTTATATGGTATATCGATATAACGTATTACGTTATATGCTATAACGTCATATGGTATAACGTTATAACGTATTACGTTATATGGTATAACGTTATAACGTATTACGTTATATGGTATCACGTTATAACGTATTACGTTATATGGTATTACGTCATAACGTATTACGTTATATGGTGAAACGTCATATGGTATAACGCTATAACGTTTTACGTTACATGGTATTACGTTATGACGTATTACGATATATGGTATTACGTCATAACGTATTACGTTATATGGTATATCGTTATAACGTATTACGTTATATGCTATAACGTCATATGGTATAACGTTATAACGTATTACGTTATATGGTATTACGTAATAACGTATTACGTTATATGGTATCACGTTATAACGTATTACGTTATATGGAATTACGTCATGACGTATTACGTTATATGGTATAACGATATAACGTATTACGTTATATGGTATAACGTTATAACGTATTACGTTATATGCTATAACGTCATATGGTATAACGTTATAACGTATTACGTTATATGGTATAACGTTATAACGTATTACGCTATATGCTATAACGTCATACGGTATAACGTTATAACGTATTACGTTATATGGTATAACGTTATAACATATTACGTTATATGGTATCACGTTATAACGTATTACGTTATATGGTATCACGTTATAACGTATTACGTTATATGGTATAACGTTATAACGTATTACGTTATATGCTGTAACGTGATATGGTATAACGTTATAACGTATTACGTTATATGCTGTAACGTGATATGGTATAACGTTATAACGTATTACGTTATATGGTATTACGTCATAACGTATTACGTTATATGGTATATCGTTATAACGTATTACGTTATATGCTATAACGACATATGGTATAACGTTATAACGTATTACGTTATATGGTATTACGTAATAACGTATTACGTTATATGGTATCACGTTATAACGTATTACGTTATATGGTATAACGTTATAACGTATTACGTTATATGGTATAACGTTCCAACGTATTACGTTATATGGTATAACGTTCTAACGTATTACGTTATATGGTATAACGTTATAACGTATTATGTTATATGCTGTAACGTGAAATGGTATAACGTTATAACGTATTACGTTATATGGTATAACGTCATATGGTATGACGTTATAACGTATTACGATATATGGTATTACGTCATAACGTAGTACGTTATATGGAATAACGTTATAACGTATTACGTTATATGGTATAACGTTATAACGTATTACGTTATATGGTATAACGTTCTAACGTATTACGTTATATGGTATAACGTTATAACGTATTACATTATATGGTATAATGTTATAACGTATTACGCTATATGGTATAACGTTATAACGTATTACGTTATATGCTGTAACGTGATATGGTATAACGTTATAACGTATTACGTTATATGGTATTACGTCATAACGTATTACGTTATATGGTATATCGATATAACGTATTACGTTATATGCAATAACGTCATATGGTATAACGTTATAACGTATTACGTTATATGGTATTACGTAATAACTTATTACGTTATGATGTATCACGTTATAACGTATTACGTTATATGGTATTACGTCATAACGTATTACGTTATATGGTATAACGTTATAACGTATTATTTTATATGGTATAACGTTATAACGTATTACGTTATATGCTATAACGTCATATGGTATAACGTTATAACGTATTACGTTATATGGTATAACGTTATAACATATTACGTTATATGGTATCACGTTATAACGTATTATGTTATATGGTATTACGTTATAACGTATTACGTTATATGGTATCACGTTATAACGTATTACGTTATATGGTATCACGTTATAACGTATTACGTTATATGGTATAACGTTATAACGTATTACGTTATATGCTGTAACGTGATATGGTATAACGTTATAACGTATTACGTTATATGCTGTAACGTGATATGGTATAACGTTATAACGTATTACGTTATATGGTATTACGTCATAACGTATTACGTTATATGGTATATCGTTATAACGTATTACGTTATATGCTATAACGTCATATGGTATAACGTTATAACGTATTACGTTATATGGTATTACGTAATAACGTATTACGTTATATGGTATCACGTTATAACGTATTACGTTATATGGAATTACGTCATGACGTATTACGTTATATGGTATAACGATATAACGTATTACGTTATATGGTATAACGTTATAACGTATTACGTTATATGCTATAACGTCATATGGTATAACGTTATAACGTATTACGTTATATGGTATAACGTTATAACGTATTACGTTATATGCTATAACGTCATACGGTATAACGTTATAACGTATTACGTTATATGGTATAACGTTATAACATATTACGTTATATGGTATCACGTTATAACGTATTACGTTATATGGTATCACGTTATAACGTATTACGTTATATGGTATAACGTTATAACGTATTACGTTATATGCTGTAACGTGATATGGTATAACGTTATAACATATTACGTTATATGCTGTAACGTGATATGGTATAACGTTATAACGTATTACGTTATATGGTATTACGTCATAACGTATTACGTTATATGGTATATCGTTATAACGTATTACGTTATATGCTATAACGACATATGGTATAACGTTATAACGTATTACGTTATATGGTATTACGTAATAACGTATTACGTTATATGGTATCACGTTATAACGTATTACGTTATATGGAATTACGTCATGACGTATTACGTTATATGGTATAACGATATAACGTATTACGTTATATGGTATAACGTTATAACGTATTACGTTATATGCTATAACGTCACATGGTATAACGTTATAACGTATTACGTTATATGGTATAACGTTATAACGTATTACGATATATGGTATAACGTTCCAACGTATTACGTTATATGGTATAACGTTCTAACGTATTACGTTATATGGTATAACGTTATAACGTATTATGTTATATGCTGTAACGTGAAATGGTATAACGTTATAACGTATTACGTTATATGGTATAACGTCATATGGTATGACGTTATAACGTATTACGATATATGGTATTACGTCATAACGTAGTACTTTATATGGAATAACGTTATAACGTATTACGTTATATGGTATAACGTTATAACGTATTACGTTATATGGTATAACGTTCTAACGTATTACGTTATATGGTATAACGTTATAACGTATTACATTATATGGTATAATGTTATAACGTATTACGCTATATGGTATAACGTTATAACGTATTACGTTATATGCTGTAACGTGATATGGTATAACGTTATAACGTATTACGTTATATGGTATTACGTCATAACGTATTACGTTATATGGTATATCGATATAACGTATTACGTTATATGCAATAACGTCATATGGTATAACGTTATAACGTATTACGTTATATGGTATTACGTAATAACTTATTACGTTATGATGTATCACGTTATAACGTATTACGTTATATGGTATTACGTCATAACGTATTACGTTATATGGTATAACGTTATAACGTATTACGTTATATGGTATAACGTTATAACGTATTACGTTATATGCTATAACGTCATATGGTATAACGTTATAACGTATTACGTTATATGGTATAACGTTATAACATATTACGTTATATGGTATCACGTTATAACGTATTATGTTATATGGTATTACGTTATAACGTATTACGTTATATGGTGAAACGTCATATGGTATAACGCTATAACGTTTTACGTTACATGGTATTACGTTATGACGTATTACGATATATGGTATTACGTCATAACGTATTACGTTATATGGTATAACGTTATAACGTATTATGTTATATGTTGTAACGTGATATGGTATAACGTTATAACGTATTACGTTATATGGTATTACGTCATAACGTATTACGTTATATGGTATATCGATGTAACGTATTACGTTATATGCTATAACGTCATATGGTATAACGTTATAACGTATTACGTTATATGGTATTACTTCATAACGTATTACGTTATATGGTATATCGATATAACGTATTACGTTATATGGTATTACGTCATAACGTATTACGTTATATGGTATAACGTTAAAACGTATTACGTTATATGGTATAACGTTATAACGTATTACGTTATATGCTATAACGTCATATGGTATAACGTTATAACGTATTACGTTATATGCTGTAACGTGATATGGTATAACGTTATAACGTATTACGTTATATGGTATTACGTCATAACGTATTACGTTATATGGTATATCGTTATAACGTATTACGTTATATGCTATAACGACATATGGTATAACGTTATAACGTATTACGTTATATGGTATTTCGTAATAACGTATTACGTTATATGGTATCACGCTATAACGTATTATGTTATATGGAATTACGTCATGACGTATTACGTTATATGGTATAACGATATAACGTATTACGTTATATGGTATAACGTTATAACGTATTACGTTATATGCTATAACGTCATATGGTATAACGTTATAACGTATTACGTTATATGGTATAACGTTCCAACGTATTACGTTATATGGTATAACGTTCCAACGTATTACGTTATATGGTATAACGTTCTAACGTATTACGTTATATGGTATAACGTTATAACGTATTATGTTATATGCTGTAACGTGAAATGGTATAACGTTATAACGTATTACGTTATATGGTATAACGTCATATGGTATGACGTTATAACGTATTACGATATATGGTATTACGTCATAACGTAGTACGTTATATGGAATAACGTTATAACGTATTACGTTATATGGTATAACGTTATAACGTATTACGTTATATGGTATAACGTTCTAACGTATTACGTTATATGGTATAACGTTCTAACGTATTACATTATATGGTATAATGTTATAACGTATTACGCTATATGGTATAACGTTATAACGTATTACGTTATATGCTGTAACGTGATATGGTATAACGTTATAACGTATTACGTTATATGCTGTAACGTGATATGGTATAACGTTATAACGTATTACGTTATATGGTATTACGTCATAACGTATTACGTTATATGGTATATCGATATAACGTATTACGTTATATGCAATAACGTCATATGGTATAACGTTATAACGTATTACGTTATATGGTATTACGTAATAACGTATTACGTTATATGGTATTACGTCATAACGTATTACGTTATATGGTATTACGTCATAACGTATTACGTTATATGGTATAACGTTATAACGTATTACGTTATATGGTATAACGTTATAACGTATTACGTTATATGCTATAACGTCATATGGTATAACGTTATAACGTATTACGTTATATGGTATTACGCAATAACGTATTACGTTATGATGTATCACGTTATAACGTATTACGTTATATGGTATTACGTCATAACGTATTACGTTATATGGTATAACGTCATATGGTATAACGTTATAACGTATTACGTTATATGCTGTAACGTGATATGGTATAACGTTATAACGTATTACGTTATATGGTATTACGTCATAACGTATTACGTTATATGGTATATCGTTATAACGTATTACGTTATATGCTATAACGACATATGGTATAACGTTATAACGTATTACGTTATATGGTATTACGTAATAACGTATTACGTTATATGGTATCACGCTATAACGTATTATGTTATATGGAATTACGTCATGACGTATTACGTTATATGGTATAACGATATAACGTATTACGTTATATGGTATAACGTTATAACGTATTACGTTATATGCTATAACGTCATATGGTATAACGTTATAACGTATTACGTTATATGGTATAACGTTATAACGAATTACGTTATATGGTATAACGTTCCAACGTATTACGTTATATGGTATAACGTTCTAACGTATTACGTTATATGGTATAACGTTATAACGTATTACGTTATATGCTGCAACGTGAAATGGTATAACGTTATAACGTATTACGTTATATGGTATAACGTCATATGGTATGACGTTATAACGTATTACGATATATGGTATTACGTCATAACGTAGTACGTTATATGGAATAACGTTATAACGTATTACGTTATATGGTATAACGTTATAACGTATTACGTTATATGCTATAACGTCATATGGTATAACGTTATAACGTATTACGTTATATGGTATTACGCAATAACGTATTACGTTATGATGTATCACGTTATAACGTATTACGTTATATGGTATTACGTCATAACGTATTACGTTATATGGTATAACGTCATATGGTATAACGTTATAACGTATTACGTTATATGCTGTAACGTGATATGGTATAACGTTATAACGTATTACGTTATATGGTATTACGCAATAACGTATTACGTTATGATGTATCACGTTATAACGTATTACGTTATATGGTATTACGTCATAACGTATTACGTTATATGCTGTAACGTGATATGGTATAACGTTATAACGTATTACGTTATATGGTATTACGTCATAACGTATTACGTTATATGGTATATCGTTATAACGTATTACGTTATATGCTATAACGACATATGGTATAACGTTATAACGTATTACGTTATATGGTATTACGTAATAACGTATTACGTTATATGGTATCACGCTATAACGTATTATGTTATATGGAATTACGTCATGACGTATTACGTTATATGGTATAACGATATAACGTATTACGTTATATGGTATAACGTTATAACGTATTACGTTATATGCTATAACGTCATATGGTATAACGTTATAACGTATTACGTTATATGGTATAACGTTATAACGAATTACGTTATATGGTATAACGTTCCAACGTATTACGTTATATGGTATAACGTTCTAACGTATTACGTTATATGGTATAACGTTATAACGTATTACGTTATATGCTGCAACGTGAAATGGTATAACGTTATAACGTATTACGTTATATGGTATAACGTCATATGGTATGACGTTATAACGTATTACGATATATGGTATTACGTCATAACGTAGTACGTTACATGGAATAACGTTATAACGTATTACGTTATATGGTATAACGTTATAACGTATTACGTTATATGGTATAACGTTCTAACGTATTACGTTAGGTGGTATAACGTTCTAACGTATTACATTATATGGTATAATGTTATAACGTATTACGCTATATGGTATAACGTTATAACGTATTAAGTTATATGCTGTAACGTGATATGGTATAACGTTATAACGTATTACGTTATATGGTATTACGTCATAACGTATTACGTTATATGGTATATCGATATAACGTATTACGTTATATGCAATAACGTCATATGGTATAACGTTATAACGTATTACGTTATATGGTATTACGTAATAACGTATTACGTTATGATGTATCACGTTATAACGTATTACGTTATATGGTATTACGTCATAACGTATTACGTTTTATGGTATAACGTTATAACGTATTACGTTATATGGTATAACGTTATAACGTATTACGTTATATGCTATAACGTCATATGGTATAACGTTATAACGTATTACGTTATATGCTGTAACGTGATATGGTATAACGTTATAACGTATTACGTTATATGGTATTACGTCATAACGTATTACGTTATATGCAATAACGTCATATGGTATAACGTTATAACGTATTACGTTATATGGTATTACGTAATAACGTATTACGTTATATGGTATCACGCTATAACGTATTATGTTATATGGAATTACGTCATGACGTATTACGTTATATGGTATAACGATATAACGTATTACGTTATATGGTATAACGTTATAACGTATTACGTTATATGCTATAACGTCATATGGTATAACGTTATAACGTATTACGTTATATGGTATAACGTTATAACGAATTACGTTATATGGTATAACGTTCCAACGTATTACGTTATATGGTATAACGTTCTAACGTATTACGTTATATGGTATAACGTTATAACGTATTACGTTATATGCTGCAACGTGAAATGGTATAACGTTATAACGTATTACGTTATATGGTATAACGTCATATGGTATGACGTTATAACGTATTACGATATATGGTATTACGTCATAACGTAGTACGTTATATGGAATAACGTTATAACGTATTACGCTATATGGTATAACGTTATAACGTATTACGTTATATGCTGTAACGTGATATGGTATAACGTTATAACGTATTACGTTATATGGTATTACGTCATAACGTATTACGTTATATGGTATATCGATATAACGTATTACGTTATATGCAATAACGTCATATGGTATAACGTTATAACGTATTACGTTATATGGTATTACGTAATAACGTATTACGTTATATGGTATCACGCTATAACGTATTATGTTATATGGAATTACGTCATGACGTATTACGTTATATGGTATAACGATATAACGTATTACGTTATATGGTATAACGTTATAACGTATTACGTTATATGCTATAACGTCATATGGTATAACGTTATAACGTATTACGTTATATGGTATAACGTTATAACGAATTACGTTATATGGTATAACGTTCCAACGTATTACGTTATATGGTATAACGTTCTAACGTATTACGTTATATGGTATAACGTTATAACGTATTACGTTATATGCTGCAACGTGAAATGGTATAACGTTATAACGTATTACGTTATATGGTATAACGTCATATGGTATGACGTTATAACGTATTACGATATATGGTATTACGTCATAACGTAGTACGTTATATGGAATAACGTTATAACGTATTACGCTATATGGTATAACGTTATAACGTATTACGTTATATGCTGTAACGTGATATGGTATAACGTTATAACGTATTACGTTATATGGTATTACGTCATAACGTATTACGTTATATGGTATATCGATATAACGTATTACGTTATATGCAATAACGTCATATGGTATAACGTTATAACGTATTACGTTATATGGTATTACGTAATAACGTATTACGTTATGATGTATCACGTTATAACGTATTACGTTATATGGTATTACGTCATAACGTATTACGTTATATGGTATAACGTTATAACGTATTACGTTATATGGTATAACGTTATAACGTATTACGTTATATGCTATAACGTCATATGGTATAACGTTATAACGTATTACGTTATATGGTATAACGTTATAACATATTACGTTATATGGTATCACGTTATAACGTATTATGTTATATGGTATTACGTTATAACGTATTACGTTATATGGTGAAACGTCATATGGTATAACGCTATAACGTTTTACGTTACATGGTATTACGTTATGACGTATTACGATATATGGTATTACGTCATAACGTATTACGTTATATGGTATAACGTTATAACGTATTATGTTATATGCTGTAACGTGATATGGTATAACGTTATTACGTATTACGTTATATGGTATTACGTCATAACGTATTACGTTATATGGTATATCGATATAACGTATTACGTTATATGCTATAACGTCATATGGTATAACGTTATAACGTATTACGTTATATGGTATTACGCAATAACGTATTACGTTATGATGTATCACGTTATAACGTATTACGTTATATGGTATTACGTCATAACGTATTACGTTATATGGTATAACGTTAAAACGTATTACGTTATATGGTATAACGTTATAACGTATTACGTTATATGCTATAACGTCATATGGTATAACGTTATAACGTATTACGTTATGTGGTATAACGTTATAACATATTACGTTATATGGTATCACGTTATAACGTATTACGTTATATGGTATTACGTCATAACGTATTACGTTATATGGTATAACGTTATAACGTATTACGTTATATGCTGTAACGTGATATGGTATAACGTTATAACGTATTACGTTATATGCTGTAACGTGATATGGTATAACGTTATAACGTATTACGTTATATGGTATAACGTTATAACGTATTACGTTATATGCTATAACGTCATATGGTATAACGTTATAACGTATTACGTTATATGGTATAACGTTATAACGTATTACGTTATATGGTATAACGTTATTACGTTTTACGTTACATGGTATTACGTTATGACGTATTACGATATATGGTATTACGTCATAACGTATTACGTTATATGGTATAACGTTATAACGTATTATGTTATATGCTGTAACGTGATATGGTATAACGTTATAACGTATTACGTTATATGGTATTACGTCATAACGTACTACTTTATATGGTATATCGATGTAACGTATTACGTTATATGCTATAACGTCATATGGTATAACGTTATAACGTATTACGTTATATGGTATTACGTCATAACGTATTACGTTATATGGTATGTCGCAATAACGTATTACGTTATATGCTATATCGTCATATGGTATAACGTTATAACGTATTATGTTATATGGTATGACGTTATAACGTATTACGTTATATGGTATTACGTCATAACGTAGTACGTTATATGGAATAACGTTATAACGTATTACGTTATACGGTATAACGTTATAACGTATTACGTTATATGGTATAACGTTCTAACGTATTACGTTATATGGTATAACGTTCTAACGTATTACATTATATGGTATAACGTTATATCGTATTACGCTATATGGTATAACGTTATAACGTATTACGTTATATGGTATAATGTTATAACGTATTACGCTATATGGTATAACGTTATAACGTATTACGTTATATGCTGTAACGTGATATGGTATAACGTTATAACGTATTACGTTATATGGTATTACGTCATAACGTATTACGTTATATGGTATATCGATATAACGTATTACGTTATATGCTATAACGTCATATGGTATAACGTTATAACGTATTACGTTATATGGTATAACGTTATAACGTATTACGTTATATGGTATCACGTTATAACGTATTACGTTATATGGTATTACGTCATAACGTATTACGTTATATGGTGAAACGTCATATGGTATAACGCTATAACGTTTTACGTTACATGGTATTACGTTATGACGTATTACGATATATGGTATTACGTCATAACGTATTACGTTATATGGTATATCGTTATATCGTATTACGTTATATGCTATAACGTCATATGGTATAACGTTATAACGTATTACGTTATATGGTATTACGTAATAACGTATTACGTTATATGGTATCACGTTATAACGTATTACGTTATATGGAATTACGTCATGACGTATTACGTTATATGGTATAACGATATAACGTATTACGTTATATGGTATAACGTTATAACGTATTACGTTATATGCTATAACGTCATATGGTATAACGTTATAACGTATTACGTTATATGGTATAACGTTATAACGTATTACGTTATATGCTATAACGTCATACGGTATAACGTTATAACGTATTACGTTATATGGTATAACGTTATAACATATTACGTTATATGGTATCACGTTATAACGTATTACGTTATATGGTATCACGTTATAACGTATTACGTTATATGGTATAACGTTATAACGTATTACGTTATATGCTGTAACGTGATATGGTATAACGTTATAACGTATTACGTTATATGCTGTAACGTGATATGGTATAACGTTATAACGTATTACGTTATATGGTATTACGTCATAACGTATTACGTTATATGGTATATCGTTATAACGTATTACGTTATATGCTATAACGACATATGGTATAACGTTATAACGTATTACGTTATATGGTATTACGTAATAACGTATTACGTTATATGGTATCACGTTATAACGTATTACGTTATATGGTATAACGTTATAACGTATTACGTTATATGGTATAACGTTCCAACGTATTACGTTATATGGTATAACGTTCTAACGTATTACGTTATATGGTATAACGTTATAACGTATTATGTTATATGCTGTAACGTGAAATGGTATAACGTTATAACGTATTACGTTATATGGTATAACGTCATATGGTATGACGTTATAACGTATTACGATATATGGTATTACGTCATAACGTAGTACGTTATATGGAATAACGTTATAACGTATTACGTTATATGGTATAACGTTATAACGTATTACGTTATATGGTATAACGTTCTAACGTATTACGTTATATGGTATAACGTTATAACGTATTACATTATATGGTATAATGTTATAACGTATTACGCTATATGGTATAACGTTATAACGTATTACGTTATATGCTGTAACGTGATATGGTATAACGTTATAACGTATTACGTTATATGGTATTACGTCATAACGTATTACGTTATATGGTATATCGATATAACGTATTACGTTATATGCAATAACGTCATATGGTATAACGTTATAACGTATTACGTTATATGGTATTACGTAATAACTTATTACGTTATGATGTATCACGTTATAACGTATTACGTTATATGGTATTACGTCATAACGTATTACGTTATATGGTATAACGTTATAACGTATTACGTTATATGGTATAACGTTATAACGTATTACGTTATATGCTATAACGTCATATGGTATAACGTTATAACGTATTACGTTATATGGTATAACGTTATAACATATTACGTTATATGGTATCACGTTATAACGTATTATGTTATATGGTATTACGTTATAACGTATTACGTTATATGGTATCACGTTATAACGTATTACGTTATATGGTATCACGTTATAACGTATTACGTTATATGGTATAACGTTATAACGTATTACGTTATATGCTGTAACGTGATATGGTATAACGTTATAACGTATTACGTTATATGCTGTAACGTGATATGGTATAACGTTATAACGTATTACGTTATATGGTATTACGTCATAACGTATTACGTTATATGGTATATCGTTATAACGTATTACGTTATATGCTATAACGTCATATGGTATAACGTTATAACGTATTACGTTATATGGTATTACGTAATAACGTATTACGTTATATGGTATCACGTTATAACGTATTACGTTATATGGAATTACGTCATGACGTATTACGTTATATGGTATAACGATATAACGTATTACGTTATATGGTATAACGTTATAACGTATTACGTTATATGCTATAACGTCATATGGTATAACGTTATAACGTATTACGTTATATGGTATAACGTTATAACGTATTACGTTATATGCTATAACGTCATACGGTATAACGTTATAACGTATTACGTTATATGGTATCACGTTATAACGTATTACGTTATATGGTATAACGTTATAACGTATTACGTTATATGCTGTAACGTGATATGGTATAACGTTATAACGTATTACGTTATATGCTGTAACGTGATATGGTATAACGTTATAACGTATTACGTTATATGGTATTACGTCATAACGTATTACGTTATATGGTATATCGTTATAACGTATTACGTTATATGCTATAACGACATATGGTATAACGTTATAACGTATTACGTTATATGGTATTACGTAATAACGTATTACGTTATATGGTATCACGTTATAACGTATTACGTTATATGGAATTACGTCATGACGTATTACGTTATATGGTATAACGATATAACGTATTACGTTATATGGTATAACGTTATAACGTATTACGTTATATGCTATAACGTCACATGGTATAACGTTATAACGTATTACGTTATATGGTATAACGTTATAACGTATTACGTTATATGGTATAACGTTCCAACGTATTACGTTATATGGTATAACGTTCTAACGTATTACGTTATATGGTATAACGTTATAACGTATTATGTTATATGCTGTAACGTGAAATGGTATAACGTTATAACGTATTACGTTATATGGTATAACGTCATATGGTATGACGTTATAACGTATTACGATATATGGTATTACGTCATAACGTAGTACGTTATATGGAATAACGTTATAACGTATTACGTTATATGGTATAACGTTATAACGTATTACGTTATATGGTATAACGTTCTAACGTATTACGTTATATGGTATAACGTTATAACGTATTACATTATATGGTATAATGTTATAACGTATTACGCTATATGGTATAACGTTATAACGTATTACGTTATATGCTGTAACGTGATATGGTATAACGTTATAACGTATTACGTTATATGGTATTACGTCATAACGTATTACGTTATATGGTATATCGATATAACGTATTACGTTATATGCAATAACGTCATATGGTATAACGTTATAACGTATTACGTTATATGGTATTACGTAATAACTTATTACGTTATGATGTATCACGTTATAACGTATTACGTTATATGGTATTACGTCATAACGTATTACGTTATATGGTATAACGTTATAACGTATTACGTTATATGGTATAACGTTATAACGTATTACGTTATATGCTATAACGTCATATGGTATAACGTTATAACGTATTACGTTATATGGTATAACGTTATAACATATTACGTTATATGGTATCACGTTATAACGTATTATGTTATATGGTATTACGTTATAACGTATTACGTTATATGGTGAAACGTCATATGGTATAACGCTATAACGTTTTACGTTACATGGTATTACGTTATGACGTATTACGATATATGGTATTACGTCATAACGTATTACGTTATATGGTATAACGTTATAACGTATTATCTTATATGCTGTAACGTGATATGGTATAACGTTATAACGTATTACGTTATATGGTATTACGTCATAACGTATTACGTTATATGGTATATCGATGTAACGTATTACGTTATATGCTATAACGTCATATGGTATAACGTTATAACGTATTACGTTATATGGTATTACTTCATAACGTATTACGTTATATGGTATATCGATATAACGTATTACGTTATATGGTATTACGTCATAACGTATTACGTTATATGGTATAACGTTAAAACGTATTACGTTATATGGTATAACGTTATAACGTATTACGTTATATGCTATAACGTCATATGGTATAACGTTATAACGTATTACGTTATATGCTGTAACGTGATATGGTATAACGTTATAACGTATTACGTTATATGGTATTACGTCATAACGTATTACGTTATATGGTATATCGTTATAACGTATTACGTTATATGCTATAACGACATATGGTATAACGTTATAACGTATTACGTTATATGGTATTTCGTAATAACGTATTACGTTATATGGTATCACGCTATAACGTATTATGTTATATGGAATTACGTCATGACGTATTACGTTATATGGTATAACGATATAACGTATTACGTTATATGGTATAACGTTATAACGTATTACGTTATATGCTATAACGTCATATGGTATAACGTTATAACGTATTACGTTATATGGTATAACGTTCCAACGTATTACGTTATATGGTATAACGTTCCAACGTATTACGTTATATGGTATAACGTTCTAACGTATTACGTTATATGGTATAACGTTATAACGTATTATGTTATATGCTGTAACGTGAAATGGTATAACGTTATAACGTATTACGTTATATGGTATAACGTCATATGGTATGACGTTATAACGTATTACGATATATGGTATTACGTCATAACGTAGTACGTTATATGGAATAACGTTATAACGTATTACGTTATATGGTATAACGTTATAACGTATTACGTTATATGGTATAACGTTCTAACGTATTACGTTATATGGTATAACGTTCTAACGTATTACATTATATGGTATAATGTTATAACGTATTACGCTATATGGTATAACGTTATAACGTATTACGTTATATGCTGTAACGTGATATGGTATAACGTTATAACGTATTACGTTATATGGTATTACGTCATAACGTATTACGTTATATGGTATATCGATATAACGTATTACGTTATATGCAATAACGTCATATGGTATAACGTTATAACGTATTACGTTATATGGTATTACGTAATAACGTATTACGTTATATGGTATTACGTCATAACGTATTACGTTATATGGTATTACGTCATAACGTATTACGTTATATGGTATAACGTTATAACGTATTACGTTATATGGTATAACGTTATAACGTATTACGTTATATGCTATAACGTCATATGGTATAACGTTATAACGTATTACGTTATATGGTATTACGCAATAACGTATTACGTTATGATGTATCACGTTATAACGTATTACGTTATATGGTATTACGTCATAACGTATTACGTTATATGGTATAACGTCATATGGTATAACGTTATAACGTATTACGTTATATGCTGTAACGTGATATGGTATAACGTTATAACGTATTACGTTATATGGTATTACGTCATAACGTATTACGTTATATGGTATATCGTTATAACGTATTACGTTATATGCTATAACGACATATGGTATAACGTTATAACGTATTACGTTATATGGTATTACGTAATAACGTATTACGTTATATGGTATCACGCTATAACGTATTATGTTATATGGAATTACGTCATGACGTATTACGTTATATGGTATAACGATATAACGTATTACGTTATATGGTATAACGTTATAACGTATTACGTTATATGCTATAACGTCATATGGTATAACGTTATAACGTATTACGTTATATGGTATAACGTTATAACGAATTACGTTATATGGTATAACGTTCCAACGTATTACGTTATATGGTATAACGTTCTAACGTATTACGTTATATGGTATAACGTTATAACGTATTACGTTATATGCTGCAACGTGAAATGGTATAACGTTATAACGTATTACGTTATATGGTATAACGTCATATGGTATGACGTTATAACGTATTACGATATATGGTATTACGTCATAACGTAGTACGTTATATGGAATAACGTTATAACGTATTACGTTATATGGTATAACGTTATAACGTATTACGTTATATGCTATAACGTCATATGGTATAACGTTATAACGTATTACGTTATATGGTATTACGCAATAACGTATTACGTTATGATGTATCACGTTATAACGTATTACGTTATATGGTATTACGTCATAACGTATTACGTTATATGGTATAACGTCATATGGTATAACGTTATAACGTATTACGTTATATGCTGTAACGTGATATGGTATAACGTTATAACGTATTACGTTATATGGTATTACGCAATAACGTATTACGTTATGATGTATCACGTTATAACGTATTACGTTATATGGTATTACGTCATAACGTATTACGTTATATGGTATAACGTCATATGGTATAACGTTATAACGTATTACGTTATATGCTGTAACGTGATATGGTATAACGTTATAACGTATTACGTTATATGGTATTACGTCATAACGTATTACGTTATATGGTATATCGTTATAACGTATTACGTTATATGCTATAACGACATATGGTATAACGTTATAACGTATTACGTTATATGGTATTACGTAATAACGTATTACGTTATATGGTATCACGCTATAACGTATTATGTTATATGGAATTACGTCATGACGTATTACGTTATATGGTATAACGATATAACGTATTACGTTATATGGTATAACGTTATAACGTATTACGTTATATGCTATAACGTCATATGGTATAACGTTATAACGTATTACGTTATATGGTATAACGTTATAACGAATTACGTTATATGGTATAACGTTCCAACGTATTACGTTATATGGTATAACGTTCTAACGTATTACGTTATATGGTATAACGTTATAACGTATTACGTTATATGCTGCAACGTGAAATGGTATAACGTTATAACGTATTACGTTATATGGTATAACGTCATATGGTATGACGTTATAACGTATTACGATATATGGTATTACGTCATAACGTAGTACGTTATATGGAATAACGTTATAACGTATTACGTTATATGGTATAACGTTATAACGTATTACGTTATATGGTATAACGTTCTAACGTATTACGTTAGGTGGTATAACGTTCTAACGTATTACATTATATGGTATAATGTTATAACGTATTACGCTATATGGTATAACGTTATAACGTATTAAGTTATATGCTGTAACGTGATATGGTATAACGTTATAACGTATTACGTTATATGGTATTACGTCATAACGTATTACGTTATATGGTATATCGATATAACGTATTACGTTATATGCAATAACGTCATATGGTATAACGTTATAACGTATTACGTTATATGGTATTACGTAATAACGTATTACGTTATGATGTATCACGTTATAACGTATTACGTTATATGGTATTACGTCATAACGTATTACGTTTTATGGTATAACGTTATAACGTATTACGTTATATGGTATAACGTTATAACGTATTACGTTATATGCTATAACGTCATATGGTATAACGTTATAACGTATTACGTTATATGCTGTAACGTGATATGGTATAACGTTATAACGTATTACGTTATATGGTATTACGTCATAACGTATTACGTTATATGGTATATCGATATAACGTATTACGTTATATGCAATAACGTCATATGGTATAACGTTATAACGTATTACGTTATATGGTATTACGTAATAACGTATTACGTTATGATGTATCACGTTATAACGTATTACGTTATATGGTATTACGTCATAACGTATTACGTTTTATGGTATAACGTTATAACGTATTACGTTATATGGTATAACGTTATAACGTATTACGTTATATGCTATAACGTCATATGGTATAACGTTATAACGTATTACGTTATATGGTATAACGTTATGACGTATTACGATATATGGTATTACGTCATAACGTATTACGTTATATGGTATAACGTTATAACGTATTATGTTATATGCTGTAACGTGATATGGTATAACGTTATAACGTATTACGTTATATGGTATTACGTCATAACGTATTACGTTATATGGTATATCGATATAACGTATTACGTTATATGCTATAACGTCATATGGTATAACGTTATAACGTATTACGTTATATGGTATTACGCAATAACGTATTACGTTATGATGTATCACGTTATAACGTATTACGTTATATGGTATTACGTCATAACGTATTACGTTATATGGTATAACGTTAAAACGTATTACGTTATATGGTATAACGTTAAAACGTATTACGTTATATGGTATAACGTTATAACGTATTACGTTATATGCTATAACGTCATATGGTATAACGTTATAACGTATTACGTTATGTGGTATAACGTTATAACATATTACGTTATATGGTATTACGTAATAACGTATTACGTTATGATGTATCACGTTATAACGTATTACGTTATATGGTATTACGTCATAACGTATTACGTTATATGGTATAACGTTATAACGTATTACGTTATATGCTGCAACGTGATATGGTATAACGTTATAACGTATTACGTTATATGCTGTAACGTGATATGGTATAACGTTATAACGTATTACGTTATATGGTATAACGTTATAACGTATTACGTTATATGCTATAACGTCATATGGTATAACGTTATAACGTATTACGTTATATGGTATAACGTTATAACGAATTACGTTATATGGTATAACGTTATTAAGTTTTACGTTACATGGTATTACGTTATGACGTATTACGATATACGGTATTACGTCATAACGTATTACGTTATATGGTATAACGTTATAACGTATTATGTTATATGCTGTAACGTGATATGGTATAACGTTATAACGTATTGCGTTATATGGTATTACGTCATAACGTATTACGTTATATGGTATATCGATGTAACGTATTACGTTATATGCTATAACGTCATATGGTATAACGTTATAACGTATTACGTTATATGGTATTACGTCATAACGTATTACGTTATATGGTATGTCGCAATAACGTATTACGTTATATGCTATATCGTCATATGGTATAACGTTATAACGTATTATGTTATATGGTATTACTTTATAACGTATTACGTTATATGGTGAAACGTCATATGGTATAACGCTATAACGTTTTACGTTACATGGTATTACGTTATGACGTATTACGATATATGGTATTACGTCATAACGTATTACGTTATATGGTATAACGTTATAACGTATTATGTTATATGCTATAACGTCATATGGTATAACGTTATAACGTATTACGTTTTATGGTATAACGTTATAACGTATTACGTTATATGGTATAACGTTATTACGTTTTACGTTACATGGTATTACGTTATGACGTATTACGATATATGGTATTACGTCATAACGTATTACGTTATATGGTATAACGTTATAACGTATTATGTTATATGCTGTAACGTGATATGGTATAACGTTATAACGTATTACGTTATATGGTATTACGTCATAACGTATTACGTTATATGGTATATCGATGTAACGTATTACGTTATATGCTATAACGTCATATGGTATAACGCTATAACGTTTTACGTTACATGGTATTACGTTATGACGTATTACGATATATGGTATTACGTCATAACGTATTACGTTATATGGTATAACGTTATAACGTATTACGTTATATGCTATAACGTCATATGGTATAACGTTATAACGTATTACGTTATGTGGTATAACGTTATAACATATTACGTTATATGGTATCACGTTATAACGTATTACGTTATATGGTATTACGTCATAACGTATTACGTTATATGGTATAACGTTATAACGTATTACGTTATATGCTGTAACGTGATATGGTATAACGTTATAACGTATTACGTTATATGCTGTAACGTGATATGGTATAACGTTATAACGTATTACGTTATATGGTATTACGTCATAACGTATTACGTTATATGGTATATCGTTATTACGTATTACGTTATATGCTATAACGTCATATGGTATAACGTTATAACGTATTACGTTATATGGTATTACGTAATAACGTATTACGTTATATGGTATCACGTTATAACGTATTACGGTATATGGAACTACGTCATGACGTATTACGTTATATGGTATAACGATATAACGTATTACGTTATATGGTATAACGTTATAACGTATTACGTTATATGCTATAACGTCATATGGTATAACGTTATAACGTATTACGTTATATGGTATAACGTTATAACGTATTACGTTATATGGTATAACGTTATTACGTTTTACGTTACATGGTATTACGTTATGACGTATTACGATATATGGTATTACGTCATAACGTATTACGTTATATGGTATAACGTTATAACGTATTATGTTATATGCTGTAACGTGATATGGTATAACGTTATAACGTATTACGTTATATGGTATTACGTCATAACGTATTACGTTATATGGTATATCGATGTAACGTATTACGTTATATGCTATAACGTCATATGGTATAACGTTATAACGTATTACGTTATATGGTATTACGTCATAACGTATTACGTTATATGGTATGTCGCAATAACGTATTACGTTATATGCTATATCGTCATATGGTATAACGTTATAACGTATTATGTTATATGGTATTACGTTATAACGTATTACGTTATATGGTGAAACGTCATATGGTATAACGCTATAACGTTTTACGTTACATGGTATTACGTTATGACGTATTACGATATATGGTATTACGTCATAACGTATTACGTTATATGGTATAACGTTATAACGTATTATGTTATATGCTATAACGTCATATGGTATAACATTATAACGTATGACGTTATATGGTATAACGTTATAACGTATTACGTTATATGGTATAACGTTATTACGTTTTACGTTACATGGTATTACGTTATGACGTATTACGATATATGGTATTACGTCATAACGTATTACGTTATATGGTATAACGTTATAACGTATTATGTTATATGCTGTAACGTGATATGGTATAACGTTATAACGTATTACGTTATATGGTATTACGTCATAACGTATTACGTTATATGGTATAACGTCATGTGGTATAACGTTATAACGTATTACGTTATATGGTATCACGTTATGAGGTATTACGATATAAGGTATTACGTCATAACGTATTATGTTATATGGTATAACGTTATAACGTATTACGTTATATGGCATAACGTTTTAACGTATTACCTTATATGGTATAACGTCATGTGGAATAACGTTATAACGTATTACGTTATATGGTATAACGTTATTACGTATTACGTTACATGGTATAACTTTATAACGTATTACGTTATATGGTATAACGTTATAACGTACTACGTTATATGCTGTAACGTGATATGGTATAACGTTATAACGTATTACGTTATATGGTATAACGTCATGTGGAATAACGTTATAACGTATTACGTTATGATGTATCACGTTATAACGTATTACGTTATATGGTATTACGTCATAACGTATTACGTTATATGGTATAACGTTATAACGTATTACGTTATATGCTGTAACGTGATATGGTATAACGTTATAACGTATTACGTTATATGCTGTAACGTGATATGTTATAACGTTATAACGTATTACGTTATATGCTGTAACGTGATATGGTATAACGTTATAACGTATTACGATATATGGTATTACGTCATAACGTATTACGTTATATGGTATATCGTTTTAACGTATTACGTTATATGCTATAACGTCATATGGTATAACGTTATAACGTAATAACGTATTACGTTATATGGTATCACGTTATAACGTATTACGTTATATGGAATTACGTCATGACGTATTACGTTATATTGTATAACGATATAACGTATTACGTTATATGGTATAACGTTATAACGTATTACGTTATATGGTATAACGTTCTAACGTATTACGTTATATGGTATAACGTTCTAGCGTATTACATTATATGGTATAACGTTATAACGTATTACGCTATATGGTATAACGTTATAGCGTATTATGTTATATGCTGTAACGTGAAATGGTATAACGTTATAACGTATTACGTTATATGGTATAACGTCATATGGTATAACGTTATAACGTATTACGTTATATGGTATTACGTCATAACGTAGTACGTTATATGGAATAACGTTATAACGTATTACGTTATATGGTATAACGTTATAACGTATTACGTTATATGGTATAACGTTCTAACGTATTACGTTATATGGTATAACGTTCTAGCGTATTACATTATATGGTATAACGTTATAACGTATTACGCTATATGGTATAACGTTATAGCGTATTACGTTATATGGTATAATGTTATAACGTATTACGCTATATGGTATAACGTTATAACGTATTACATTATATGCTGTAACGTGATATGGTATAACGTTATAACGCATTACCTTATATGGTATAACGTCATATGGTATAACGTTATAACGTATTAGGTTATATGGTATCACGTTATAACGTATTACGTTATATGGTATTACGTCATAACGTATTACGTTATATGGTATTACGTTATAACGTGTTACGTTATATGGTATAACGTTATAACGTATTACGTTATATGGTGAAACGTCATATGGTATAACGCTATAACGTTTTACGTTATATGGTATTACGTTATAACGTATTACGTTATATGCTATAACGTCATATGGTATAACGCTATAACGTTTTACGTTACATGGTATTACGTTATGACGTATTACGTTATATGGTATCAGGTTATAACGTATTACGTTATATGATATAACGTCATGTGGTATAACGTTATAACGTATTACGTTATATGGTATCACGTTATGACGTATTACGTCGTATGGAATAACGTTATAACGTATTACGTTATATGGTATAACGTTATAACGTATTACGTTATATGGTATAACGTTATAACGTATTACGTTATATGGTCTAACGTTCTAACGTATTACGTTATATGGTATAACGTTCTATCGTATTACATTATATGGTATCACGTTATAACGTATTACGTTATATGGTATTACGTCATAACGTATTACGTTATATGGTATAACGTTATAACGTATTACGTTATATGGTATAACGTTATAACGTATTACGTTATATGCTATAACGTCATATGGTATAACGTTATAACGTATTACGTTATATGGTATAACGTTATAGCATATTACGTTATATGGTATCACGTTATAACGTATTACGTTATATGGTATTACGTCATAACGTATTACGTTATATGGTGAAACGTCATATGGTATAACGCTATAACGTTTTACGTTACATGGTATTACGTTATGACGTATTACGATATATGGTATTACGTCATAACGTATTACGTTATATGGTATAACGTTATAACGTATTATGTTATATGCTGTAACGTGATATGGTATAACGTTATAACGTATTACGTTATATGGTATTACGTCATAACGTATTACGTTATATGGTATATCGATATAACGTATTACGTTATATGCTATAAAGTCATATGGTATAACGTTATAACGTATTACGTTATATGGTATTACGTAATAACGTATTACGTTATGATGTATCACGTTATAACGTATTACGTTATATGGTATAACGTTATAACGTATTACGTTATATGGTATAACGTTATTACGTTTTACGTTATATGGTATAACGTTATAACGTATTACGTTATATGCTATAACGTCATATGGTATAACGTTATAACGTATTACGTTATATGGTATAACGTTATAACATATTACGTTATATGGTATCACGTTATAAAGTATTACGTTATATGGTATAACGTTATAACATATTACGTTATATGGTATCACGTTATAAAGTATTACGTTATATGGTATAACGTTATAACGTATTACGTTATATGGTATAACGTTATTACGTTTTACGTTACATGGTATTACGTTATGACGTATTACGATATATGGTATTACGTCATAACGTATTACGTTATATGGTATAACGTTATAACGTATTATGTTATATGCTGTAACGTGATATGGTATAACGTTATAACGTATTACGTTATATGCTATAACGTCATATGGTATAACGTTATAACGTATTACGTTATATGGTATAACGTTATAACATATTACGTTATATGGTATCACGTTATAACGTATTACGTTATATGGTATTACGTCATAACGTATTACGTTATATGGTATAACGTTATAACGTATTACGTTATATGCTGTAACGTGATATGGTATAACGTTATAACGTATTACGTTATATGCTGTAACGTGATATGGTATAACGTTATAACGTATTACGTTATATGGTATTACGTCATAACGTATTACGTTATATGGTATATCGTTATAGCGTATTACGTTATATGCTATAACGTCATATGGTATAACGTTATAACGTATGACGTTATATGGTATTACGTCATAACGTAGTACGTTATATGGAATAACGTTATAACGTATTACGTTATATGGTATAACGTTATAACGTATTACGTTATATGCTGTAACGTGATATGGTATAACGTTATAACGTATTACGTTATATGCTGTAACGTGATATGGTATAACGTTATAACGTATTACGTTATATGGTATTACGTCATAACGTATTACGTTATATGGTATATCGTTATAACGTATTACGTTATATGCTATAACGTCATATGGTATAACGTTATAACGTATTACGTTATATGGTATTACGTAATAACGTATTACGTTATATGGTATCACGTTATAACGTATTACGTTATATGGAACTACGTCATGACGTATTACGTTATATGGTATAACGATATAACGTATTACGTTATATGGTATAACGTTATAACGTATTACGTTATATGCTATAACGTCATATGGTATAACGTTATAACGTATTACGTTATATGGTATAACGTTATAACGTATTACGTTATATGGTATAACGTTGTTACGTATTACGTTACATGGTATAACTTTATAACGTATTACGTTATATGGTATAACGTTATAACGTATTACGTTATATGGTATAACGTTCTAACGTATTACGTTATATGGTATAACGTTCTAACGTGTTACGTTATATGGTATATCGTTATAACGTATTATGTTATATGCTGTAACGTGAAATGGTATAACGTTATAACGTATTACGTTATATGGTATAACGTCATATGGTATAACGTTATAACGTATTACGTTATATGGTATTACGTCATAACGTAGTACGTTATATGGAATAACGTTATAACGTATTACGTTATATGGTATAACGTTATAACGTATTACGTTATATGGTATAACGTTCTAACGTATTACGTTATATGGTATAACGTTCTAGCGTATTACATTATATGGTATAACGTTATAACGTATTACGCTATATGGTATAACGTTATAGCGTATTACGTTATATGGTATAATGTTATAACGTATTACGCTATATGGTATAACGTTATAACGTATTACATTATATGCTGTAACGTGATATGGTATAACGTTATAACGCATTACCTTATATGGTATAACGTCATATGGTATAACGTTATAACGTATTAGGTTATATGGTATCACGTTATAACGTATTACGTTATATGGTATTACGTCATAACGTATTACGTTATATGGTATTACGTTATAACGTGTTACGTTATATGGTATAACGTTATAACGTATTACGTTATATGGTGAAACGTCATATGGTATAACGCTATAACGTTTTACGTTATATGGTATTACGTTATAACGTATTACGTTATATGCTATAACGTCATATGGTATAACGTTATAACGTATTACGTTATATGGTATTACGTTATAACGTATTACGTTATATGGTATCAGGTTATAACGTATTACGTTATATGATATAACGTCATGTGGTATAACGTTATAACGTATTACGTTATATGGTATCACGTTATGACGTATTACGTCGTATGGAATAACGTTATAACGTATTACGTTATATGGTATAACGTTATAACGTATTACGTTATATGGTATAACGTTATAACGTATTACGTTATATGGTCTAACGTTCTAACGTATTACGTTATATGGTATAACGTTCTATCGTATTACATTATATGGTATCACGTTATAACGTATTACGTTATATGGTATTACGTCATAACGTATTACGTTATATGGTATAACGTTATAACGTATTACGTTATATGGTATAACGTTATAACGTATTACGTTATATGCTATAACGTCATATGGTATAACGTTATAACGTATTACGTTATATGGTATAACGTTATAACATATTACGTTATATGGTATCACGTTATAACGTATTACGTTATATGGTATTACGTCATAACGTATTACGTTATATGGTGAAACGTCATATGGTATAACGCTATAACGTTTTACGTTACATGGTATTACGTTATGACGTATTACGATATATGGTATTACGTCATAACGTATTACGTTATATGGTATAACGTTATAACGTATTATGTTATATGCTGTAACGTGATATGGTATAACGTTATAACGTATTACGTTATATGGTATTACGTCATAACGTATTACGTTATATGGTATATCGATATAACGTATTACGTTATATGCTATAAAGTCATATGGTATAACGTTATAACGTATTACGTTATATGGTATTACGTAATAACGTATTACGTTATGATGTATCACGTTATAACGTATTACGTTATATGGTATAACGTTATAACGTATTACGTTATATGGTATAACGTTATTACGTTTTACGTTATATGGTATAACGTTATAACGTATTACGTTATATGCTATAACGTCATATGGTATAACGTTATAACGTATTACGTTATATGGTATAACGTTATAACATATTACGTTATATGGTATCACGTTATAAAGTATTACGTTATATGGTATAACGTTATAACATATTACGTTATATGGTATCACGTTATAAAGTATTACGTTATATGGTATAACGTTATAACGTATTACGTTATATGGTATAACGTTATTACGTTTTACGTTACATGGTATTACGTTATGACGTATTACGATATATGGTATTACGTCATAACGTATTACGTTATATGGTATAACGTTATAACGTATTATGTTATATGCTGTAACGTGATATGGTATAACGTTATAACGTATTACGTTATATGCTATAACGTCATATGGTATAACGTTATAACGTATTACGTTATATGGTATAACGTTATAACATATTACGTTATATGGTATCACGTTATAACGTATTACGTTATATGGTATTACGTCATAACGTATTACGTTATATGGTATAACGTTATAACGTATTACGTTATATGCTGTAACGTGATATGGTATAACGTTATAACGTATTACGTTATATGCTGTAACGTGATATGGTATAACGTTATAACGTATTACGTTATATGGTATTACGTCATAACGTATTACGTTATATGGTATATCGTTATAGCGTATTACGTTATATGCTATAACGTCATATGGTATAACGTTATAACGTATGACATTATATGGTATTACGTCATAACGTAGTACGTTATATGGAATAACGTTATAACGTATTACGTTATATGGTATAACGTTATAACGTATTATCTTATATGCTGTAACGTGATATGGTATAACGTTATAACGTATTACGTTATATGGTATTACGTCATAACGTATTACGTTATATGGTATATCGATGTAACGTATTACGTTATATGCTATAACGTCATATGGTATAACGTTATAACGTATTACGTTATATGGTATTACTTCATAACGTATTACGTTATATGGTATATCGATATAACGTATTACGTTATATGGTATTACGTCATAACGTATTACGTTATATGGTATAACGTTAAAACGTATTACGTTATATGGTATAACGTTATAACGTATTACGTTATATGCTATAACGTCATATGGTATAACGTTATAACGTATTACGTTATATGCTGTAACGTGATATGGTATAACGTTATAACGTATTACGTTATATGGTATTACGTCATAACGTATTACGTTATATGGTATATCGTTATAACGTATTACGTTATATGCTATAACGACATATGGTATAACGTTATAACGTATTACGTTATATGGTATTTCGTAATAACGTATTACGTTATATGGTATCACGCTATAACGTATTATGTTATATGGAATTACGTCATGACGTATTACGTTATATGGTATAACGATATAACGTATTACGTTATATGGTATAACGTTATAACGTATTACGTTATATGCTATAACGTCATATGGTATAACGTTATAACGTATTACGTTATATGGTATAACGTTCCAACGTATTACGTTATATGGTATAACGTTCCAACGTATTACGTTATATGGTATAACGTTCTAACGTATTACGTTATATGGTATAACGTTATAACGTATTATGTTATATGCTGTAACGTGAAATGGTATAACGTTATAACGTATTACGTTATATGGTATAACGTCATATGGTATGACGTTATAACGTATTACGATATATGGTATTACGTCATAACGTAGTACGTTATATGGAATAACGTTATAACGTATTACGTTATATGGTATAACGTTATAACGTATTACGTTATATGGTATAACGTTCTAACGTATTACGTTATATGGTATAACGTTCTAACGTATTACATTATATGGTATAATGTTATAACGTATTACGCTATATGGTATAACGTTATAACGTATTACGTTATATGCTGTAACGTGATATGGTATAACGTTATAACGTATTACGTTATATGGTATTACGTCATAACGTATTACGTTATATGGTATATCGATATAACGTATTACGTTATATGCAATAACGTCATATGGTATAACGTTATAACGTATTACGTTATATGGTATTACGTAATAACGTATTACGTTATATGGTATTACGTCATAACGTATTACGTTATATGGTATTACGTCATAACGTATTACGTTATATGGTATAACGTTATAACGTATTACGTTATATGGTATAACGTTATAACGTATTACGTTATATGCTATAACGTCATATGGTATAACGTTATAACGTATTACGTTATATGGTATTACGCAATAACGTATTACGTTATGATGTATCACGTTATAACGTATTACGTTATATGGTATTACGTCATAACGTATTACGTTATATGGTATAACGTCATATGGTATAACGTTATAACGTATTACGTTATATGCTGTAACGTGATATGGTATAACGTTATAACGTATTACGTTATATGGTATTACGTCATAACGTATTACGTTATATGGTATATCGTTATAACGTATTACGTTATATGCTATAACGACATATGGTATAACGTTATAACGTATTACGTTATATGGTATTACGTAATAACGTATTACGTTATATGGTATCACGCTATAACGTATTATGTTATATGGAATTACGTCATGACGTATTACGTTATATGGTATAACGATATAACGTATTACGTTATATGGTATAACGTTATAACGTATTACGTTATATGCTATAACGTCATATGGTATAACGTTATAACGTATTACGTTATATGGTATAACGTTATAACGAATTACGTTATATGGTATAACGTTCCAACGTATTACGTTATATGGTATAACGTTCTAACGTATTACGTTATATGGTATAACGTTATAACGTATTACGTTATATGCTGCAACGTGAAATGGTATAACGTTATAACGTATTACGTTATATGGTATAACGTCATATGGTATGACGTTATAACGTATTACGATATATGGTATTACGTCATAACGTAGTACGTTATATGGAATAACGTTATAACGTATTACGTTATATGGTATAACGTTATAACGTATTACGTTATATGCTATAACGTCATATGGTATAACGTTATAACGTATTACGTTATATGGTATTACGCAATAACGTATTACGTTATGATGTATCACGTTATAACGTATTACGTTATATGGTATTACGTCATAACGTATTACGTTATATGGTATAACGTCATATGGTATAACGTTATAACGTATTACGTTATATGCTGTAACGTGATATGGTATAACGTTATAACGTATTACGTTATATGGTATTACGCAATAACGTATTACGTTATGATGTATCACGTTATAACGTATTACGTTATATGGTATTACGTCATAACGTATTACGTTATATGGTATAACGTCATATGGTATAACGTTATAACGTATTACGTTATATGCTGTAACGTGATATGGTATAACGTTATAACGTATTACGTTATATGGTATTACGTCATAACGTATTACGTTATATGGTATATCGTTATAACGTATTACGTTATATGCTATAACGACATATGGTATAACGTTATAACGTATTACGTTATATGGTATTACGTAATAACGTATTACGTTATATGGTATCACGCTATAACGTATTATGTTATATGGAATTACGTCATGACGTATTACGTTATATGGTATAACGATATAACGTATTACGTTATATGGTATAACGTTATAACGTATTACGTTATATGCTATAACGTCATATGGTATAACGTTATAACGTATTACGTTATATGGTATAACGTTATAACGAATTACGTTATATGGTATAACGTTCCAACGTATTACGTTATATGGTATAACGTTCTAACGTATTACGTTATATGGTATAACGTTATAACGTATTACGTTATATGCTGCAACGTGAAATGGTATAACGTTATAACGTATTACGTTATATGGTATAACGTCATATGGTATGACGTTATAACGTATTACGATATATGGTATTACGTCATAACGTAGTACGTTATATGGAATAACGTTATAACGTATTACGTTATATGGTATAACGTTATAACGTATTACGTTATATGGTATAACGTTCTAACGTATTACGTTAGGTGGTATAACGTTCTAACGTATTACATTATATGGTATAATGTTATAACGTATTACGCTATATGGTATAACGTTATAACGTATTAAGTTATATGCTGTAACGTGATATGGTATAACGTTATAACGTATTACGTTATATGGTATTACGTCATAACGTATTACGTTATATGGTATATCGATATAACGTATTACGTTATATGCAATAACGTCATATGGTATAACGTTATAACGTATTACGTTATATGGTATTACGTAATAACGTATTACGTTATGATGTATCACGTTATAACGTATTACGTTATATGGTATTACGTCATAACGTATTACGTTTTATGGTATAACGTTATAACGTATTACGTTATATGGTATAACGTTATAACGTATTACGTTATATGCTATAACGTCATATGGTATAACGTTATAACGTATTACGTTATATGCTGTAACGTGATATGGTATAACGTTATAACGTATTACGTTATATGGTATTACGTCATAACGTATTACGTTATATGGTATATCGATATAACGTATTACGTTATATGCAATAACGTCATATGGTATAACGTTATAACGTATTACGTTATATGGTATTACGTAATAACGTATTACGTTATGATGTATCACGTTATAACGTATTACGTTATATGGTATTACGTCATAACGTATTACGTTTTATGGTATAACGTTATAACGTATTACGTTATATGGTATAACGTTATAACGTATTACGTTATATGCTATAACGTCATATGGTATAACGTTATAACGTATTACGTTATATGGTATAACGTTATGACGTATTACGATATATGGTATTACGTCATAACGTATTACGTTATATGGTATAACGTTATAACGTATTATGTTATATGCTGTAACGTGATATGGTATAACGTTATAACGTATTACGTTATATGGTATTACGTCATAACGTATTACGTTATATGGTATATCGATATAACGTATTACGTTATATGCTATAACGTCATATGGTATAACGTTATAACGTATTACGTTATATGGTATTACGCAATAACGTATTACGTTATGATGTATCACGTTATAACGTATTACGTTATATGGTATTACGTCATAACGTATTACGTTATATGGTATAACGTTAAAACGTATTACGTTATATGGTATAACGTTAAAACGTATTACGTTATATGGTATAACGTTATAACGTATTACGTTATATGCTATAACGTCATATGGTATAACGTTATAACGTATTACGTTATGTGGTATAACGTTATAACATATTACGTTATATGGTATTACGTAATAACGTATTACGTTATGATGTATCACGTTATAACGTATTACGTTATATGGTATTACGTCATAACGTATTACGTTATATGGTATAACGTTATAACGTATTACGTTATATGCTGCAACGTGATATGGTATAACGTTATAACGTATTACGTTATATGCTGTAACGTGATATGGTATAACGTTATAACGTATTACGTTATATGGTATAACGTTATAACGTATTACGTTATATGCTATAACGTCATATGGTATAACGTTATAACGTATTACGTTATATGGTATAACGTTATAACGAATTACGTTATATGGTATAACGTTATTAAGTTTTACGTTACATGGTATTACGTTATGACGTATTACGATATACGGTATTACGTCATAACGTATTACGTTATATGGTATAACGTTATAACGTATTATGTTATATGCTGTAACGTGATATGGTATAACGTTATAACGTATTGCGTTATATGGTATTACGTCATAACGTATTACGTTATATGGTATATCGATGTAACGTATTACGTTATATGCTATAACGTCATATGGTATAACGTTATAACGTATTACGTTATATGGTATTACGTCATAACGTATTACGTTATATGGTATGTCGCAATAACGTATTACGTTATATGCTATATCGTCATATGGTATAACGTTATAACGTATTATGTTATATGGTATTACTTTATAACGTATTACGTTATATGGTGAAACGTCATATGGTATAACGCTATAACGTTTTACGTTACATGGTATTACGTTATGACGTATTACGATATATGGTATTACGTCATAACGTATTACGTTATATGGTATAACGTTATAACGTATTATGTTATATGCTATAACGTCATATGGTATAACGTTATAACGTATTACGTTTTATGGTATAACGTTATAACGTATTACGTTATATGGTATAACGTTATTACGTTTTACGTTACATGGTATTACGTTATGACGTATTACGATATATGGTATTACGTCATAACGTATTACGTTATATGGTATAACGTTATAACGTATTATGTTATATGCTGTAACGTGATATGGTATAACGTTATAACGTATTACGTTATATGGTATTACGTCATAACGTATTACGTTATATGGTATATCGATGTAACGTATTACGTTATATGCTATAACGTCATATGGTATAACGCTATAACGTTTTACGTTACATGGTATTACGTTATGACGTATTACGATATATGGTATTACGTCATAACGTATTACGTTATATGGTATAACGTTATAACGTATTACGTTATATGCTATAACGTCATATGGTATAACGTTATAACGTATTACGTTATGTGGTATAACGTTATAACATATTACGTTATATGGTATCACGTTATAACGTATTACGTTATATGGTATTACGTCATAACGTATTACGTTATATGGTATAACGTTATAACGTATTACGTTATATGCTGTAACGTGATATGGTATAACGTTATAACGTATTACGTTATATGCTGTAACGTGATATGGTATAACGTTATAACGTATTACGTTATATGGTATTACGTCATAACGTATTACGTTATATGGTATATCGTTATTACGTATTACGTTATATGCTATAACGTCATATGGTATAACGTTATAACGTATTACGTTATATGGTATTACGTAATAACGTATTACGTTATATGGTATCACGTTATAACGTATTACGGTATATGGAACTACGTCATGACGTATTACGTTATATGGTATAACGATATAACGTATTACGTTATATGGTATAACGTTATAACGTATTACGTTATATGCTATAACGTCATATGGTATAACGTTATAACGTATTACGTTATATGGTATAACGTTATAACGTATTACGTTATATGGTATAACGTTATTACGTTTTACGTTACATGGTATTACGTTATGACGTATTACGATATATGGTATTACGTCATAACGTATTACGTTATATGGTATAACGTTATAACGTATTATGTTATATGCTGTAACGTGATATGGTATAACGTTATAACGTATTACGTTATATGGTATTACGTCATAACGTATTACGTTATATGGTATATCGATGTAACGTATTACGTTATATGCTATAACGTCATATGGTATAACGTTATAACGTATTACGTTATATGGTATTACGTCATAACGTATTACGTTATATGGTATGTCGCAATAACGTATTACGTTATATGCTATATCGTCATATGGTATAACGTTATAACGTATTATGTTATATGGTATTACGTTATAACGTATTACGTTATATGGTGAAACGTCATATGGTATAACGCTATAACGTTTTACGTTACATGGTATTACGTTATGACGTATTACGATATATGGTATTACGTCATAACGTATTACGTTATATGGTATAACGTTATAACGTATTATGTTATATGCTATAACGTCATATGGTATAACATTATAACGTATGACGTTATATGGTATAACGTTATAACGTATTACGTTATATGGTATAACGTTATTACGTTTTACGTTACATGGTATTACGTTATGACGTATTACGATATATGGTATTACGTCATAACGTATTACGTTATATGGTATAACGTTATAACGTATTATGTTATATGCTGTAACGTGATATGGTATAACGTTATAACGTATTACGTTATATGGTATTACGTCATAACGTATTACGTTATATGGTATAACGTCATGTGGTATAACGTTATAACGTATTACGTTATATGGTATCACGTTATGAGGTATTACGATATAAGGTATTACGTCATAACGTATTATGTTATATGGTATAACGTTATAACGTATTACGTTATATGGCATAACGTTTTAACGTATTACCTTATATGGTATAACGTCATGTGGAATAACGTTATAACGTATTACGTTATATGGTATAACGTTATTACGTATTACGTTACATGGTATAACTTTATAACGTATTACGTTATATGGTATAACGTTATAACGTACTACGTTATATGCTGTAACGTGATATGGTATAACGTTATAACGTATTACGTTATATGGTATAACGTCATGTGGAATAACGTTATAACGTATTACGTTATGATGTATCACGTTATAACGTATTACGTTATATGGTATTACGTCATAACGTATTACGTTATATGGTATAACGTTATAACGTATTACGTTATATGCTGTAACGTGATATGGTATAACGTTATAACGTATTACGTTATATGCTGTAACGTGATATGTTATAACGTTATAACGTATTACGTTATATGCTGTAACGTGATATGGTATAACGTTATAACGTATTACGATATATGGTATTACGTCATAACGTATTACGTTATATGGTATATCGTTTTAACGTATTACGTTATATGCTATAACGTCATATGGTATAACGTTATAACGTAATAACGTATTACGTTATATGGTATCACGTTATAACGTATTACGTTATATGGAATTACGTCATGACGTATTACGTTATATTGTATAACGATATAACGTATTACGTTATATGGTATAACGTTATAACGTATTACGTTATATGGTATAACGTTCTAACGTATTACGTTATATGGTATAACGTTCTAGCGTATTACATTATATGGTATAACGTTATAACGTATTACGCTATATGGTATAACGTTATAGCGTATTATGTTATATGCTGTAACGTGAAATGGTATAACGTTATAACGTATTACGTTATATGGTATAACGTCATATGGTATAACGTTATAACGTATTACGTTATATGGTATTACGTCATAACGTAGTACGTTATATGGAATAACGTTATAACGTATTACGTTATATGGTATAACGTTATAACGTATTACGTTATATGGTATAACGTTCTAACGTATTACGTTATATGGTATAACGTTCTAGCGTATTACATTATATGGTATAACGTTATAACGTATTACGCTATATGGTATAACGTTATAGCGTATTACGTTATATGGTATAATGTTATAACGTATTACGCTATATGGTATAACGTTATAACGTATTACATTATATGCTGTAACGTGATATGGTATAACGTTATAACGCATTACCTTATATGGTATAACGTCATATGGTATAACGTTATAACGTATTAGGTTATATGGTATCACGTTATAACGTATTACGTTATATGGTATTACGTCATAACGTATTACGTTATATGGTATTACGTTATAACGTGTTACGTTATATGGTATAACGTTATAACGTATTACGTTATATGGTGAAACGTCATATGGTATAACGCTATAACGTTTTACGTTATATGGTATTACGTTATAACGTATTACGTTATATGCTATAACGTCATATGGTATAACGCTATAACGTTTTACGTTACATGGTATTACGTTATGACGTATTACGTTATATGGTATCAGGTTATAACGTATTACGTTATATGATATAACGTCATGTGGTATAACGTTATAACGTATTACGTTATATGGTATCACGTTATGACGTATTACGTCGTATGGAATAACGTTATAACGTATTACGTTATATGGTATAACGTTATAACGTATTACGTTATATGGTATAACGTTATAACGTATTACGTTATATGGTCTAACGTTCTAACGTATTACGTTATATGGTATAACGTTCTATCGTATTACATTATATGGTATCACGTTATAACGTATTACGTTATATGGTATTACGTCATAACGTATTACGTTATATGGTATAACGTTATAACGTATTACGTTATATGGTATAACGTTATAACGTATTACGTTATATGCTATAACGTCATATGGTATAACGTTATAACGTATTACGTTATATGGTATAACGTTATAGCATATTACGTTATATGGTATCACGTTATAACGTATTACGTTATATGGTATTACGTCATAACGTATTACGTTATATGGTGAAACGTCATATGGTATAACGCTATAACGTTTTACGTTACATGGTATTACGTTATGACGTATTACGATATATGGTATTACGTCATAACGTATTACGTTATATGGTATAACGTTATAACGTATTATGTTATATGCTGTAACGTGATATGGTATAACGTTATAACGTATTACGTTATATGGTATTACGTCATAACGTATTACGTTATATGGTATATCGATATAACGTATTACGTTATATGCTATAAAGTCATATGGTATAACGTTATAACGTATTACGTTATATGGTATTACGTAATAACGTATTACGTTATGATGTATCACGTTATAACGTATTACGTTATATGGTATAACGTTATAACGTATTACGTTATATGGTATAACGTTATTACGTTTTACGTTATATGGTATAACGTTATAACGTATTACGTTATATGCTATAACGTCATATGGTATAACGTTATAACGTATTACGTTATATGGTATAACGTTATAACATATTACGTTATATGGTATCACGTTATAAAGTATTACGTTATATGGTATAACGTTATAACATATTACGTTATATGGTATCACGTTATAAAGTATTACGTTATATGGTATAACGTTATAACGTATTACGTTATATGGTATAACGTTATTACGTTTTACGTTACATGGTATTACGTTATGACGTATTACGATATATGGTATTACGTCATAACGTATTACGTTATATGGTATAACGTTATAACGTATTATGTTATATGCTGTAACGTGATATGGTATAACGTTATAACGTATTACGTTATATGCTATAACGTCATATGGTATAACGTTATAACGTATTACGTTATATGGTATAACGTTATAACATATTACGTTATATGGTATCACGTTATAACGTATTACGTTATATGGTATTACGTCATAACGTATTACGTTATATGGTATAACGTTATAACGTATTACGTTATATGCTGTAACGTGATATGGTATAACGTTATAACGTATTACGTTATATGCTGTAACGTGATATGGTATAACGTTATAACGTATTACGTTATATGGTATTACGTCATAACGTATTACGTTATATGGTATATCGTTATAGCGTATTACGTTATATGCTATAACGTCATATGGTATAACGTTATAACGTATGACGTTATATGGTATTACGTCATAACGTAGTACGTTATATGGAATAACGTTATAACGTATTACGTTATATGGTATAACGTTATAACGTATTACGTTATATGCTGTAACGTGATATGGTATAACGTTATAACGTATTACGTTATATGCTGTAACGTGATATGGTATAACGTTATAACGTATTACGTTATATGGTATTACGTCATAACGTATTACGTTATATGGTATATCGTTATAACGTATTACGTTATATGCTATAACGTCATATGGTATAACGTTATAACGTATTACGTTATATGGTATTACGTAATAACGTATTACGTTATATGGTATCACGTTATAACGTATTACGTTATATGGAACTACGTCATGACGTATTACGTTATATGGTATAACGATATAACGTATTACGTTATATGGTATAACGTTATAACGTATTACGTTATATGCTATAACGTCATATGGTATAACGTTATAACGTATTACGTTATATGGTATAACGTTATAACGTATTACGTTATATGGTATAACGTTGTTACGTATTACGTTACATGGTATAACTTTATAACGTATTACGTTATATGGTATAACGTTATAACGTATTACGTTATATGGTATAACGTTCTAACGTATTACGTTATATGGTATAACGTTCTAACGTGTTACGTTATATGGTATATCGTTATAACGTATTATGTTATATGCTGTAACGTGAAATGGTATAACGTTATAACGTATTACGTTATATGGTATAACGTCATATGGTATAACGTTATAACGTATTACGTTATATGGTATTACGTCATAACGTAGTACGTTATATGGAATAACGTTATAACGTATTACGTTATATGGTATAACGTTATAACGTATTACGTTATATGGTATAACGTTCTAACGTATTACGTTATATGGTATAACGTTCTAGCGTATTACATTATATGGTATAACGTTATAACGTATTACGCTATATGGTATAACGTTATAGCGTATTACGTTATATGGTATAATGTTATAACGTATTACGCTATATGGTATAACGTTATAACGTATTACATTATATGCTGTAACGTGATATGGTATAACGTTATAACGCATTACCTTATATGGTATAACGTCATATGGTATAACGTTATAACGTATTAGGTTATATGGTATCACGTTATAACGTATTACGTTATATGGTATTACGTCATAACGTATTACGTTATATGGTATTACGTTATAACGTGTTACGTTATATGGTATAACGTTATAACGTATTACGTTATATGGTGAAACGTCATATGGTATAACGCTATAACGTTTTACGTTATATGGTATTACGTTATAACGTATTACGTTATATGCTATAACGTCATATGGTATAACGTTATAACGTATTACGTTATATGGTATTACGTTATAACGTATTACGTTATATGGTATCAGGTTATAACGTATTACGTTATATGATATAACGTCATGTGGTATAACGTTATAACGTATTACGTTATATGGTATCACGTTATGACGTATTACGTCGTATGGAATAACGTTATAACGTATTACGTTATATGGTATAACGTTATAACGTATTACGTTATATGGTATAACGTTATAACGTATTACGTTATATGGTCTAACGTTCTAACGTATTACGTTATATGGTATAACGTTCTATCGTATTACATTATATGGTATCACGTTATAACGTATTACGTTATATGGTATTACGTCATAACGTATTACGTTATATGGTATAACGTTATAACGTATTACGTTATATGGTATAACGTTATAACGTATTACGTTATATGCTATAACGTCATATGGTATAACGTTATAACGTATTACGTTATATGGTATAACGTTATAACATATTACGTTATATGGTATCACGTTATAACGTATTACGTTATATGGTATTACGTCATAACGTATTACGTTATATGGTGAAACGTCATATGGTATAACGCTATAACGTTTTACGTTACATGGTATTACGTTATGACGTATTACGATATATGGTATTACGTCATAACGTATTACGTTATATGGTATAACGTTATAACGTATTATGTTATATGCTGTAACGTGATATGGTATAACGTTATAACGTATTACGTTATATGGTATTACGTCATAACGTATTACGTTATATGGTATATCGATATAACGTATTACGTTATATGCTATAAAGTCATATGGTATAACGTTATAACGTATTACGTTATATGGTATTACGTAATAACGTATTACGTTATGATGTATCACGTTATAACGTATTACGTTATATGGTATAACGTTATAACGTATTACGTTATATGGTATAACGTTATTACGTTTTACGTTATATGGTATAACGTTATAACGTATTACGTTATATGCTATAACGTCATATGGTATAACGTTATAACGTATTACGTTATATGGTATAACGTTATAACATATTACGTTATATGGTATCACGTTATAAAGTATTACGTTATATGGTATAACGTTATAACATATTACGTTATATGGTATCACGTTATAAAGTATTACGTTATATGGTATAACGTTATAACGTATTACGTTATATGGTATAACGTTATTACGTTTTACGTTACATGGTATTACGTTATGACGTATTACGATATATGGTATTACGTCATAACGTATTACGTTATATGGTATAACGTTATAACGTATTATGTTATATGCTGTAACGTGATATGGTATAACGTTATAACGTATTACGTTATATGCTATAACGTCATATGGTATAACGTTATAACGTATTACGTTATATGGTATAACGTTATAACATATTACGTTATATGGTATCACGTTATAACGTATTACGTTATATGGTATTACGTCATAACGTATTACGTTATATGGTATAACGTTATAACGTATTACGTTATATGCTGTAACGTGATATGGTATAACGTTATAACGTATTACGTTATATGCTGTAACGTGATATGGTATAACGTTATAACGTATTACGTTATATGGTATTACGTCATAACGTATTACGTTATATGGTATATCGTTATAGCGTATTACGTTATATGCTATAACGTCATATGGTATAACGTTATAACGTATGACATTATATGGTATTACGTCATAACGTAGTACGTTATATGGAATAACGTTATAACGTATTACGTTATATGGTATAACGTTATAACGTATTACGTTATATGCTGTAACGTGATATGGTATAACGTTATAACGTATTACGTTATATGCTGTAACGTGATATGGTATAACGTTATAACGTATTACGTTATATGCTGTAACGTGATATGGTATAACGTTATAACGTATTACGTTATATGGTATTACGTCATAACGTATTACGTTATATGGTATATCGTTATAACGTATTACGTTATATGCTATAACGTCATATGGTATAACGTTATAACGTATTACATTATATGGTATTACGTAATAACGTATTACGTTATATGGTATCACGTTATAACGTATTACGTTATATGGAACTACGTCATGACGTATTACGTTATATGGTATAACGATATAACGTATTACGTTATATGGTATAACGTTATAACGTATTACGTTATATGCTATAACGTCATATGGTATAACGTTATAACGTATTACGTTATATGGTATAACGTTATAACGTATTACGTTATATGGTATAACGTTATTACGTTTTACGTTACATGGTATTACGTTATGACGTATTACGATATATGGTATTACGTCATAACGTATTACGTTATATGGTATAACGTTATAACGTATTATGTTATATGCTGTAACGTGATATGGTATAACGTTATAACGTATTACGTTATATGGTATTACGTCATAACGTATTACGTTATATGGTATATCGATGTAACGTATTACGTTATATGCTATAACGTCATATGGTATAACGTTATAACGTATTACGTTATATGGTATTACGTCATAACGTATTACGTTATATGGTATGTCGCAATAACGTATTACGTTATATGCTATATCGTCATATGGTATAACGTTATAACGTATTATGTTATATGGTATTACGTTATAACGTATTACGTTATATGGTGAAACGTCATATGGTATAACGCTATAACGTTTTACGTTACATGGTATTACGTTATGACGTATTACGATATATGGTATTACGTCATAACGTATTACGTTATATGGTATAACGTTATAACGTATTATGTTATATGCTATAACGTCATATGGTATAACGTTATAACGTATTACGTTATATGGTATAACGTTATAACGTATTACGTTATATGGTATAACGTTATTACGTTTTACGTTACATGGTATTACGTTATGACGTATTACGATATATGGTATTACGTCATAACGTATTACGTTATATGGTATAACGTTATAACGTATTATGTTATATGCTGTAACGTGATATGGTATAACGTTATAACGTATTACGTTATATGGTATTACGTCATAACGTATTACGTTATATGGTATATCGATGTAACGTATTACGTTATATGCTATAACGTCATATGGTATAACGTTATAACGTATTACGTTATATGGTATTACGACATAACGTATTACGTTATATGGTATATCGATATAACGTATTACGTTATATGCTATAACGTCATATGGTATAACGTTATAACGCATTACGTTATATGGTATTACGTAATAACGTATTACGTTATGATGTATCACGTTATAACGTATTACGTTATATGGTATTACGTCATAACGTATTACGTTATATGGTATAACGTTATAACGTATTACGTTATATGGTATTACGTCATAACGTATTACGTTATATGGTATATCGATGTAACGTATTACGTTATATGCTATAACGTCATATGGTATAACGTTATAACGTATTACGTTATATGGTATTACGTCATAACGTATTACGTTATATGGTATATCGATGTAACGTATTATGTTATATGCTATAACGTCATATGGTATAACGTTATAACGTATTACGTTATATGGTATAACGTTATAACATATTACGTTATATGGTATCACGTTATAACGTATTACGTTATATGGTATTACGTCATAACGTATTACGTTATATGGTATAACGTTATAACGTATTACGTTATATGCTGTAACGTGATATGGTATAACGTTATAACGTATTACGTTATATGCTGTAACGTGATATGGTATAACGTTATAACGTATTACGTTATATGGTATTACGTCATAACGTATTACGTTATATGGTATATCGTTATAGCGTATTACGTTATATGCTATAATGTCATATGGTATAACGTTATAACGTATTACGTTATATGGTATTACGTCATAACGTAGTACGTTATATGGAATAACGTTATAACGTATTACGTTATATGGTATAACGTTATAACGTATTACGTTATATGCTGTAACGTGATATGGTATAACGTTATAACGTATTACGTTATATGCTGTAACGTGATATGGTATAACGTTATAACGTATTACGTTATATGGTATTACGTCATAACGTATTACGTTATATGGTATATCGTTATAGCGTATTACGTTATATGCTATAACGTCATATGGTATAACGTTATAACGTATTACGTTATATGGTATTACGACATAACGTATTACGTTATATGGTATATCGATATAACGTATTACGTTATATGCTATAACGTCATATGGTATAACGTTATAACGCATTACGTTATATGGTATTACGTAATAACGTATTACGTTATGATGTATCACGTTATAACGTATTACGTTATATGGTATTACGTCATAACGTATTACGTTATATGGTATAACGTTATAACGTATTACGTTATATGGTATTACGTCATAACGTATTACGTTATATGGTATATCGATGTAACGTATTACGTTATATGCTATAACGTCATATGGTATAACGTTATAACGTATTACGTTATATGGTATTACGTCATAACGTATTACGTTATATGGTATATCGATGTAACGTATTATGTTATATGCTATAACGTCATATGGTATAACGTTATAACGTATTACGTTATATGGTATAACGTTATAACATATTACGTTATATGGTATCACGTTATAACGTATTACGTTATATGGTATTACGTCATAACGTATTACGTTATATGGTATAACGTTATAACGTATTACGTTATATGCTGTAACGTGATATGGTATAACGTTATAACGTATTACGTTATATGCTGTAACGTGATATGGTATAACGTTATAACGTATTACGTTATATGGTATTACGTCATAACGTATTACGTTATATGGTATATCGTTATAGCGTATTACGTTATATGCTATAATGTCATATGGTATAACGTTATAACGTATTACGTTATATGGTATTACGTCATAACGTAGTACGTTATATGGAATAACGTTATAACGTATTACGTTATATGGTATAACGTTATAACGTATTACGTTATATGCTGTAACGTGATATGGTATAACGTTATAACGTATTACGTTATATGCTGTAACGTGATATGGTATAACGTTATAACGTATTACGTTATATGGTATTACGTCATAACGTATTACGTTATATGGTATATCGTTATAGCGTATTACGTTATATGCTATAATGTCATATGGTATAACGTTATAACGTATTACGTTATATGGTATTACGTCATAACGTAGTACGTTATATGGAATAACGTTATAACGTATTACGTTATATGGTATTACGTAATAACGTATTACGTTATATGGTATCACGTTATAACGTATTACGTTATATGGAACTACGTCATGACGTATTACGTTATATGGTATAACGATATAACGTATTACGTTATATGGTATAACGTTATAACGTATTACGTTATATGCTATAACGTCATATGGTATAACGTTATAACGTATTACGTTATATGCTATAACGTCATATGGTATAACGTTATAACGTATTACGTTATATGGTATAACGTTATAACGTATTACGTTATATGGTATAACGTTATTACGTTTTACGTTACATGGTATTACGTTATGACGTATTACGATATATGGTATTACGTCATAACGTATTACGTTATATGGTATAACGTTATAACGTATTATGTTATATGCTGTAACGTGATATGGTATAACGTTATAACGTATTACGTTATATGGTATTACGTCATAACGTATTACGTTATATGGTATATCGATGTAACGTATTACGTTATATGCTATAACTTCATATGGTATAACGTTATAACGTATTACGTTATATGGTATTACGTCATAACGTATTACGTTATATGGTATGTCGCAATAACGTATTACGTTATATGCTATATCGTCATATGGTATAACGTTATAACGTATTATGTTATATGGTATTACGTTATAACGTATTACGTTATATGGTGAAACGTCATATGGTATAACGCTATAACGTTTTACGTTACATGGTATTACGTTATGACGTATTACGATATATGGTATTACGTCATAACGTATTACGTTATGTGGTATAACGTTATAACGTATTATGTTATATGCTATAACGTCATATGGTATAACGTTATAACGTATTACGTTATATGGTATAACGTTATAACGTATTACGTTATATGGTATAACGTTATTACGTTTTACGTTACATGGTATTACGTTATGACGTATTACGATATATGGTATTACGTCATAACGTATTACGTTATATGGTATAAAGTTATAACGTATTATGTTATATGCTGTAACGTGATATGGTATAACGTTATAACGTATTACGTTATATGGTATTACGTCATAACGTATTACGTTATATGGTATATCGATGTAACGTATTACGTTATATGCTATAACGTCATATGGTATAACGTTATAACGTATTACGTTATATGGTATTACGTCATAACGTATTACGTTATATGGTATATCGATATAACGTATTACGTTATATGCTATAACGTCATATGGTATAACGTTATAACGTATTACGTTATATGGTATAACGTTATAACATATTACGTTATATGGTATCACGTTATAACGTATTACGTTATATGATATTACGTCATAACGTATTACGTTATATGGTATAACGTTATAACGTATTACGTTATATGCTGTAACGTGATATGGTATAACGTTATAACGTATTACGTTATATGCTGTAACGTGATATGGTATAACGTTATAACGTATTACGTTATATGGTATTACGTCATAACGTATTACGTTATATGGTATATCGTTATAACGTATTACGTTATATGCTATAACGTCATATGGTATAACGTTATAACGTATTACGTTATATGGTATTACGTCATAACGTATTACGTTATATGGAATAACGTTATAACGTATTACGTTATATGGTATAACGTTATAACGTATTACGTTATATGGTATAACGTTCTAACGTATTACGTTATATGGTATAACGTTCTAACGTATTACATTATATGGTATAACGTTATAACGTATTACGCTATATGGTATAACGTTATAACGTATTACGTTATATGGTATAATGTTATAACGTATTACGCTATATGGTATAACGTTATAACGTATTACATTATATGCTGTAACGTGATATGGTATAACGTTATAACGCATTACCTTATATGGTATAACGTCATATGGTATAACGTTATAACGTATTAGGTTATATGGTATCACGTTATAACGTATTACGTTATATGGTATTACGTCATAACGTATTACGTTATATGGTATTACGTTATAACGTGTTACGTTATATGGTATTACGTTATAACGTGTTACGTTATATGGTATTACGTTATAACGTGTTACGTTATATGGTATAACGTTATAACGTATTACGTTATATGGTGAAACGTCATATGGTATAACGCTATAACGTTTTACGTTATATGGTATTACGTTATAACGTATTACGTTATATGCTATAACGTCATATGGTATAACGTTATAACGTATTACGTTATATGGTATTACGTTATAACGTATTACGTTATATGGTATCAGGTTATAACGTATTACGTTATATGATATAACGTCATGTGGTATAACGTTATAACGTATTACGTTAAATGGTATCACGTTATGACGTATTACGTCGTATGGAATAACGTTATAACGTATTTCGTTATATGGTATAACGTTATAACGTATTACGTTATATGGTATAACGTTATAACGTATTACGTTATATGGTATAACGTTATAACGTATTACCTAATATGGTATAACGTCATGTGGTATAACGTTATAACGTATTACGTTATATGGTATCACGTTATGACGTATTACGATATAAGGTATTACGTCATAACGTATTATGTTATATGGTATAACGTTATAACGTATTACGTTATATGGTATAACGTTATAACGTATTACCTTATATGGTATAACGTCATGTGGAATAACGTTATAACGTATTACGTTATATGGTATAACGTTATTACGTATTACGTTACATGGTATAACTTTATAACGTATTACGTTATATGGTATAACGTTATAACGTACTACGTTATATGCTGTAACGTGATATGGTATAACGTTATAACGTATTACGTTATATGGTATAACGTCATATGGTATAACGTTATAACGTATTACGTTATATGGTATTACGTCATAACGTATTACGTTATATGCTATGTCGTTATAACGTATTACGTTATATGCTACAAAGTCATATGGTATAACGTTATAACGTATGACGTTATATGGTATTACGTCATAACGTAGTACGTTATATGGTGAAACGTCATATGGTATAACGCTATAACGTATTACGTTATATGGTATTACGTAATAACGTATTACGTTATGATGTATCACGTTATAACGTATTACGTTATATGGTATTACGTCATAACGTATTACGTTATATGGTATAACGTTATAACGTATTACGTTATATGCTGTAACGTGATATGGTATAACGTTATAACGTATTACGTTATATGCTGTAACGTGATATGGTATAACGTTATAACGTATTACGTTATATGGTATTACGTCATAACGTATTACGTTATATGGTATATCGTTTTAACGTATTACGTTATATGCTATAACGTCATATGGTATAACGTTATAACGTATTACGTTATATGGTATTACGTAATAACGTATTACGTTATATGGTATCACGTTATAACGTATTACGTTATATGGAATTACGTCATGACGTATTACGTTATATGGTATAACGATATAACGTATTACGTTATATGGTATAACGTTATAACGTATTACGTTATATGCTATAACGTCATATGGTATAACGTTATAACGTATTACGTTATATGGTATAACGTTATAACGTATTACGTTATATGGTATAACGTTGTTACGTATTACGTTACATGGTATAACTTTATAACGTATTACGTTATATGGTATAACGTTATAACGTATTACGTTATATGGTATAACGTTCTAACGTATTACGTTATATGGTATAACGTTCTAACGTATTACGTTATATGGTATATCGTTATAACGTATTATGTTATATGCTGTAACGTGAAATGGAATAACGTTATAACGTATTACGTTATATGGTATAACGTCATATGGTATAACGTTATAACGTATTACGTTATATGGTATTACGTCATAACGTAGTACGTTATATGGAATAACGTTATAACGTATTACGTTATATGGTATAACGTTATAACTTATTACGTTATATGGTATAACGTTCTAACGTATTACGTTATATGGTATAACGTTCTAACGTATTACGTTACATGGTATATCGTTATAACGTATTATGTTATATGCTGTAACGTGAAATGGTATAACGTTATAACGTATTACGTTATATGGTATAACGTCATGTGGTATAACGTTATAACGTATTACGTTATATGGTATTACGTCATAACGTAGTACGTTATATGGAATAACGTTATAACGTATTACGTTATATGGTATAACGTTATAACGTATTACGTTATATGGTATAACGTTCTAACGTATTACGTTATATGGTATAACGTTCTAGCGTATTACATTATATGGTATAACGTTATAACGTATTACGCTATATGGTATAACGTTATAGCGTATTACGTTATATGGTATAATGTTATAACGTATTACGCTATATGGTATAACGTTATAACGCATTACATTATATGCTGTAACGTGATATGGTATAACGTTATAACGCATTACCTTATATGGTATAACGTCATATGGTATAACGTTATAACGTATTAGGTTATATGGTATCACGTTATAACGTATTACGTTATATGGTATTACGTCATAACGTATTACGTTATATGGTATTACGTTATAACGTGATACGTTATATGGTATTACGTTATAACGTGTTACGTTATATGGTATTACGTTATAACGTGTTACGTTATATGGTATAACGTTATAACGTATTACGTTATATGGTGAAACGTCATATGGTATAACGCTATAACGTTTTACGTTATATGGTATTACGTTATAACGTATTACGTTATATGCTATAACGTCATATGGTATAACGTTATAACGTATTACGTTATATGGTATTACGTTATAACGTATTACGTTATATGGTATCAGGTTATAACGTATTACGTTATATGATATAACGTCATGTGGTATTACGTTATAACGAATTACGTTATATGGTATCACGTTATGACGTATTACGTCGTATGGAATAACGTTATAACGTATTACGTTATATGGTATAACGTTATAACGTATTACGTTATATGGTATAACGTTATAAGGTATTACGTTATATGGTATAACGTTCTAACGTATTACGTTATATGGTATAACGTTCTATCGTATTACATTATATGGTATCACGTTATAACGTATTACGTTATATGGTATTACGTCATAACGTATTACGTTATATGGTGAAACGTCATATGGTATAACGCTATAACGTTTTACGTTACATGGTATTACGTTATGACGTATTACGATATATGGTATTACGTCATAACGTATTACGTTATATGGTATAACGTTATAACGTATTATGTTATATGCTGTAACGTGATATGGTATAACGTTATAACGTATTACGTTATATGGTATTACGTCATAACGTATTACGTTATATGGTATTACGTAATAACGTATTACGTTATGATGTATCACGTTATAACGTATTACGTTATATGGTATTACGTCATAACGTATTACGTTATGTGTTATAACGTTATAACGTATTACGTTATATGGTATAACGTTATAACGTATTACGTTATATGCTATAACGTCATATGGTATAACGTTATAACGTATTACGTTATATGGTATAACGTTATAACATATTACGTTATATGGTATCACGTTATAAAGTATTACGTTATATGGTATTACGTCATAACGTATTACGTTATATGGTATAACGTTATAACGTATTACGTTATATGCTGTAACGTGATATGGTATAACGTTCTAACGTATTACGTTATATGCTGTAACGTGAAATGGTATAACGTTATAACGTAATACGTTATATGGTATTACGTCATAACGTATTACGTTATATGGTATATCGTTATAACGTATTACGTTATATGCTATAACGTCATATGGTATAACGTTATAACATATTACGTTATATGGTATTACGTAATAACGTATTACGTTATATGGTATCACGTTATAACGTATTACGTTATATGGAATTACGTCATGACGTATTACGTTATATGGTATAACGATATAACGTATTACGTTATATGGTATAACGTTATAACCTATTACGTTATATGCTATAACGTCATATGGTATAACGTTATAACGTATTACGTTATATGGTATAACGTTATAACGTATTACGTTATATGGTATAACGTTATTACGTTTTACGTTACATGGTATTACGTTATGACGTATTACGATATATGGTATTACGTCATAACGTATTACGTTATATGGTATAACGTTATAACGTATTACGTTATATGCTGTAACGTGATATGGTATAACGTTCTAACGTATTACGTTATATGCTGTAACGTGAAATGGTATAACGTTATAACGTAATACGTTATATGGTATTACGTCATAACGTATTACGTTATATGGTATATCGTTATAACGTATTACGTTATATGCTATAACGTCATATGGTATAACTTTATAACATATTACGTTATATGGTATTACGTAATAACGTATTACGTTATATGGTATCACGTTATAACGTATTACGTTATATGGAATTACGTCATGACGTATTACGTTATATGGTATAACGATATAACGTATTACGTTATATGGTATAACGTTATAACCTATTACGTTATATGCTATAACGTCATATGGTATAACGTTATAACGTATTACGTTATATGGTATAACGTTATAACGTATTACGTTATATGGTATAACGTTATTACGTTTTACGTTACATGGTATTACGTTATGACGTATTACGATATATGGTATTACGTCATAACGTATTACGTTATATGGTATAACGTTATAACGTATTATGTTATATGCTGTAACGTGATATGGTATAACGTTATAACGTATTACGTTATATGGTATAACGTTATAACGTATTACGTTATATGGTATCACGTTATGACGTATTACGATATAAGGTATTACGTCATAACGTATTATGTTATATGGTATAACGTTATAACGTATTACGTTATATGGTATAACGTTATAACGTATTACGTTATATGGTATAACGTTATTACGTTTTACGTTACATGGTATTACGTTATGACGTATTACGATATATGGTATTACGTCATAACGTATTACGTTATATGGTATAACGTTATAACGTATTACGTTATATGGTATCACGTTATGACGTATTACGATATAAGGTATTACGTCATAACGTATTATGTTATATGGTATAACGTTATAACGTATTACGTTATATGGTATATCGTTATAACGTATTACGTTATATGCTATAACGTCATATGGTATAACGTTATAACATATTACGTTATATGGTATTACGTAATAACGTATTACGTTATATGGTATCACGTTATAACGTATTACGTTATATGGAATTACGTCATGACGTATTACGTTATATGGTATAACGATATAACGTATTACGTTATATGGTATAACGTTATAACCTATTACGTTATATGCTATAACGTCATATGGTATAACGTTATAACGTATTACGTTATATGGTATAACGTTATAACGTATTACGTTATATGGTATAACGTTATTACGTTTTACGTTACATGGTATTACGTTATGACGTATTACGATATATGGTATTACGTCATAACGTATTACGTTATATGGTATAACGTTATAACGTATTACGTTATATGCTGTAACGTGATATGGTATAACGTTCTAACGTATTACGTTATATGCTGTAACGTGAAATGGTATAACGTTATAACGTAATACGTTATATGGTATTACGTCATAACGTATTACGTTATATGGTATATCGTTATAACGTATTACGTTATATGCTATAACGTCATATGGTATAACGTTATAACGTATTACGTTATATGGTATAACGTTGTTACGTATTACGTTACATGGTATAACTTTATAACGTATTACGTTATATGGTATAACGTTATAACGTATTACGTTATATGGTATAACGTTCTAACGTATTACGTTATATGGTATAACGTTCTAACGTATTACGTTATATGGTATATCGTTATAACGTATTATGTTATATGCTGTAACGTGAAATGGAATAACGTTATAACGTATTACGTTATATGGTATAACGTCATATGGTATAACGTTATAACGTATTACGTTATATGGTATTACGTCATAACGTAGTACGTTATATGGAATAACGTTATAACGTATTACGTTATATGGTATAACGTTATAACTTATTACGTTATATGGTATAACGTTCTAACGTATTACGTTATATGGTATAACGTTCTAACGTATTACGTTACATGGTATATCGTTATAACGTATTATGTTATATGCTGTAACGTGAAATGGTATAACGTTATAACGTATTACGTTATATGGTATAACGTCATGTGGTATAACGTTATAACGTATTACGTTATATGGTATTACGTCATAACGTAGTACGTTATATGGAATAACGTTATAACGTATTACGTTATATGGTATAACGTTATAACGTATTACGTTATATGGTATAACGTTCTAACGTATTACGTTATATGGTATAACGTTCTAGCGTATTACATTATATGGTATAACGTTATAACGTATTACGCTATATGGTATAACGTTATAGCGTATTACGTTATATGGTATAATGTTATAACGTATTACGCTATATGGTATAACGTTATAACGCATTACATTATATGCTGTAACGTGATATGGTATAACGTTATAACGCATTACCTTATATGGTATAACGTCATATGGTATAACGTTATAACGTATTAGGTTATATGGTATCACGTTATAACGTATTACGTTATATGGTATTACGTCATAACGTATTACGTTATATGGTATTACGTTATAACGTGATACGTTATATGGTATTACGTTATAACGTGTTACGTTATATGGTATTACGTTATAACGTGTTACGTTATATGGTATAACGTTATAACGTATTACGTTATATGGTATAACGTTATAACGTATTACGTTATATGGTATTACGTTATAACGTATTACGTTATATGGTATCAGGTTATAACGTATTACGTTATATGATATAACGTCATGTGGTATTACGTTATAACGAATTACGTTATATGGTATCACGTTATGACGTATTACGTCGTATGGAATAACGTTATAACGTATTACGTTATATGGTATAACGTTATAACGTATTACGTTATATGGTATAACGTTATAAGGTATTACGTTATATGGTATAACGTTCTAACGTATTACGTTATATGGTATAACGTTCTATCGTATTACATTATATGGTATCACGTTATAACGTATTACGTTATATGGTATTACGTCATAACGTATTACGTTATATGGTGAAACGTCATATGGTATAACGCTATAACGTTTTACGTTACATGGTATTACGTTATGACGTATTACGATATATGGTATTACGTCATAACGTATTACGTTATATGGTATAACGTTATAACGTATTATGTTATATGCTGTAACGTGATATGGTATAACGTTATAACGTATTACGTTATATGGTATTACGTCATAACGTATTACGTTATATGGTATTACGTAATAACGTATTACGTTATGATGTATCACGTTATAACGTATTACGTTATATGGTATTACGTCATAACGTATTACGTTATATGTTATAACGTTATAACGTATTACGTTATATGGTATAACGTTATAACGTATTACGTTATATGCTATAACGTCATATGGTATAACGTTATAACGTATTACGTTATATGGTATAACGTTATAACATATTACGTTATATGGTATCACGTTATAAAGTATTACGTTATATGGTATTACGTCATAACGTATTACGTTATATGGTATAACGTTATAACGTATTACGTTATATGCTGTAACGTGATATGGTATAACGTTCTAACGTATTACGTTATATGCTGTAACGTGAAATGGTATAACGTTATAACGTAATACGTTATATGGTATTACGTCATAACGTATTACGTTATATGGTATATCGTTATAACGTATTACGTTATATGCTATAACGTCATATGGTATAACGTTAAAACATATTACGTTATATGGTATTACGTAATAACGTATTACGTTATATGGTATCACGTTATAACGTATTACGTTATATGGAATTACGTCATGACGTATTACGTTATATGGTATAACGATATAACGTATTACGTTATATGGTATAACGTTATAACCTATTACGTTATATGCTATAACGTCATATGGTATAACGTTATAACGTATTACGTTATATGGTATAACGTTATAACGTATTACGTTATATGGTATAACGTTATTACGTTTTACGTTACATGGTATTACGTTATGACGTATTACGATATATGGTATTACGTCATAACGTATTACGTTATATGGTATAACGTTATAACGTATTACGTTATATGCTGTAACGTGATATGGTATAACGTTCTAACGTATTACGTTATATGCTGTAACGTGAAATGGTATAACGTTATAACGTAATACGTTATATGGTATTACGTCATAACGTATTACGTTATATGGTATATCGTTATAACGTATTACGTTATATGCTATAACGTCATATGGTATAACTTTATAACATATTACGTTATATGGTATTACGTAATAACGTATTACGTTATATGGTATCACGTTATAACGTATTACGTTATATGGAATTACGTCATGACGTATTACGTTATATGGTATAACGATATAACGTATTACGTTATATGGTATAACGTTATAACCTATTACGTTATATGCTATAACGTCATATGGTATAACGTTATAACGTATTACGTTATATGGTATAACGTTATAACGTATTACGTTATATGGTATAACGTTATTACGTTTTACGTTACATGGTATTACGTTATGACGTATTACGATATATGGTATTACGTCATAACGTATTACGTTATATGGTATAACGTTATAACGTATTATGTTATATGCTGTAACGTGATATGGTATAACGTTATAACGTATTACGTTATATGGTATAACGTTATAACGTATTACGTTATATGGTATTACGTTATAACGTGTTACGTTATATGGTATTACGTTATAACGTGTTACGTTATATGGTATTACGTTATAACGTGTTACGTCATATGGTATAACGTTATAACGTATTACGTTATATGGTGAAACGTCATATGGTATAACGCTATAACGTTTTACGTTATATGGTATTACGTTATAACGTATTACGTTATATGGTATTACGTCATAACGTATTACGTTATATGGTATAACGCTATAACGTATTACGTTATATGCTATAACGTCATATGGTATAACGTTATAACGTATTACGTTATATGGTATAACGTTATAACGTATTACGTTATATGGTATTACGTCATAACGTATTACGTTATATGGTATGTCGCTATAACGTGTTACGTTATATGCTATAACGTCATATGGTATAACGTTATAACGTATTATGATATATGGTATAACGTTATAACGTATTATGTTATATGCTGTAACGTGATATGGTATAACGTTATAACGTATTACGTTATATGGTATTACGTCATAACGTATTACGTTATATGGTATATCGATGTAACGTATTATGTTATATGCTGTAACGTGATATGGTATAACGTTATAACGTATTACGTTATATGGTATTACGTCATAACGTATTACGTTATATGGTATAACGTTATAACGTATTACGTTATATGCTATAACGTCATATGGTATAACGTTATAACGTATTACGTTATATGGTATAACGTTATAACGTATTACGTTATATGGTATAACGTTATTACGTTTTACGTTACATGGTATTACGTTATGACGTATTACGATATATGGTATTACGTCATAACGTATTACGTTATATGGTATAACGTTATAACGTATTATGTTATATGCTGTAACGTGATATGGTATAACGTTATAACGTATTACGTTATATGGTATTACGTCATAACGTATTACGTTATATGGTATATCGTTATAACGTATTACGTTATATGCTATAACGTCATATGGTATAACGTTATAACGTACTACGTTATATGGTATTACGTAATAACGTATTACGTTATATGGTATCACGTTATAACGTATTACGTTATATGGAATTACGTCATGACGTATTACGTTATATGCTATAACGTCATATGGTATAACGTTATAACGTATTACGTTATATGGTATAACGTTATAACGTATTACGTTATATGGTATTACGTTATAACGTGTTACGTTATATGGTATTACGTTATAACGTGTTACGTTATATGGTATTACGTTATAACGTGTTACGTCATATGGTATAACGTTATAACGTATTACGTTATATGGTGAAACGTCATATGGTATAACGCTATAACGTTTTACGTTATATGGTATTACGTTATAACGTATTACGTTATATGGTATTACGTCATAACGTATTACGTTATATGGTATAACGTTATAACGTATTACGTTATATGCTATAACGTCATATGGTATAACGTTATAACGTATTACGTTATATGGTATAACGTTATAACGTATTACGTTATATGGTATTACGTCATAACGTATTACGTTATATGGTATGTCGCTATAACGTGTTACGTTATATGCTATAACGTCATATGGTATAACGTTATAACGTATTATGATATATGGTATAACGTTATAACGTATTATGTTATATGCTGTAACGTGATATGGTATAACGTTATAGCGTATTACGTTATATGGTACTACGTCATAACGTATTACGTTATATGGTATATCGATGTAACGTATTATGTTATATGCTGTAACGTGATATGGTATAACGTTATAACGTATTACGTTATATGGTATTACGTCATAACGTATTACGTTATATGGTATATCGATGTAACGTATTATGTTATATGCTGTAACGTGATATGGTATAACGTTATAACGTATTACGTTATATGGTATTACGTCATAACGTATTACGTTATATGGTATAACGTTATAACGTATTACGTTATATGCTATAACGTCATATGGTATAACGTTATAACGTATTACGTTATATGGTATAACGTTATAACGTATTACGTTATATGGTATAACGTTATTACGTTTTACGTTACATGGTATTACGTTATGACGTATTACGATATATGGTATTACGTCATAACGTATTACGTTATATGGTAGATCGATATAACGTATTACGTTATATGCTATAACGTCATATTTTATAACGTTATAACGTATTACGTTATATGGTATTACGTAATAACGTATTACGTTATGATGTATCACGTTATAACGTATTACGTTATATGGTATTACGTCATAACGTATTACGTTATATGGTAGATCGATATAACGTATTACGTTATATGCTATAACGTCATATTTTATAACGTTATAACGTATTACGTTATATGGTATTACGTAATAACGTATTACGTTATGATGTATCACGTTATAACGTATTACGTTATATGGTATTACGTAATAACGTATTACGTTATGATGTACCACGTTATAACGTATTACGTTATATGGTATTACGTCATAACGTATTACGTTATATGGTATAACGTTATAACGTATTACGTTATATGGTATAACGTTATAACGTATTACGTTATATGCTATAACGTCATATGGTATAACGTTATAACGTATTACGTTATGTGGTATAACGTTATAACATATTACGTTATATGGTATCACGTTATAACGTATTACGTTATATGGTATTACGTCATAACGTATTACGTTATATGGTATAACGTTATAACGTATTATGTTATATGCTGTAACGTGATATGGTATAACGTTATAACGTATTACGTTATATGCTGTGACGTGATATGGTATAACGTTATAACGTATTACGTTATATGGTATTACGTCATAACGTATTACGTTATATGGTATATCGTTATATGCTATAACGTCATATGGTATAACGTTATAACGTATTACGTTATATGGTATTACGTAATAACATATTACGTTATATGGTATCACGTTATAACGTATTACGTTATATGGTATTACGTCATAACGTATTACGTTATATGGTATAACGTTATAACGTATTATGTTATATGCTGTAACGTGATATGGTATAACGTTATAACGTATTACGTTATATGCTGTGACGTGATATGGTATAACGTTATAACGTATTACGTTATATGGTATTACGTCATAACGTATTACGTTATATGGTATATCGTTATATGCTATAACGTCATATGGTATAACGTTATAACGTATTACGTTATATGGTATTACGTAATAACGTATTACGTTATATGGTATCACGTTATAACGTATTACGTAATATTTAATTACGTCATGACGTATTACGTTATATGGTATAACGATATAACGTATTACGTTATATGGTATAACGTTATAACGTATTACGTTATATGCTATAACGTCATATGGTATAACGTTATAACGTATTACGTTATATGGTATAACGTTATAACGTATTACGTTATATGGTATAACGTTATTACGTTTTACGTTACATGGTATTACGTTATGACGTATTACGATATATGGTATTACGTCATAACGTATTACGTTATATGGTATAACGTTATAACGTATTATGTTATATGCTGTAACGTGATATGGTATAACGTTATAACGTATTACGTTATATGGTATTACGTCATAACGTATTACGTTATATGGTATATCGTTATAACGTATTACGTTATATGCTATAACGTCATATGGTATAACGTTATAACGTACTACGTTATATGGTATTACGTAATAACGTATTACGTTATATGGTATCACGTTATAACGTATTACGTTATATGGAATTACGTCATGACGTATTACGTTATATGCTATAACGTCATATGGTATAACGTTATAACGTATTACGTTATATGGTATAACGTTATAACGTATTACGTTATATGGTATTACGTTATAACGTGTTACGTTATATGGTATTACGTTATAACGTGTTACGTTATATGGTATTACGTTATAACGTGTTACGTCATATGGTATAACGTTATAACGTATTACGTTATATGGTGAAACGTCATATGGTATAACGCTATAACGTTTTACGTTATATGGTATTACGTTATAACGTATTACGTTATATGGTATTACGTCATAACGTATTACGTTATATGGTATAACGTTATAACGTATTACGTTATATGCTATAACGTCATATGGTATAACGTTATAACGTATTACGTTATATGGTATAACGTTATAACGTATTACGTTATATGGTATTACGTCATAACGTATTACGTTATATGGTATGTCGCTATAACGTGTTACGTTATATGCTATAACGTCATATGGTATAACGTTATAACGTATTATGATATATGGTATAACGTTATAACGTATTATGTTATATGCTGTAACGTGATATGGTATAACGTTATAACGTATTACGTTATATGGTATTACGTCATAACGTATTACGTTATATGGTATATCGATGTAACGTATTATGTTATATGCTGTAACGTGATATGGTATAACGTTATAACGTATTACGTTATATGGTATTACGTCATAACGTATTACGTTATATGGTATAACGTTATAACGTATTACGTTATATGCTATAACGTCATATGGTATAACGTTATAACGTATTACGTTATATGGTATAACGTTATGACGTATTACGTTATATGGTATAACGTTATTACGTTTTACGTTACATGGTATTACGTTATGACGTATTACGATATATGGTATTACGTCATAACGTATTACGTTATATGGTATAACGTTATAACGTATTATGTTATATGCTGTAACGTGATATGGTATAACGTTATAACGTATTACGTTATATGGTATTACGTCATAACGTATTACGTTATATGGTATATCGATGTAACGTATTACGTTATATGCTATAACGTCATATGGTATAACGTTATAACGTATTACGTTATATGGTATTACGTCATAACGTATTACGTTATATGGTATGTCGCTATAACGTGTTACGTTATATGCTATAACGTCATATGGTATAACGTTATAACGTATTATGATATATGGTATTACGTTATAACGTATTACGTTATATGGTGAAACGTCATATGGTATAACGCTATAACGTTTTACGTTACATGGTATTACGTTATGACGTATTACGATATATGGTATTACGTCATAACGTATTACGTTATATGGTATAACGTTATAACGTATTATGTTATATGCTGTAACGTGATATGGTATAACGTTATAACGTATTACGTTATATGGTATTACGTCATAACGTATTACGTTATATGGTATATCGTTATAACGTATTACGTTATATGCTATAACGTCATATGGTATAACGTTATAACGTACTACGTTATATGGTATTACGTAATAACGTATTACGTTATATGGTATCACGTTATAACGTATTACGTTATATGGAATTACGTCATGACGTATTACGTTATATGGTATAACGTTATAACGTATTACGTTATATGGTATAACGTTATAACGTATTACGTTATATGCTATAACGTCATATGGTATAACATTATAACGTATTACGTTATATGGTATAACGTTATAACGTATTAAGTTATATGGTATAACGTTCTTACGTATTACGTTACATGGTATAACTTTATAACGTATTACGTTATATGGTATAACGTTATAACGTATTACGTTATATGGTATTACGTTATAACGTGTTACGTTATATGGTATTACGTTATAACGTGTTACGTTATATGGTATTACGTTATAACGTGTTACGTCATATGGTATAACGTTATAACGTATTACGTTATATGGTGAAACGTCATATGGTATAACGCTATAACGTTTTACGTTATATGGTATTACGTTATAACGTATTACGTTATATGGTATTACGTCATAACGTATTACGTTATATGGTATAACGTTATAACGTATTACGTTATATGCTATAACGTCATATGGTATAACGTTATAACGTATTACGTTATATGGTATAACGTTATAACGTATTACGTTATATGGTATTACGTCATAACGTATTACGTTATATGGTATGTCGCTATAACGTGTTACGTTATATGCTATAACGTCATATGGTATAACGTTATAACGTATTATGATATATGGTATAACGTAATAACGTATTATGTTATATGCTGTAACGTGATATGGTATAACGTTATAACGTATTACGTTATATGGTATTACGTCATAACGTATTACGTTATATGGTATATCGATGTAACGTATTATGTTATATGCTGTAACGTGATATGGTATAACGTTATAACGTATTACGTTATATGGTATTACGTCATAACGTATTACGTTATATGGTATAACGTTATAACGTATTACGTTATATGCTATAACGTCATATGGTATAACGTTATAACGTATTACGTTATATGGTATAACGTTATAACGTATTACGTTATATGGTATAACGTTATTACGTTTTACGTTACATGGTATTACGTTATGACGTATTACGATATATGGTATTACGTCATAACGTATTACGTTATATGGTATAACGTTATAACGTATTATGTTATATGCTGTAACGTGATATGGTATAACGTTATAACGTATTACGTTATATGGTATTACGTCATAACGTATTACGTTATATGGTATATCGTTATAACGTATTACGTTATATGCTATAACGTCATATGGTATAACGTTATAACGTACTACGTTATATGGTATTACGTAATAACGTATTACGTTATATGGTATCACGTTATAACGTATTACGTTATATGGAATTACGTCATGACGTATTACGTTATATGCTATAACGTCATATGGTATAACGTTATAACGTATTACGTTATATGGTATAACGTTATAACGTATTACGTTATATGGTATTACGTTATAACGTGTTACGTTATATGGTATTACGTTATAACGTGTTACGTTATATGGTATTACGTTATAACGTGTTACGTCATATGGTATAACGTTATAACGTATTACGTTATATGGTGAAACGTCATATGGTATAACGCTATAACGTTTTACGTTATATGGTATTACGTTATAACGTATTACGTTATATGGTATTACGTCATAACGTATTACGTTATATGGTATAACGTTATAACGTATTACGTTATATGCTATAACGTCATATGGTATAACGTTATAACGTATTACGTTATATGGTATAACGTTATAACGTATTACGTTATATGGTATTACGTCATAACGTATTACGTTATATGGTATGTCGCTATAACGTGTTACGTTATATGCTATAACGTCATATGGTATAACGTTATAACGTATTATGATATATGGTATAACGTTATAACGTATTATGTTATATGCTGTAACGTGATATGGTATAACGTTATAACGTATTACGTTATATGGTAATACGTCATAACGTATTACGTTATATGGTATATCGATGTAACGTATTATGTTATATGCTGTAACGTGATATGGTATAACGTTATAACGTATTACGTTATATGGTATTACGTCATAACGTATTACGTTATATGGTATATCGATGTAACGTATTATGTTATATGCTGTAACGTGATATGGTATAACGTTATAACGTATTACGTTATATGGTATTACGTCATAACGTATTACGTTATATGGTATAACGTTATAACGTATTACGTTATATGCTATAACGTCATATGGTATAACGTTATAACGTATTACGTTATATGGTATAACGTTATAACGTATTACGTTATATGGTATAACGTTATTACGTTTTACGTTACATGGTATTACGTTATGACGTATTACGATATATGGTATTACGTCATAACGTATTACGTTATATGGTATAACGTTATAACGTATTATGTTATATGCTGTAACGTGATATGGTATAACGTTATAACGTATTACGTTATATGGTATTACGTCATAACGTATTACGTTATATGGTATATCGATGTAACGTATTACGTTATATGCTATAACGTCATATGGTATAACGTTATAACGTATTACGTTATATGGTATTACGTCATAACGTATTACGTTATATGGTATGTCGCTATAACGTGTTACGTTATATGCTATAACGTCATATGGTATAACGTTATAACGTATTATGATATATGGTATTACGTTATAACGTATTACGTTATATGGTGAAACGTCATATGGTATAACGCTATAACGTTTTACGTTACATGGTATTACGTTATGACGTATTACGATATATGGTATTACGTCATAACGTATTACGTTATATGGTATAACGTTATAACGTATTATGTTATATGCTGTAACGTGATATGGTATAACGTTATAACGTATTACGTTATATGGTATTACGTCATAACGTATTACGTTATATGGTATATCGTTATAACGTATTACGTTATATGCTATAACGTCATATGGTATAACGTTATAACGTACTACGTTATATGGTATTACGTAATAACGTATTACGTTATATGGTATCACGTTATAACGTATTACGTTATATGGAATTACGTCATGACGTATTACGTTATATGGTATAACGTTATAACGTATTACGTTATATGGTATAACGTTATAACGTATTACGTTATATGCTATAACGTCATATGGTATAACGTTATAACGTATTACGTTATATGGTATAACGTTATAACGTATTAAGTTATATGGTATAACGTTGTTACGTATTACGTTACATGGTATAACTTTATAACGTATTACGTTATATGGTATAACGTTATAACGTATTACGTTATATGGTATTACGTTATAACGTGTTACGTTATATGGTATTACGTTATAACGTGTTACGTTATATGGTATTACGTTATAACGTGTTACGTCATATGGTATAACGTTATAATGTATTACGTTATATGGTGAAACGTCATATGGTATAACGCTATAACGTTTTACGTTATATGGTATTACGTTATAACGTATTACGTTATATGCTATAACGTCATATGGTATAAAGTTATAACGTATTACGTTATATGGTATTACGTTATAACGTATTACGTTATATGCTATAACGTCATATGGTATAAAGTTATAACGTATTACGTTATATGGTATTACGTTATAACGTATTACGTTATATGGTATAACGTTATAACGTATTACGTTATATGGTATAACGTTATAACGCATTACGTTATATGCTATAACGTCATATGGTATAACGTTATAACGTATTACGTTATATGGTATTACGTTATAACGTATTACGTTATATGGTATCAGGTTATAACGTATTACGTTATATGCTATAACGTCATATGGTATAACGTTATTACGTATTACGTTATATGGTATAACGTTATAACATATTACGTTATATGGTATCACGTTATAACGTATTACGTTATATGGTATTACGTCATAACGTATTACGTTATATGGTGAAACGTCATATGGTATAACGCTATAACGTTTTACGTTACATGGTATTACGTTCTGACGTATTACGATATATGGTATTACGTCATAACGTATTACGTTATATGGTATAACGTTATAACGTATTATGATGTATGCTGTAACGTGATATGGTATAACGTTATAACGTATTACGTTATATGGTATTACGTCATAACGTATTACGTTATATGGTATATCGATATAACGTATTACGTTATATGCTATAACGTCATATTTTATAACGTTATAACGTATTACGTTATATGGTATTACGTAATAACGTATTACGTTATGATGTATCACGTTATAACGTATTACGTTATATGGTATTACGTCATAACGTATTACGTTATATGGTATAACGTTATAACGTATTACGTTATATGGTATAACGTTATAACGTATTACGTTATATGCTATAACGTCATATGGTATAAAGTTATAACGTATTACGTTATATGGTATAACGTTATAACATATTACGTTATATGGTATCACGTTATAAAGTATTACGTTATATGGTATTACGTCATAACGTATTACGTTATATGATATAACGTTATAACGTATTACGTTATATGCTGTAACGTGATATGGTATATCGTTATAACGTATTACGTTATATGCTATAACGTCATATGGTATAACGTTATAACGTATTACGTTATATGGTATTACGTCATAACGTATTACGTTATATGGTATATCGTTATATGCTATAACGTCATATGGTATAACGTTATAACGTATTACGTTATATGGTATTACGTAATAACGTATTACGTTATATGGTATCACGTTATAACGTATTACGTTATATGGAATTACGTCATGACGTATTACGTTATATGGTATAACGATATAACGTATTACGTTATATGGTATAACGTTATAACGTATTACGTTATATGCTATAACGTCATATGGTATAACGTTATAACGTATTACGTTATATGGTATAACGTTATAACGTATTACGTTATATGGTATAACGTTATAACGTATTACGTTATATGCTATAACGTCATATGGTATAACGTTATAACGTATTACGTTATATGGTATAACGTTATAACATATTACGTTATATGGTATCACGTTATAACGTATTACGTTATATGGTATTACGTCATAACGTATTACGTTATATGGTGAAACGTCATATGGTATAACGCTATAACGTTTTACGTTACATGGTATTACGTTATGACGTATTACGATATATGGTATTACGTCATAACGTATTACGTTATATGGTATAACGTTATAACGTATTATGTTATATGCTGTATCGTGATATGGTATAACGTTATAACGTATTACGTTATATGGTATTACGTCATAACGTATTACGTTATATGGTATATCGTTATAACGTATTACGTTATATGCTATAACGTCATATGGTATAACGTTATAACGTATTACGTTATATGGTATTACGTAATAACGTATTACGTTATATGGTATCACGTTATAACGTATTATGTTATATGCTGTAACGTGATATGGTATAACGTCATAACGTATTACGTTATATGGTATAACGTTATAACGTATTATGTTATATGCTGTAACGTGATATGGTATAACGTTATAACGTATTACGTTATATGGTATTACGTCATAACGTATTACGTTATATGGTATGTCGCTATAACGTATTACGTTATATGCTATAACGTCATATGGTATAACGTTATAACGTATTATGTTATATGGTATTACGTTATAACGTATTACGTTATATGGTGAAACGTCATATGGTATAACGCTATAACGTTTTAAGTTACATGGTATTACGTTATGACGTATTACGATATATGGTATTACGTCATAACGTATTACGTTATATGGTATAACGTTATAACGTATTATGTTATATGCTGTAACGTGATATGGTATAACGTTATAACGTATTACGTTATATGGTATTACGTCATAACGTATTACGTTATATGGTATATCGATATAACGTATTACGTTATATGCTATAACGTCATATGGTATAACGTTATAACGTACTACGTTATATGGTATTACGTAATAACGTATTACGTTATGATGTACCACGTTATAACGTATTACGTTATATGGTATTACGTCATAACGTATTACGTTATATGGTATAACGTTATAACGTATTACGTTATATGGTATAACGTTATAACGTATTACGTTATATGCTATAACGTCATATGGTATAACGTTATAACGTATTACGTTATGTGGTATAACGTTATAACATATTACGTTATATGGTATCACGTTATAACGTATTACGTTATATGGTATTACGTCATAACGTATTACGTTATATGGTATAACGTTATAACGTATTATGTTATATGCTGTAACGTGATATGGTATAACGTTATAACGTATTACGTTATATGCTGTGACGTGATATGGTATAACGTTATAACGTATTACGTTATATGGTATTACGTCATAACGTATTACGTTATATGGTATATCGTTATATGCTATAACGTCATATGGTATAACGTTATAACGTATTACGTTATATGGTATTACGTAATAACATATTACGTTATATGGTATCACGTTATAACGTATTACGTTATATGGTATTACGTCATAACGTATTACGTTATATGGTATAACGTTATAACGTATTATGTTATATGCTGTAACGTGATATGGTATAACGTTATAACGTATTACGTTATATGCTGTGACGTGATATGGTATAACGTTATAACGTATTACGTTATATGGTATTACGTCATAACGTATTACGTTATATGGTATATCGTTATATGCTATAACGTCATATGGTATAACGTTATAACGTATTACGTTATATGGTATTACGTAATAACGTATTACGTTATATGGTATCACGTTATAACGTATTATGTTATATGGAATTACGTCATGACGTATTACGTTATATGGTATAACGATATAACGTATTACGTTATATGGTATAACGTTATAACGTATTACGTTATATGCTATAACGTCATATGGTATAACGTTATAACGTATTACGTTATATGGTATAACGTTATAACGTATTACGTTATATGGTATAACGTTATTACGTTTTACGTTACATGGTATTACGTTATGACGTATTACGATATATGGTATTACGTCATAACGTATTACGTTATATGGTATAACGTTATAACGTATTATGTTATATGCTGTAACGTGATATGGTATAACGTTATAACGTATTACGTTATATGGTATTACGTCATAACGTATTACGTTATATGGTATATCGATGTAACGTATTACGTTATATGCTATAACGTCATATGGTATAACGTTATAACGTATTACGTTATATGGTATTACGTCATAACGTATTACGTTATATGGTATGTCGCTATAACGTGTTACGTTATATGCTATAACGTCATATGGTATAACGTTATAACGTATTATGATATATGGTATTACGTTATAACGTATTACGTTATATGGTGAAACGTCATATGGTATAACGCTATAACGTTTTACGTTACATGGTATTACGTTATGACGTATTACGATATATGGTATTACGTCATAACGTATTACGTTATATGGTATAACGTTATAACGTATTATGTTATATGCTGTAACGTGATATGGTATAACGTTATAACGTATTACGTTATATGGTATTACGTCATAACGTATTACGTTATATGGTATATCGTTATAACGTATTACGTTATATGCTATAACGTCATATGGTATAACGTTATAACGTACTACGTTATATGGTATTACGTAATAACGTATTACGTTATATGGTATCACGTTATAACGTATTACGTTATATGGAATTACGTCATGACGTATTACGTTATATGGTATAACGTTATAACGTATTACGTTATATGGTATAACGTTATAACGTATTACGTTATATGCTATAACGTCATATGGTATAACGTTATAACGTATTACGTTATATGGTATAACGTTATAACGTATTAAGTTATATGGTATAACGTTGTTACGTATTACGTTACATGGTGTAACTTTATAACGTATTACGTTATATGGTATAACGTTATAACGTATTACGTTATATGGTATTACGTTATAACGTGTTACGTTATATGGTATTACGTTATAACGTGTTACGTTATATGGTATTACGTTATAACGTGTTACGTCATATGGTATAACGATATAACGTATTACGTTATATGGTGAAACGTCATATGGTATAACGCTATAACGTTTTACGTTATATGGTATTACGTTATAACGTATTACGTTATATGCTATAACGTCATATGGTATAAAGTTATAACGTATTACGTTATATGGTATTACGTTATAACGTATTACGTTATATGCTATAACGTCATATGGTATAAAGTTATAACGTATTACGTTATATGGTATTACGTTATAACGTATTACGTTATATGGTATAACGTTATAACGTATTACGTTATATGGTATAACGTTATAACGCATTACGTTATATGCTATAACGTCATATGGTATAACGTTATAACGTATTACGTTATATGGTATTACGTTATAACGTATTACGTTATATGGTATCAGGTTATAACGTATTACGTTATATGCTATAACGTCATATGGTATAACGTTATAACGTATTACGTTATATGGTATAACGTTATAACATATTACGTTATATGGTATCACGTTATAACGTATTACGTTATATGGTATTACGTCATAACGTATTACGTTATATGGTGAAACGTCATATGGTATAACGCTATAACGTTTTACGTTACATGGTATTACGTTCTGACGTATTACGATATATGGTATTACGTCATAACGTATTACGTTATATGGTATAACGTTATAACGTATTATGTTATATGCTGTAACGTGATATGGTATAACGTTATAACGTATTACGTTATATGGTATTACGTCATAACGTATTACGTTATATGGTATATCGATATAACGTATTACGTTGTATGCTATAACGTCATATTTTATAACGTTATAACGTATTACGTTATATGGTATTACGTAATAACGTATTACGTTATGATGTATCACGTTATAACGTATTACGTTATATGGTATTACGTCATAACGTATTACGTTATATGGTATAACGTTATAACGTATTACGTTATATGGTATAACGTTATAACGTATTACGTTATATGCTATAACGTCATATGGTATAACGTTATAACGTATTACGTTATATGGTATAACGTTATAACATATTACGTTATATGGTATCACGTTATAAAGTATTACGTTATATGGTATTACGTCATAACGTATTACGTTATATGATATAACGTTATAACGTATTACGTTATATGCTGTAACGTGATATGGTATATCGTTATAACGTATTACGTTATATGCTATAACGTCATATGGTATAACGTTATAACGTATTACGTTATATGGTATTACGTCATAACGTATTACGTTATATGGTATATCGTTATATGCTATAACGTCATATGGTATAACGTTATAACGTATTACGTTATATGGTATTACGTAATAACGTATTACGTTATATGGTATCACGTTATAACGTATTACGTTATATGCAATTACGTCATGACGTATTACGTTATATGGTATAACGATATAACGTATTACGTTATATGGTATAACGTTATAACGTATTACGTTATATGCTATAACGTCATATGGTATAACGTTATAACGTATTACGTTATATGGTATAACGTTATAACGTATTACGTTATATGGTATAACGTTATTACGTTTTACGTTACATGGTATTACGTTATGACGTATTACGATATATGGTATTACGTCATAACGTATTACGTTATATGGTATAACGTTATAACGTATTATGTTATATGCTGTAACGTGATATGGTATAACGTTATAACGTATTACGTTATATGGTATTACGTCATAACGTATTACGTTATATGGTATATCGATGTAACGTATTACGTTATATGCTATAACGTCATATGGTATAACGTTATAACGTATTACGTTATATGGTATTACGTCATAACGTATTACGTTATATGGTATGTCGCTATAACGTATTTCGTTATAAGCTATAACGTCATATGGTATAACGTTATTACGTATTATGTTATATGGTATTACGTTATAACGTATTACGTTATATGGTGAAACGTCATATGGTATAACGCTATAACGTTTTACGTTACATGGTATTACGTTATGACGTATTACGATATATGGTATTACGTCATAACGTATTACGTTATATGGTATAACGTTATAACGTATTATGTTATATGCTGCAAAGTGATATGGTATAACGTTATAACGTATTACGTTATATGGTATTACGTCATAACGTATTACGTTATATGGTAGATCGATATAACGTATTACGTTATATGCTATAACGTCATATGGTATAACGTTATAACATATTACGTTATATGGTATCACGTTATAACGTATTACGTTATATGGTATTACGTCATAACGTATTACGTTATATGGTATAACGTTATAACGTATTACGTTATATGCTGTAACGTGATATGGTATAACGTTATAACGTATTACGTTATATGCTGTAACGTGATATGGTATAACGTTATAACGTATTACGTTATATGGTATTACGTTATAACGTATTACGTTATATGCTATAACGTCATATGGTATAACGTTATAACGTATTACGTTATATGGTATAACGTTATAACGTATTACGTTATATGGTATAACGTTGTTACGTATTACGTTACATGGTATAACTTTATAACGTATTACGTTATATGGTATAACGTTATAACGTATTACGTTATATGGTATAACGTTCTAACGTATTACGTTATATGGTATAACGTTCTAACGTATTACGTTATATGGTATATCGTTATAACGTATTATGTTATATGCTGTAACGTGATATGGTATAACGTTATAACGCATTACCTTATATGGTATAACGTCATATGGTATAACGTTATAACGTATTAGGTTATATGGTATCACGTTATAACGTATTACGTTATATGGTATTACGTCATAACGTATTACGTTATATGGAATAACGTTATAACGTATTACGTTATATGGTATAACGTTATAACGTATTACGTTATATGGTATAACGTTATAACGTATTACGTTATATGGTATTACGTAATAACGTATTACGTTATATGGTATCACGTTATAACGTATTACGTTATATGGAATTACGTCATGACGTAATACGTTATATGGTATAACGATATAACGTATTACGTTATATGGTATAACGTTATAACGTATTACGTTATATGCTATAACGTCATATGGTATAACGTTATAACGTATTACGTTATATGGTATAACGTTATAACGTATTACGTTATATGGTATAACGTTGTTACGTATTACGTTACATGGTATAACTTTATAACGTTATAACGTATTACGTTATATGGTATAACGTTCTAACGTATTACATTATATGGTATAACGTTCTAACGTATTACGTTATATGGTATATCGTTATAACGTATTATGTTATATGCTGTAACGTGAAATGGTATAACGTTATAACGTATTACGTTATATGGTATAACGTCATATGGTATAACGTTATAGCGTATTACGTTATATGGTATTAAGTCATAACGTAGTACGTTATTTGGAATAACGTTATAACGTATTACGTTATATGGTATAACGTTATAACGTATTACGTTATATGGTATAACGTTCTAACGTATTACGTTATATGGTATAACGTTCTAACGTATTACATTATATGGTATAACGTTATAACGTATTACGCTATATGGTAAAACGTTATAACGTATTACGTTATATGGTATAATATTATAACGTATTACGCTATATGGTATAACGTTATAACGTATTACATTATATGCTGTAACGTGATATGGTATAACGTTATAACGCATTACCTTATATGGTATAACGTCATATGGTATAACGTTATAACGTATTACGTTATATGGTATTACGTCATAACGTAGTACGTTATATGGAATAACGTTATAACGTATTACGTTATAGGGTATTACGTCATAACGTATTACGTTATATGGTATTACGTTATAACGTGTCACGTTATATGGTATTACGTTATAACGTGTTACGTTATATGGTATTACGTTATAACGTGTTACGTTATATGGTATAACGTTATAACGTATTACGTTATATGGTGAAACGTCATATGGTATAACGCTATAACGTTTTACGTTATATGGTATTACGTTATAACGTATTACGTTATATGCTATAACGTCATATGGTATAACGTTATAACGTATTACGTTATATGGTATTACGTTATAACGTATTACGTTATATGGTATCAGGTTATAACGTATTACGTTATATGATATAACGTCATGTGGTATAACGTTATAACGTATTACGTTATATGGTATCACGTTATGACGTATTACGTCGTATGGAATAACGTTATAACGTATTACGTTATATGGTATAACGTTATAACGTATTACGTTATATGGTATAACGTTATAACGTATTACGTTATATGGTATAACGTTATAACGTATTACCTAATATGGTATAACGTCATGTGGTATAACGTTATAACGTATTACGTTATATGGTATCACGTTATGACGTATTACGATATAAGGTATTACGTCATAACGTATTATGTTATATGGTATAACGTTATAACGTATTACGTTATATGGTATAACGTTATAACGTATTACCTTATATGGTATTACGTCATGTGGAATAACGTTATAACGTATTACGTTATATGGTGAAACGTCATATGCTATAACGCTATAACGTTTTACGTTATATGGTTTTACGTTATAACGTATTACGTTATATGCTATAACGTCATATGGTATAACGTTATAACGTATTACGTTATATGGTATAACGTTCTAACGTATTACGTTATATGGTATAACGTTCTAACGTATTACGTTATATGGTATAACGTTCTAACGTATTACATTATATGGTATCACGTTATAACGTATTACGTTATATGGTATTACGTCATAACGTATTACGTTATATGGTATAACGTCATAACGTATTACCTTATATGGTATAACGTTATAACGTATTACGTTATATGCTATAACGTCATATGGTATAACGTTATAACGTATTACGTTATATGGTATAACGTTATAACATATTACGTTATATGGTATCACGTTATAACGTATTACGTTATATGGTATTACGTCATAACGTATTACGTTATATGGTGAAACGTCATATGGTATAACGCTATAACGTTTTACGTTACATGGTATTACGTTATGACGTATTACGATATATGGTATTACGTCATAACGTATTACGTTATATGGTATAACGTTATAACGTATTATGTTATATGCTGTAACGTGATATGGTATAACGTTATAACGTATTACGTTATATGGTTTTACGTCATAACGTATTACGATATATGGTATATCGATATAACGTATTACGTTATATGCTATAACGTCATATGGTATAACGTTATAACGTATTACGTTATATGGTATTACGTAATAACGTATTACGTTATGATGTATCACGTTATAACGTATTGCGTTATATGGTATTACGTCATCACGTATTACGTTATATGGTATAACGTTATAACGTATTACGTTATATGGTATAACGTTATAACGTATTACGTTATATGCTATAACGTCATATGGTATATCGTTATAACGTATTACGTTATATGCTATAACGTCATAAGGTATAACGTTATAACGTATTACGTTATATGCTGTAACGTGATATGGTATAACGTTATAACGTATTACGTTATATGGTATTACGTCATAACGTATTACGTTATATGGTATATCGTTATAACGTATTACGTTATATGCTATAACGTCATATGGTATAACGTTATAACGTATTACGTTATATGGTATTACGTAATAACGTATTACGTTATATGGTATCACGTTATAACGTATTACGTTATATGGAATTACGTCATGACGTATTACGTTATATGGTATAACGATATGACGTATTACGTTATATGGTATAACGTTATAACGTATTACGTTATATGCTATAACGTCATATGGTATAACGTTATAACGTATTACGTTATATGGTATAACGTTATAACGTATTACGTTATATGGTATAACGTTATTACGTTTTACGTTACATGGTATTACGTTATGACGTATTACGATATATGGTATTACGTCATAACGTATTACGTTATATGGTATGTCGGTATAACGTATTACGTTATATGCTATAACGTCATATGGTATAACGTTATAACGTATTATGTTATATGGTATTACGTTATAACGTATTACGTTATATGGTGAAACGTCATATGGTATAACGCTATAACGTTTTACGTTACATGGTATTACGTTATGACGTATTACGATATATGGTATTACGTCATAACGTATTACGTTATATGGTATAACGTTATAACGTATTATGTTATATGCTGTAACGTGATATGGTATAACGTTATAACGTATTACGTTATATGGTATTACGTCATAACGTATTACGTTATATGGTATATCGATATAACGTATTACGTTATATGCTATAACGTCATATGGTATAACGTTATAACGTATTACGTTATATGGTATTACGTAATAACGTATTACGTTATGATGTACCACGTTATAACGTATTACGTTATATGGTATTACGTCATAACGTATTACGTTATATGGTATAACGTTATAACGTATTACGTTATATGGTATAACGTTATAACGTATTACGTTATATGCTATAACGTCATATGGTATAACGTTATAACGTATTACGTTATGTGGTATAACGTTATAACATATTACGTTATATGGTATCACGTTATAACGTATTACGTTATATGGTATTACGTCATAACGTATTACGTTATATGGTATAACGTTATAACGTATTACGTTATATGCTGTAACGTGATATGGTATAACGTTATAACTTATTACGTTATATGCTGTAACGTGATATGGTATAACGTTATAACGTATTACGTTATATGGTATTACGTCATAACGTATTACGTTATATGGTATATCGTTATAACGTATTACGTTATATGGTATTACGTCATAACGTATTACGTTATATGGTATATCGATATAACGTATTACGTTATATGCTATAACGTCATATGGTATAACGTTATAACGTATTACGTTATATGGTATTACGTAATAACGTATTACGTTATGATGTATCACGTTATAACGTATTGCGTTATATGGTATTACGTCATCACGTATTACGTTATATGGTATAACGTTATAACGTATTACGTTATATGGTATAACGTTATAACGTATTACGTTATATGCTATAACGTCATATGGTATATCGTTATAACGTATTACGTTATATGCTATAACGTCATATGGTATAACGTTATAACGTATTACGTTATATGCTGTAACGTGATATGGTATAACGTTATAACGTATTACGTTATATGGTATTACGTCATAACGTATTACGTTATATGGTATATCGTTATAACGTATTACGTTATATGCTATAACGTCATATGGTATAACGTTATAACGTATTACGTTATATGGTATTACGTAATAACGTATTACGTTATATGGTATCACGTTATAACGTATTACGTTATATGGAATTACGTCATGACGTATTACGTTATATGGTATAACGATATGACGTATTACGTTATATGGTATAACGTTATAACGTATTACGTTATATGCTATAACGTCATATGGTATAACGTTATAACGTATTACGTTATATGGTATAACGTTATAACGTATTACGTTATATGGTATAACGTTATTACGTTTTACGTTACATGGTATTACGTTATGACGTATTACGATATATGGTATTACGTCATAACGTATTACGTTATATGGTATGTCGGTATAACGTATTACGTTATATGCTATAACGTCATATGGTATAACGTTATAACGTATTATGTTATATGGTATTACGTTATAACGTATTACGTTATATGGTGAAACGTCATATGGTATAACGCTATAACGTTTTACGTTACATGGTATTACGTTATGACGTATTACGATATATGGTATTACGTCATAACGTATTACGTTATATGGTATAACGTTATAACGTATTATGTTATATGCTGTAACGTGATATGGTATAACGTTATAACGTATTACGTTATATGGTATTACGTCATAACGTATTACGTTATATGGTATATCGATATAACGTATTACGTTATATGCTATAACGTCATATGGTATAACGTTATAACGTATTACGTTATATGGTATTACGTAATAACGTATTACGTTATGATGTACCACGTTATAACGTATTACGTTATATGGTATTACGTCATAACGTATTACGTTATATGGTATAACGTTATAACGTATTACGTTATATGGTATAACGTTATAACGTATTACGTTATATGCTATAACGTCATATGGTATAACGTTATAACGTATTACGTTATGTGGTATAACGTTATAACATATTACGTTATATGGTATCACGTTATAACGTATTACGTTATATGGTATTACGTCATAACGTATTACGTTATATGGTATAACGTTATAACGTATTACGTTATATGCTGTAACGTGATATGGTATAACGTTATAACTTATTACGTTATATGCTGTAACGTGATATGGTATAACGTTATAACGTATTACGTTATATGGTATTACGTCATAACGTATTACGTTATATGGTATATCGTTATAACGTATTACGTTATATGCTATAACGTCATATGGTATAACGTTATAACGTATTGCGTTATATGGTATTACGTAATAACGTATTACATTATATGGTATCACGTTATAATGTATTACGTTATATGGAATTACGTCATGACGTATTACGTTATATGGTATAACGATATAACGTATTACGTTATATGGTATAACGTTATAACGTATTACGTTATATGCTATAACGTCATATGGTATAACGTTATAACGTATTACGTTATATGGTATAACGTTATAACGTATTACGTTATATGGTATAACGTTATTACGATTTACGTTACATGGTATTACGTTATGACGTATTACGATATATGGTATTACGTCATAACGTATTACGTTATATGGTATAACGTTATAACGTATTATGTTATATGCTGTAACGTGATATGGTATAACGTTATAACGTATTACGTTATATGGTATATCGATGTAACGTATTACGTTATATGCTATAACGTCATATGGTATAACGTTATAACCTATTACGTTATATGGTATAACGTCATAACGTATTACGTTATATGGTATGTCGCTATAACGTATTACGTTATATGCTATAACGTCATATGGTATAACGTTATAACGTATTATGTTATATGGTATTACGTTATAACGTATTACGTTATATGGTGAAACGTCATATGGTATAACGCTATAACGTTTTACGTTACATGGTATTACGTTATGACGTATTACGATATATGGTATTACGTCATAACGTATTACGTTATATGGTATAACGTTATAACTTATTATGTTATATGCTGTAAAGTGATATGGTATAACGTTATAACGTATTACGTTATATGGTATTACGTCATAACGTGTTACGCTATATGGTATATCGATATAACGTATTACGTTATATGCTATAACGTCATATGGTATAACGTTATAACGTATTACGTTATATGGTATTACGTAATAACGTATTACGTTATGATGTATCACGTTATAACGTATTACGTTATATGGTATTACGTCATAACGTATTACGTTATATGGTATAACGTTATAACGTATTACGTTATATGGTATAACGTTATAACGTATTACGTTATATGCTATAACGTCATATGGTATATCGTTATAACGTATTACGTTATATGCTATAACGTCATATGGTATAACGTTATAACGTATTACGTTATATGCTGTAACGTGATATGGTATAACGTTATAACGTATTACGTTATATGGTATTACGTCATAACGTATTACGTTATATGGTATATCGTTATAACGTATTACGTTATATGCTATAACGTCATATGGTATAACGTTATAACGTATTACGTTGTATGGTATTACGTAATAACGTATTACGTTATATGGTATCACGTTATAACGTATTACGTTATATGGAATTACGTCATGACGTATTACGTTATATGGTATAACGATATGACGTATTACGTTATATGGTATAACGTTATAACGTATTACGTTATATGCTATAACGTCATATGGTATAACGTTATAACGTATTACGTTATATGGTATAACGTTATAACGTATTACGTTATATGGTATAACGTTATTACGTTTTACGTTACATGGTATTACGTTATGACGTATTACGATATATGGTATTACGTCATAACGTATTACGTTATATGGTATGTCGCTATAACGTATTACGTTATATGCTATAACGTCATATGGTATAACGTTATAACGTATTATGTTATATGGTATTACGTTATAACGTAATACGTTATATGGTGAAACGTCATATGGTATAACGCTATAACGTTTTACGTTACATGGTATTACGTTATGACGTATTACGATATATGGTATTACGTCATAACGTATTACGTTATATGGTATAACGTTATAACGTATTATGTTATATGCTGTAACGTGATATGGTATAACGTTATAACGTATTACGTTATATGGTATTACGTCATAACGTATTACGTTATATGGTATATCGATATAACGTATTACGTTATATGCTATAACGTCATATGGTATAACGTTATAACGTATTACGTTATATGGTATTACGTAATAACGTATTACGTTATGATGTACCACGTTATAACGTATTACGTTATATGGTATTACGTCATAACGTATTACGTTATATGGTATAACGTTATAACGTATTACGTTATATGGTATAACGTTATAACGTATTACGTTATATGCTATAACGTCATATGGTATAACGTTATAACGTATTACGTTATGTGGTATAACGTTATAACATATTACGTTATATGGTATCACGTTATAACGTATTACGTTATATGGTATTACTTCATAACGTATTACGTTATATGGTATAACGTTATAACGTATTACGTTATATGCTGTAACGTGATATGGTATAACGTTATAACTTATTACGTTATATGCTGTAACGTGATATGGTATAACGTTATAACGTATTACGTTATATGGTATTACGTCATAACGTATTACGTTATATGGTATATCGTTATAACGTATTACGTTATATGCTATAACGTCATATGGTATAACGTTATAACGTATTGCGTTATATGGTATTACGTAATAACGTATTACATTATATGGTATCACGTTATAATGTATTACGTTATATGGAATTACGTCATGACGTATTACGTTATATGGTATAACGATATAACGTATTACGTTATATGGTATAACGTTATAACGTATTACGTTATATGCTATAACGTCATATGGTATAACGTTATAACGTATTACGTTATATGGTATAACGTTATAACGTATTACGTTATATGGTATAACGTTATTACGATTTACGTTACATGGTATTACGTTATGACGTATTACGATATATGGTATTACGTCATAACGTATTACGTTATATGGTATAACGTTATAACGTATTACGTTATATGGTATACCGATGTAACGTATTACGTTATATGCTATAACGTCATATGGTATAACGTTATAACCTATTACGTTATATGGTATAACGTCATAACGTATTACGTTATATGGTATGTCGCTATAACGTATTACGTTATATGCTATAACGTCATATGGTATAACGTTATAACGTATTATGTTATATGGTATTACGTTATAACGTATTACGTTATATGGTGAAACGTCATATGGTATAACGCTATAACGTTTTACGTTACATGGTATTACGTTATGACGTATTACGATATATGGTATTACGTCATAACGTATTACGTTATATGGTATAACGTTATAACTTATTATGTTATATGCTGTAAAGTGATATGGTATAACGTTATAACGTATTACGTTATATGGTATTACGTCATAACGTATTACGTTATATGGTATATCGATATAACGTATTACGTTATATGCTATAACGTCATATGGTATAACGTTATAACGTATTACGTTATATGGTATTACGTAATAACGTATTACGTTATGATGTATCACGTTATAACGTATTACGTTATATGGTATTACGTCATAACGTATTACGTTATATGGTATAACGTTATAACGTATTACGTTATATGGTATAACGTTATAACGTTTTACGTTATATGCTATAACGTCATATGATATAACGTTATAACGTATTACGTTATATGGTATAACGTTATAACATATTACGTTATATGGTATCACGTTATAACGTATTACGTTATATGGTATTACGTCATAACGTATTACGTTATATGGTGAAACGTCATATGGTATAACGCTATAACGTTTTACGTTACATGGTATTACGTTATGACGTATTACGATATATGGTATTACTTCATAACGTATTACGTTATATGGTATAACTTTATAACGTATTATGTTATATGCTGTAACGTGATATGGTATAACGTTACAACGTATTACGTTATATCGTATTACGTCATAACGTATTACGTTATATGGTATATCGATATAACGTATTACGTTATATGCTATAACGTCATATGGTATAACGTTATAACGTATTACGTTATATGGTATTACGTAATAACGTATTACGTTATGATGTATCACGTTATAACGTATTACGTTATATGGTATTACGTCATAACGTATTACGTTATATGGTATAACGTTATAACGTATTACGTTATATGGTATAACGTTATAACGTATTACGTTATATGCTATAACGTCATATGGTATAACGTTATAACGTATTACGTTATATGGTATAACGTTATAACATATTACGTTATATGGTATCACGTTATAAAATATTACGTTATATGGTATTACGTCATAACGTATTACGTTATATGGTATAACGTTATAACGTATTACGTTATATGCTGTAACGTGATATGGTATAACGTTATAACGTATTACGTTATATGCTGTAACGTGATATGGTATAACGTTATAACGTATTACGTTATATGGTATTACGTCATAACGTATTACGTTATATGGTATATCGTTATAACGTATTACGTTATATGCTATAACGTCATATGGTATAACGTTATAACGTATTACGTTATATGGTATTACGTAATAACGTATTACGTTATATGGTATCACGTTATAACGTATTACGTTATATGGAATTAAGTCATGACGTATTACGTTATATGGTATAACGATATGACGTATTACGTTATATGGTATAACGTTATAACGTATTACGTTATATGCTGTAACGTGATATGGTATAACGTTATAACGTATTACGTTATATGGTATTACGTCATAACGTATTACGTTATATGGTATGTCGCTATAACGTATTACGTTATATGCTATAACGTCATATGGTATAATGTTATAACGTATTATGTTATATGGTATTACGTTATAACGTATTACGTTATATGATGAAACGTCATATGGTATAACGCTATAACGTTTTACGTTACATGGTATTACGTTATGACGTATTACGATATATGGTATTACGTCATAACGTATTACGTTATATGGTATAACGTTATAACGTATTATGTTATATGCTGTAACGTGATATGGTATAACGTTATAACGTATTACGTTATATGGTATTACGTCATAACGTATTACGTTATATGGTATATCGATATAACGTATTACGTTATATGCTATAACGTCATATGGTATAACGTTATAACGTATTACGTTATATGGTATTACGTAATAACGTATTACGTTATGATGTACCACGTTATAACGTATTACGTTATATGGTATTACGTCATGACGTATTACGTTATATGGTATAACGTCATAACGTATTACGTTATATGGTATGTCGCTATAACGTATTACGTTATATGCTATAACGTCATATGGTATAACGTTATAACGTATTATGTTATATGGTATAACGTTATAACGTATTATGTTATATGCTGTAACGTGATATGGTATAACGTTATAACGTATTACGTTATATGGTATATCGATGTAACGTATTACGTTATATGCTATAACGTCATATGGTATAACGTTATAACCTATTACGTTATATGGTATAACGTCATAACGTATTACGTTATATGGTATGTCGCTATAACGTATTACGTTATATGCTATAACGTCATATGGTATAACGTTATAACGTATTATGTTATATGGTATTACGTTATAACGTATTACGTTATATGGTGAAACGTCATATGGTATAACGCTATAACGTTTTACGTTACATGGTATTACGTTATGACGTATTACGATATATGGTATTACGTCATAACGTATTACGTTATATGGTATAACGTTATAACGTATTATGTTATATGCTGTAAAGTGATATGGTATAACGTTATAACGTATTACGTTATATGGTATTACGTCATAACGTATTACGTTATATGGTATATCGATATAACGTATTACGTTATATGCTATAACGTCATATGGTATAACGTTATAACGTATTACGTTATATGGTATTACGTAATAACGTATTACGTTATGATGTATCACGTTATAACGTATTACGTTATATGGTATTACGTCATAACGTATTGCGTTATATGGTATAACGTTATAACGTATTACGTTATATGGTATAACGTTATAACGTATTACGTTATATGCTATAACGTCATATGGTATAACGTTATAACGTATTACGTTATATGGTATAACGTTATAACATATTACGTTATATGGTATCACGTTATAACGTATTACGTTATATGGTATTACGTCATAACGTATTACGCTATATGGTGAAACGTCATATGGTATAACGCTATAACGTTTTACGTTACATGGTATTACGTTATGACGTATTACGATATATGGTATTACTTCATAACGTATTACGTTATATGGTATAACTTTATAACGTATTATGTTATATGCTGTAACGTGATATGGTATAACGTTACAACGTATTACGTTATATCGTATTACGTCATAACGTATTACGTTATATGGTATATCGATATAACGTATTACGTTATATGCTATAACGTCATATGGTATAACGTTATAACGTATTACGTTATATGGTATTACGTAATAACGTATTACGTTATGATGTATCACGTTATAACGTATTACGTTATATGGTATTACGTCATAACGTATTACGTTATATGGTATAACGTTATAACGTATTACGTTATATGGTATAACGTTATAACGTATTACGTTATATGCTATAACGTCATATGGTATAACGTTATAACGTATTACGTTATATGGTATTACGTCATAACTTATTACATCATATGGTATAACGTTATTACGTATTACGTTATATGGTATCACGTTATAACGTATTAAGTCATATGGTATTACGTCATAACGTATTACGTTATATGGTATAACGTTATAACGTAACACGTTATATGGTATAACGTTATAACGTATTACGTTATATGGTATTACGTTGTAACGTAATACGTTATATGGTATAACGTTATAACGTATTACGTTATATGCTATAACGTCATATGGTATAACGTTATAACGTATTACGTTATATGGTATTACGTTATATCGCATTACGATATATGGTATATCGTTATAACGTATTACGTTATATGGTATAACGTCAAATGGTATAACGTTATATTGTATTACGTCATATTGTATAACGTTATAACGTAATACGTTATATGGTATAACGTCATATGGTATAACGTTATAACGTATTACGTTATATGGTATTACGTTATAACGTATTACGTTATATGGTATAACGTTATAACGTATTACCTTATATGGTATAACGTCATATGGTATAACGTTATAACGTATTACGTTATATGGTATTACGTCATATGGTATAACGTTATAACGTATTACGTTATATGGTATTACGTCATAACGTATTTCGTTATATGGTATATCGTTATAACGTATTACGTTATATGCTATAACGTAATATAGTATAACGTTATAACGTAAGATGTTATATGGTATTACGTTATAACGTATTACGTTATATGGTATAACGTTATAACGTATTACGTTATATGGTATAACGTTATATGGTATAACGTTATAACGTATTACCTTATATGGTATAACGTCATATGGTATAACGTTATAACGTATTACGTTATATGGTATAACGTTATAACGTATTACATTATATAGTATAACGTCATATGGTGTAACGTTATAACGCATTACGTTATATGGTATAACGTTATAACGTATTACGTTATATGGTATAACGTCATACGGTATAACGTTATAATGTATTACGTTATATGGTATAACGTTATAACGTATTACGTTATATGGTATTACGTCATAACGTATTACGTTATATGGTATAACATCATATGGTATAACGTTATGACGTATTACGTTATATAGTATTACGTCTTAACGTATTACGTTATGTGGTATTACGTCAAAACGTATTACGTTATGTTTCATAACGTTTTTAACGAATTACGTTATGTGGTATTACATCATAACGTAATACGTTATATGGTATAACGTTATAATGTATTACGTTATATGCTATAACGTCATATGGTATAACATTATAACGTATTACGTTATATGGTATTACGTTATATCGCATTACGATATATGGTATATCGTTATAACGTATTACGTTATATGGTATAACGTCAAATGGTATAACGTTATATTGTATTACGTCATATTGTATAACGTTATAACGTAATACGTTATATGGTATAACGTCATATGGTATAACGTTATAACGTATTACGTTATATGGTATTACGTTATAATGTATTACGTTATATGGTATAACGTTATAACGTATTACCTTATATGGTATAACGTCATATGGTATAACGTTATAACGTATTACGTTATATGGTATAACATTATAACGTATTACGTTTTATGGTATTACGTCAAAACGTATAACGTTATATGGTATAACGTTATAACGTATTACGTTATATGGTATTACGTTATAACGTATTACGTTATATGGTATAACGTTATATGGTATTACGTTATAACGTATTACGTTATATGGTATAACGTTATAACGTATTACGTTATATGGAATCACGTTATAACGTATTACGTTATATGGCATAACGCTTTAACGTATTACATTATATGGTATTACGTCATAACGTATTACGTTATATGGTATAACGTTATAACGTATTACGTTATATGGCATGACGTTATAACGTATTACATTATGTGGTATTACCTTATAACGTATTACGTTATATGGTATAACGTTATAACGTATTACGTTATGTGGTATAACGTCATATGGTATAACGTTATAACGTAATACGTTATATGGTATTACGTCATAACGTATTACGTTATGTGGTATATCGTTATAACGTATTACGTTATATGTTATAACGTAATATAGTATAACGTTATAACGTATTATGTTATATGGTATTACGTTATAACGTTATAACGTAGTACGTTATATGCTATAACGTAATATAGTATAACGTTATAACGTATTATGTTATATGGTATTACGTTATAACGTATTACGTCATATGGTATTACGTCATAACGTATTACGTTATATGGTATAACGTTATAACGTATTACGTTATATGCTATAACGTCATATGGTATAACGTTATAACGTATTACGTTATATGGTATAGCGTTATAACGTATTACGTTATATGGTACAACGTCATATGGTATAACGTTATAACGTATTACGTTATATGGTATAACGTCATATGGTACAACGTTATGACGTATTACGTTATATGGTATTACGTCATAACGTATTACGTTATATGGTATAACGTTATAACGTATTACGTTATATGCTATATCGTCATATGGTATAACGTTATAATGTATTACGTCATATTGCATAACGTTATAACGTAATAAGTTATATGGTATAACGTCATATGGTATAACGTTATAACGTATTACGTTACATGGTATTACGTCAAAACGTAACACGTTATATGGTATAACATTATAACGTATTACGTTATATGGTATTACGTTATAACGTAATACGTTATATGGTATAACGTTATAACGTATTACGTTATATGCTATATCGTCATATGGTATAACGTTATAACGTTATAACGTATTACGTTATATGGTATTACGTCAAAACGTATTACGTTATATGGTATAACGTTATAACGTATTACGTCAAAACGTATTACGTTATGTGGTATAACGTTTTTAACGTATTACGTTATATGGTTTTACGTCATAACGTAATACGTTATATGGTATAACGTTATAACGTATTAAGTTATATGCTATAACGTCATATGGTATAACGTTATAACGTATTACGTTATATGGTATTACGTTATAACGTATTACGTTATATGGTATAACGTTATAACGTATTACATTATGTGGTATTACCTTATAACGTATTACGTTATATGGTATAACGTTATAACGTATTACGTTATATGGTATAACGTCATATGGTATAACGTTATAATGTATTACGTTATATGGTATTACGTCATAACGTATTACGTTATATGGTATATCGTTATAACGTATTACGTTATATGTTATAACGTAATATAGTATAACATTATAACGTATTATGTTATATGGTATTACGTTATAACGTTATAACGTATTACGTTATATGGTATAACGTTATAACGTATTACCTTATATGGTATAACGTCATATGGTATAACGTTATAACGTATTACGTTATATGGTATTACGTCAAAACGTAACACGTTATATGGTATAACGTTATAACGTATTACGTTATATGGTATTACGTTATAACGTAATACGTTATATGGTATAACGTTATAACGTATTACGTTATATGCTATAACGTCATATGGTATAACGTTATAACGTAATACGTTATATGGTATAACGTCATATGGTATAACGTTATAACGTATCACGTTATATGGTATTACGTTATAACGTATTACCTTATATGGTATAACGTTATAACGTATTACCTTATATGGTATAACGTCATATGGTATAACGTTATAACGTATTACGTTATATGGTATAACATTATAACGTATTACGTTATATGGTATTACGTCAAAACGTATTACGTTATATGGTATAACGTTATAACGTATTACGTCAAAACGTATTACGTTATGTGGTATAACGTTTTTAACGTATTACGTTATATGGTGTTACGTCATAACGTAATACGTTATATGGTATAACGTTATAACGTATTACGTTACATGGTATTACGTCAAAACGTAACACGTTATATGGTATAACATTATAACGTATTACGTTATATGGTATTACGTTATAACGTAATACGTTATATGGTATAACGTTATAACGTATTACGTTATATGCTATATCGTCATATGGTATAACGTTATAACGTTATAACGTAATACGTTATATGGTATTACGTCAAAACGTATTACGTTATATGGTATAACGTTATAACGTATTACGTCAAAACGTATTACGTTATGTGGTATAACGTTTTTAACGTATTACGTTATATGGTTTTACGTCATAACGTAATACGTTATATGGTATAACGTTATAACGTATTAAGTTATATGCTATAACGTCATATGGTATAACGTTATAACGTATTACGTTATATGGTATTACGTTATAACGTATTACGTTATATGGTATAACGTTATAACGTATTACATTATGTGGTATTACCTTATAACGTATTACGTTATATGGTATAACGTTATAACGTATTACGTTATATGGTATAACGTCATATGGTATAACGTTATAATGTATTACGTTATATGGTATTACGTCATAACGTATTACGTTATATGGTATATCGTTATAACGTATTACGTTATATGTTATAACGTAATATAGTATAACATTATAACGTATTATGTTATATGGTATTACGTTATAACGTTATAACGTATTACGTTATATGGTATAACGTTATAACGTATTACCTTATATGGTATAACGTCATATGGTATAACGTTATAACGTATTACGTTATATGGTATTACGTCAAAACGTAACACGTTATATGGTATAACGTTATAACGTATTACGTTATATGGTATTACGTTATAACGTAATACGTTATATGGTATAACGTTATAACGTATTACGTTATATGCTATAACGTCATATGGTATAACGTTATAACGTAATACGTTATATGGTATAACGTCATATGGTATAACGTTATAACGTATCACGTTATATGGTATTACGTTATAACGTATTACCTTATATGGTATAACGTTATAACGTATTACCTTATATGGTATAACGTCATATGGTATAACGTTATAACGTATTACGTTATATGGTATATCATTATAACGTATTACGTTATATGGTATTACGTCAAAACGTATTACGTTATATGGTATAACGTTATAACGTATTACGTCAAAACGTATTACGTTATGTGGTATAACGTTTTTAACGTATTACGTTATATGGTGTTACGTCATAACGTAATACGTTATATGGTATAACGTTATAACGTATTACGTTATATGCTATAACGTCATGTGGTATAACGTTATGACGTATTACGTTATATGGTATTACGTCATAACGTATTACCTTATATGGTATAACGTTATAACGTATTAACTTATATGCTATAACGTCATATGGTATAACGTTATAACGTTACAACGTATTACGTTATATGGTATTACGTCAAAACGTATTACGTTATATGGTATAACGTTATAACGTATTACGTTATATGGTATTACGTCATAACGTAATACGTTATATGGTATAACGTTATTACGTATTACGTTATATACTATAACGTCATATGGTATAACGTTATAACCTATTACGTTATATGGTATTACGTCATAACATATTACGTTATATGGTATAACGTCATATGGTATAACGTTATGACGTATTACGTTATATGGTATTACGTCATAACGTATTACGTTATATGGTATAACGTTATAACATAATACGTTATATGGTATAACGTCATATGGTATAACGTTATAACGTATTACGTTATATGGTACTACGTCATAACGTAATACGTTATATGGTATTACGTCAAAACGTATTACGTTATGTTTCATAACGTTTTTAACGTATTACGTTATATTGTATTACGTCATAACGTAATACGTTATATGGTATAACGTTATAACGTATTACGTTATATGCTATAACGTCATATGGTATAACGTTATGACGTATTACGTTATATGGTATTACGTCATAACGTATTACCTTATATGGTATAACGTTATAACGTATTACCTTATATGCTATAACGTCATATGGTATAACGTTATAACGTTACAACGTATTACGTTATATGGTATTACGTCAAAACGTATTACGTTATATGATATAACGTTATAACGTATTACGTTATATGGTATTACGTCATAACGTAATACGTTATATGGTATAACGTTATTACGTATTACGTTATATACTATAACGTCATATGGTATAACGTTATAACCTATTACGTTATATGGTATTACGTCATAACATATTACGTTATATGGTATAACGTCATATGGTATAACGTTATGACGTATTACGTTATATGGTATTACGTCATAACGTATTACGTTATATGGTATAACGTTATAACATAATACGTTATATGGTATAACGTCATATGGTATAACGTTATAACGTATTACGTTATATGGTATTACGTCATAACGTAATACGTTATATGGTATTACGTCAAAACGTATTACGTTATGTTTCATAACGTTTTTAACGTATTACGTTATATTGTATTACGTCATAACGTAATACGTTATATGGTATAACGTTATAACGTATTACGTTATATGCTATAACGTCATATGGTATAACGTTATAACGTATTACGTTATATGGTATAACGTCATATTGTATAACGTTATAACGTAATACGTTATATGGTATAACGTCATATGGTATAACGTTATAACGTATTACGTTATATGGTATTACGTTATAACGTATTACGTTATATGGTATAACGTTATAACGTATTACCCTATATGGTATAACGTCATATGGTATAACGTTATAACGTATTACGTTATATGGTATAACATTACAACGTATTGCGTTATATGGTATTACGTCAAAACGTATTAGGTTATATGGCATAACGTTTTAACGTATTACATTATATGGTATTACGCCATAACGTATTACGTTATATGGTATAACGTTATAACGTATTACGTTATATGCTATAACGTAATATAGTATAACGTTATAACGTATTATGTTATATGGTATTACGTTATAACGTTATAACGTATTACGTTATATGGTATAACGTTATAACGTATTACATTATGTGGTATTACCTTATAACGTATTACGTTATATGGTATAACGTTATAACGTATTACGTTATAAGGTATTACGTTATATGGTATCACGTTATAACGTATTACGTCATAGGGTATTACGTCATAACGTATTACGTTATATGGTATAACGTTATAACGTATTACGTTATATGGTATAACGTTATAACGTATTACCTTATATAGTATAACGTCATATGTTATAACGTTATGACGAATTACGTTATATGGTATTACGTCATGACCTATTACATCATATGGTATAACGTTATAACGTATTACGTTATATGGTATTACGTCATAACGTATTACGTCATATGGTATAACGTTATAACGTATTACGTTATATGGTATCACGTTATAACGTATTACGTTATATGGCATAACGTTATAACGTATTACGTTATATGGTATTACGTTATAACGTATTACGATATATGGTATAACGTTATAACGTATGACGTTATATGGTATAACGTCAAATGGTATTACGTTATAACGTATTACGTTATATGGTATAACGTTATAACGTATTACCCTATATGGTATAACGTCATATGGTATAACGTTATAACGTATTACGTTATATGGTATAACATTACAACGTATTGCGTTATATGGTATTACGTCAAAACGTATTACGTTATATGGTATAACGTTATAACTTATTACGTTATATGGTATTACGTTATAACGTATTACGTTATATGGTATAACGTTATAACGTATTACGTTATATGGAATCACGTTATAACGTATTACGTTATATGGCATAACGTTTTAACGTATTACATTATATGGTATTACGCCATAACGTATTACGTTATATGGTATAACGTTATAACGTATTACGTTATATGCTATAGCGTAATATAGTATAACGTTATAACGTATTATGTTATATGGTATTACGTTATAACGTTATAACGTATTACGTTATATGGTATAACGTTATAACGTATTACATTATGTGGTATTACCTTATAACGTATTACGTTATATGGTATAACGTTATAACGTATTACGTTATATGGTATAACGTCATATGGTATAACGTTATAACGTATAACGTTATATGGTATTACGTCATAACGCAATACGTTATATGGTATATCGTTATAACGTATTACGTTATATGCTATAACGTAATATAGTATAACGTTATAACGTATTATGTTATATGGTATTACGTTATAACGTTATAACGTATTACGTTATATGGTATAACGTTATATGGTATAACGTTATAACGTATTACCTTATATGGTATAACGTCATATGGTATAACGTTATAACGTATTACGTTATATGGTATCACGTTATAACGTATCACGTCATATGGTATTACGTCATAACGTATTACGTTATATGGTATAACGTTATAACGTATTACGTTATATGGCATAACGTTATAACGTATTACATTATGTGGTATAACCTTATAACGTATTACGTTATATAGTATAACGTCATATGTTATAACGTTATGACGAATTACGTTATATGGTATTACGTCATAACCTATTACATCATATGGTATAACGTTATAACGTATTACGTTATATGGTATTACGTCATAACGTATTATGTTATATGGTATATCCTTATAACGTATTACGTTAGATGCTATAACGTTTTAACGCATTACATTATATGGTATTACGTCATAACGTATTACGTTATATGGTATAACGTTATAACGTATTACGTTATATGGCATAACGTTATAACGTATTACATTATGTGGTATAACCTTATAACGTATTACGATATATGGTATAACGTTATAACGTATTACGTTATATGGTATAACGTCAAATGGTATAACGTTATAATGTATTACGTCATATTGTATAACGTTATAACGTAATACGTTATATGGTATAACGTCATATGGTATAACGTTATAACGTATTACGTTATATGGTACTACGTCATAACGTAATACGTTATATGGTATTACGTCAAAACGTATTACGTTATGTTTCATAACGTTTTTAACGTATTACGTTATATTGTATTACGTCATAACGTAATACGTTATATGGTATAACGTTATAACGTATTACGTTATATGGTATAACGTCATATGGTATAACGTCATAACGTATTACGTTATATGGTATTACGTCAAAACGTATTACGTTATGTTTCATAACGTTTTTAACGTATTACGTTATATGGTATTACGTCATAACGTAATACCTTATATGGTATAACGTAATAACGTATTACGTTATATGCTATATCGTCATATGGTATAACGTTATAACGTTATAACGTATTACGTTATATGGTATTACGTCAAAACGTATTACGTTATATGGTATAACGTTATAACGTATTACGTCAAAACGTATTACGTTATGTGGTATAACGTTTTTAACGTATTACGTTATATGGTTTTACGTCATAACGTAATACGTTATATGGTATAACGTTATAACGTATTAAGTTATATGCTATAACGTCATATGGTATAACGTTATAACGTATTACGTTATATGGTATTACGTTATAACGTATTACGTTATATGGTATAACGTTATAACGTATTACATTATGTGGTATTACCTTATAACGTATTACGTTATATGGTATAACGTTATAACGTATTACGTTATATGGTATAACGTCATATGGTATAACGTTATAATGTATTACGTTATATGGTATTACGTCATAACGTATTACGTTATATGGTATATCGTTATAACGTATTACGTTATATGTTATAACGTAATATAGTATAACATTATAACGTATTATGTTATATGGTATTACGTTATAACGTTATAACGTATTACGTTATATGGTATAACGTTATAACGTATTACCTTATATGGTATAACGTCATATGGTATAACGTTATAACGTATTACGTTATATGGTATTACGTCAAAACGTAACACGTTATATGGTATAACGTTATAACGTATTACGTTATATGGTATTACGTTATAACGTAATACGTTATATGGTATAACGTTATAACGTATTACGTTATATGCTATAACGTCATATGGTATAACGTTATAACGTAATACGTTATATGGTATAACGTCATATGGTATAACGTTATAACGTATCACGTTATATGGTATTACGTTATAACGTATTACCTTATATGGTATAACGTTATAACGTATTACCTTATATGGTATAACGTCATATGGTATAACGTTATAACGTATTACGTTATATGGTATAACATTATAACGTATTACGTTATATGGTATTACGTCAAAACGTATTACGTTATATGGTATAACGTTATAACGTATTACGTCAAAACGTATTACGTTATGTGGTATAACGTTTTTAACGTATTACGTTATATGGTGTTACGTCATAACGTAATACGTTATATGGTATAACGTTATAACGTATTACGTTACATGGTATTACGTCAAAACGTAACACGTTATATGGTATAACATTATAACGTATTACGTTATATGGTATTACGTTATAACGTAATACGTTATATGGTATAACGTTATAACGTATTACGTTATATGCTATATCGTCATATGGTATAACGTTATAACGTTATAACGTAATACGTTATATGGTATTACGTCAAAACGTATTACGTTATATGGTATAACGTTATAACGTATTACGTCAAAACGTATTACGTTATGTGGTATAACGTTTTTAACGTATTACGTTATATGGTTTTACGTCATAACGTAATACGTTATATGGTATAACGTTATAACGTATTAAGTTATATGCTATAACGTCATATGGTATAACGTTATAACGTATTACGTTATATGGTATTACGTTATAACGTATTACGTTATATGGTATAACGTTATAACGTATTACATTATGTGGTATTACCTTATAACGTATTACGTTATATGGTATAACGTTATAACGTATTACGTTATATGGTATAACGTCATATGGTATAACGTTATAATGTATTACGTTATATGGTATTACGTCATAACGTATTACGTTATATGGTATATCGTTATAACGTATTACGTTATATGTTATAACGTAATATAGTATAACATTATAACGTATTATGTTATATGGTATTACGTTATAACGTTATAACGTATTACGTTATATGGTATAACGTTATAACGTATTACCTTATATGGTATAACGTCATATGGTATAACGTTATAACGTATTACGTTATATGGTATTACGTCAAAACGTAACACGTTATATGGTATAACGTTATAACGTATTACGTTATATGGTATTACGTTATAACGTAATACGTTATATGGTATAACGTTATAACGTATTACGTTATATGCTATAACGTCATATGGTATAACGTTATAACGTAATACGTTATATGGTATAACGTCATATGGTATAACGTTATAACGTATCACGTTATATGGTATTACGTTATAACGTATTACCTTATATGGTATAACGTTATAACGTATTACCTTATATGGTATAACGTCATATGGTATAACGTTATAACGTATTACGTTATATGGTATATCATTATAACGTATTACGTTATATGGTATTACGTCAAAACGTATTACGTTATATGGTATAACGTTATAACGTATTACGTCAAAACGTATTACGTTATGTGGTATAACGTTTTTAACGTATTACGTTATATGGTGTTACGTCATAACGTAATACGTTATATGGTATAACGTTATAACGTATTACGTTATATGCTATAACGTCATGTGGTATAACGTTATGACGTATTACGTTATATGGTATTACGTCATAACGTATTACCTTATATGGTATAACGTTATAACGTATTAACTTATATGCTATAACGTCATATGGTATAACGTTATAACGTTACAACGTATTACGTTATATGGTATTACGTCAAAACGTATTACGTTATATGGTATAACGTTATAACGTATTACGTTATATGGTATTACGTCATAACGTAATACGTTATATGGTATAACGTTATTACGTATTACGTTATATACTATAACGTCATATGGTATAACGTTATAACCTATTACGTTATATGGTATTACGTCATAACATATTACGTTATATGGTATAACGTCATATGGTATAACGTTATGACGTATTACGTTATATGGTATTACGTCATAACGTATTACGTTATATGGTATAACGTTATAACATAATACGTTATATGGTATAACGTCATATGGTATAACGTTATAACGTATTACGTTATATGGTACTACGTCATAACGTAATACGTTATATGGTATTACGTCAAAACGTATTACGTTATGTTTCATAACGTTTTTAACGTATTACGTTATATTGTATTACGTCATAACGTAATACGTTATATGGTATAACGTTATAACGTATTACGTTATATGCTATAACGTCATATGGTATAACGTTATGACGTATTACGTTATATGGTATTACGTCATAACGTATTACCTTATATGGTATAACGTTATAACGTATTACCTTATATGCTATAACGTCATATGGTATAACGTTATAACGTTACAACGTATTACGTTATATGGTATTACGTCAAAACGTATTACGTTATATGATATAACGTTATAACGTATTACGTTATATGGTATTACGTCATAACGTAATACGTTATATGGTATAACGTTATTACGTATTACGTTATATACTATAACGTCATATGGTATAACGTTATAACCTATTACGTTATATGGTATTACGTCATAACATATTACGTTATATGGTATAACGTCATATGGTATAACGTTATGACGTATTACGTTATATGGTATTACGTCATAACGTATTACGTTATATGGTATAACGTTATAACATAATACGTTATATGGTATAACGTCATATGGTATAACGTTATAACGTATTACGTTATATGGTATTACGTCATAACGTAATACGTTATATGGTATTACGTCAAAACGTATTACGTTATGTTTCATAACGTTTTTAACGTATTACGTTATATTGTATTACGTCATAACGTAATACGTTATATGGTATAACGTTATAACGTATTACGTTATATGCTATAACGTCATATGGTATAACGTTATAACGTATTACGTTATATGGTATAACGTCATATTGTATAACGTTATAACGTAATACGTTATATGGTATAACGTCATATGGTATAACGTTATAACGTATTACGTTATATGGTATTACGTTATAACGTATTACGTTATATGGTATAACGTTATAACGTATTACCCTATATGGTATAACGTCATATGGTATAACGTTATAACGTATTACGTTATATGGTATAACATTACAACGTATTGCGTTATATGGTATTACGTCAAAACGTATTAGGTTATATGGCATAACGTTTTAACGTATTACATTATATGGTATTACGCCATAACGTATTACGTTATATGGTATAACGTTATAACGTATTACGTTATATGCTATAACGTAATATAGTATAACGTTATAACGTATTATGTTATATGGTATTACGTTATAACGTTATAACGTATTACGTTATATGGTATAACGTTATAACGTATTACATTATGTGGTATTACCTTATAACGTATTACGTTATATGGTATAACGTTATAACGTATTACGTTATAAGGTATTACGTTATATGGTATCACGTTATAACGTATTACGTCATAGGGTATTACGTCATAACGTATTACGTTATATGGTATAACGTTATAACGTATTACGTTATATGGTATAACGTTATAACGTATTACCTTATATAGTATAACGTCATATGTTATAACGTTATGACGAATTACGTTATATGGTATTACGTCATGACCTATTACATCATATGGTATAACGTTATAACGTATTACGTTATATGGTATTACGTCATAACGTATTACGTCATATGGTATAACGTTATAACGTATTACGTTATATGGTATCACGTTATAACGTATTACGTTATATGGCATAACGTTATAACGTATTACGTTATATGGTATTACGTTATAACGTATTACGATATATGGTATAACGTTATAACGTATGACGTTATATGGTATAACGTCAAATGGTATTACGTTATAACGTATTACGTTATATGGTATAACGTTATAACGTATTACCCTATATGGTATAACGTCATATGGTATAACGTTATAACGTATTACGTTATATGGTATAACATTACAACGTATTGCGTTATATGGTATTACGTCAAAACGTATTACGTTATATGGTATAACGTTATAACTTATTACGTTATATGGTATTACGTTATAACGTATTACGTTATATGGTATAACGTTATAACGTATTACGTTATATGGAATCACGTTATAACGTATTACGTTATATGGCATAACGTTTTAACGTATTACATTATATGGTATTACGCCATAACGTATTACGTTATATGGTATAACGTTATAACGTATTACGTTATATGCTATAGCGTAATATAGTATAACGTTATAACGTATTATGTTATATGGTATTACGTTATAACGTTATAACGTATTACGTTATATGGTATAACGTTATAACGTATTACATTATGTGGTATTACCTTATAACGTATTACGTTATATGGTATAACGTTATAACGTATTACGTTATATGGTATAACGTCATATGGTATAACGTTATAACGTATAACGTTATATGGTATTACGTCATAACGCAATACGTTATATGGTATATCGTTATAACGTATTACGTTATATGCTATAACGTAATATAGTATAACGTTATAACGTATTATGTTATATGGTATTACGTTATAACGTTATAACGTATTACGTTATATGGTATAACGTTATATGGTATAACGTTATAACGTATTACCTTATATGGTATAACGTCATATGGTATAACGTTATAACGTATTACGTTATATGGTATCACGTTATAACGTATCACGTCATATGGTATTACGTCATAACGTATTACGTTATATGGTATAACGTTATAACGTATTACGTTATATGGCATAACGTTATAACGTATTACATTATGTGGTATAACCTTATAACGTATTACGTTATATAGTATAACGTCATATGTTATAACGTTATGACGAATTACGTTATATGGTATTACGTCATAACCTATTACATCATATGGTATAACGTTATAACGTATTACGTTATATGGTATTACGTCATAACGTATTATGTTATATGGTATATCCTTATAACGTATTACGTTAGATGCTATAACGTTTTAACGCATTACATTATATGGTATTACGTCATAACGTATTACGTTATATGGTATAACGTTATAACGTATTACGTTATATGGCATAACGTTATAACGTATTACATTATGTGGTATAACCTTATAACGTATTACGATATATGGTATAACGTTATAACGTATTACGTTATATGGTATAACGTCAAATGGTATAACGTTATAATGTATTACGTCATATTGTATAACGTTATAACGTAATACGTTATATGGTATAACGTCATATGGTATAACGTTATAACGTATTACGTTATATGGTACTACGTCATAACGTAATACGTTATATGGTATTACGTCAAAACGTATTACGTTATGTTTCATAACGTTTTTAACGTATTACGTTATATTGTATTACGTCATAACGTAATACGTTATATGGTATAACGTTATAACGTATTACGTTATATGGTATAACGTCATATGGTATAACGTCATAACGTATTACGTTATATGGTATTACGTCAAAACGTATTACGTTATGTTTCATAACGTTTTTAACGTATTACGTTATATGGTATTACGTCATAACGTAATACCTTATATGGTATAACGTAATAACGTATTACATTATATGCTATAACGTCATATGGTATAACGTTATAACGTGTTACGTTATATGGTATAACGTCATATGGTATAGCGTTATAACGTATTACGTTATATGGTATCACGTTATAACGTATTACGTTATATGGCATAACGTTATAACGTATTACGTTATATGGTATAACGTCATATGGTATAACGTTATAACGTATTACGTTATATGGTATTACGTTATAACGTATTACATCATATGGTATAACGTTATAACGTATTACGTTATATGGTATTACGTCATAACGTAATACCTTATATGGTATAACGTAATAACGTATTACATTATATGCTATAACGTCATATGGTATAACGTTATAACGTGTTACGTTATATGGTATAACGTCATATGGTATAGCGTTATAACGTATTACGTTATATGGTATCACGTTATAACGTATTACGTTATATGGCATAACGTTATAACGTATTACGTTATATGGTATTACGTTATAACGTATTACGATATATGGTATAACGTTATAACGTATTACGTTATATGGTATAACGTCAAATGGTATAACGTTATAATGTATTACGTCATATTGTATAACGTTATAACGTAATACGTTATATGGTATAACGTCATATGGTATAACGTTATAACGTATTACGTTATATGGTATTACGTTATAACGTATTACGTTATATGGTGTAACGTTATAACGTATTACGTTATATGGTATAATGTTATATGGTATAACGTTATAACGTGTTACGTTATATGGTATAACGTCATATGGTATAGCGTTATAACGTATTACGTTATATGGTATCACGTTATAACGTATTACGTTATATGGCATAACGTTATAACGTATTACGTTATATGGTATTACGTTATAACGTATTACGATATATGGTATAACGTTATAACGTATTACGTTATATGGTATAACGTCAAATGGTATAACGTTATAATGTATTACGTCATATTGTATAACGTTATAACGTAATACGTTATATGGTATAACGTCATATGGTATAACGTTATAACGTATTACGTTATATGGTATTACGTTATAACGTATTACGTTATATGGTGTAACGTTATAACGTATTACGTTATATGGTATAACGTCATATGGTATAACGTTACAACGTATTACGTTATATGGTATTACGTCATAACGTATTACGTTATATGGTATATCGTTATAACGTAATACGTTATATGTTATAACGTAATATAGTATAACGTTATAACGTATTATGTTATATGGTATTACGTTATAACGTATTACGTTATATGGTATCACGTTATAACGTATTACGTCATATGGTATTACGTCATAACGTATTACGTTATATGGTATAACGTCATATGGTTTAACGTTATGACGTATTACGTTATATGGTATTACGTTATAACGTATTACGTTATATGGTATAATGTTATATGGTATAACGTTATAACGTATTACGTTATATGGTATAACGTCAAATGGTATAACGTTATAATGTATTACGTCATATGGTATAACGTTATAACGTAATACGTTATATGGTATAACGTCATATGGTATAACGTTACAACGTATTACGTTATATGGTATTACGTCATAACGTATTACGTTATATGGTATTACGTTATAACGTATTACGTTATATGGTATAATGTTATATGGTATAACGTTATAACGTATTACGTTATATGGTATAACGTCATATGGTATAACGTTATAACGTATTACGTTATATGGTATCACGTTATAACGTATTACGTCATATGGTATTACGTCATAACGTATTACGTTATATGGTATAACGTCATATGGTTTAACGTTATGACGTATTACGTTATATGGTATTACGTTATAACGTATTACGTTATATGGTATAATGTTATATGGTATAACGTTATAACGTATTACGTTATATGGTATAACGTCAAATGGTATAACGTTATAATGTATTACGTCATATGGTATAACGTTATAACGTAATACGTTATATGGTATAACGTCATATGGTATAACGTTACAACGTATTACGTTATATGGTATTACGTCATAACGTATTACGTTATATGGTATAACGTTATAACGTATTACGTTATATGCTATAACGTCATATGGTATAACGTTATAATGTATTACGTCATATTGTATAACGTTAGAACGTAATACGTTATATGGTATAACGTCATATGGTATAACGTTATAACGTATTACGTTATATGCTATAACGTCATATGGTATAATGTTATAACGTATGACGTTATATGGTATAACGTTATAACGTATTACGTTATATGGTATAACGTTATATGGTATAACGTTATAACGTATTACATTATATAGTATAACGTCATATGGTATAACGTTATAACGTATTACGTTATATGGTATAACGTTATAACATATTACGTTATATGGCATAACGTCATATGGTATAACGTTATAAGGTATTACGTTATATGGTATAACGTCATATGGTATAACGTTATAACGTATTACGTTATATGGTATAACGTTATGACGTATTACGTCATATGGTATAACGTTATAACGTATTACGTTATATGGTATCACGTTATAACGTATTACGTTATATGGCATAACGTTATAACGTATTACGTTATATGGTATTACGTTATAACGCATTACGATATATGGTATAACGTTACAACGTATTACGTAATATGGTATAACGTCAAATGGTATAACGTTATAATGTATTACGTCATATTGTATAACGTTATAACGTAATACGTTATATGGTATAACGTCATATGGTATAACGTTATAACGTATTACGTTATATGGTATTACGTTATAACGTATTACGTTATATGGTATAACATTATAACGTATTACGTTATATGGTATTACGTCAAAACGTATTACGTTATATGGTATAATGTTATAACGTATTACGTTATATGGTATTACGTTATAACGTATTACGTTATAACGTATTACGTTATATGGTATAACGTTATAACGTATTACGTTATATGGAATCACGTTATAGCGTATTACGTTATATGGCATAACGCTTTAACGTATTACATTATATGGTATTACGTCATAACGTATTATGTTATATGGTATAATGTTATAACGTATTACGTTATATGGCATAACGTTATAACGTATTACATTATGTGGTATTACGTCATAACGCATTACGTTATATGGTATTACGTCATAACGTATTACGTTATATGGTATATCGTTATAACGTATTACGTTATATGTTATAACGTAATATAGTATAACGTTATAACGTATTATGTTATATGGTATTACGTTATAACGTTATAACGTATTACGTTATATGGTATAACGTTATATGGTATAACGTTATAACATATTACCTTATATGGTATAACGTCATATGGTATAACGTTATAACGTATTGCGTTATATGGTATCACGTTATAACGTATTACGTCATATGGTATTACGTCATAACGTATTACGTTATATGGTATAACGTCATATGGCATAACGTTATGACGTATTACGTTATATGGTATTACGTCATAATGTATTACGTTATATGGTATAACGTCATATGGTATAACGTTATGAGGTATTACGTTATATGGTATTACGTCATAACGTATTACGTTATATGGTATTACGTCAAAACGTATTACGTTATGTTTCATAACGTTTTTAACGTATTACGTTATATGGTATTACGTCATAACGTAATACGTTATATGGTATAACGTTATAACGTATTACGTTATATGCTATAACGTCATATGGTATAACGTTATAACGTATTACGTTATATGGTATAACGTCATATGGTATAACGTTATAACGTATTACGTTATATGGTATTACGTTATAACGTATTACGTTATATGGTATAACGTTATAACGTATTACCTTATATGGTATAACGTCATATGGTATAACGTTATAACGTATTACATTATGTGGTATTACCTTATAACGTATTACGTTTTATGGTATAACGTTATAACGTATTACGTTATATGGTATAACGTCATATGGTATAACGTTATAACGCATTACGTTATATGGTATTACGTCATAACGTATTACGTTATATGGTATATCGTTATAACGTATTACGTTATATGTTATAACGTAATATAGTATAACGTTATAACGTATTACGATATATGGTATAACGTTATAACGTATTACGTTATATGGTATAACGTCAAATGGTATAACGTTATAATGTATTACGTCATATTGTATAACGTTATAACGTAATACGTTATATGGTATAACGTCATATGGTATAACGTTATAACGTATTACGTTATATGGTATTACGTTATAACGTATTACGTTATATGGTATAACGTTATAACGTATTACCTTATATGGTATAACGTCATATGGTATAACGTTATAACGTATTACGTTATATGGTATAACATTATAACGTATTACGTTATATGGTATTACCTCAAAACGTATTACGCTATATGGTATAACGTTATAACGTATTACGTTATATGGTATTACGTTATAACGTATTACGTTATATGGTATAACGTTATAACGTATTACGTTATATGGAATCACGTTATAACATATTGCGGTATATGGCATAACGTTTTAACGTATTACATTATATGGTATTACGTCAAAACGTATTACGTTATGTTTCATAACGTTTTTAACGAATTACGTTATATGGTATTACGTCATAACGTAATACGTTATATGGTGTAACGTTATAACGTATTACGTTATATGGTATAACGTCAAATGGTATAACGTTATAACGTATTACGTTATATGGTATTACGTTATATCGCATTACGATATATGGTATAACGTTATAACGTATTACGTTATATGGTATAACGTCAAATGGTATAACGTTATAATGTATTACGTCATATTGTATAACGTTATAACGTAATACGTTATATGGTATAACGTCATATGGTATAACGTTATAACGTATTACGTTATATGGTATTACGTTATAACGTATTACGTTATATGGTATAACGTTATAACGTATTACCTTATATGGTATAACGCCATATGGTATAACGTTATAACGTATTACGTTATATGGTATAACATTATAACGTATTACGTTTTATGGTATTACGTCAAAACGTATAACGTTATATGGTATAACGTTATAACGTATTACGTTATATGGTATTACGTTATAACGTATTACGTTATATGGTATAAGGTTATAACGTATTACGTTATATGGAATCACGTTATAACGTATTACGTTATATGGCATAACGCTTTAACGTATTACATTATATGGTATTACGTCATAACGTATTACGTTATATGGTATAACGTTATAACGTATTACGTTATATGGCATAACGTTATAACGTATTACATTATGTGGTATTACCTTATAACGTATTACGTTATATGGTATAACGTTATAACGTATTACGTTATGTGGTATATCGTTATAACGTATTAAATTATATGTTATAACGTAATATAGTATAACGTTATAACGTATTATGTTATATGGTATTACGTTATAACGTTATAGCGTATTACGTTATATGCTATAACGTAATATAGTATAACGTTATAACGTATTATGTTATATGGTATTACGTTATAACGTATTACGTCATATGGTATTACGTCATAACGTATTACGTTATATGGTATAACGTTATAACGTATTACGTTATATGGTATAACGTTATAACGTATTACTTTATATAGTATAACGTCATATGGTATAACGTTATGACGTATTACGTTATATGGTATTACGTCATAACGTATTACATCATATGGTATAACGTTATAACGTATTACGTTATATGGTATAACGTCATATGGTACAACGTTATGACGTATTACGTTATATGGTATTACGTCATAACGTATTACGTTATATGGTATAACGTCATATGGTATAACGTTATAACGTATTACGTTATATGGTATTACGTCATAACGTATTACGTTATGTGGTATATCGTTATAACGTATTAAATTATATGTTATAACGTAATATAGTATAACGTTATAACGTATTATGTTATATGGTATTACGTTATAACATTATAGCGTATTACGTTATATGCTATAACGTAATATAGTATAACGTTATAACGTATTATGTTATATGGTATTACGTTATAACGTATTACGTCATATGGTATTACGTCATAACGTATTACGTTATATGGTATAACGTTATAACGTATTACGTTATATGGTATAACGTTATAACGTATTACTTTATATAGTATAACGTCATATGGTATAACGTTATGACGTATTACGTTATATGGTATTACGTCATAACGTATTACATCATATGGTATAACGTTATAACGTATTACGTTATATGGTATAACGTCATATGGTACAACGTTATGACGTATTACGTTATATGGTATTACGTCATAACGTATTACGTTATATGGTATAACGTCATATGGTATAACGTTATAACGTATTACGTTATATGGTATAACGTCATATGGTATAACGTTATAACGTATTACGTTATATGGTATAACGTTATGACGTATTACGTCATATGGTATAACGTTATAACGTATTACGTTATATGGTATCACGTTATAACGTATTACGTTATATGGCATAACGTTATAACGTATTACGTTATATGGTATTACGTTATAACGCATTACGATATATGGTATAACGTTATAACGTATTACGTAATATGGTATAACGTCAAATGGTATAACGTTATAATGTATTACGTCATATTGTATAACGTTATAACGTAATACGTTATATGGTATAACGTCATATGGTATAACGTTATAACGTATTACGTTATATGGTATTACGTTATAACGTATTACGTTATATGGTATAACGTTATAACGTATTACCTTATATGGTATAACGTCATATGGTATAACGTTATAACGTATTACGTTATATGGTATAACATTATAACGTATTACGTTATATGGTATTACGTCAAAACGTATTACGTTATATGGTATAATGTTATAACGTATTACGTTATATGGTATTACGTTATAACGTATTACGTTATATGGTATAACGTTATAACGTAATACGTTATATGGTATAACGTCATATGGTATAACGTTACAACGTATTACGTTATATGGTATTACGTCATAACGTATTACGTTATATGGTATAACGTTATAACGTATTACGTTATATGCTATAACGTCATATGGTATAACGTTATAATGTATTACGTCATATTGTATAACGTTAGAACGTAATACGTTATATGGTATAACGTCATATGGTATAACGTTATAACGTATTACGTTATATGCTATAACGTCATATGGTATAATGTTATAACGTATGACGTTATATGGTATAACGTTATAACGTATTACGTTATATGGTATAACGTTATATTGTATAACGTTATAACGTATTACATTATATAGTATAACGTCATATGGTATAACGTTATAACGTATTACGTTATATGGTATAACGTTATAACATATTACGTTATATGGCATAACGTCATATGGTATAATGTTATAACGTATGACGTTATATGCTATAACGTCATATGGTATAATGTTATAACGTATGACGTTATATGGTATAACGTTATAACGTATTATGTTATATGGTATTACGTTATAACGTTATAGCGTATTACGTTATATGCTATAACGTAATATAGTATAACGTTATAACGTATTATGTTATATGGTATTACGTTATAACGTATTACGTCATATGGTATTACGTCATAACGTATTACGTTATATGGTATAACGTTATAACGTATTACGTTATATGGTATAACGTTATAACGTATTACTTTATATAGTATAACGTCATATGGTATAACGTTATGACGTATTACGTTATATGGTATTACGTCAAAACGTATAACGTTATATGGTATAACGTTATAACGTATTACGTTATATGGTATTACGTTATAACGTATTACGTTATATGGCATAACGTTATAACGTATTACGTTATATGGTATTACGTTATAACGTATTACGATATATGGTATAACGTTATAACGTATTACGTTATATGGTATAACGTCAAATGGTATAACGTTATAATGTATTACGTCATATTGTATAACGTTATAACGTAATACGTTATATGGTATAACGTCATATGGTATAACGTTATAACGTATTACGTTATATGGTATTACGTTATAACGTATTACGTTATATGGTGTAACGTTATAACGTATTACGTTATATGGTATAACGTCATATGGTATAACGTTACAACGTATTACGTTATATGGTATTACGTCATAACGTATTACGTTATATGGTATATCGTTATAACGTAATACGTTATATGTTATAACGTAATATAGTATAACGTTATAACGTATTATGTTATATGGTATTACGTTATAACGTATTACGTTATATGGTATCACGTTATAACGTATTACGTCATATGGTATTACGTCATAACGTATTACGTTATATGGTATAACGTCATATGGTTTAACGTTATGACGTATTACGTTATATGGTATTACGTTATAACGTATTACGTTATATGGTATAATGTTATATGGTATAACGTTATAACGTATTACGTTATATGGTATAACGTCAAATGGTATAACGTTATAATGTATTACGTCATATGGTATAACGTTATAACGTAATACGTTATATGGTATAACGTCATATGGTATAACGTTACAACGTATTACGTTATATGGTATTACGTCATAACGTATTACGTTATATGGTATTACGTTATAACGTATTACGTTATATGGTATAATGTTATATGGTATAACGTTATAACGTATTACGTTATATGGTATAACGTCATATGGTATAACGTTATAACGTATTACGTTATATGGTATCACGTTATAACGTATTACGTCATATGGTATTACGTCATAACGTATTACGTTATATGGTATAACGTCATATGGTTTAACGTTATGACGTATTACGTTATATGGTATTACGTTATAACGTATTACGTTATATGGTATAATGTTATATGGTATAACGTTATAACGTATTACGTTATATGGTATAACGTCAAATGGTATAACGTTATAATGTATTACGTCATATGGTATAACGTTATAACGTAATACGTTATATGGTATAACGTCATATGGTATAACGTTACAACGTATTACGTTATATGGTATTACGTCATAACGTATTACGTTATATGGTATAACGTTATAACGTATTACGTTATATGCTATAACGTCATATGGTATAACGTTATAATGTATTACGTCATATTGTATAACGTTAGAACGTAATACGTTATATGGTATAACGTCATATGGTATAACGTTATAACGTATTACGTTATATGCTATAACGTCATATGGTATAATGTTATAACGTATGACGTTATATGGTATAACGTTATAACGTATTACGTTATATGGTATAACGTTATATGGTATAACGTTATAACGTATTACATTATATAGTATAACGTCATATGGTATAACGTTATAACGTATTACGTTATATGGTATAACGTTATAACATATTACGTTATATGGCATAACGTCATATGGTATAACGTTATAACGTATTACGTTATATGGTATAACGTCATATGGTATAACGTTATAACGTATTACGTTATATGGTATAACGTTATGACGTATTACGTCATATGGTATAACGTTATAACGTATTACGTTATATGGTATCACGTTATAACGTATTACGTTATATGGCATAACGTTATAACGTATTACGTTATATGGTATTACGTTATAACGCATTACGATATATGGTATAACGTTACAACGTATTACGTAATATGGTATAACGTCAAATGGTATAACGTTATAATGTATTACGTCATATTGTATAACGTTATAACGTAATACGTTATATGGTATAACGTCATATGGTATAACGTTATAACGTATTACGTTATATGGTATTACGTTATAACGTATTACGTTATATGGTATAACATTATAACGTATTACGTTATATGGTATTACGTCAAAACGTATTACGTTATATGGTATAATGTTATAACGTATTACGTTATATGGTATTACGTTATAACGTATTACGTTATAACGTATTACGTTATATGGTATAACGTTATAACGTATTACGTTATATGGAATCACGTTATAGCGTATTACGTTATATGGCATAACGCTTTAACGTATTACATTATATGGTATTACGTCATAACGTATTATGTTATATGGTATAATGTTATAACGTATTACGTTATATGGCATAACGTTATAACGTATTACATTATGTGGTATTACGTCATAACGCATTACGTTATATGGTATTACGTCATAACGTATTACGTTATATGGTATATCGTTATAACGTATTACGTTATATGTTATAACGTAATATAGTATAACGTTATAACGTATTATGTTATATGGTATTACGTTATAACGTTATAACGTATTACGTTATATGGTATAACGTTATATGGTATAACGTTATAACATATTACCTTATATGGTATAACGTCATATGGTATAACGTTATAACGTATTGCGTTATATGGTATCACGTTATAACGTATTACGTCATATGGTATTACGTCATAACGTATTACGTTATATGGTATAACGTCATATGGCATAACGTTATGACGTATTACGTTATATGGTATTACGTCATAATGTATTACGTTATATGGTATAACGTCATATGGTATAACGTTATGAGGTATTACGTTATATGGTATTACGTCATAACGTATTACGTTATATGGTATTACGTCAAAACGTATTACGTTATGTTTCATAACGTTTTTAACGTATTACGTTATATGGTATTACGTCATAACGTAATACGTTATATGGTATAACGTTATAACGTATTACGTTATATGCTATAACGTCATATGGTATAACGTTATAACGTATTACGTTATATGGTATAACGTCATATGGTATAACGTTATAACGTATTACGTTATATGGTATTACGTTATAACGTATTACGTTATATGGTATAACGTTATAACGTATTACCTTATATGGTATAACGTCATATGGTATAACGTTATAACGTATTACATTATGTGGTATTACCTTATAACGTATTACGTTTTATGGTATAACGTTATAACGTATTACGTTATATGGTATAACGTCATATGGTATAACGTTATAACGCATTACGTTATATGGTATTACGTCATAACGTATTACGTTATATGGTATATCGTTATAACGTATTACGTTATATGTTATAACGTAATATAGTATAACGTTATAACGTATTACGATATATGGTATAACGTTATAACGTATTACGTTATATGGTATAACGTCAAATGGTATAACGTTATAATGTATTACGTCATATTGTATAACGTTATAACGTAATACGTTATATGGTATAACGTCATATGGTATAACGTTATAACGTATTACGTTATATGGTATTACGTTATAACGTATTACGTTATATGGTATAACGTTATAACGTATTACCTTATATGGTATAACGTCATATGGTATAACGTTATAACGTATTACGTTATATGGTATAACATTATAACGTATTACGTTATATGGTATTACCTCAAAACGTATTACGCTATATGGTATAACGTTATAACGTATTACGTTATATGGTATTACGTTATAACGTATTACGTTATATGGTATAACGTTATAACGTATTACGTTATATGGAATCACGTTATAACATATTGCGGTATATGGCATAACGTTTTAACGTATTACATTATATGGTATTACGTCAAAACGTATTACGTTATGTTTCATAACGTTTTTAACGAATTACGTTATATGGTATTACGTCATAACGTAATACGTTATATGGTGTAACGTTATAACGTATTACGTTATATGGTATAACGTCAAATGGTATAACGTTATAACGTATTACGTTATATGGTATTACGTTATATCGCATTACGATATATGGTATAACGTTATAACGTATTACGTTATATGGTATAACGTCAAATGGTATAACGTTATAATGTATTACGTCATATTGTATAACGTTATAACGTAATACGTTATATGGTATAACGTCATATGGTATAACGTTATAACGTATTACGTTATATGGTATTACGTTATAACGTATTACGTTATATGGTATAACGTTATAACGTATTACCTTATATGGTATAACGCCATATGGTATAACGTTATAACGTATTACGTTATATGGTATAACATTATAACGTATTACGTTTTATGGTATTACGTCAAAACGTATAACGTTATATGGTATAACGTTATAACGTATTACGTTATATGGTATTACGTTATAACGTATTACGTTATATGGTATAAGGTTATAACGTATTACGTTATATGGAATCACGTTATAACGTATTACGTTATATGGCATAACGCTTTAACGTATTACATTATATGGTATTACGTCATAACGTATTACGTTATATGGTATAACGTTATAACGTATTACGTTATATGGCATAACGTTATAACGTATTACATTATGTGGTATTACCTTATAACGTATTACGTTATATGGTATAACGTTATAACGTATTACGTTATGTGGTATATCGTTATAACGTATTAAATTATATGTTATAACGTAATATAGTATAACGTTATAACGTATTATGTTATATGGTATTACGTTATAACGTTATAGCGTATTACGTTATATGCTATAACGTAATATAGTATAACGTTATAACGTATTATGTTATATGGTATTACGTTATAACGTATTACGTCATATGGTATTACGTCATAACGTATTACGTTATATGGTATAACGTTATAACGTATTACGTTATATGGTATAACGTTATAACGTATTACTTTATATAGTATAACGTCATATGGTATAACGTTATGACGTATTACGTTATATGGTATTACGTCATAACGTATTACATCATATGGTATAACGTTATAACGTATTACGTTATATGGTATAACGTCATATGGTACAACGTTATGACGTATTACGTTATATGGTATTACGTCATAACGTATTACGTTATATGGTATAACGTCATATGGTATAACGTTATAACGTATTACGTTATATGGTATTACGTCATAACGTATTACGTTATGTGGTATATCGTTATAACGTATTAAATTATATGTTATAACGTAATATAGTATAACGTTATAACGTATTATGTTATATGGTATTACGTTATAACATTATAGCGTATTACGTTATATGCTATAACGTAATATAGTATAACGTTATAACGTATTATGTTATATGGTATTACGTTATAACGTATTACGTCATATGGTATTACGTCATAACGTATTACGTTATATGGTATAACGTTATAACGTATTACGTTATATGGTATAACGTTATAACGTATTACTTTATATAGTATAACGTCATATGGTATAACGTTATGACGTATTACGTTATATGGTATTACGTCATAACGTATTACATCATATGGTATAACGTTATAACGTATTACGTTATATGGTATAACGTCATATGGTACAACGTTATGACGTATTACGTTATATGGTATTACGTCATAACGTATTACGTTATATGGTATAACGTCATATGGTATAACGTTATAACGTATTACGTTATATGGTATAACGTCATATGGTATAACGTTATAACGTATTACGTTATATGGTATAACGTTATGACGTATTACGTCATATGGTATAACGTTATAACGTATTACGTTATATGGTATCACGTTATAACGTATTACGTTATATGGCATAACGTTATAACGTATTACGTTATATGGTATTACGTTATAACGCATTACGATATATGGTATAACGTTATAACGTATTACGTAATATGGTATAACGTCAAATGGTATAACGTTATAATGTATTACGTCATATTGTATAACGTTATAACGTAATACGTTATATGGTATAACGTCATATGGTATAACGTTATAACGTATTACGTTATATGGTATTACGTTATAACGTATTACGTTATATGGTATAACGTTATAACGTATTACCTTATATGGTATAACGTCATATGGTATAACGTTATAACGTATTACGTTATATGGTATAACATTATAACGTATTACGTTATATGGTATTACGTCAAAACGTATTACGTTATATGGTATAATGTTATAACGTATTACGTTATATGGTATTACGTTATAACGTATTACGTTATATGGTATAACGTTATAACGTAATACGTTATATGGTATAACGTCATATGGTATAACGTTACAACGTATTACGTTATATGGTATTACGTCATAACGTATTACGTTATATGGTATAACGTTATAACGTATTACGTTATATGCTATAACGTCATATGGTATAACGTTATAATGTATTACGTCATATGGTATAACGTTAGAACGTAATACGTTATATGGTATAACGTCATATGGTATAACGTTATAACGTATTACGTTATATGCTATAACGTCATATGGTATAATGTTATAACGTATGACGTTATATGGTATAACGTTATAACGTATTACGTTATATGGTATAACGTTATATTGTATAACGTTATAACGTATTACATTATATAGTATAACGTCATATGGTATAACGTTATAACGTATTACGTTATATGGTATAACGTTATAACATATTACGTTATATGGCATAACGTCATATGGTATAATGTTATAACGTATGACGTTATATGCTATAACGTCATATGGTATAATGTTATAACGTATGACGTTATATGGTATAACGTTATAACGTATTATGTTATATGGTATTACGTTATAACGTTATAGCGTATTACGTTATATGCTATAACGTAATATAGTATAACGTTATAACGTATTATGTTATATGGTATTACGTTATAACGTATTACGTCATATGGTATTACGTCATAACGTATTACGTTATATGGTATAACGTTATAACGTATTACGTTATATGGTATAACGTTATAACGTATTACTTTATATAGTATAACGTCATATGGTATAACGTTATGACGTATTACGTTATATGGTATTACGTCAAAACGTATAACGTTATATGGTATAACGTTATAACGTATTACGTTATATGGTATTACGTTATAACGTATTACGTTATATGGCATAACGTTATAACGTATTACGTTATATGGTATTACGTTATAACGTATTACGATATATGGTATAACGTTATAACGTATTACGTTATATGGTATAACGTCAAATGGTATAACGTTATAATGTATTACGTCATATTGTATAACGTTATAACGTAATACGTTATATGGTATAACGTCATATGGTATAACGTTATAACGTATTACGTTATATGGTATTACGTTATAACGTATTACGTTATATGGTGTAACGTTATAACGTATTACGTTATATGGTATAACGTCATATGGTATAACGTTACAACGTATTACGTTATATGGTATTACGTCATAACGTATTACGTTATATGGTATATCGTTATAACGTAATACGTTATATGTTATAACGTAATATAGTATAACGTTATAACGTATTATGTTATATGGTATTACGTTATAACGTATTACGTTATATGGTATCACGTTATAACGTATTACGTCATATGGTATTACGTCATAACGTATTACGTTATATGGTATAACGTCATATGGTTTAACGTTATGACGTATTACGTTATATGGTATTACGTTATAACGTATTACGTTATATGGTATAATGTTATATGGTATAACGTTATAACGTATTACGTTATATGGTATAACGTCAAATGGTATAACGTTATAATGTATTACGTCATATGGTATAACGTTATAACGTAATACGTTATATGGTATAACGTCATATGGTATAACGTTACAACGTATTACGTTATATGGTATTACGTCATAACGTATTACGTTATATGGTATTACGTTATAACGTATTACGTTATATGGTATAATGTTATATGGTATAACGTTATAACGTATTACGTTATATGGTATAACGTCATATGGTGTAACGTTATAACGTATTACGTTATATGGTATCACGTTATAACGTATTACGTCATATGGTATTACGTCATAACGTATTACGTTATATGGTATAACGTCATATGGTTTAACGTTATGACGTATTACGTTATATGGTATTACGTTATAACGTATTACGTTATATGGTATAATGTTATATGGTATAACGTTATAACGTATTACGTTATATGGTATAACGTCAAATGGTATAACGTTATAATGTATTACGTCATATGGTATAACGTTATAACGTAATACGTTATATGGTATAACGTCATATGGTATAACGTTACAACGTATTACGTTATATGGTATTACGTCATAACGTATTACGTTATATGGTATAACGTTATAACGTATTACGTTATATGCTATAACGTCATATGGTATAACGTTATAATGTATTACGTCATATTGTATAACGTTAGAACGTAATACGTTATATGGTATAACGTCATATGGTATAACGTTATAACGTATTACGTTATATGCTATAACGTCATATGGTATAATGTTATAACGTATGACGTTATATGGTATAACGTTATAACGTATTACGTTATATGGTATAACGTTATATGGTATAACGTTATAACGTATTACATTATATAGTATAACGTCATATGGTATAACGTTATAACGTATTACGTTATATGGTATAACGTTATAACATATTACGTTATATGGCATAACGTCATATGGTATAACGTTATAACGTATTACGTTATATGGTATAACGTCATATGGTATAACGTTATAACGTATTACGTTATATGGTATAACGTTATGACGTATTACGTCATATGGTATAACGTTATAACGTATTACGTTATATGGTATCACGTTATAACGTATTACGTTATATGGCATAACGTTATAACGTATTACGTTATATGGTATTACGTTATAACGCATTACGATATATGGTATAACGTTACAACGTATTACGTAATATGGTATAACGTCAAATGGTATAACGTTATAATGTATTACGTCATATTGTATAACGTTATAACGTAATACGTTATATGGTATAACGTCATATGGTATAACGTTATAACGTATTACGTTATATGGTATTACGTTATAACGTATTACGTTATATGGTATAACATTATAACGTATTACGTTATATGGTATTACGTCAAAACGTATTACGTTATATGGTATAATGTTATAACGTATTACGTTATATGGTATTACGTTATAACGTATTACGTTATAACGTATTACGTTATATGGTATAACGTTATAACGTATTACGTTATATGGAATCACGTTATAGCGTATTACGTTATATGGCATAACGCTTTAACGTATTACATTATATGGTATTACGTCATAACGTATTATGTTATATGGTATAATGTTATAACGTATTACGTTATATGGCATAACGTTATAACGTATTACATTATGTGGTATTACGTCATAACGCATTACGTTATATGGTATTACGTCATAACGTATTACGTTATATGGTATATCGTTATAACGTATTACGTTATATGTTATAACGTAATATAGTATAACGTTATAACGTATTATGTTATATGGTATTACGTTATAACGTTATAACGTATTACGTTATATGGTATAACGTTATATGGTATAACGTTATAACATATTACCTTATATGGTATAACGTCATATGGTATAACGTTATAACGTATTGCGTTATATGGTATCACGTTATAACGTATTACGTCATATGGTATTACGTCATAACGTATTACGTTATATGGTATAACGTCATATGGCATAACGTTATGACGTATTACGTTATATGGTATTACGTCATAATGTATTACGTTATATGGTATAACGTCATATGGTATAACGTTATGAGGTATTACGTTATATGGTATTACGTCATAACGTATTACGTTATATGGTATTACGTCAAAACGTATTACGTTATGTTTCATAACGTTTTTAACGTATTACGTTATATGGTATTACGTCATAACGTAATACGTTATATGGTATAACGTTATAACGTATTACGTTATATGCTATAACGTCATATGGTATAACGTTATAACGTATTACGTTATATGGTATAACGTCATATGGTATAACGTTATAACGTATTACGTTATATGGTATTACGTTATAACGTATTACGTTATATGGTATAACGTTATAACGTATTACCTTATATGGTATAACGTCATATGGTATAACGTTATAACGTATTACATTATGTGGTATTACCTTATAACGTATTACGTTTTATGGTATAACGTTATAACGTATTACGTTATATGGTATAACGTCATATGGTATAACGTTATAACGCATTACGTTATATGGTATTACGTCATAACGTATTACGTTATATGGTATATCGTTATAACGTATTACGTTATATGTTATAACGTAATATAGTATAACGTTATAACGTATTACGATATATGGTATAACGTTATAACGTATTACGTTATATGGTATAACGTCAAATGGTATAACGTTATAATGTATTACGTCATATTGTATAACGTTATAACGTAATACGTTATATGGTATAACGTCATATGGTATAACGTTATAACGTATTACGTTATATGGTATTACGTTATAACGTATTACGTTATATGGTATAACGTTATAACGTATTACCTTATATGGTATAACGTCATATGGTATAACGTTATAACGTATTACGTTATATGGTATAACATTATAACGTATTACGTTATATGGTATAACGTCAAATGGTATAACGTTATAACGTATTACGTTATATGGTATTACGTTATATCGCATTACGATATATGGTATAACGTTATAACGTATTACGTTATATGGTATAACGTCAAATGGTATAACGTTATAATGTATTACGTCATATTGTATAACGTTATAACGTAATACGTTATATGGTATAGCGTCATATGGTATAACGTTATAACGTATTACGTTATATGGTATTACGTTATAACGTATTACGTTATATGGTATAACGTTATAACGTATTACCTTATATGGTATAACGCCATATGGTATAACGTTATAACGTATTACGTTATATGGTATAACATTATAACGTATTACGTTTTATGGTATTACGTCAAAACGTATAACGTTATATGGTATAACGTTATAACGTATTACGTTATATGGTATTACGTTATAACGTATTACGTTATATGGTATAAGGTTATAACGTATTACGTTATATGGAATCACGTTATAACGTATTACGTTATATGGCATAACGCTTTAACGTATTACGTTATATGGTATTACGTCATAACGTATTACGTTATATGGTATAACGTTATAACGTATTACGTTATATGGCATAACGTTATAACGTATTACATTATGTGGTATTACCTTATAACGTATTACGTTATATGGTATAACGTTATAACGTATTACGTTATGTGGTATATCGTTATAACGTATTAAATTATATGTTATAACGTAATATAGTATAACGTTATAACGTATTATGTTATATGGTATTACGTTATAACGTTATAGCGTATTACGTTATATGCTATAACGTAATATAGTATAACGTTATAACGTATTATGTTATATGGTATTACGTTATAACGTATTACGTCATATGGTATTACGTCATAACGTATTACGTTATATGGTATAACGTTATAACGTATTACGTTATATGGTATAACGTTATAACGTATTACTTTATATAGTATAACGTCATATGGTATAACGTTATGACGTATTACGTTATATGGTATTACGTCATAACGTATTACATCATATGGTATAACGTTATAACGTATTACGTTATATGGTATAACGTCATATGGTACAACGTTATGACGTATTACGTTATATGGTATTACGTCATAACGTATTACGTTATATGGTATAACGTCATATGGTATAACGTTATAACGTATTACGTTATATGGTATAACGTCATATGGTATAACGTTATAACGTATTACGTTATATGGTATAACGTTATGACGTATTACGTCATATGGTATAACGTTATAACGTATTACGTTATATGGTATCACGTTATAACGTATTACGTTATATGGCATAACGTTATAACGTATTACGTTATATGGTATTACGTTATAACGCATTACGATATATGGTATAACGTTATAACGTATTACGTAATATGGTATAACGTCAAATGGTATAACGTTATAATGTATTACGTCATATTGTATAACGTTATAACGTAATACGTTATATGGTATAACGTCATATGGTATAACGTTATAACGTATTACGTTATATGGTATTACGTTATAACGTATTACGTTATATGGTATAACGTTATAACGTATTACCTTATATGGTATAACGTCATATGGTATAACGTTATAACGTATTACGTTATATGGTATAACATTATAACGTATTACGTTATATGGTATTACGTCAAAACGTATTACGTTATATGGTATAATGTTATAACGTATTACGTTATATGGTATTACGTTATAACGTATTACGTTATATGGTATAACGTTATAACGTAATACGTTATATGGTATAACGTCATATGGTATAACGTTACAACGTATTACGTTATATGGTATTACGTCATAACGTATTACGTTATATGGTATAACGTTAGAACGTAATACGTTATATGGTATAACGTCATATGGTATAACGTTATAACGTATTACGTTATATGCTATAACGTCATATGGTATAATGTTATAACGTATGACGTTATATGGTATAACGTTATAACGTATTACGTTATATGGTATAACGTCATATGGTATAACGTTACAACGTATTACGTTATATGGTATTACGTCATAACGTATTACGTTATATGGTATAACGTTATAACGTATTACGTTATATGCTATAACGTCATATGGTATAACGTTATAATGTATTACGTCATATTGTATAACGTTAGAACGTAATACGTTATATGGTATAACGTCATATGGTATAACGTTATAACGTATTACGTTATATGCTATAACGTCATATGGTATAATGTTATAACGTATGACGTTATATGGTATAACGTTATAACGTATTACGTTATATGGTATAACGTTATATGGTATAACGTTATAACGTATTACATTATATAGTATAACGTCATATGGTATAACGTTATAACGTATTACGTTATATGGTATAACGTTATAACATATTACGTTATATGGCATAACGTCATATGGTATAATGTTATAACGTATGACGTTATATGCTATAACGTCATATGGTATAATGTTATAACGTATGACGTTATATGGTATAACGTTATAACGTATTATGTTATATGGTATTACGTTATAACGTTATAGCGTATTACGTTATATGCTATAACGTAATATAGTATAACGTTATAACGTATTATGTTATATGGTATTACGTTATAACGTATTACGTCATATGGTATTACGTCATAACGTATTACGTTATATGGTATAACGTTATAACGTATTACGTTATATGGTATAACGTTATAACGTATTACTTTATATAGTATAACGTCATATGGTATAACGTTATGACGTATTACGTTATATGGTATTACGTCAAAACGTATAACGTTATATGGTATAACGTTATAACGTATTACGTTATATGGTATTACGTTATAACGTATTACGTTATATGGCATAACGTTATAACGTATTACGTTATATGGTATTACGTTATAACGTATTACGATATATGGTATAACGTTATAACGTATTACGTTATATGGTATAACGTCAAATGGTATAACGTTATAATGTATTACGTCATATTGTATAACGTTATAACGTAATACGTTATATGGTATAACGTCATATGGTATAACGTTATAACGTATTACGTTATATGGTATTACGTTATAACGTATTACGTTATATGGTGTAACGTTATAACGTATTACGTTATATGGTATAACGTCATATGGTATAACGTTACAACGTATTACGTTATATGGTATTACGTCATAACGTATTACGTTATATGGTATATCGTTATAACGTAATACGTTATATGTTATAACGTAATATAGTATAACGTTATAACGTATTATGTTATATGGTATTACGTTATAACGTATTACGTTATATGGTATCACGTTATAACGTATTACGTCATATGGTATTACGTCATAACGTATTACGTTATATGGTATAACGTCATATGGTTTAACGTTATGACGTATTACGTTATATGGTATTACGTTATAACGTATTACGTTATATGGTATAATGTTATATGGTATAACGTTATAACGTATTACGTTATATGGTATAACGTCAAATGGTATAACGTTATAATGTATTACGTCATATGGTATAACGTTATAACGTAATACGTTATATGGTATAACGTCATATGGTATAACGTTACAACGTATTACGTTATATGGTATTACGTCATAACGTATTACGTTATATGGTATTACGTTATAACGTATTACGTTATATGGTATAATGTTATATGGTATAACGTTATAACGTATTACGTTATATGGTATAACGTCATATGGTATAACGTTATAACGTATTACGTTATATGGTATCACGTTATAACGTATTACGTCATATGGTATTACGTCATAACGTATTACGTTATATGGTATAACGTCATATGGTTTAACGTTATGACGTATTACGTTATATGGTATTACGTTATAACGTATTACGTTATATGGTATAATGTTATATGGTATAACGTTATAACGTATTACGTTATATGGTATAACGTCAAATGGTATAACGTTATAATGTATTACGTCATATGGTATAACGTTATAACGTAATACGTTATATGGTATAACGTCATATGGTATAACGTTACAACGTATTACGTTATATGGTATTACGTCATAACGTATTACGTTATATGGTATTACGTCATAACGTATTACGTTATATGGTATAACGTTATAACGTATTACGTTATATGCTATAACGTCATATGGTATAACGTTATAACGTAATACGTTATATGGTATAACGTCATATGGTATAACGTTACAACGTATTACGTTATATGGTATTACGTCATAACGTATTACGTTATATGGTATAACGTTATAACGTATTACGTTATATGCTATAACGTCATATGGTATAACGTTATAATGTATTACGTCATATTGTATAACGTTAGAACGTAATACGTTATATGGTATAACGTCATATGGTATAACGTTATAACGTATTACGTTATATGCTATAACGTCATATGGTATAATGTTATAACGTATGACGTTATATGGTATAACGTTATAACGTATTACGTTATATGGTATAACGTTATATGGTATAACGTTATAACGTATTACATTATATAGTATAACGTCATATGGTATAACGTTATAACGTATTACGTTATATGGTATAACGTTATAACATATTACGTTATATGGCATAACGTCATATGGTATAACGTTATAACGTATTACGTTATATGGTATAACGTCATATGGTATAACGTTATAACGTATTACGTTATATGGTATAACGTTATGACGTATTACGTCATATGGTATAACGTTATAACGTATTACGTTATATGGTATCACGTTATAACGTATTACGTTATATGGCATAACGTTATAACGTATTACGTTATATGGTATTACGTTATAACGCATTACGATATATGGTATAACGTTACAACGTATTACGTAATATGGTATAACGTCAAATGGTATAACGTTATAATGTATTACGTCATATTGTATAACGTTATAACGTAATACGTTATATGGTATAACGTCATATGGTATAACGTTATAACGTATTACGTTATATGGTATTACGTTATAACGTATTACGTTATATGGTATAACATTATAACGTATTACGTTATATGGTATTACGTCAAAACGTATTACGTTATATGGTATAATGTTATAACGTATTACGTTATATGGTATTACGTTATAACGTATTACGTTATAACGTATTACGTTATATGGTATAACGTTATAACGTATTACGTTATATGGAATCACGTTATAGCGTATTACGTTATATGGCATAACGCTTTAACGTATTACATTATATGGTATTACGTCATAACGTATTATGTTATATGGTATAATGTTATAACGTATTACGTTATATGGCATAACGTTATAACGTATTACATTATGTGGTATTACGTCATAACGCATTACGTTATATGGTATTACGTCATAACGTATTACGTTATATGGTATATCGTTATAACGTATTACGTTATATGTTATAACGTAATATAGTATAACGTTATAACGTATTATGTTATATGGTATTACGTTATAACGTTATAACGTATTACGTTATATGGTATAACGTTATATGGTATAACGTTATAACATATTACCTTATATGGTATAACGTCATATGGTATAACGTTATAACGTATTGCGTTATATGGTATCACGTTATAACGTATTACGTCATATGGTATTACGTCATAACGTATTACGTTATATGGTATAACGTCATATGGCATAACGTTATGACGTATTACGTTATATGGTATTACGTCATAATGTATTACGTTATATGGTATAACGTCATATGGTATAACGTTATGAGGTATTACGTTATATGGTATTACGTCATAACGTATTACGTTATATGGTATTACGTCAAAACGTATTACGTTATGTTTCATAACGTTTTTAACGTATTACGTTATATGGTATTACGTCATAACGTAATACGTTATATGGTATAACGTTATAACGTATTACGTTATATGCTATAACGTCATATGGTATAACGTTATAACGTATTACGTTATATGGTATAACGTCATATGGTATAACGTTATAACGTATTACGTTATATGGTATTACGTTATAACGTATTACGTTATATGGTATAACGTTATAACGTATTACCTTATATGGTATAACGTCATATGGTATAACGTTATAACGTATTACATTATGTGGTATTACCTTATAACGTATTACGTTTTATGGTATAACGTTATAACGTATTACGTTATATGGTATAACGTCATATGGTATAACGTTATAACGCATTACGTTATATGGTATTACGTCATAACGTATTACGTTATATGGTATATCGTTATAACGTATTACGTTATATGTTATAACGTAATATAGTATAACGTTATAACGTATTACGATATATGGTATAACGTTATAACGTATTACGTTATATGGTATAACGTCAAATGGTATAACGTTATAATGTATTACGTCATATTGTATAACGTTATAACGTAATACGTTATATGGTATAACGTCATATGGTATAACGTTATAACGTATTACGTTATATGGTATTACGTTATAACGTATTACGTTATATGGTATAACGTTATAACGTATTACCTTATATGGTATAACGTCATATGGTATAACGTTATAACGTATTACGTTATATGGTATAACATTATAACGTATTACGTTATATGGTATTACCTCAAAACGTATTACGCTATATGGTATAACGTTATAACGTATTACGTTATATGGTATTACGTTATAACGTATTACGTTATATGGTATAACGTTATAACGTATTACGTTATATGGAATCACGTTATAACATATTGCGGTATATGGCATAACGTTTTAACGTATTACATTATATGGTATTACGTCAAAACGTATTACGTTATGTTTCATAACGTTTTTAACGAATTACGTTATATGGTATTACGTCATAACGTAATACGTTATATGGTGTAACGTTATAACGTATTACGTTATATGGTATAACGTCAAATGGTATAACGTTATAACGTATTACGTTATATGGTATTACGTTATATCGCATTACGATATATGGTATAACGTTATAACGTATTACGTTATATGGTATAACGTTATAACATATTACGTTATATGGCATAACGTCATATGGTATAACGTTATAACGTATTACGTTATATGGTATAACGTCATATGGTATAACGTTATAACGTATTACGTTATATGGTATAACGTTATGACGTATTACGTCATATGGTATAACGTTATAACGTATTACGTTATATGGTATCACGTTATAACGTATTACGTTATATGGCATAACGTTATAACGTATTACGTTATATGGTATTACGTTATAACGCATTACGATATATGGTATAACGTTACAACGTATTACGTAATATGGTATAACGTCAAATGGTATAACGTTATAATGTATTACGTCATATTGTATAACGTTATAACGTAATACGTTATATGGTATAACGTCATATGGTATAACGTTATAACGTATTACGTTATATGGTATTACGTTATAACGTATTACGTTATATGGTATAACATTATAACGTATTACGTTATATGGTATTACGTCAAAACGTATTACGTTATATGGTATAATGTTATAACGTATTACGTTATATGGTATTACGTTATAACGTATTACGTTATAACGTATTACGTTATATGGTATAACGTTATAACGTATTACGTTATATGGAATCACGTTATAGCGTATTACGTTATATGGCATAACGCTTTAACGTATTACATTATATGGTATTACGTCATAACGTATTATGTTATATGGTATAATGTTATAACGTATTACGTTATATGGCATAACGTTATAACGTATTACATTATGTGGTATTACGTCATAACGCATTACGTTATATGGTATTACGTCATAACGTATTACGTTATATGGTATATCGTTATAACGTATTACGTTATATGTTATAATGTAATATAGTATAACGTTATAACGTATTATGTTATATGGTATTACGTTATAACGTTATAACGTATTACGTTATATGGTATAACGTTATATGGTATAACGTTATAACATATTACCTTATATGGTATAACGTCATATGGTATAACGTTATAACGTATTGCGTTATATGGTATCACGTTATAACGTATTACGTCATATGGTATTACGTCATAACGTATTACGTTATATGGTATAACGTCATATGGCATAACGTTATGACGTATTACGTTATATGGTATTACGTCATAATGTATTACGTTATATGGTATAACGTCATATGGTATAACGTTATGAGGTATTACGTTATATGGTATTACGTCATAACGTATTACGTTATATGGTATTACGTCAAAACGTATTACGTTATGTTTCATAACGTTTTTAACGTATTACGTTATATGGTATTACGTCATAACGTAATACGTTATATGGTATAACGTTATAACGTATTACGTTATATGCTATAACGTCATATGGTATAACGTTATAACGTATTACGTTATATGGTATAACGTCATATGGTATAACGTTATAACGTATTACGTTATATGGTATTACGTTATAACGTATTACGTTATATGGTATAACGTTATAACGTATTACCTTATATGGTATAACGTCATATGGTATAACGTTATAACGTATTACATTATGTGGTATTACCTTATAACGTATTACGTTTTATGGTATAACGTTATAACGTATTACGTTATATGGTATAACGTCATATGGTATAACGTTATAACGCATTACGTTATATGGTATTACGTCATAACGTATTACGTTATATGGTATATCGTTATAACGTATTACGTTATATGTTATAACGTAATATAGTATAACGTTATAACGTATTACGATATATGGTATAACGTTATAACGTATTACGTTATATGGTATAACGTCAAATGGTATAACGTTATAATGTATTACGTCATATTGTATAACGTTATAACGTAATACGTTATATGGTATAACGTCATATGGTATAACGTTATAACGTATTACGTTATATGGTATTACGTTATAACGTATTACGTTATATGGTATAACGTTATAACGTATTACCTTATATGGTATAACGTCATATGGTATAACGTTATAACGTATTACGTTATATGGTATAACATTATAACGTATTACGTTATATGGTATTACCTCAAAACGTATTACGCTATATGGTATAACGTTATAACGTATTACGTTATATGGTATTACGTTATAACGTATTACGTTATATGGTATAACGTTATAACGTATTACGTTATATGGAATCACGTTATAACATATTGCGGTATATGGCATAACGTTTTAACGTATTACATTATATGGTATTACGTCAAAACGTATTACGTTATGTTTCATAACGTTTTTAACGAATTACGTTATATGGTATTACGTCATAACGTAATACGTTATATGGTGTAACGTTATAACGTATTACGTTATATGGTATAACGTCAAATGGTATAACGTTATAACGTATTACGTTATATGGTATTACGTTATATCGCATTACGATATATGGTATAACGTTATAACGTATTACGTTATATGGTATAACGTCAAATGGTATAACGTTATAATGTATTACGTCATATTGTATAACGTTATAACGTAATACGTTATATGGTATAACGTCATGTGGTATAACGTTATAACGTATTACGTTATATGGTATTACGTTATAACGTATTACGTTATATGGTATAACGTTATAACGTATTACCTTATATGGTATAACGCCATATGGTATAACGTTATAACGTATTACGTTATATGGTATAACATTATAACGTATTACGTTTTATGGTATTACGTCAAAACGTATAACGTTATATGGTATAACGTTATAACGTATTACGTTATATGGTATTACGTTATAACGTATTACGTTATATGGTATAAGGTTATAACGTATTACGTTATATGGAATCACGTTATAGCGTATTACGTTATATGGAATAACGCTTTAACGTATTACATTATATGGTATTACGTCATAACGTATTATGTTATATGGTATAATGTTATAACGTATTACGTTATATGGCATAACGTTATAACGTATTACATTATGTGGTATTACGTCATAACGCATTACGTTATATGGTATTACGTCATAACGTATTACGTTATATGGTATATCGTTATAACGTATTACGTTATATGTTATAACGTAATATAGTATAACGTTATAACGTATTATGTTATATGGTATTACGTTATAACGTTATAACGTATTACGTTATATGGTATAACGTTATATGGTATAACGTTATAACATATTACCTTATATGGTATAACGTCATATGGTATAACGTTATAACGTATTGCGTTATATGGTATCACGTTATAACGTATTACGTCATATGGTATTACGTCATAACGTATTACGTTATATGGTATAACGTCATATGGCATAACGTTATGACGTATTACGTTATATGGTATTACGTCATAATGTATTACGTTATATGGTATAACGTCATATGGTATAACGTTATGAGGTATTACGTTATATGGTATTACGTCATAACGTATTACGTTATATGGTATTACGTCAAAACGTATTACGTTATGTTTCATAACGTTTTTAACGTATTACGTTATATGGTATTACGTCATAACGTAATACGTTATATGGTATAACGTTATAACGTATTACGTTATATGCTATAACGTCATATGGTATAACGTTATAACGTATTACGTTATATGGTATAACGTCATATGGTATAACGTTATAACGTATTACGTTATATGGTATTACGTTATAACGTATTACGTTATATGGTATAACGTTATAACGTATTACCTTATATGGTATAACGTCATATGGTATAACGTTATAACGTATTACATTATGTGGTATTACCTTATAACGTATTACGTTTTATGGTATAACGTTATAACGTATTACGTTATATGTTATAACGTAATATAGTATAACGTTATAACGTATTACGATATATGGTATAACGTTATAACGTATTACGTTATATGGTATAACGTCAAATGGTATAACGTTATAATGTATTACGTCATATTGTATAACGTTATAACGTAATACGTTATATGGTATAACGTCATATGGTATAACGTTATAACGTATTACGTTATATGGTATTACGTTATAACGTATTACGTTATATGGTATAACGTTATAACGTATTACCTTATATGGTATAACGTCATATGGTATAACGTTATAACGTATTACGTTATATGGTATAACATTATAACGTATTACGTTATATGGTATTACCTCAAAACGTATTACGCTATATGGTATAACGTTATAACGTATTACGTTATATGGTATTACGTTATAACGTATTACGTTATATGGTATAACGTTATAACGTATTACGTTATATGGAATCACGTTATAACATATTGCGGTATATGGCATAACGTTTTAACGTATTACATTATATGGTATTACGTCAAAACGTATTACGTTATGTTTCATAACGTTTTTAACGAATTACGTTATATGGTATTACGTCATAACGTAATACGTTATATGGTGTAACGTTATAACGTATTACGTTATATGGTATAACGTCAAATGGTATAACGTTATAACGTATTACGTTATATGGTATTACGTTATATCGCATTACGATATATGGTATAACGTTATAACGTATTACGTTATATGGTATAACGTCAAATGGTATAACGTTATAATGTATTACGTCATATTGTATAACGTTATAACGTAATACGTTATATGGTATAACGTCATATGGTATAACGTTATAACGTATTACGTTATATGGTATTACGTTATAACGTATTACGTTATATGGTATAACGTTATAACGTATTACCTTATATGGTATAACGCCATATGGTATAACGTTATAACGTATTACGTTATATGGTATAACATTATAACGTATTACGTTTTATGGTATTACGTCAAAACGTATAACGTTATATGGTATAACGTTATAACGTATTACGTTATATGGTATTACGTTATAACGTATTACGTTATATGGTATAAGGTTATAACGTATTACGTTATATGGAATCACGTTATAACGTATTACGTTATATGGCATAACGCTTTAACGTATTACATTATATGGTATTACGTCATAACGTATTACGTTATATGGTATAACGTTATAACGTATTACGTTATATGGCATAACGTTATAACGTATTACATTATGTGGTATTACCTTATAACGTATTACGTTATATGGTATAACGTTATAACGTATTACGTTATGTGGTATATCGTTATAACGTATTAAATTATATGTTATAACGTAATATAGTATAACGTTATAACGTATTATGTTATATGGTATTACGTTATAACGTTATAGCGTATTACGTTATATGCTATAACGTAATATAGTATAACGTTATAACGTATTATGTTATATGGTATTACGTTATAACGTATTACGTCATATGGTATTACGTCATAACGTATTACGTTATATGGTATAACGTTATAACGTATTACGTTATATGGTATAACGTTATAACGTATTACTTTATATAGTATAACGTCATATGGTATAACGTTATGACGTATTACGTTATATGGTATTACGTCATAACGTATTACATCATATGGTATAACGTTATAACGTATTACGTTATATGGTATAACGTCATATGGTACAACGTTATGACGTATTACGTTATATGGTATTACGTCATAACGTATTACGTTATATGGTATAACGTCATATGGTATAACGTTATAACGTATTACGTTATATGGTATTACGTCATAACGTATTACGTTATGTGGTATATCGTTATAACGTATTAAATTATATGTTATAACGTAATATAGTATAACGTTATAACGTATTATGTTATATGGTATTACGTTATAACGTTATAGCGTATTACGTTATATGCTATAACGTAATATAGTATAACGTTATAACGTATTATGTTATATGGTATTACGTTATAACGTATTACGTCATATGGTATTACGTCATAACGTATTACGTTATATGGTATAACGTTATAACGTATTACGTTATATGGTATAACGTTATAACGTATTACTTTATATAGTATAACGTCATATGGTATAACGTTATGACGTATTACGTTATATGGTATTACGTCATAACGTATTACATCATATGGTATAACGTTATAACGTATTACGTTATATGGTATAACGTCATATGGTACAACGTTATGACGTATTACGTTATATGGTATTACGTCATAACGTATTACGTTATATGGTATAACGTCATATGGTATAACGTTATAACGTATTACGTTATATGGTATAACGTCATATGGTATAACGTTATAACGTATTACGTTATATGGTATAACGTTATGACGTATTACGTCATATGGTATAACGTTATAACGTATTACGTTATATGGTATCACGTTATAACGTATTACGTTATATGGCATAACGTTATAACGTATTACGTTATATGGTATTACGTTATAACGCATTACGATATATGGTATAACGTTATAACGTATTACGTAATATGGTATAACGTCAAATGGTATAACGTTATAATGTATTACGTCATATTGTATAACGTTATAGCGTATTACGTTATATGCTATAACGTAATATAGTATAACGTTATAACGTATTATGTTATATGGTATTACGTTATAACGTATTACGTCATATGGTATTACGTCATAACGTATTACGTTATATGGTATAACGTTATAACGTATTACGTTATATGGTATAACGTTATAACGTATTACTTTATATAGTATAACGTCATATGGTATAACGTTATGACGTATTACGTTATATGGTATTACGTCATAACGTATTACATCATATGGTATAACGTTATAACGTATTACGTAATATGGTATAACGTCAAATGGTATAACGTTATAATGTATTACGTCATATTGTATAACGTTATAACGTAATACGTTATATGGTATAACGTCATATGGTATAACGTTATAACGTATTACGTTATATGGTATTACGTTATAACGTATTACGTTATATGGTATAACATTATAACGTATTACGTTATATGGTATTACGTCAAAACGTATTACGTTATATGGTATAATGTTATAACGTATTACGTTATATGGTATTACGTTATAACGTATTACGTTATAACGTATTACGTTATATGGTATAACGTTATAACGTATTACGTTATATGGAATCACGTTATAGCGTATTACGTTATATGGCATAACGCTTTAACGTATTACATTATATGGTATTACGTCATAACGTATTATGTTATATGGTATAATGTTATAACGTATTACGTTATATGGCATAACGTTATAACGTATTACATTATGTGGTATTACGTCATAACGCATTACGTTATATGGTATTACGTCATAACGTATTACGTTATATGGTATATCGTTATAACGTATTACGTTATATGTTATAATGTAATATAGTATAACGTTATAACGTATTATGTTATATGGTATTACGTTATAACGTTATAACGTATTACGTTATATGGTATAACGTTATATGGTATAACGTTATAACATATTACCTTATATGGTATAACGTCATATGGTATAACGTTATAACGTATTGCGTTATATGGTATCACGTTATAACGTATTACGTCATATGGTATTACGTCATAACGTATTACGTTATATGGTATAACGTCATATGGCATAACGTTATGACGTATTACGTTATATGGTATTACGTCATAATGTATTACGTTATATGGTATAACGTCATATGGTATAACGTTATGAGGTATTACGTTATATGGTATTACGTCATAACGTATTACGTTATATGGTATTACGTCAAAACGTATTACGTTATGTTTCATAACGTTTTTAACGTATTACGTTATATGGTATTACGTCATAACGTAATACGTTATATGGTATAACGTTATAACGTATTACGTTATATGCTATAACGTCATATGGTATAACGTTATAACGTATTACGTTATATGGTATAACGTCATATGGTATAACGTTATAACGTATTACGTTATATGGTATTACGTTATAACGTATTACGTTATATGGTATAACGTTATAACGTATTACCTTATATGGTATAACGTCATATGGTATAACGTTATAACGTATTACATTATGTGGTATTACCTTATAACGTATTACGTTTTATGGTATAACGTTATAACGTATTACGTTATATGGTATAACGTCATATGGTATAACGTTATAACGCATTACGTTATATGGTATTACGTCATAACGTATTACGTTATATGGTATATCGTTATAACGTATTACGTTATATGTTATAACGTAATATAGTATAACGTTATAACGTATTACGATATATGGTATAACGTTATAACGTATTACGTTATATGGTATAACGTCAAATGGTATAACGTTATAATGTATTACGTCATATTGTATAACGTTATAACGTAATACGTTATATGGTATAACGTCATATGGTATAACGTTATAACGTATTACGTTATATGGTATTACGTTATAACGTATTACGTTATATGGTATAACGTTATAACGTATTACCTTATATGGTATAACGTCATATGGTATAACGTTATAACGTATTACGTTATATGGTATAACATTATAACGTATTACGTTATATGGTATTACCTCAAAACGTATTACGCTATATGGTATAACGTTATAACGTATTACGTTATATGGTATTACGTTATAACGTATTACGTTATATGGTATAACGTTATAACGTATTACGTTATATGGAATCACGTTATAACATATTGCGGTATATGGCATAACGTTTTAACGTATTACATTATATGGTATTACGTCAAAACGTATTACGTTATGTTTCATAACGTTTTTAACGAATTACGTTATATGGTATTACGTCATAACGTAATACGTTATATGGTGTAACGTTATAACGTATTACGTTATATGGTATAACGTCAAATGGTATAACGTTATAACGTATTACGTTATATGGTATTACGTTATATCGCATTACGATATATGGTATAACGTTATAACGTATTACGTTATATGGTATAACGTCAAATGGTATAACGTTATAATGTATTACGTCATATTGTATAACGTTATAACGTAATACGTTATATGGTATAACGTCATGTGGTATAACGTTATAACGTATTACGTTATATGGTATTACGTTATAACGTATTACGTTATATGGTATAACGTTATAACGTATTACCTTATATGGTATAACGCCATATGGTATAACGTTATAACGTATTACGTTATATGGTATAACATTATAACGTATTACGTTTTATGGTATTACGTCAAAACGTATAACGTTATATGGTATAACGTTATAACGTATTACGTTATATGGTATTACGTTATAACGTATTACGTTATATGGTATAAGGTTATAACGTATTACGTTATATGGAATCACGTTATAGCGTATTACGTTATATGGAATAACGCTTTAACGTATTACATTATATGGTATTACGTCATAACGTATTATGTTATATGGTATAATGTTATAACGTATTACGTTATATGGCATAACGTTATAACGTATTACATTATGTGGTATTACGTCATAACGCATTACGTTATATGGTATTACGTCATAACGTATTACGTTATATGGTATATCGTTATAACGTATTACGTTATATGTTATAACGTAATATAGTATAACGTTATAACGTATTATGTTATATGGTATTACGTTATAACGTTATAACGTATTACGTTATATGGTATAACGTTATATGGTATAACGTTATAACATATTACCTTATATGGTATAACGTCATATGGTATAACGTTATAACGTATTGCGTTATATGGTATCACGTTATAACGTATTACGTCATATGGTATTACGTCATAACGTATTACGTTATATGGTATAACGTCATATGGCATAACGTTATGACGTATTACGTTATATGGTATTACGTCATAATGTATTACGTTATATGGTATAACGTCATATGGTATAACGTTATGAGGTATTACGTTATATGGTATTACGTCATAACGTATTACGTTATATGGTATTACGTCAAAACGTATTACGTTATGTTTCATAACGTTTTTAACGTATTACGTTATATGGTATTACGTCATAACGTAATACGTTATATGGTATAACGTTATAACGTATTACGTTATATGCTATAACGTCATATGGTATAACGTTATAACGTATTACGTTATATGGTATAACGTCATATGGTATAACGTTATAACGTATTACGTTATATGGTATTACGTTATAACGTATTACGTTATATGGTATAACGTTATAACGTATTACCTTATATGGTATAACGTCATATGGTATAACGTTATAACGTATTACATTATGTGGTATTACCTTATAACGTATTACGTTTTATGGTATAACGTTATAACGTATTACGTTATATGGTATAACGTCATATGGTATAACGTTATAACGCATTACGTTATATGGTATTACGTCATAACGTATTACGTTATATGGTATATCGTTATAACGTATTACGTTATATGTTATAACGTAATATAGTATAACGTTATAACGTATTACGATATATGGTATAACGTTATAACGTATTACGTTATATGGTATAACGTCAAATGGTATAACGTTATAATGTATTACGTCATATTGTATAACGTTATAACGTAATACGTTATATGGTATAACGTCATATGGTATAACGTTATAACGTATTACGTTATATGGTATTACGTTATAACGTATTACGTTATATGGTATAACGTTATAACGTATTACCTTATATGGTATAACGTCATATGGTATAACGTTATAACGTATTACGTTATATGGTATAACATTATAACGTATTACGTTATATGGTATTACCTCAAAACGTATTACGCTATATGGTATAACGTTATAACGTATTACGTTATATGGTATTACGTTATAACGTATTACGTTATATGGTATAACGTTATAACGTATTACGTTATATGGAATCACGTTATAACATATTGCGGTATATGGCATAACGTTTTAACGTATTACATT